>NC_080677.1:114353752-115004918 GCF_030445035.2 Dasypus novemcinctus | reverse complement strand
CCAATCTCCCTAAGCCTTTGAATTCCCTCTTCTACTGTATACCACGGCAAATCAGGCATCTCAACCTCAGACATGCTAGGCCATCTTTTGGTCCATGTTTCAATCAGCCACCCAAACAGTTAAAGCACTTTCTTTTTTTGTTTGTTTTTGTTTTTCATTTTTTGTTTTTATTTTTAAAGTTAATACACAAAATGTTACATTAAAGAACATAAGAGGTTCCCATATACCCCACTCCCCACCTCCCACCACCATCATTTTTTTATTATATTTTTTTGAAGATGCATAGATCACAAAAAATGTTACACTAAAAAATATAAGAGGCTCCCATATATGCCTCTCCCCCACTCCACGCCTCCCACATCAACAACCTCTTTCATCATTGTGGCACATTCATTGCATTTGGTGAATATATTTTGGAGCACTGCTGCACCGCATGGGTAATAGTTTACATTGTAGTTTACACTCTCCTCCAGTACATTCCGTGGGTTATGGCAGGATATATAATGTCCAGCATCTGTCCCTGCAATATCATTTAGGACAACTCCAAGTCCCAAAAATGCCCCCACATCACATCTCTTCTTCCCTCTCCCTGCCCTCAGCAACTACTGTGGCCACTTTCTCCGTATCAATGCTACAATTTCTTCCATTACTAGTCACAATAGTTCTATAGCAGAATATCAGTAAGTCCACTCTAATCCATATTTTATTCTTCCATCCTGTAGACCCTGGGATGGTGATGTGCTCTCTACTCTGCATGAGAGGGGGCTTAGATTCCACATGGAAGAGGGATGCAGTTCTCCTGCTTGCAGTAGTAGGCACTCTCAGTTCCCTGGTGTGGTGGTTGACCATCTTCACCTCCCTGTTAGCTGACCTGGGTAAGTGTTAAAGCACTTTCTAATCCTCAAGCTACAGCGTTTGTATTAGTCAGCCAAAGGGGTGCTGATGCAAAATACCAGAAATTGGTTGGTTTTTATAAAGGGTATTTATTTGGGGTAGGAGCTTACAGATACCAGGCCAAAAGCATAAGTTACTTCCCTCACCAAAGTCTATTTTCAAGTGTTGGAACAAAATGGTTGCCTACGTCTATGAGGGTTCAGGCTGCCTGGGTGCCTACGTTCCTGGGGCTTGCTTTTCTCTGAGTTCAAGGTTCCTTTCTTCCTGGGGCTGGCTTCTCTTTCTTCTGCGTGCTGACTTCCCAGGGCTCCAGCTTAAGTCTTCAGTATCAAACTCCAACATCAAAACTCCAACATCAGAAAACTTCAACTCTGTTCTTTGCCATGCCTTTCATCTGTGGGTGGAGACTCAATGCCCTAATCATAACTCAATCATGCCCAGGTACAGATCAGATTACAAGCATAATCCAATATTTCTTTTTGGAATTCATCAATAATATTAAACTGCTATAGCATTGAATCCAGAATTTCTGTTTAGTGGGCCCATATTAATAAATTAATCCTGATTCAACTTTATATTCTTTCCACCATTATCCCATATCCTTAGAATCCATTCCCACACATATTGCCCTGATTTCTCTATATATAAGTTGGAAACTCATGCAGTTCTTTCAGAGTATAGTGTACTTCCTCATGGGTCATACTTTGTATTTCACCTTTGGGGGCTTGTGATTTTAGTCTAGTAATAGGTCTCAAAGACATGAGGGGTGGTGGGGGTGGGTAAGGAGGAAGATTAGAAATGCCTTGCAAGTACTGACCTCAGGGTCATTTTCTTTGCATTTTCTTTGGGTGAGACAGGATTAATCTCCTCAGGCAGGAGTTGGAAGGCAGTTTCCTCAGGGCAGACTGGAGGCTGGGCAGTGCATGCTGGAGTTTGGCTGGTACCTGCCTCAGGGCTGGGCAGAGGTTCAGACTCCCCTGGGGTAGGTCAGAGGCTGGGCAGGGCAGCTTCAGTTTGGCTGGTACCCACCTCAGGACTGGAAAGAGGTCGGGACTCCCTGGGGCAGGCTGGAGGCTAGGTGATACAAGGTTGACAAGGTGTGGTCCCCACAGAGCAGGCCCTCGCAGGCTTATCTGTAACATCTCAGCAGAATTGAGAATTCCAGTGTCCCCACCAATATATTTTTTTAAAGAGATTTTTTTTTTTTAATTTCCCCTTCCCTCCCCCCGCCCCACCTGTTGTCTGCTCTCTGTGTCCATTCGCTGTATGTTCTTCTGCATCTGCTTGTATTGTCAGACAGTACCGGGAAACTGCATCTCTGTTTCATTGCATCATCTTGCTGCATCAGCTCTCTGTGTGTGGAGCCACTCCTGGGTAGGCTGCACTTTTTTCATGCAGGGCAGCTCTCCTTGTGGGACGCACTCTTTGCACATGGGACTCCCCTACGCGGGAGCACCCCTGCGTGGCATTGCACTCCTTGTGCGCAGCAGCACTGCTCATGGACCAGCTCACCACATGGGTATCGAACCGTGGACCCTCCATATGGTAGGTGGACACTTTATCAGTTGAGCCACATCTGCTTCCCACCAATATTATTGTCATCCCCGTATCTCTCCATCCCAATCCTCTGGGTTCCACTCCTTTCCAATCAATGCCTTCACTTTAACTACAGGAACCCTGTGGGGTTGAGATTTTAGTTTCCTTTGTAACTCTGCTACTCATAGGATGTGAGTATGATGAGAGTCTGAGTTTGATTCTCGGACATTTCAAGCCCATGGCTACAGGAGGCAAGATTTTCTTTCAGAGCATAAATAGAAACTTTCACATCATTCATGCGGTGTTTAAAAATTTCAAATTTGAAGCCTTTAACTCATCTCTTTCTTTTGTAACTGTATCCAGAGTACCTAGGAGGAGCCAGCCAACATCATTATACCTTTGACTCCACAAAACTCTGTTAAGGTATTGAAAATACTCTCACCCAGATCCTTGCTTCTTATAAGCGTGAAAGTAGGGGAATGTTATATTTTGGCATATCTTTATTGCCAACTCAGCCCTGGACTGTTAGCAGCCCCTTCATTATTGGAAAGGAAATCATTAGTACCTTGGAGTCCAATTAGAGTAGAGAAACAATTGCAAAACTCCCAGAACCACCTCAGACACCCTATGTTTAAGATTCTGTTCCTCAAGAACCACTCCCAGCTGTAGTAGTCAGGGTTCTCTCGGGAAATAGAATCAACAGGAGATATCTGTCAATAGTATGAGATTTTATAAGACTCTCACGTAACCACGGGGACGCACAAACAGCCTGCAAACCAGGGCTCCAATGAAGGTCCAGTGAAGGTCCCTGATGAGTTTCCGGGAGATGTTGCTGTTTAAAGATAAGCTGGGAAATTCTCTCTGAGTGCTGAAATCACTTCCCCTTTTAAGGCATTCAACTGATTGGATAAAGCCTCACTCAGTGCTGAAGGCAATCTCCCTGATTGATGTAAATATAATCAACTACCTATGCAGTAAAGTCACTGGTGACTAAAGTCCATAAATGTCCTTGTATTACAATTAGCCCAGTGCGTGCTTGACCAACCAACTGGGCACAATTACCTGGCGGAAGTGACACATTAACCTAACCATCACAGCATTACAAGTCTGTACCTTCAGAGGTGAAGAATTGGTATTGGATATAATTAAGGTGTCTGTGGCAGTACTTTCTAAATGGCGGTAGACAACCACTGCCATTTTGCTTGGAAGAATCAGCATGGTTCAGTCCCAGCTCTAGACACTGCTCAGAAAGGCAGACATCATGAATGCCGACAGAGGATGGCAGTGGACCCCTAGATCTCACCACACACGTTCACACTCAGCCCCCACGCACCACGTCACCATGTCATGTCTGCGCCCTCACAACCCGCAAGCTCCCCATCCATCCAGAATCTGGAGAAGGCTCTCGGAGCTGGCTCTAGGCACCGATATTCCTAGGTCTCACTCCAGGGAAGGACAACAAGTGACACCCAGCTGCAGGCACCACAATGATTTTGCTGTCCTAAAGGCAACTCTGGGCTAAATCAGCCCAGTGTCTTCCAGGCAAGGCTCCCAACTCTTCCTCCGGCCCTCGCCCCTGGCTCTGGTGTAGTATGTGTGGACGGGGAGAGCAGCCAACTCTCGGCCAGGCTCTCTAACAAGTTCTGCAAATCTGTTTGTTAAAGAAAAATTCCAGTGGGTGCATCCAACACATGGAACTCAAGTACAGAAATTATATTTATCCGCCCCACTGCCAAGGAGATCACATGCCCCGTGAGTCACTCCAGATGTGCTCAAAAACAGAGCCCGTCTGTGGAAGCCCAGAACCCCAATCCCAGAGAGAGTTGGATTAAGAGAAGGTAGTCACTCCGATCCCACCCAGGGGGCAGCCTTATGCCTCCATCCTTCTGCGGAGGGGAGAAGGCATTTCTGCACTTCCGTAAAGAGAAGGGCGGTAAGAATCATATCGTCTCAAGGGGAGAGACAGTGAAGGCATCTCTGTGGCTATTGGGGTCTCATTGGGCTTGAGACTCAATTTTTAATCTGCTGGACGAGATGTGTTGGAAGACACTACTGCTTCTGCTGCTGTATTACAATGCTCAGGCTACACAGCCCCACAGGTGGAGCAGGGGTGAGTTGGTTTTTATTTATTTGTTTCATGCTTTTTATTCTTTCTTAAATAAAATGAACAATTTGGGAAGGAGTGGGGGAGAAGAAAACTAGAAATTAGAAGCCCTGAACCCTCCTTTTATCTTGTCTGCCTAGTGCTTTATGCTTTTTAATATGTCCCCCCTGGTAGTAGGTGATGAAAAGAATGACAGAAAAAAAGCCAAACCAGATGAGGGAGCTTGGTCATGGCAGAGAACACAGAGGGCATCCCTTTCTGGCCTGCCAGAGCATGCACCTCTTTGCTTCATAAAATGTGGGGTGTCTCCCCTGCCGGCCGTCCACAGGCTACTGCAGCTGGAGCAGACCATCTGGAGAGCAGGTGCTGAGATCTGCTGCTTAAAATGATGGAATTATGGGTGCCGGGATGCAAAGGGCCTGCAACTTGGGGTAGCAGAGCAAGAGGTGGCCAGCTTGGGCTGCCCTGGATGGCAGCCTTGGTGCTGCTTCTGACCACGAGTGGACACATCCTTCCAGCAAGGCAGGGTGGTCCTAGCAGCAGGCGAGGCAAGGGAACCCTGAGCACCCGCTACCCCACCCAGCCCTCTGCCAATCCACTACAGAAAGACAGGGGCTTCGGCAAGGGCTTCTCCTTTCCTGCTGACCTCCCTTCCCTGGGTGGGGGTAGCTCCTCAGAGCTGGGATGGCAGCTTCCTCCAAGCCCCTGTGACTGACTCCGCTTGGCAGACACGGGCAGCACCTCGAGCCAAGGAGAATGTATTACTGTTAGGAAATGAGGGATCGACAGTGCCGTCCACTCCACGCCTATCTGAACTGAAGTCTTTCTACTGCCTCCGGGCTATGGAGGTGTCGCTCCCAGTAAGGACTGGAGGAAGAGAGGGCCTCCTTCAAGCCAGGCCCGCAGGTGTTTCTAGAGCCCTAAAGAGGGCCCTGGTCAGCACTGTGCCATGCCCCCATGCCAGCATAGAGTCTGTGGGGATAGAGTATCGAGGAGCAGATGGGTCTGCAGTGGGAAGGAGCAAGCGCCACAGTACTTATTTGGGGTTTTATTTCCTTGCTTAAAGCCTGAGATTAGGGATCTGCCAAACCTCAGGGCTGAGCTACGAAATGATTGTTGCCCAAAAGTCATTTTCTGAAAACAGCGACACACAAACACACATGCACACACACACCCCTCCCTACACATAAATGTGCACAAAAAATATTGGGGGCCACCCTTGACAGTAGAAACCAAAGAGACCATCGTGTTGTGTCCTGTATGACATTATGTCTGTGTGACGCTTGGGGCACTTTCTTACTGTTTATTAAAAAGGGATGATAATATCCATTCTTCCCAATTCATGGGCTGTTGGGAAGCCAAATGTGATGATATGTCTTGTGTTATGGCTTGCAAGCACTATCACTGAACGTGAGCTACCCTGCAAGGGACTCAGAAGAGTAAAGTTCTGCCTCTAATTTGCTGTGTGATCTCCAGCAAGTCTCTTAACCTCTCTGAGCTTTAATTGGTACAGGTAAAATATTAACAACAATGAAACTTAACTTCTTTGCATTGTTGTGAGAGTTTAATGCAAAAATAAAATAATAAAAATGCTTTGTAAATGATGAAGCACCGAATGAATGTTAGTTATTACTTACCATTTTTGAAAACTGAAAATTTTTCATTAAAGAAATTTGGAGATTCTCCAACAGAGGGGTCTATACATTCTGGGAACAACTGCTTTTACCCCAGCCTCTCATCATTGGAGAAGGTCTGCCTCCAACAAGTTCAAAATCTATACAAAGACACAAAGCCAACACGCCTGAAATAGAGGCCGTAACGAGGCAGCTGATGTTTAGTGCTAGACTGGAGGTCCAAGGCAATATTCAGTCCAAGAGTGATATGGAGATGCTCCAGCCATCATCAAAAGACATCCGCGTGGGTTTGTTTGTTTTTTGTATTTGTAACATTTTTTCCCATTATAAAAGGATTACACAATCCTTTCATCTTGCCATCTTTTCTCTTTTTTTAAAATAGGAGTCACAGTCCATAAATAAAGAGTTTCCAAATGCCTTGTTTTTTCACCTTCATCCTTACCATAACCCCACCCCAGCTCCAGTCCCACCTCCAAGGCAACACTTCCCTTTGGAAACAGCCTGAGAACAACCGCTCCCTAAAGGTCTTCCTCCACCACCCACCCACCCCCTCCCTCCCCACGGGTCCCCTCACCACCACCCTCCAGCCTTCATCCCCCCAGCCCCATGCTCCTACACGTGGAAATACAGACATAAACCCAAAGAGAATAGACCTTGCTCTCAGGACATCCTTTCCCCTGCCATCCTCCCAGCCTGCCCCTAAAAAGCACTCTCTAGGATTTTACTGCGGCAGGCAGCTTTCCGTGCCAGGACAGCCGCTCCAGCCCCCCAGCCCGATGGCTAAGACCCGTGATTCATCTGTGGCCAGCTTGGCCAAACCGGGGAAGCCAGACCGCCACACACACATGGCCCGAGCCCTGGCACCAGGTCCTGCCAGAACACGGGGCGGGAGAGGAGGGCTGGCTAGCCACCCTTTAGGGAAAAAAAAAAAAAATATATATATATATATATATATAAATTAATATAAAGATGTAAATTTAGGCTAATTACATATGAATTGTTTCTTTTTAAATCATTTTAATAAGGGGAAGGACAGCCCCTCATTATTTGGTGGGATTTATATACTTTTCAGGCGTTGGTTCAAGTGTGCGTGTTTGCAGTCAGGAAGGCTCCATGAAGGGAAGGGCTCGTAGTCAGAGCTCAGGAACTACTGACTGACGAACGGAACCAGCATTTACTGAGCACAGCCTCCTCGTAGTCCACCGTAACTCCACGAGGCAGGTCTTGTTCTGACCATTTAAGGGTCTGGAAGGGTAGAACTGGATTCTGACCCCAGGTTTGCCTGACATCAGTCTCACTGTCCTCCTTCCCGCCTCCCCATCCCCTCGGGAGTGCACCCCTGCTCCCTGGCAGCCCCAGGCTCCTTCTGTGGGATGGGCATTCCAGCCGCGGGGCGCCACTCACAGCAGCCCTTTTAGCAGCATGCACTTCTCCCTGTGCCCACCCAGAGGGGCCTAATACACTGAGCCAAGGCCCGGGCTCACTCAGAGTAGAAATGTGCTCCCAAAGGGCTGGCCCAGGAGCAAACCAGCAGATGACATCAGTAGACGCTGGCAAAAGATCGCTTCTAAACCGGGGCTTTTCCTTTCTACACTCACTCTCATTTCCATAGAGGTGTTTCAACTGATTCATTAAAAATACGGTTGTAAGGCTTGATACGGTCTGCAGTTTGAATCCCTTCCAACAAGACTCTCCGGGACCAATGTACGCACAGTTAAGTGGAAACCATGGTTACCCTTCATACTATTCTGTTCTATTGAACATATTTAGGAGATTGGGAAGGAAGGAGGAGATTTTTAGCTCAGATTATACAAAGGTAAAAAGAAGGTCATGCTGCAAAACAAAGAGAGGCTCCTTCATTTGAGAAGTCTCCCGGCTGTATGTCTGGTCAAGAATGGACATGGGCTTGGGGAGACAGGCAGTGTCCTTTTCTCAGATACATTTAAAGTGGACTCTCCCAGGCTAGAACAGGGACTCCTCAGAGATAAGGGGAGGGTGCGGTGGAAACAGAAAGAAACAGTTACTTTCTGATAAGTAGCCAGAAAATGGAACTGCAAATAAATTCTAGAATCACTGTATTAGAAAGAGAAGTATTTAGTGAGCACTGTTATTTAGTGGCAAGGGTAGTCAATGTGTTTCTATGGGATTATTCATCCAATAAGCAGAAATAGGCATGACGCTCAGCACTGGGATACAGAGTGAACAAAACAGACAAAATCCCATGCCCTCATGGAACTGACATTTTAGAAAGTGGACACAGGCAATAAACACACATATACGTAAATGATGTGGGTTTTTTTGCGTGGTGCTAGATGCTATAGAGATGAAGTAGGGATGGAGGACAGTAGTGTAGAGGTTTCTAATTTTAAATAACCACTGAGAAAGTGACTAAAGACCTGAAAAAGATGAGGGAGTCAGCCATGCAGTATCTGGGGGAAGAATATTCCAGGCAGAAGGAAAAGAAATGCAGTAGCACTGTGAGAAGCATGCCTGGTGTGCTCAAGGAGCAGTGAGGAGGCTTGTGGCTAGTGGCATGAACCGGTGGAGAAAGTGAGTTTAGAGAGGTCCAGAAGGTCAAGTCAGGTAGCCATTTAAGATCTTTGGCTTTTACTCTAAGCTGAAAAGCCATTGAGGGTTCTGGGCAGAGGCGAGACATTGTCTGACCCATGTTTTCATTGAATTGCTTTAGTTGCAATGTTAAGACTTGAACAAAGGCAGGGACACTAGTGGAAACAGGGACATCATGAGAAGAGATGCTAAGACTGAGACCAGAGGACTAGCAGGACATGTTGAGAAGCAGCCAGCTTCCAGGTAGATTTTCAAGGCAGAGCCAACAAGATTTGCTGAGTAGAAACAGTAAGTGAAAGAAAGAGAAAAATCAAGGATAATGCCAAGGCTTTTGGCCCGGGTAATTGACAGTACGGAATTACCACTAACTGAAATGGGGAAGACCACAAATGCAGTGTGTGTGTGTGTGTGTGTGTGTGTGTGTGTGTGTGTGTGTGTGCATGTTTGCACAGGCATTGGGGGTGGGAGGATCAGGAGAGGTAGCTATTACAAATCCAAAAGGAGATTCCAGAAGGTTATTGGATATATGGGTCTAGAAGTCTGGCCTGGAAATGTAAAGTTGAAAGTATGGAAGTGAATGGAAGTGAGTATAGCTAGAAAGGAGAAAAGCACCAAAGACAAAGGCCAGGAAACTCCAATATAAAGAGGTACATGAGAAGGAAGAACATTCAGTGGTGTCCTGGAAGTCAGGTGAAGACAGTGGTTCAAGGATAAAAGAATGAGCAACAGTGTCACATACTGCCAATAAATCAAGTCAGAGGAAGCCTAAGAATTGACTCTTGCAATTAGCAACTCATGGGTCATTATGACCTTTATAAAAAAAGTTTCATGGAACAGTATAGGCAAAAGTCTGACTGGGTTCAAAAGAGAAAGGGAAGACAACCTTTTTTAAGAGTTTTGCTATAAAGGGAAGGAAAGAATAGGACTGTAGCTGAAAGAAGGTTTGTTTTATTTTTAAGTTGGAAGAAGTAGGAACAGGTTTTTATGCTGATGTGGAAGATCCAGTAGAGAAGGGGGGAAATGATGTAGAAGGGAAAAGGTTGAATTGCTGTCACAAGGTCTTTATAGAAAGCTTCAAGCCCTCATGGAAAAGTTGGCTTTAGAAAGAATCATGGAAACAATAACAGAGGAGAAATCAGAGTACATGGGCAAGAGGCAGGTAATGAGTTTAAGGAGAGTAGAAGGTGTGAAATAGTCCTCAAAGAAAGAGGGAGAGTGAAAACAATAAGGAAATGTGGGTAACTGTGTAGCAGCATTTAAGGGCCCACTTGAGGTGAGTGACCATGAATTTAAAGAGAGACCACTATACACGGTTGTTTTTCTCCAACCATGTTCAGGTGCACAGGTGTAGGTGTGGAATGGATAAAGTGTTGGATTTTATCAGGATCATGCTTTGGCCAAGCAATTACAAAGGAAAAAAGAGGGAGTGAAGTAGTTGAGGATATATGCAAGAGCATGATCATAAGGGTTGTAATAGTTTGAATTTACTTATTACATTATTATAAACCAAAGTTAGAGATTTTAAAATGTGTGATTAAGAATGTTTTATGCCAACTAAATTGGTGCATTCATAATTAACTACATAGCTCCCTCCTGTAGCTATTCAGAACCCAAGGAAGCCTAGTCCCTGGGTGGATACACCTACAAAAAGCACTGTCCACTCTATCAGTGACAGAGGGCTTTGGAGCCAGCAAGATTTGGACTTTAACATGCTGGCCTAGGATAAGTTTCTTAACCTCCAAATTTCCTCATCTACAATATGGTATGGATGTAAAGCCCCAAACACAACTGGCACAGAGCAGGTGCTCAATGAGCCATAGCTATTATTGTTCCTGTGTGCCACATTTTGATAGCTTTGGTTGGAGGTCTCAATATGTTTCTCAACAGAAGACATGGACGGAACACACCGGAACACATGAAAAATGACTCTCTGGATCTAGTGCCTGGGCCAGCTTAGACATGTGGCATGGCTGATAGCAAGTGAATCACTTGTTCTGTGTTGGTTGGTCCAATGTCTGGTAGATACTCAGTTTTCCCGGATTGCTCATTCGTCCAGGGAGCCTGGGGAAGAGTAGAGTAGCTCTCCGTTTCCCTGCCCCAAGGCCAGTCCATGCATCAGACTTTCACGCTCAGGCTGTCTCTAGGTCAGACACATGGAGAGCCCTTTATGGACACATACACCCCATGAAGAAATAGCTGGAGAGCAGGCTAGGTGTGAAGCTCTGAGTGGAGGAGGGAAACAAATTTGCCCAGCTTTACACTAAGAAAAAGGAAGAAGTCAGAGCGGTTCTGACAAAAATGCCCCGGCAGCCTTCTTGTCCAAGGCTCACTGCTCAAGTGGCACCTAGGATGGAGCCGGATGCTCCTCACCATGTCTTGTCCCCCCGCCCAGCTCCCCCTCCCCTCTCAGAGTGACACAGTCCAATGACTGTCCAGTGGGAAGTCCTCGGATTTCCCTCCTATCAGCCTAACGAGGACTATGCTGCCCAAAGCAGTTTACTGATCCTCACAGTGTTGAGGGAACTGAACTTACAACAACCTCCATAAATTTAGGGGATGGAACAGGAAGGAGAGGAATTGAAAACAGCAAACCTTGAAGGAGCTTCAGGGTTTGGTTTAATTTTGTAACACTGGTTTATTTTTTTTTTAATCCTTTTGAAATAGATTCTGAGCCTATGCTCTGAGCCCAGCCTTACACCAGCTCCAAGGTCACGCATGGGAAGTGTAAAATCCATTCTCTCCCTCCCAGGAGCTGGCAACCCTGATAAAAAGTCTTTAAGGTGTTATATGGCAAGAAGTAAAATGATTAGATGGAATGCAGAAAGTACAAGAAAATAGAGAAGTGGGAAAACCAACAATGGTATATGGTGGAGTTACCAGGAAAGACTTCCTGGGGGGAGACAAGGCTGTTTTTCTAACGATGTGGGTGCAAATCTATTTCAAAGCTTTGGAAATATAAATCTCAGAGTTGGCTGGCCCTTATTTCAGCTATTTGCATTCCTTGCAGGGTTCAGCCTTCCTTATTATGTACAAGAGCATCAGGAGTTGACCATACATTTTATTTTTCACCTGAATGTTTTGAGATTGACTAGACTTAGCTTATTTCTCACCCACTACCTCCAGCATCTCCAGCAGGTATGAGCTCATCCTCTCTGGCTTTGTCCCATTCACAGGAATCAGATCTGGGCCACTATCAAGCCAGGTAGATGTATGCCCCTAGAACTGGCTGCACCTCAACAGCTTAAGCTCAAATAAAAGCCCTCCTGTGCAATGCACAGGGCAAAGCAACTAGAGGTATGTCAGGGGGCGGTACTGCCAGAAGGTGGTAGAACGATGGAGGTGAGAGGCACAGGCAGTGGTCCACCTTGAAGATTCCTGTGCTCTCCACACATAATTTCTGAAGTTGTCTAGAGACTGAAGCTATTTCTAACAATCTTCACCAAACTGTTATTATTTGAAACAATATGAGAAAAAGGGCTGTTGGAAACAAAAAAAAAAATTTCTATTATTAAACTCAGCTCTGAATCAGGAAGCTTTTTCTTCTCAATGCTCGGAGAATTAGAGATTCACCTGGGGTGTACAAGTTACATGGAAGTTGCTATATGCAGAGAAATAAATGAGAGGAGAAAGTCCAGGTCTAGGGTTTTGGCAAGCCATATCCCACCGTGGGTAACTTCCCGGGAGGCAGCCATCCAACGACTGAATACAGGAAGCAGAAAGGACTCCGTGCCCATGACATTCCCTCCCTATTCCCTTAACCTACTGGGGGATGAGTTATTTTAAGAGAACCATACATTCAATTTCTCAATAAGAGAAGTCCTAGGAGAAGAATTAAAGCATCAAATTCCCCTCAGAGCCTATTCTGAGAAAGGGGTTTCATCTATTCCAAACATGGTGAGAAGAAAAGAAGTATATGCAGAAAGAAACAGGCCACACCTTGATCTGGTTCTGGTTTCATCTCCTACTAAGGAGTATGCTGAGGCAAAGTACACCCCACCTTTTTGCCTCTGCTTGTTACCTCTGAAACACAATGCCCTTGGGTTCTTTGGATGACCTTGTAAGAGTCCATCAGATGGGAGCAAGCTTTGAATTGTTTTCTGGTAGAAGGGCATATTCACTTGGCTGTGGATAACCCAGTGATGCCCATTGTCACCACTGAGGAAGTTTTAAAAAATACTGATGCATACATTCTATCCCCAGGGGTCCCCATAAATTGATCTGGGGTGTGACCTTGGACATTTGGGTTTTTCCAAGCTCCCAGGTAATTCTAATGTTCAGTCATGGTTGAGAACCACAGGGTTAACTTGAGAATGTATACACAGTCGTGGGCAGTTGCTTCTACACAACCCCAGCTTCAGACTTTCTCTGATTAGGTCAGTGGTTCTCAGTGTTGGCTGCCACTTAGAAGCATCTGGGAAGCTCTTAAAAGCCTTAAGACTCCAGTTGTACCCTAGGCCAATTAAATTACAATCTCTGGGACCAGGCAGCTATAGTTTTGAAAGCTCCTCAGGTAAGCTTCCGCACATCTAGTCAAGGTTGCAAACTAGTGGGGGAGACGCTTCATACTCCTGAGCTTCACCTGAAGCTGCAGGGAGAGGCAATGAATGAACAGAGGTGCAGGCCTGCTCAAGTTCTAAAATCTAGTGGGAAATAGGCTCTTTTCTGACAAAGAGACCAGTTCTTCTAAAATACTGGGCTAGGAAATATTGCTCGGGACTTCATAAGCAACTTCCCTGAATAATGGCCCAGAGAAGCAGAACTGGTCGCTATGCCAGTCAAGTCAGAATTTTGCTCAGCCAACAGCTCCTTCTAGAGAACACACTACCAGGCTCCCCTGGGGCTATAGAATCATTTATTCTAGAACTTGAGGAGCTTACATTTGAGAAGACCATTTATTAAGAAATAACTTACTGAGACAGCAGTACTATATCCCACCAGTTGTTTCTGGAAAGTGGGAGATTTCCACCAGTGAGTTTTTTCAGTAAGTTTCCTTTAAATTGAAGCCTTTTCATTTTTACCCTTTCTGATGGAAATCCCTCTAAAATTCTTTACACAGTTCCCTGCCTTCTTTCACAGAGGACACCAAACACAATTCAGTCTCTCCTTGATGATTCAGAAGTGCCGTTATTACCAACTAGCACAGCCATCATTTATGGTTAAACAAATTGCACAACTCCAGAGGGCGCCTTTCATCTTGTAGTCCTCATAGATTTCTACAGTAATTTTCACAATGTCTGGCAGATTCCAGTCAAGTGTCTTCAAGAAGCAGTAGCCTTTCTCATCAGCTGGCAGCAGGTCTGCCAATCATTTCTGCACATGGCCTTGACACACTGTTGGGGTGGGCAGGCTGTTTGCTCCTGGACTATTATGGGACCAGAAAATCGCAATTTCTAATGACTATTCATATCCTTTGTAATATTTCCCTCTTTCCCTCTTTGTAATATTTCTGTTAGTTCCTAATTCTTGCTTCCCCTGTCCCTAAAGCAGTTCATTCATCTTCCTTGAGCTGTCACTTCTAAATGCAACCACTGAGGAATAATGTTGTCAAGTCATTGACTTTATATTAAATGCATCTCTAAATCAGGCATTGGGGAAGGCCTTGAGGTTGACTACATGCTCCCCTAGAAGGTAGTGTTAAGGTTCTGGGACAACTTCCCTTACTTTGTCACAATCTTGGCTTCTACATTTTGGATGACTGGGGTAGCTAGAAGTCTGATACTATGACTACAGAGGTTGTGGCTAGCTATGAATCAGAACTTCACAGTGATAAAGTGCTAAAATGTGGAATAATATTAGGATACAGTATTATTTGGGAACTCAGGGAGTACTGAGTTTTTTGTTTGCTTACTTCTGTTTTGCATTGTTTTGCTTTGCTTTGTTTTAATATAGATTCTCTAAGGGTGAGACCTGGGCTGATATATTTTTCAAAACGTTCTCAGATTGACTCTGACGAGCAGCCAGGATTGAAAACTTTGGTCTGAAACATTAACATCCAACATGCCTGAGAGCTTTCTGGAATACTTCTGTCATCTGTCCTTCATGTTCACCACCACTTCGGCTGGTCATTTTCAAGTCCAGCTGACTAACCTCAAGGTTAACCCGAGGGAGAAGGCCAGTACACACACAGAAGTCTGGCAAGCTCATTCTTTTGTTTATTTCAGCTGTGCTGTTTCCTGCTGCACATCGGCCAAAGAGATCCTCATCCATTCCATTGAACCTGGTACTGCAGAACTCCCTGGAAGAGGTAGAACTGCTCTATGAGGTAGGCAGAAGGAAGTGACGAATTCAAGTCACCCAAAAGGCAATGTACCTTCTTTGTCTGTTTTGGAGAAGAAGTAACCCAGAGCTCTGAAAATGAGCAGCCTCTGCTACTGTAGAGAATGACCTGGACTAATTTGTGGAGGTCATATAATCCTGCCCTTCCTAAAGTAAAATATTCTTCTTAGCTCATCTCCCTTCCCCCATATGTCAAAACAAGGGAAGATGGCATTGAGAATTCAGTTGAAGCAAAATTAGAGATTTAAGGGTGGGCCATCAGCACTCTTGACAGGCAGGCACCCGTGTGCAGCCATCTTTCCAAGCAAGGCTCTGATGCAGGACACCTGAGATGGGTGCAGCCAAAGCCAAGCTGACTGTCTGAGTGAGATGTGGCTCCATGCCTCTGCATACTGTGACAATACAGCTGTCCCTGGCTTCCCTGCTGGCAGCAGAAAGGCTGGGCCACCCCTAAGGCTCTCTTCCTCTGCCTCTCACATCTCCATCACGGAGACCACATTGTTCCTCCAAACCCCAAGGCCAATTTCTGGAGGCCATTTGATTGGGTGCAGGGCTAAGAGACCAGGTCCAGGGGTTGAGTTTTAGTCCTGGCTCTTCTACCCACCAGCTGCATGGCCTTGCATAAGTCACCCTTTCTCTCTGGGCCTGAATCCCCTAGCTAATGAGGATGAGATTTGACAATGACTTCCAAAATTCACCCCCAACTTTGACATCCTCTGACTCCATACACTAGAATTGACTTATAAGAAAGAACTGGCCTGCTGTAACCAAGCTGAGCAGGGAAGACATTTCAAATTCTGACTCGTGGAGCAAACTGGAAATTGCACAGCCTTCACCAAATCTTGAATGTAGGTGTTATATGAACAGATTTGCATTTTAGAAAGATAACAGGAGCATGAAGGGTGGATTAGAGTGGAAGGAAGATGGAGGCAGAGCGATGAGTTAAAACTCTGAGTCATTCCATCCAAAAGGGTTCCTCCTATGGGCGTGACTGTGCAGAAGATGCAACAGTGCATGCAACTAAGCCTGCCCCTACTCTTGGAGAACAGGTGAGAGACAAGGACATGTCTCTGTATCCCATTTGATGCCCAGCACAATTCTTGACATCTTTCATGGTTTGGATCTCAGTTTAATAGTTATCTAAAATAGGCAGTTCATCTTTAGAAGATCTTTGGTGGATAGGACAGAAAAAATGAGGACAGAATTGATACTGGACCAGAAACAATAATTGGTCACTTGAATAGGGGCTTTGTACCAGGCACTGTATTAGCTGCTTCCATATTTATCTTATTTACTTCTCACACTATCCCAGTCACATAGATGTTACTAATCATTTTACAGAGGAGGAAAGTGAGGCTGAAAGGAGTTAAGCTCATCCAAGGTTACACAGTAAGGGAACAAGTCAGAACTGGAAACCAGCAAGCTCTGTCCCAGCTGCCTCCCTAAATGAATGCCTGTGATAATGAATATAATCGTGTCCTCATCAATGTCCAGCTTCATATCTTTCCACATCCCGTGTTTTTCACCAGTTCCTCCTGGCTGAACTTGAGATCGGTCCCGACCTGAAGATCTCCATCAAGGACGAGGAGCTCGCCTCCTTGCGCAAGGCGTCTGACTTCCACACCATCTGCAATGACGTCATCCCCAAGCGCATCCCGGATATCCGCAGGCTGAGCGCCAGCCTCTCCAGCCAGCCTGGCAGCCTCAGAAAAGAAGACTTTGAAAGGACAGTGCTGACCCTGGCCTACGCGGCCTACCGCACAGCCCAGTCCGAAGGGCATCAGAAGGACGTCTGGGCTCAGTCCCTCCTTAGCCTCTTCCATGCCCTGAGGCACGACTTGATGCTGTCCTCAGTCCCCAGGAGGTCTCCCTAAAAGACTAGTCCACAACACGACCATGGACCAGGGACCAGCACACACAGTAATCCAGAATTTCTTCATTTGCTACTCCATTGACTGCGACCAGCAATAAAACACGTACCTCCAGCTCAGAGTAGCAGACATAAGTAACCCCAGTTCTCCTTGCCCCTTGTAGCTTCCTGACAAATCTGATGCATGACATAGGTGACCTGAGCTGGAAGACAAGCCCAGAGAGGTTCTTCAAGGTACCCCCAGAGGTAGAATGATTTGCCTAGTGACTCGCAGAGGTCTAAAATAGGCTTCAACAGGGAGCAACTTCCACAAATCCTCAAGAGTAAGAACACAGCCAGAGGGGCCATCACAGAGGTCTGGCAAGGGGTGGGGAGGCAGAGAAAAGGTTTGTTTTGTCCTAAGGGAACAGGGTAGGGGGTTAAAAGAACATCTTTTCCAAAGGTTCTGTAGTAGCATATAAAGAAACTAGCGCTATACCCACATAAGTATAGTATCAGTCAAAGATATACTTCTCAACATCTCCAAAGCCTCTGAGAAGAATCAGTTAGGGAATCAGTATTTTAAGACCTACATGCCTGACATTTCTCTTCTGCAGGCTGGTCTAACACAGAAGAGAACCACGAAAAGGCACCCACAGAAATGTTCCCAGTCCAAACAGTTCACTCCTTGTCTTTTGAACAGAAAAACCAAGCTAATGCAGCAAGGGTCATCCTACTGAAAAAGGTGGCACCAACATCCATGCCTGTCTGCCCTGAGGACAAAATTATTTAACATCATCAGAGAATTAAGTGTTCCAAATAAACTGACTTTCAGATGACAGAATTATACCCCATCAAATGCCTAAACTTTCATTTTAACACTATTGGTTGGATACCTTTATTAAGTTATGTAAGTGGAATGCCTTAAGCGTCTCTTTAGTAATTTAAGAGAATCATTTGAAATATTCTCATGAAGTAGATGGATAAGATAATCTCTAAGATTCATGCCACTTCTGAAATGCCTACACTCATGCAACTAAATCATGCTACAGGGAACATCTGGATATTAGAGACCTGCTGAAGTTTTTGCACCAAGGCTGAAAAGTGCCAGGCTTTGCTAACTCTGCATCCAGTCTGAGTTTTCTCATCACCTCTCACTGTCAGGCTATTTGAGTGCATTTTTTGTTACCAGCATAACTTGCCCTTTGCAATTTGTTCTTTCTTTTCTGTCATCGCCTAAAAACTAAGAGCACTAATTCATTATAATTCTATACTAAATAAGAGTTAATAGAGGGGAAACAGACTTGGCCCAGTGGTTAGGGCGTCCGTCTACCACATGGGAGGTCCGCGGTTCAAACCCCGGGCCTCCTTGACCCGTGTGGAGCTGGCCCACACGCAGTGCTGATGCGCGCAAGGAGTGCCCTGCCACGCAGGGGTGTCCCCCACGTAGGGGAGCCCCACGCGCAAGGAGTGTGCCCATAAGGAGAGCTGCCCAGCGAGAAAGAAAGTGCAGCCTGCCCAGGAATGGCGCCACCCACACTTCCCCTGCCGCTGACGACAACAGAAGCAGACAAAGAAACAAGACGCAGCAAATAGACACAGAGAACAGACAACTGGGGGGGGGGCAATTAAAGAAATAAATAAATCTTTAAAAAAAAAAAAAGAGTTAATAGAAAAATGCCTCTGCTAGGAATAAAGTACCTTGGTTCTAATAAAGATTCCTCACCAGCTCAGAGGTCTTTCTGCATTCTCCTAGGTTTGCAGCTGGATTCTGGAAGCTAAAGCTGTGAGAATTCTGATCTTTGGATGAGTGAGGAGTCATTGGGCTAAATTAGAATTTGAAATGGGTATTTCACAATTGCCATTTGATAATAATGAAAGCTGTTCTGGACTTCTTTAAAATCCTTGAACAAATGGGATTTGCCTAGCAGCACAAGCTGCATAATCTTTTTTGAGATTATCAGAGAAAAATACAACTCCATACTCTGATGTTCTCAGGCTCAGAGGATTAATGATTGTCGGTCCCATTCTCATTCCCTGATTATACTGCTCATTCTACTTTGCTCATGCTCAAACTCTGATATACTCTTTCTGTTTAATCTTTCTCGTGCTGATATTAGGTGTTTTCTTTGACATGATCATTCTGCTTGCCTCTTTCTTTTTATTTTGGTGTCTTTTATTCAGTGTCTCTGTGGCTCTATTGGGCCCAATTCTGAATATCTTCATGTCTGTTTCTCGAAACCTGTCCACGTCTCTTCTGGTTGGCTTTTATTCTCTCTGTCTCTGCCTATCCATCCTCTGACACTTGCTGTCTTTCATCCTTCTTTGGTTATCACTGCTGAATAAAGCAAAAGTCAAAGCACATATAGGATTGGCAGACTAGCCATCAGCATCCTAGCCTTTGTGTTTTGCTCTTTGTGTTTTTCCTGGACATTGGGGGTGGGAAGGTGAGTAGCAACGGCCTCAGTCCCTGGGCATGCCACAATATCCTGGAAGTCAGTCTTGCCTCCCACCCTTGGCCTCCACCCCCATCAGAATGGACCTGAGAACTTTCATGTAGTCAGAATCACCAGGTGGAAAGACCCACCCTGTAATAATGTCAATGGCTGTTTCCAGTGGTAGGAGATCCTTGAACAGGTAGGTGATTCTCAGGACTGTTGATAGCAATGATAGTTCATTTGCCCAGCAACAAAAAATTAAAGAAAACTTGCATTCATAAATCAGGACCTGAATGGATGTGGTAATCAATAACTGAAAGAAAAAAAAATGCAGAAAGGCAAAGTCCATTTTAGAGATTAATGAAATACATGATTTTAGTCTGTGTACAAATTAACTTTTTACCCACAAAAAGTTTTATGACAATGATGTCATTTACTTGCAAAATGAAATAATATGTTCACCACCACCACCACCACCCCAAAAACCCTAGTCTTTGCCTAATGAACAGGAAAGTAATAGATTGGACAAAAGAGACATTCCCATTCTGCATCATTTAATGCCATGTAGTGGACAACAACAATCACAATCAGGTTACACTTTAGTCATATTTTCCCATAGAATAATTTGGGAGGTAAGATGTTTATAGTAGAAGTTTGCCTGTGACTTATAAAACCATTTCTCTCATTTCTATATGCCTAGGAAGTTTGAGGATCTAAAAATTCTGGCAGGCTCCTCTGTAGTTGACATCCTCATGGCTATCTCTGGTGTCACTCAATAGATAGTGAAAAACATCTGTGTACACATTGCTCTGTCCTCTCACCTTGAATCTAACTAAAAGAGAATCACTAAAGTGTTAAATCAGTCAGAAAATATTGCAGATAAACTGGTCTAAGATTAGATGCTCTTTAAAGAACTTTACATGGCATCCCTAACTTTCCTAAGGCATTTTAATTGTCTTACATTTATTAAGCATTATATTCCGGACAATATTTGTTTGTTTGTTTGTTTGTTTCATCTGAAAAAATGGATAGAGTCATGAAGAAGAACTACTGGTCTTACAGTGTCACTCATCTCACCTAATTTTATTTAACAAATGTTTGTTGATGATGTAATAAATGCCATGATCAATTTACTACACTCTCTGGAGTCTTTTTTTTTTTCTCATTATTTCACACAGGAATTTGAAGTAGTTCATGGGTTTAACAGCGGATATTGACTTCCACAGCTGCCTTAGGACCTCAGCATGCAATAGCTGTATCTCCAGCTGTTTATTATTATCCAGTTCCTTTAATATTTGCAACCGGATCACACATGTGGAATCGTTCATTCTGAGTTTCAAAATCATTACAAAAATGAGGCCAGAATGTAGTAAATACAGTAGCCAGTCTTAACATACATTTAAAGAGATGAGTCATCCTGGCCCATCTTACAACGGCAAGCAAGAAAACTTCAGAGCTCTCCATGGCTACACTTGCCTCAGAAATCAAGATGAGCTAGTTTTCTGGAGTCGCTTCCCTAGTGACTTCACCTTTAGTCTGGGGATCATTTCCAACTGGTAAAGCTGCAGACTTTGGACTACGATTCCTTGTGTTCTGTGAATTTCAAGAGCACATGGGTTGCATAGACCAAGGAAATGCTGCTAAGGACCACCACTTATAGAAGGTTTGGGTTCTCCCATTCTCTCTCTTCTCTTCCTTTTCCCAAATCCACATGTCTTTTCTCAGAAAAAAAAAGGCCAACAGCTTCTCCAGATCTGTAAACAGTAGCAATTCCAGAGTTAAATTGCTGCTTCAGGCCCTATCCCTGAGCTTGTTAACTTCGTTCCTGCTTCTTTCTTCTCCTTGCATACAAACCATTTTCTCTTTTCTCTCTGTGGATGAAGAGCCTCAAAGAGGAGAATTTGAGCTCCTACTCCATCCAGAAAGACTACTAACACCTGGACTCAAAGAGCCCCCAAAATGAGACTGACATCTAGACCTTTCCAGAGAGGCAGCTACTCTGCCCATTCTCCCTGGGCAGGGTCAGTGGTCTTACAGCCTATTAGGCTCTGCTGGCCTGGACTCTTTGTTTTCACTCAAGTGCTGAAGCTAGCAGAAAGGCTTAATACTGGAAATTCTGGGGCAAAGTTCTCCAAATCTAAGATCTCATTTTCCCCCTGCTACCAGTCACTTCATTTTCCTAAGGACAAGGTCAGCACCTGGCCCTCCCAGAGAAAGCTCTGTGGCCTATGCTCCACAACAATAAAGCATTGCCAGGAGAAGTGGAATGTTTATAATGACCTGATCATCACTCTAGACCCCCGGGATGTTTGAGATTTTGAAAAACAAGCTTTGCAAGCTGCTTTTGTTCTGCAGAATCAGCGGGCTCCTGCTGTCACCAATCAGAAACTGCCTTGCAAGGAGCTGTTGGCTCGTTCTTTTCAACTTGCTGATTGGCTCTGAGGTATAGGCGGAGCTACTGACTCTGTCCCAGCTTCCCATAGGTGAGTTTAAGTTAAAGGTGGGTCCCCTGCAAGTTTTTGTCCTGAGACATAAAGGAATGCCTTCAGGGTTTTATGTGCTGTGGAGGCCCAGGCTCAAGGCAAATTATAAGTAGGAACCAATTTGAAGGAAAGGAATTTAAAACCATTAAGGTGTCAGATCTTGGGAGGAACGGCCAGCCCTATCTGCAGTTTGTATCAACCTCTGACAAACTCGGATGCTTGTTTTAAGGAAAGAGGGTACTAGATTTTTACCAACAGAGAGTACAGGTTAGGAGATGGAACTTGTACCATCAGAGGGAGGAGAAATGATGGAGAGCAAAAACAAGTATTTTTAATTTGTACAGCCTTTAAATTATTTCTTAAAGGCCAAACAGCAACAACACAGGTGTAATTTTAAGCGATTGAGGGCTTTTGCTGACACCTTGGATGAGGCGACTCTATTGCTAATCAAGGAAAGAGGGAACCCACTATGCCCCCGTTTACAATCCTTTCCCAATACCTTTTTGCTGGTCATAAAACTATGCTCATCAATCCCACCTAAACAGAAGATCAGGAGGCCAGCCTATTGTGGAAACCGGGGTGAAACTGCCCTCCTATTCTGCCCCCGATACAAAAGAGAACTCTTCAGAGAAAGAAGCCAAGGAAAGTTTAAAAAGAAGTCTGTTCAGAGAACGTGCATAGTGACGATCAAAGGCACTCTGCCAGCCAGCAGAGCGGGATCTCAGGGGGAGGAGGAGAGGAGGTGGGTCAAAAATGGGCTTGCTGAAGGGTCTCCTCAGAGCCCGAAACCTGCTGCTAGTCATCTTCGTCCCGCTCCTGCTGCTGCCTCTGCCCGTCCTCTACCCCAGCAGTGTGAGTACTGACCGGTGCTTCTTGGGTCAGGTGGGAGGTTATGGGGGGAAAGGGTGAGTTGAGGAAGTGGGGTCCTTATGCAGTGCTTAAAAATTGGGGGTTCTGTTTGTTTGAAGAAGTGTACTGTTTTTGTGGAGGATGCTAAAATACCGTCTTCCTAAAAAGCTACCCTTCTCATCCCTCTATCCCACTGCCAGTCTCCCAGCCCCCAGCCAGGGGTCAGATGACAGCGAGGGCCTCAACTCATCTGTGGTACCCAAATCAGTGGGCCAACTGCCCTGGCTGCTGGGGCCAGCGGACCAATAAGGAGAAGGACACCCTGATGAGCCTGTATTTGTTGGGAGTCAACATGTGACTACTTTTGTGAGCTACTAGAACCACAGGAAGGTCTCACAGTAATGACAGTAAGGAGAAGACCCGGGAGGAAGGATATTGTGCCACCACTGGACCGCAGGCCTGGGGCTCCCTGGGCTGTGGTCCTAGTCAGGGCTCGTGGGCACTTGTCCAGGGTCTGTGTTCAGGGCACAGTGGGCTCTGAGAACCAAAATTTGAAGCTTTTAAAACCTATGAAGTTTTAAGTTGAATGCAGAGCTTGGCTTGTTGCCCTGATGCTGCGCATCTGGCCCTTTGATTAGTTGTGTGCCCTGCGGTTTCCTGTCTGTGCTCTTGAAAGAGAGACATACACTGATACGAATAAGAGCCCCCTAACTCTACACCGTGCCTTCATTTTTAACAGGGTTTGGGTAAGCAGGAAGGCCAGAGCTTTGACCTCCCTTGCCTTCCTTTCTCTGTTCTCTTCCTCCTGTTCGTAGCTTTACTCCTCCCCAATTGGCCCTACCAGTGGAATTTGAGGAAAAATGAACTAAGCCAGGTTAATCATGAATGTGGGAGGGGGAAAATGTCTTCCACTTAGCTCCTTGAGTAACTTGGCAACGAACATTAAATTAAAAAGTTAAGTAGAAGAGATTAGGATGGTTCCTCTTAAAAAACAAACTGGCTTAAATCCTTAGTGGGATAAATAGCTCAGCGTGCCAGAGAAACGCTGATTAAAACTGGGCTGGGATCAGCAGACGGTGATTGCTGCTGGCAGTCTTCCTGGGCTGTACGCTAGTCAATTTTCTGCTTCGTCCAAATGCACCTGTTTTTCGCCCCCCTTGTTTGTGGTTTTACTCAATGTCAGATTGGTTAAGGGAATGGTAACAAGATACACAATTGCCCTCTTCTCAGAACATTGTCAAGAGCCCCCAGTCTCCTCTTGAGTCAGCCCCACCTTTGGGGACCATGACTTTAAGGTCCAATGTTTCCCCACATTTCATTTTGGGACCCCATCCTTGACCTACTGAATCATAGATGACTAATAGAAGAAGCCACAGGAAGAAAACAAAACAAAAAAACTGAAGTCGGCAAAATAATCTATAGCATTGAGGGAGGCAGGGTGTTGTGGAAAGCAGAGGAGAGAAAAGGAAAGACAGGCAAGCCTCTCCTCTCTCTGGGTTTGCAATTAATTTTTGAAGAGATTTTTGAACCTTACTGAGACCAAGAGACAGTGCCCTTTCTTCTTGCCCTGCCTTGCAGCCTGAGTTTCACCTGAGGACAGAGTTTCTCTATAGCAGCCTGATTGCCAGTTGGGACCAGCTAATTCTCTGTTGTAGGGGCCTGTCCTGTATGTTGTAGGATGTTTAGCATCTCTGTACTCTACCTGCTAGGTGCCAGTGGCATCCCCCTCCCAGTTGTGATGACCAAAAATGTCTCTAGACATTGTCACATGTCCCCTGGGGGACAAAATCATGCCCAGTTGAGAACCATTGTCTTAGGAAAATACAAATCCTCTCTCTCAGAGCTTCCCAATCAGTGTATGTGGGCTAGTGGTGTGCAGGTATGTTGTCCCTCCTCAGCCCTCAGAGCCTGGGACAGCTGAAGACCACAGTTACCTCACTGTGCCCTACAACGATTATTTCTCTGTGTGCTGGTGTCAACAAAAGCACTGCTCCTCTTTCTTTATGATGAAGTCTAAGTGCCTTGACGTCACCCATGCTCACAGAGGGTACAAGGTAGGTGCCCAACACATATCACTTCCCTCCCCCATGGCTTGCACCTTCCATCAGAGTTTTAGATCCTGATACATAGTCCTTAAAAGCCCTAAATGGATTCGCCTGCTCTGGGCTGCAATTGAGAGAAGTGGCCAAGTGCCTAGCCTACCGTTTTAATGATTCTTCAGAGTGACTAGCCACAGCTACATTTTAGGAAGGGTCAGAGCGACCTTCCCCCTCTCCTTGCTCAGCTGTCTGAAATCAAGGCCCCAGGCTCTGTTTATGATATGACAGAAGAAGAGGGTACAAGAGGGGCTGTCCATAACTAACTCTGCTTCAGTGTCCTCGGTGGGATAAAAGTTAACTCTGACTTCCCAAGCTAAATTTCAAAAAGGACCCCCAGCCTACTGGGTGGACTGGGGGAGAGTATAACCTACAATGTAAACCATTATCCATGTGGTGCAGCAGTGCTCCAAAATGTATTCACCAAATGCAGTGAATGTGCCACGATGATGAAAGAGGTTGTTGATGTGGGAGGAGTGGGGTAAGGGGGGTGGGAGATATCTGGGGACCTCTAATTTTTTTTAATGTAACATTTAAAAAAAAATAAAGAGGAAAAAAAAAAGGCCCGCAGTCATTTATGTTGGCAAATAAACAGACCTCAAACACCTTCCAATGAAGTCTGAGTGGAATATCATCAGCAGGTAGTCAGACTGCAGGGAAAGGCAGCAGATCCAAGCATAAATTAGTAGCAGAGTCATGAAACATCCTATAAGGGAAACGCCAGACATTTGAACTCTCTCCTTTCTTTGAAAATAGGAGCAAGAATTGACAATGCTATCCTCTAAAGGCCATGTCTGAATATTTGTCAGCCACTACAAACCTGCTGCCAAACATTTGATAGATGCTGGGGATACTAGATACCTGTAATCAATGTAATCAATCTTTGCAGAGTGTTCTAGGTTGTCTGAATATAAACTCAACAATCAAATTATGAGGAGGTTGAGAAGATGCAAAAGAAGTTTATGTAGATTTCATGAGTGAACGAAGAAAGAAACTAATATATGGAAAGTCCCTCTAAAGGTGGACTCTTGTCCCTTCTTCTGCTTTAAGGACACACTCTTAAGTCCAGATAAAAATGACTGTTCATAATACTTCTGAATAGAGATGGCTTGGTAACCTATTGGTAACCTCCAGTAACCTATTCTAATTCCTAACAGTACTTAGAAATAAAAAGTTTACCTCAGGCTTACTATAAACTCTTAATTCAAACCAAAATGGTGCCTAGAAAAGGGAAATGTTTTTGGATTTGGTTTTCTGTCCTCCCTCTCCCCATTCCTTTCTCCTTTCTCCTCTCTCCTCTCTTTCCCCTCTCTCCCCTTCCTTCCTTCCCTCCTACTCTCACATCCTCCCTCCCTCCATCTCTCTCTTGGTCTTGTAATGACCAGGACAAGAAAAACTGGGATTCACAGGAGGGGTAATGTTCTCAGTGGGGAACATTCTGTCCCCTTCATCTGAAACTGGAGTTCACACCTGCTATTCTGTCTCTTTCCCAGAAAAGAGATGAGAATAAGTGGACTCAAGTGAGCTAAATGGCTTTAACTTCTTTAGAATAACAAGGTGGGCACTTCTCTAAATTGTATTCTTTTCCAAATGGAGCCATTTTCATTTCACTATTGATTCTGTTGTCTTAGCGGCATGTCCGAAGTATTAAGCTCTCTCTGTTCTTTTGTCCCCAGGGGAAATATCAGTAGGAGCTCTAGTCAACAATAATTGGGCCCAATTCCCATTCTCAAATCCCAGTCCCACAATCCATGGATATCAGAAGGGAACAAGGGCCTGTCCAGCCAAGCCAGGTTAAACTCTCCTCACTGATCACATTGACCTTTTATAACTTTTGTGCAATAGTTCTGAATCCAATGGGGTATAAACAGAATAAGATCTGACAGATTCCTTGATCAGTAGCCAGCCTCCGGACAGGCCAGACTTGAACCTGGATGTTTTGGATCTATATAAAAATTGTGAAACCCATAGCCAGCTTCGATTTTCTGCACAATGGCTCTCCAAGTCACAATGACCTCTCCCAACAGTGTCTGATGACCTCTCTCAACTGCATTAATCAACGTTGTTGAGGGCAGTCAGCATTGCTGGAGGCCAAGGTTAAGGAGGGCTGGCTTTTTAGTTTAAAAAGTTAGGCACATTTACCCTGAGTGCCCCTAGATACTGCAACTAGCAAAGTGAGGGGGGCTGGGGGAAAATGTCTGGATCTTCTGTTCAAGATAGATAACCTTTTCATTCCCTGGGTCAGTGGGATATTTCCATGTGCATAGAGACAGGTCAGATAGATTCCGAGAGCAATGAGAACCAGATATTGGTTAGGGCAGGGGTTGTCACAACTGAGGAGATGTTACTGGCGTCCAGTGATTAGAGGCCAGGGATACTGCTAAACAACCAAAAATGCACAGGAAAGCACTCTCAGCAAAGAAGTACCCAGTCCAAAATGTCAAAAGTGCTGAGGTAGAGAAACCCCGAGTTAGGGGTTTGTTCATCTTCCTTGTCCAAAGAGCTGGTCCCATTGTCTGGATTGCTGCCCATATGTCCACTTCTTCTCTCCCCACCCCACCCCAAGGCTTCCTTCAGCTTATTATTGATGCTTTCAGGAAGCATTCCAGGAACCTTAGATGCTACGACAAATGAAAGAAACCCAGATTGAAAGTTGAAGGGGAAAATAGCCAACAAGCTATTGCATATACACAATGCCTAACAATTTAGTTAAATTTACTACTGAATTGAGCTGTTTTGGCAAACTATCTAAAGCAGAGGTATTTACTCTTTATTCATTTTTAAAGCAATGGAACCCTTTTTCCCACCTAAAATCTTATGTGTAGCCCAGTATATAAACCAAGTGAAAGCAAACCAGCCCTGGATGTGGTGAGGTAGAGAAGGGGGCCTAAACGCAAGACTTTGCTGGACTCCCTTGTATTCTGGGCTATTCCTGAGACTCATCCATGGAATCCCAGGACTATGAGAATGCAATATGAAAACCACATTTGGGATTATTTGTCAATCATGCTTTTGAGTGATCTGCTTCTCTTCAGTCAGGCACATACCTGAATGCCCCCATTGCCTCTTGTCTTAGTATCTTAGCACATGTTTTGGACTCAGAATGGCTAATCTCAGAGCTCACATATGAACCAATCACACAAAATGATCCCAGCACCTTCAGTTATGCCAGAAACCTCTAGCTTCAGATCAACTTGACACCAAAATGCTATGCCCCAGTCCAAGTTAGAGCTTTGAACTCCACCTTTATGGTATATGATTTGGGGCTTAGATGCTGTCGTTGATGTTCAGTCTCCACACAGGTACCAGTAGAGCAGTGATTTTTTAACAGTCCAGGGGCCACCTTGCTGCACACCAATGCAAACTACATCCCAGGCAACGGTCCACCCAAGAAGCAGCCATAACTACCCACCAAAGTGTGGGTCCACCACATATTTCCACACTCCCCTGCTAAGTCCAGCCTTACGCCTCCCACAGCAGTATTCTCATGCCCCTGTTCGAGTCCAGGAGCCTTCTGCCTCGGCCCTGTGTCTCATTCTGGGTTCCCAGTGGCAGTGACTGTCATGTGACTAACCACCCTCTCTCCCTGCTTACAGGAGACTGCGTGTGCTTACGTGTTGATCGTGACGGCTGTGTACTGGGTCTCCGAGGCGGTGCCTCTTGGAGCTGCAGCCTTGGTGCCCGCCTTCCTCTACCCATTCTTTGGAGTCCTCCGATCCAATGAGGTTAGACCATTTGTGGCCCAGCACCCTGCTTGAGTCCTTGCAGGGCCAGTGAAAGAGGGTTTAGGGGAAGGGAGAGTCACAAAGCACTTGAGGAGTTCTGAGGCTGTGAAAGTGCCCAAATCAAGGTATCATCAGGCTGTACTTTCTCTGCAAAGACCAGCTGCCAGTGATCCTGGCACGTGGCAAGGCACATGGCAGTGTCTGCTGGTCTCCCTTCTCTCCCTGGTTTCGTTGCTTCCGCTTCTGCTTCCTCTGGCTTTCTTTCTGTCTCTGTGGCCTTCTCTCTGTCTCTTTCTCCATATCCATCCCATTTATAAAGGATTCCAGTATGAGGATTAAGACCCACCCTGGGTCATGCCCCACTGAAGTAAATGAATCAAACGTCCCACCCACAATAGGTTCACACCCGCGGGAATGGATTAGCTCTAAGGACATATTTCTGGGTCCATAATTGACTCAAACTACCACAAGGAGGAAGGGGCTTTTTTCACCCTCTGGAACATCCCCTTAGCACTAAGCCTTTGCACCTGCTATTCTGGACCCCTGCATTCCTCTGCTTCAACCCATGACCCTCATTTCCCTCAAAGTAGGTCAAAACATGCCTTTTTCAGAAAGTCTTTCTTGATTAATCACATCTGATTGCTCCTTTAGTGAAAGAAACCCTTTGGGAACCATAAGATTGGCATTTAAACATGGCTGCTGTTGAACTTTTCCCATCTTCTGTATGTCCATTTAGACTGTAAGAACTCAAAGGCAGGAAGTGGGCCTTCCATTTCTTTTAAATCTCTTTATAAGGCTGAGCACATAGAGAGGAGATACTTAATAACTGTTTGTTGACACAGAGACATATCATGTTTCCCCTGAGTCCTGACAAGATTTTCATCTATGCTCCTAGAAAATATTTTTGTTTGTTCTTCCCCATCTCAAGATTTTCTGCATGTTCCTCCCTTGGCTGCTGTCTTCCTAGAGTCTGCCCTCCATGGTTCATTCTTTACCTATGGCATTCTCAATAGTTCAAATAGAAACTGTCAATTTGAAGCCCAAGTTGTGACCACATTTTAGGACAAACACTTAAGCCTACCAAAAATAGGAAGAAAGAAAAACATAACCAGAACCCAGAAGCAAGATGAGTGACGGCTCTTACTCATTAATGCCTGGTTCCATTTAGACCATCTCGTTACAGCACCTCATCTCCACTTTCTGTTTCCCTAGAGTTTCCAGTTGGAAAGACTGAACAGCAGAGGTAGGCATGAGGTTAAGTGCACAGGCACAGAAGAAAGAGAAAAGGGAACTAATGTTTGAATACAAAATCAGACTCTACCAGAAGTGCTGCCTTGGTTGTGTGATAATTACAAAGCCTCTCTACAAGGAAGTTGTTAAAATTTCCAGCCTACAGATAAGGGAAAAGATGCAGAGAGTTAAGAACTTATCCAACGTCACAAAGTAGGAAATACCAGGACTGGATTCAAACCTATATCTATTATTAGAATTTAAAGTCTATCTTCTTGGCTTGTAGTTATTTATGTGAGTTATAGTTATGCTGAGTTATTCCTAAGAACTATGGGTCTCTCTACTTCTGTGATGAGAGGAAGAAAGAATGCAGCTGTGCCTGTAGAATGCCTTGACAATGGAATGAAAGTTCAAAGACAGATTTGCTCAGACCCTCAGCAATGCTTTTATTCTTGGAGATTTGTATAACACTGCTATCCAGGAACCCCATTTAAAAGCTAGTCTGTGACCTGAATCGCTAGCAATTGCCCCAATTTCCCCCCTTCCTTGGTGGAAAGAGAATAGGTTGTGAGGGTTTTTATGAATGCTTAAAAGAAAAATCACCCTTAAACATGAGCTTCCTTAAGAGAAGAATACAAACTTTTTCTGCAGTTTTCTCTTTAAAAATTGTAAAACCAAAACCCAATGAGCCCAGAGTAAAAGCAGATGATAGAGAAAAAAGAAAGTCATAAAATAATTGAATCAGAAGTAATATCTTAAAGTAAAACAACTATTAATTAAGAAAGTTACCTCTCTGCATTTCACCGTGGGCAGCCCAGAAGCCAACCACATGCCTTAGCCTTAAAGTCGATGATGGCTCTATTCCCGCAAGGGCTGCCTGCGTGGGACTCTGCAGACCTGTGAGCAGGTCAGCGCATCCTTACAGTAGAGATGTTGCTAGGCAACAAGGCATCGAATGGCCTGCCCATTTGCACAGTCAGTGAACACGTCCTTTCTCCACCAAGTTTCATGCTGTCTGGAATTTATAATGTTTGTGTTCTATGTCTGGCACAGTGCCATCCCTGCATTCAGCCCCCCAGTTAATGTTTCTTGATTGAAATGTTTCTTGCTGGTGTTTCCACAGCATGAGCTCCACAGGAAGGGAGCCATGTAAGTAGGATCAGTATGACTCTGGAGACTGTAGCTTTGTCCTTCATAGTTATTCACTCATTATTCAGAAGAATATTTTCTGAGCTCTGTATCTACCATGTGTGGTGTGGGATGTTACAGGTACCCTCATAGTGTTAAAAATGATTAAAACATAATTTCTGCCCCCTTGAATCTCAGCTGACCCTTATGAGTTTACCACAGTCAGCTGGATGTGTACATATACATGGTTAATTTTTACGGTGATGACTTACTGGTCAGCAGGTATTAAGAGTTCCTAGTGTTCAAAGCATAGACCACCGGGCAGCAGGTATAGCTCAGTGGTTGAACACCTGCTTCCCATGTACAAGGTCCTGGGTTCAATCCCTGGTACCTCAAAAAAAAAAGCTTGGACTGCCTTCTTACAGCAGAGCTCAGGTGTGGCTAAGGGATATGAAATATAGAAATGGCTCCTGAACTTGAGATGTTTATATTCTAGTGGACAGAAGTATAAATCACACAGCAAAATACAGGAGACCCTATGAGTGATGCCTTATTTTCTGGAATTATGGAGAACTTACATGATTCTCCACAAGAGAATATTCCAGAAAAATGAAATTTACTCTGTCAAGTGCTCAAATTTTATGTTGACCACTTTTGATTGAAAACTCTCTAAAAGGTTTTATAATTTCCCTGGCCTTTTAAATAGAAATTATTGAACATAAAGTAACTTTTTCTTTGCCAGCTGTCAAAATCTCCAGGAAAAAGGTTTCTCATTCAGAGGAGTCAGTGCGGACTCCGGGATAGCACAAATGAGTACCTTGAGTGCTGGTTGAGTAGCTGAACCTAAAGAATCTTAAGTGACATATTGGTGTGGGACTAGAAGGAGAGTTTATATGAAAATATGAAAGGCATGTTTTTAGATTTGCAGACAACCAAAAGCTGGAGGGACTAGTTAATATATGATGACGGGATCAGACAATGAACTGAAAGCTGATAAAATGAAGTTTAATAAGGAGAAATGTCAGCACTTCATGTGAAAAAGACCCTTGGCTTTTAGTTAAGTAGAGAATCAGCATGAGTCATCTGTCAGTCCAGTAGTGGCTGCCAGAATATTTGAGCAGTTAACATAGGCCAAGCACTACTGGAAATCCTTTACATGCATTCTATCATTTAATTCTCTGTGATGGAGCTACAATTTTTATCTTCATTTTAAAGAGGAAGAAACTGAAGTTCAGAGAAGTTACACAGCTAATAAGTACTGCAGTCAGGACTTGAACCCAAAGCTTATGCTCTTAACCACTGGGCAGTATGTACCAAAATTTTCTCTTGGATTAATAAATATATGTGTCCAGAGCATCAAATTTTGGATAAGGAACTCATCTAAAGGTGAGTAGCCAGGATGTTAAAAATCTGAAAACTGAGTCAAACAAAGAATGAAGAAGACAAAAATGGGATGTGATTTCTGGTACCTACAGCTCAACACACTAGGCTCAAAGAGTCAAACCAGGACCAAAGAGTCAAAGCCTCCGTCAGGGAGATCCCTGTTCTGTGTGAGGGAAGACTCTGAAATGGGCTGCTGAGTATGGTGTTCCTGTCGCTGGAAGTTCAAGGACATTAGAGATGGAATTCGTGTCTTGGGTAAGGGCCTGGACTCTAAGTCCCTTTGATTTTAGGATTCTATGATCTTCTTGTGAGCATCCAGATTAACGTTCCATTCTGCCGCATCACAGAGCGTAGCTCTAGCTTGTCAGTTTGTCTTTTTGTTCATGTTTTCATTTTGCCTTCATTATATTTCTCAGCACTATCATTATATCTGCCTCTAAAGTCTTCTAAGCCCCTTCTGATGCATTGTTCCTAATGTTTATAGCCTGGCCCAATACCCCTGTAAATCAGGCTAGCTAAGATTTACTGTTTCCTGGAGAAATGGTATGGAGAGGGAGGCCAAAAGACTGTCTGGTGTGGTAAAAAGGGTTTGAGTGCTGGGGCTTGGGAATAGCTAGCTATCCAGGAGACCCAGAGGGTCAGGAACAACTGGTAGTAATCACATCTGCTTTCTCTCTCTGCCCATTCCCCAATACACACAGTCACTAGCCCTCAACCCTGCCAGTGACCCTGCACTGCAGGCCTTCTGGCAAGTCTTGTTCAAATTCTAGCTCCTGCCAGGGCAAGAGAGGAATGGGGGCAGCTCCCGCTGGGACGACAAAACGGCATCTGCAGCCAAGTAACACTTGGTTCTGATGTCATAGATCTGCTTCCCTGTGTGCTGCTGACCTTTCTGATCCTCTGGATTCCTGACCACTGCCTAGCCTCTAACTTTATTTGTTTAAACCTGCCTCTCTGGCCTCTCCTCACCGTGGAGGCTGGCCCCCCTCCTGATGCAGCCCGAGGGGGTGGAGCTGAGAGTTCAGGCACTGATCCCCTGACCCACCTGCCACAGCCCCGGCTGCGCTTCCCCCACAGCTATCACGACGCGGTCCACAACAAAGGGCTACACCCAGGCCTCAGGTGGACCTGGACCCGAACCAGAAACCTACAGATCCCGTAGCCTTTTGAGACCAAGCTAATGTTCCCATGGGAAGAACTAGGCCCTACAAGCTGTGATCTGCCCAGCAGCCCCTTTGCTCCTGGGCTCAGCCCCTGCCTAGCTTCCTTCCATCAGCGTAGCTCAAACTGTCCTGACGACACCGGGGAGCTTGAGGAATCTGCATCTCCAGGTAGGTCAGCACCCATCTGGGTCCCTGCTTTAGACTTCCTTAGGGGAGTGGTTGCAGAGAAAAAAAATTTAAGCCACAAAACGTTTTCTTTAAACCAAATCTTAGGAAACCCAATATGTACAACAGACAGAAGGGGAAACAGGGCCCAGAGCTGGGCTACAAGGAGCCTTCCCTCCCAAAACCTCATGGCCATCCCCTCCCCACAGTGACCCCTGAACCTTTCTGAGGAAGTGAGGATAGTTTGAAAACCTCCATCCTAGGAAATGTGAATTGGGTCACTAGGAGGGTGCGCGAGCCCAGGCTGGAGATTTATCCCACAGAAACAAAATTCCTGTTGCCTAGGGAAATTGGAGAACCAGCCTCAACTGGATTTGGCCACATTGGTAGACTTAGCTCAGAGCTGGGTTAGCCAAACCAGACTTCTGCTTTGGGAACCTGGGAGTTTCACTACCAAATTAGTCAGATGAACCAAAAGATCCAAAAAAAAAAGGTCCCACACTTGCGCCTGAAGTGCTCCTGTGGCTCTTCAACACCTCACCATTTGAAGAGGCCCCCAGCTGACTTTCAAAGAGAGCCAGGCTCTGTACAGCCAGCAGTCAGGGCGTTGATTGGCTGTTTCTCAAGGGCTCCCCCAAATGTCCATGGAGGAGAAAGGACACAGTCAGAAACACACATACCGGCAGTGAGTTCAGAGTTGGGAAGGGAATTTCCCCCACTGCCATGTGCAAGAATGTGGAAATGTGGCAAGGAGGAGAGGACCGACAGCTAAGTTTGGAATAGGACAGGACTGAGTTTGAAACTCCAGTTTTCAACACTAGCCTTGAGCGAGTTATGTTACCTCTTGAAATGGTCATTTACTCATCTGAAAATTGAGAATAGTAAAAATCCCTACCTCATGGGGAGTTGTGAGGATCTGAGAACACTTTGGGCATAAAAGATCAGTTTATAGGCTCTGAACAGACAGTTGGTCTGGTTCTCTTGTCTCCTCATAGACACCAGGAAGGAAGACTCATAAATTCTTTGTGAGAAGAACACTGAGCTGAGGTTAAAGTTCAAATTTTCATTCTCCTCATATTTCTAGGAATAGAGACCCTAAATTCTACTCTCCTTTACAAAAAAAAAAAAACCTGCAAAAAGGAATATATCTAGAGCGCTATAAAAAATTCTGTGACCAACAAAAGTAATGTTTTAAAAGCTCATCACTGTGAGCTGATGTGGCTCAGTGGCTGAGCACTGGCTTCCCACATATAAGGTCCTGGGTTCAATCCCCAGCCTTCAGTACCTAAAAAAAAATAAAAGCTCATCACTGATGTCACCCGAAATTCACTAACAACAAACTAGTTCATAAATAGCCTAAATTCGCCAGCATTTCTGCTTGTTGTTGCCTCTTAGTCGAGGCTATCTGAGAATGCACTTTTGAAGTACTCACCTTCACTTAAGAAAATTTGAAGAAATATTTGCGGTCTATCTTATTCCTTCTTATTCCACTTCCTTTTTCTTACTTCTTTCACTTGGTCATGCCGTCATACTGATTCCTGACCCTCAGTCTTGGCTTGAAGCTTTTTATTTATTTTACCTCTTTAAAAATAATAATAAGCATGTATTTAGTACTTCTACCAGACTGTTCTAAAAGTCTGTCTGCATTATCTTATTTAAAATCACATTATGATGGATTAAATGAGCTATGTTTTATTATGCTCCCTTAAAGGATTGAAGTGACCTAGGCACAAAAGTTCAGTACTTCATCCAGTAGCATGCAGTTAGTGTTTGTATGGGGGGCAGAAGGGACCAGGATTTAAACCCAGATAGTCTTAATTCCAGAGTCCAAGTTCTTAGCTGCTAAACTCTGATATACTATTTAAAAGCAGCATCTTTGAACCCATTTCTTCTAAAACACAGGACAGAAACACCTCTGCTCTCCAAGCTCAGTGATCTGGCATACTAAGAAAAACCACAGAACAGAAAAGCAAATAAGGTGATAAAACTGCCCATGCAAATGTCACAAACTCCATGCACTTTACTTGTGGAAGGAGCATTCATTTAGAATCTAATTTTTCTTTACAAATAATTCCAATAAAGCTTTGTTATCTACTCTTCCAACTCACAGAATATTAGAATCAGAAATCAGAAAGTAGGGAAAGGACTGCTCATGGCAAGCACCCTGACCACAGAAAGCAGCCACAGCCTAAGAATAAGACAGAAAGACTATAGTATACAGATACGGGAACTCAAAATGGCCAGAAGCCTGGAACTGGGGAATGCAGGATGTTGAGAAAGCACAGGGCTGAGGGGTGTGATACAATGAAATATGTATGTCAGAGAGAGTTGGCACATGGTGGACATCAAAGGTGCATGGGCTGATAATGCATGGGTTCTGCTAATAAAAAAGAAAGCCCGAAGCACTTTTTAGAAAATGATTAAAGTAATCCTGAAGAATCCTGGAACGCTTATGTTCCCTGAGGGTTTCTGAAAACCAAAGTTATTTTGTACAAGAAAAATCAGTGGGCTAGAAAACAAATAAACCCCACTATTGAACAGAAAGTTAATGTATAAAAGTAGAAAAGCAATAATGTGGCTTGCTTGGCTCTGTCCATGGACCCACTCTGGGTGCTAATGGCCTTGTACCTGCTCAACCTTTGTCCAGACCACTTGATATCAGGAAGAGCCACCAAGAATCATGGCTGTCAATGAGCCATGTATGTGCCATTTATTCTTCCTAACAACCTTATAAGTTAGGGATTTCCATAATCCTAGATGACAAAAGTGAAGACCAGAAAGGTTGAATAACTTGCACAGGGCCACACAGTCAAGTCCTGCCTGACTCCATGCCCTCTTTCTTCCCCTCTTGACTATGTTGTCTTGGAACCACAAAACTTACCCCGAGCCCGAGGCAGCATCTCCCAAGCACATGGCATTACTTACCAAGGAGCCAAGGAGGTCATGTGAATAAACCTGAGTCCATCAAACACCAAATGAGAAAACAGCACAAACCAATATCCTGCTGAAGCTGGGCCTTGGGCTTACATTGACCCCAGCCCTGGAATTTAGGGCCAGTTCAGTGCAGTGATTATGAATGAAAACAAGGAGTATGCGGTATGTTTGATTGAAACCCCCTCCCAGGAGCCCATAATGTCTGGGAGACCAAGAAAATTCTCTTACAATTGAATCAGATGAGTGGTTTCCAGTTGACATGGCATGTTGGGGAGCAGGAAAAGCACAGGCTTTGGGTTCAGATGGACCTGAACAAATATCCTGACTGCCCCCCTTACTCTGACCTTGGAAAGGTTTCTTAACCACTCTGAGTCTCATTTTCCGCATCTGTAAAGTAATATAATAACAGTAACTGCCTCCTAAGATTGTTGTGGAGATCAAAGGAGAAAGTGAATGCAAATCTGTAGGTATTTGGTTCCATACCTGTTGCTTCCTTTCCTCTCCTGTGAGTGGAATCCACATGTATTTTAGGCACTGAGTCACCTAAAAGGTTATCAGAGACAAATCAGTATTCTAGAGTAGCCTATGCCAGAAGCAGGAAACCAACATGTCATGAGTCTATCCCTGGAAAAGCAACTGAGGTGTACTACTGATTCTTTTATTATTATAAATTGAGGTGAAATTAACCATTTTAAAGTGTATGATTCAGAGGCATTGAGTGCATTTATAATACTGTATGACCACCACTTGTACTGACTATTGAAAAACCTCACAGGGCGCCGTGAGCCCTGGGGCCAGTGCGGGAACTGTTATGCACTCCTACCATATCTCATGTTTTCTGTGGGTTCTCCCTCCTCAGTAGATGGAGGAAAATAAAACTCCGGTTCTGCTACAGAGCTGCCTCCTAGAAGCTTAGCAAAGTATCAGCCATAAGGTGGGAAATATCCTAGACCACCAGCAACCCTTCCACCTCCCACACATGAGGGGGCAGCATTTCACCCATGGACTGGGCACAGACTTCCCTTTTCCTTCCAGAGGATCCCAGTCCTCAGGGAGGATTCCTGACATTTGTCAAATAAAGAATGGGCTTGAGAACAAGAAATAGGTTAACAAAAGCAGAGTGCTCTTCCTCCCATGAAGTTGTCACAAGAGGGCAAATGTTTGTCAGTGTATATCTTCACATGTCTCGTCTCCTTTTTTTATAAGGTCGCAACTTATATTTGATTAAGGCCCCACCCTACTCGAGTATAACTTTTTCTCAATTTAAGCAATTCCACCTCCAAGGATCCTATTTCCAAATAACGTCATGTTTTGAGGTACTGGGGATTAAGGCTTCAACATATCATTTTGGGAGTCACAGTTCAACCTACAACACCACAGTTTTAATAATTTTTAAGTATTAATGTAAAATTGTAAGTATGTGTTTATTCTTTAAAATTATATTCATATTGTAATTAAATGGTCTTTCTATGTTTAAAAAGAGTGGAGAAGAGGAATTTCTACCTTACAGGGTTATTGGCTAAGTTAAATAACCTTTGCAAGTGCTTAGCGTAGTGCCTGCCCAAGAAAGGCGCTCAGGATGTGCTGCCTTTTTAATAATCACCACCTCCCTGCTTCCTTGTTCCCAGCTTCTTGACGTTTTATTGGGTATGGTCCACGTTCCCGGCACTGCTGGGCCCTTGGGTCCCGGTTGGGGTGACCGACTGCACTGGCCTTCCTGCAGGTGGCGGCTGAGTACTTCAAGAACACCACACTGCTGCTGGTTGGTGTCATCTGCGTGGCGGCGGCCGTGGAGAAGTGGAACCTGCACAAGCGCATCGCTCTGCGCATGGTCATAATGGCGGGAGCCAAGCCAGGCATGTGAGTGGTGCTCGGTGCCTACTGCAGTGCGCAGCCAGGGGAGGTGGCATCCCCCAGCTTCCAGTGTGCCGCGGGGACAGTAGTCCTGCCCCCCAGTGGGGCGTGCACTTAAGGTGTTTTCCTCCGAAAGGGGATGGGATGACTCCAGGGCTCCAGTGAGAGAGGAGCTGGCATGGAGGCTGCAGCCTGTGCCTATGGAATTGAGATTTTTCTCTTCCTAAGGCAATTGACTTTGTTATCATCATCACCTAAATAATTTACCTGAGTAACCCTGCAAGGGCAGCAGGTTACAGAATACAAGCCGCTCATTAGGTAATAGACCAACATAAACTGTCTCCAGACCTTTTCCCAGTGGATTAGGGAGCAAGCTGGATAAGGAAGTGGATGTCTTCTTTGTGAACAAGACCTGGATATGTCCTTCCATCTGCCGAGTTTCTGTTTCATCAGTTCAGCCCACAGACTCAGTTCGCATGTACATTTGACACAGTGTCTGCAATGCACTGCACTGCCCTCAGCAGTTTCCACCAAGCAGGAGAGACTCTCGCCCTTAGCAAATGTGCAGGAAAATCAGTATTGGCAGTTTGGTGTTAGCCTCAGTCCTGCTCCATTGGTCTTATCTTCCCTTTGGAATATTGTCCTCACCTCCTTGCTTACAGTTACCTTACTACATTTTATATAAGCGGCCCTGAATCCTTTAGGAGTCTAAACAGAGTAGAAATAAGTAATAGGGCATTTATGTTTAACATTAATCATTAAGATGAATATAAGTTATGCTTAACCAGATGTTGCTGTTTGTCATGTGGGGCTGTTAACTACAGCTTAATTCACCTTGCTCAGTAACGAACGAGTTCCCCCCAGTAGGCACCCAATGGCATTTCAGCACATGTTGGGGTTCGTGGCTCCTTAAAACCCCTGTGTACCATCTTCCAGAATGTTTATCCCACTTGAGTTTCCAGTCTTCCCCTATTTTTTTTTTTTTTTTTTTTTTGAGGTACCAGGACTGGGGATTGAACCCGGGACCTTATATGTGGGAGGCTGGCACTCAACCACTGAGCCACATCAGGTTCCCCTGAATTGGCTCCCTCATCTGTTTGCTCATTGTTTGCTCATTGTCTACTTGGTGTTTTGCTTGTTGTCTGCTCATTGTTTTTTGTTTGCTGTCTGCTCATTGTTTGGGTTTTTTTTTTTTTTTTTTTGCGTTGTCTGTTTTTTTCCTTTAGGAGGCACCAGGAACTGAACCCAGGACCTCCTGTGTAGAGGCAGATGCTCAACTGCTTGAGCCACATCCACTCCCATACTCTTCCTACCTAGAGTAATAAACAAGAGTAGCTTCTCTGTTGGCTTATCTTATGGAAACTAGAACTGTGTCTGCAGATGCACATTGTATAATGTTTTTCATAATCAAAGAGGAATAATTTGAGGGTTACATTTACTATTTTCCTTCCAGAGTTAACTCTTTAAGATATCTGCTGAGAAAGTGCACACAAACACTGATATGGGACACATCTGTCCCTTTGGGGGCTATATTTCAGCATTGTGGGCTCTAAACATTAATCTCTATTTGGCCACTAATAACCAGAGGGAGTTGGCTGTAAAACAAGGAACATTATCATACTCATAGAATTTCTGGCTAAGAGGGAATTCCTTTATACACATAAACAAATATTCAGCATCACTGAGCTCCAAGTATAGTCTACAGAGAGAGAAGAGAGATCAGTAAGTTCATACTCTGTGATCCTACTACCAAAGCTACTCTTTGTTTAAGTAAGGACTTTTCCTGGCTAAGGCCACTAACCCATGAAGTGTGATTCATTCGTTTAACAAATATTTACTTAATGCTTACTCTTTGCCAAATAATGAGAATACAAAGCTGAATGGCTCTCTGGATAACATAAAAACCCAAGTTTATGGATAAATCAACTTTATCCTCTAGGCCAGCACCATCAGGTTTGTTGAAGACCCCAAAGGAGCTCTCTTTGGTCCATAGTGGCCAAGCTGAGCCCAGGGACTTCTCTGTAAAGTTCCTGCCCCCACCCTGGGAGGTGGCTATTCTCTCATCGCTCCACCCTGGCCCTCCCTGGCTTCCAGGCTGCTGCTCTGCTTCATGTGCTGCACCACGTTGCTGTCCATGTGGCTCTCCAATACCTCCACCACCGCCATGGTGATGCCCATTGTGGAAGCTGTGCTGCAGGAGCTGATCAGTGCTGAGGACGAGCAGCTTGTGGAGGGGAACTCCAGTGCTCAAGAGGCTGCGCCCATCAGTACAGTTTGCTGGAGTTCATCTACCCTTTGCTCTTCCACCATCCTCACCAGGCGCCCCTGCCAGTCTCTTCCTGTGATACTGCCCAGCTTGTTGCCTGCCCCCAGAGCCCCCTCATCCATGTGCCATCCCTCATTTTTTGGCGCTTCCCTATAAGCCCCTATTCCCAACCCTTCCTTTCTCCCTCACAATGGGGGCACCACTGCTCCTTACTCCCCACAGGGTAAGGGTTGTGATGAAGCCATGAACCTCTCTTCAGAGGAGAGGAAAGGGGAATAGTCATGTACCTGAGCCCCAACAGGAGTCTTCATGCACTTGCTTCCCAATTCACCCCTAGCCCTGAGCCCCAGACCTATGATACTGTGACCTAGTGTCAGCTCCAGCCTCTATATTCTCACTTCCTGCTTTCTTTTGCTACTGTAGGTCTTGAGGAAAACAATTGTCAACCTTCCCTGGAACTCATCTTTGTCAATGAAGAGTGAGTATGACTGTCCACTTCGAGGCCCAGGTCCAGGAAGGAGAGGTTTGGGAAAAATGGGGCTCAAGGCCACAAACAGCTCTTTTAGATGTATGGACCAAGCTCCCCATTTTGCCACACAACCTGCCTCCCTCACTGCCCCCCTCCCATTTACTCTCCTTACCTAGGAGACACTTGCCAAAATCGAGGATGACTCCCTTAACCACAAAGTATTGCAGTGGTGAGAGTGAATAAAAAGATTGTGCTGAATTTGAGGGAATAAATGAATTATCCATAAATCTAACAGAATTTCATCTAAATTGATGTCCATCTTAGGAGGATAATATGTTGAATCTGTTAATGGAAAAATACTCATACAATAGATGTCATGGGAGATTGCTGGAGAATCACAAGGTATTTTATAGATATTAGATATGATGTTAGATATGGCAAAGAAAAACCAGGTGACAAGACTTGAGAGACAATTGATAAGAGGGTCATGTGATGGTAGAAAGAAGTAAATAAGGAGAAATATATTCATACGAGGTAGATCCATTAACAGCTAATTTCTTTGGATAATTTCTATTGAAATGTGATCTTCAAGGTATTCCTGGATAAACATTACACACTTATAAGTTGGATTTTTAACAGAGGCCAGCTTTGCAATTTTCCCTTTCCATAAAAAATAGAGAACTGATATTGAGTGAAACCACCATATGCAGTGGGCTAGACTCAACACAGTGCCATCATAAAATAACATTTTCTCCCACTACTGTCTTCAGTCATAGCATATTTTCCCCTGTCTGATAGCTCAGGCAAGTCCCATAGCTCTTATGGATCCTTTCAGGTATTAGAACAATCTCACTTTCATATTTCATCAGTCTAGTCCAGGCTCATACCAAAACTTCATTCTCTCATCCAAAGCTTCTCCCCACCTCCTCCCAGACCCACACACCCCACTACCCAGCCCAAGCCCACAAAATAAAAGGGTGACAATGAATGGGGAAGGCAATCGATTCTTTCAATCCACCTCCCCCTTCTCCTCTCCCACTCACTCTGCTCCTTCTGATTTCTCCAGGATGAGGACAGAGACTAGGCTGAAGGGAAGCTAAAGGGTCTTGTCTGCAGGTGTTATCATCTGGGGCTGGTGCCCTCTGTGTCACCCTGCCTTATCCACTTGCTGGGCACCTTCAGGGCTCTTTGGCCTTAGGGTGACCTCTGCATTACAGCAGGCCTGACAGGGGTTCTCTGAATGACCGCTTGTTCATTCTGTGCCCGGTGCTTCACTCCCTGCAGCCTTTTTGTTCTGGGTTGCTTCTGCCTCTTGACATAACCTGGGGATGGGGGATGCCCACAGGACTCCAATTCTCTTGGAGTGCTAACACCTCTCATTTGTCTTCGGAATGTGGGAGCTCATAGCACTGCTGTACTCAGAACTGAAGCAAGTAGAAAACATCCAGTGAATAGTCAGTATACACAGAAATGCTGCTCTTAAATTCTCTTCTTGCCTTATACTCTAGGCAAAGGTTGGGGGCCCAAAAGGTGTGGGAAGAGCTCAGTACAGGCAGTTGCCAATGGGAAATTCTGCCCCATCTACTCATTCTCACTTGTCTTTCACCGTATCCAATCCAGGCCCTCCTTGTACCTGTGCCTGTGCCTGAGAGATGCATTTCACGAGCTTCTCCTTCTAGATAGTGACCTTCAGTGAGTCAGCCAGTGAGAAAGTGGTCAGGGGCACAGTCTCTCCAGCCAGCCAGCGATGGGCTCCTTCCAGCTCTGCTGACACCCCGGTGCCCTTGCAAAGTCCGTCACCTTTCTCTGCTAGTTTCCTCTCTGTTAATGGAGGTAGGACACCTGCATCATGGATCTGATACAAGGATTAACATCGTTTGGGGATTAAAGTCCATATTTACGTGCTGGGCACAGCACTCAGCACCCGGTAAGCACTCTGTGCTAGCTACTATTAGGAGAGTGCGTACTCCTTCGAAAGGAAAGGTGCTGCCTCTCCTCTCAGGAAGAAGCAGGCCCCCGTTCCCAGGAACCCTGACAGCATCTCTGGAAACTGAGGAAGAGCAGGGTGAGATCAGGCTCCAGTGTGGGCTAAAATATTGGAGTCTAGAGAGGTTAAGTCACTTATTCCAAACTACCCCTTGTGTGGGGAGAATTCCCATCTTATGAAGTATCTGGTCCACTACTGGTTTTGGCCTGTTTCCTTTGCTTTGTTCCAGCACATCGACTATAGACTTCACTTCTCTGATGCAGAACAAGGTATGGCCATGAGTTTTTTTCTGTGCTTTGGTTGAGCCACATCTGCTTCCCCCTTTTGCTGTGCTTTGGGATCACTTAAAAGTCCCTCAGGATAATTCAGGGACACAGAAATGCTGGCAGCTTGTCCTAGAGTGCAGCTGCTGCCACTGAGTTAAGAGCAGAGAGGAGCCTGGACATTAAAAGGGCTGGTCAGTCTCCTGGGAGGGGACTGTGTAGTTCGATCCCCAGCTCCGAGCACCAGGTTTAGCCACATAAAGCCCAGGTTAACCTTTTATCGTGCAAACTCAATATTCAGTTATCCCGATTTACAAGAGCCATAGATTCAGCCTTAGGATTCCTTTCGATGGAGACTCCATTTACAAAAATCTTCATTTAAAAGAGGGCCAGGGAAGTGGGTGTAGCTCAGTGGCTGAACATCTGCTTCCCATGTACAAGGTCCTGGGTTCAATCCCCAGTACCTCCTATAAAGGAGGGGGGGACACATTTATAGGGGAAAGCAAAATTTACCTGCACACTGCTAGTCAGTCTCAGCCCTTTCCCTCCAAGCTGGTTTTACTTCTCTTCATGAGAGATGTAAAAGGCCAATCAATCTATGGCCCTTATTTGTTGTGGTGAGATTTTTCCCCCTCTGTCTTTATGTTAAAGATAAATGAAGGATTCTTCACTAGCTCATGATGCCCCAGAAGGTCAGGCTCTCCTATGCACTGCCAAGTTTTAAAAGCCTCTACAAAAAGGGTGCTTGACTCCGGGCTGTACGGGAAACTGAAAATGGAAGCAGGCGTGTTTGGGGTGGCTTCCAGTGTATGCTCTCCCTGGCTTCTGGTGTCTGGTCCTGTAGTGCTGAGGCATGGACACCTCTGGCATCCCCACCACATCCTCTTCTTGATAGTGTGATGGCCTTTTCCCACAGAACCTGAATGGTGTGCCCACAATCACGAGCCCCAGCAAAACAGCAGCCCCCCAGAGCAAGAAGCAGCAGCCATCCCAGGTAATGGAATCACACGTTCTGACCTTGTTTCCTACAAGAAATGCCTTGAGCCTCCACAGAGACACTGGTCTTGAAGTTGTGAGACATCAGTTCTGGGTTAGTGAGCTGTAACCAGGCATTCTTTACCCACATGCATGTCTGGCCTGCATGTGCTCAGAAGATAGCATAATCAACTCGCAGTTGACTTCAGCAAGTCACTTCTACCTTCTGAGTCCCAGTTTCTTTGACTGAAAAGACTGAGGCGAGGTCTAATCTCAAAGGTCCTTCAGATACACTGCAAATATTTCATCTGAGTATGCTGAGATTGTGAGACAGCTACTTTTTTGTGTGTGTAAGGATTTTCCTGGTATTGTACCAAGGAAAGAAAATAAAATACAGAAATAAAATAGGATATCAAGGCTGATAAAATTGCAACTGTAACTTATAGCCTTTGATTTCAATTTTTTGTGTTCATTAAAACAATTTCAATTGCTTAACATCCATTATCATTATAACTGCCCTACTTGCTAAACACTAATGTATACCACGCACTTTACCAAGCTTTTTCTCTTTAGTCTTCCCTTGCTTCAATGAGCTAGTGATTTTGAACTCCATTTTACAGATGAGCAAGAGAGATGAAATCATGTGCCCAAGGCCTCAGAGCTAGTGAGGGGAGCACCTTGATTCAAATCCAAATCTCCCTCACCACATGCAATCAACCACCATGATATACTTCCAGTTATAAAATGATGTAGGCAAATTAAGAGCTACATTTTTATTTTATATATATTAGGGTTCCATGTAAAATTTAATTTGAAGAAAGGATCATGGGAAAATCACTGAATCAGACAATCTAAGATGTCCCTTCCAGCTCTTGTAATTACTGAGTCTTTCTGGGAGGTTTTGAAGGGTCCAACCTCTGGCTTACCTGGACCCTGCTATGAAAATGGGGCAGTGGTTCAGGGCTTTGAGAAATGTGACTGAGTAGCCTCTTCCTCATGGTTTTCCAAGGACCTGACATTGTGCCAGGCCTCTGCTTGTCTTGTGAAGAATCAATAAGGGGAGGTCGGGCCTGGAGAGGACTTCTTTAGTCCACACTTGAGAACAGAGGTCAGCAGCCTCTTTGACCTTGAAAGGCCATCATCTGGACTAAGCAGGGCCTGTGAAGACCACAATGAGGCTGAGCCTTATATGCAAGGGAAGGGAAATGGGGGAGGAAAAGCAAGTAAGGCATGATGGAAAAAGAGTGAGGAAAGACGGGAGGAGAGTCATGCACTCCAGCCTCCAACAGTGAACATTAGATTCTTTCTGTAATCCAAGACTTATTTTTTATTCCTCTCCCAACCAAGACTGTCATTCTAACGCCACTTAGAACAAAACCATCTGTTGTTTGTGATACTCAGAGAGTTAAGAGCATCCAGTTTTACTGGAGTTCAAATAAAAATGAGAACATGTTAATAACATGTTAGTAATACACATAATATAACAAAGCATAGCAACAACAAAAATATAATAGCTTACCATTAATTAAATGCCAGGAAGGGTTCTAAGTGCTTTAGATTTGTTACTTCATTTACTCTTCACAACAATCCTGCAGAGAAAATATTATTTTCCCCATTTTACAGAAGAAACTGAAGCTCAGAGGCATGCCCCAGTTGGTAAATGGTAGAACTGGGATTGGGATTTGTCTCTTTGATGCCTGAACTCAAACCCTTTCCACTGCACTGTGGTACCTCTTGCTGCTTGTGTTTTGTGTGCCAGAGAGCCCACCTGGGATGGAGAGATTCATTGATTTTCCTTTGGTAGGAAAAGCCACTAGTCCTGACCCTCAGCCCCAGGAAACAGGAGCTGAACAGAAAGTACAGATCCCAGCACGACCAAATGATCTGCAAGTGCCTCTCTCTGAGCATATCCTATGCCGCCACCATTGGGGGCCTGACCACCATCATTGGCACCTCTACAAGTCTCATTTTCCTGGAACACTTCAACAGGTCAGTAATTCACTCAGTCCACAAGTATTTATTAAATCTGTACTGTATAACAGGAAGTGGACTAAGTGCTAGAGATATAGCAGAAAATGAGACTAGAACAGTTTCTGTATCAAAAGGAAAAGATACCAAGTTGTTACAGTTAAGTGTAATGGGAAAACTCTACCAGAGCAGTGGTTAGTGATGAAAGACTTGGAGAGTTCAAGTCCTGGTTCTCCTATGAGCACAGTTAACACCTGAAACCCTCAGAGGTTCCCAGAGCCCAAAGTTCTCTAGAAATGGAGGCCTCATGTTCCCAAATCCAAATTCATATTCCTTCAGATACTTTGCAAAGTACATCAGACTGCCCTTCCCATTTTCATTAATGCATACAAGGAATTTAGGGTTTGTACTTCGGGATGAGCCTATACTTTGCAAAGGTGTACTCTGCCAGGTTTTCTGAGATCTGCAGTTGTCTGAGCCCTTTCTCTGCTTCCTTCTGTACTACTTCTCTTTCTCCCCTGCATTTTGGGCCTGGCATGCCAGTTGTCTCCTAGTTGGGGATCCATTTTTTATTTCCCACACCCTCCTTGTTCCCTTGGAGTGAATTCCAGAAGAAGAGAAAAATACTACTGTATGTCACCATCTTCAAACTAGAAGTTTCACCTACACCCCCTATTAATTTCCAGTCTTGATCATTTTTCTCTTGTCCTGAAAACTAGATGAATAAATTTATCAGAATCTTTATGTAAATTATGGGTAAATAGATTTGGAGTAATTCTCTGAATATAAAATATATTCACTTATATTTCAATAAAACTTCTTAATAAATAAATGATTATGCAAGAATAGCCAGAAATAGTAGCTATGTACAGCAGGGGAAACAGAGAGATTGAGAAGTGAAGAATTTTCTTGTTTGTCTGGTTTTTGTTTATTACTATTATTGAAATAATGAAAATGATCAAATAATGATTGAAGTGATGAATGCACAACTATGTGATTATACCAAACACCATTGATTGTACGCTTTGGATGAATTGTATGCTTTATTAATATGTATCAATAGAGTTTATTTATATATACATATAAATATATATATATATATTCACTTTAGCTGTATCAATTTTGGTTGCTTATATAAATCTGTGAGATTAATTCCTGATTTTTGGCTGAACTCTGTAGAGTTGCAATTGCTAAATGAGTTCTAGATGAGCAATGTTTTATATAATGTTAATATTTTATCTACTCCTTAGCCATGCTGTATGTCTTCTTAAGGAGTATTTAGCTGCTTATCCCCAGATAGCATACTGAAATCCATCCTTTTCCAGTCACTGACCTGTTCTTTATCCTCCAGCCAGTATCCAGCTGCAGAAGTAGTAAACTTTGGGACCTGGTTCCTCTTCAGCTTCCCCATATCCCTCATCATGCTGGTAGTCAGCTGGTTCTGGATGCACTGGCTGTTCCTGGGCTGCAAGTGAGTTCCAAGGAGGATTCAAGGAGGGTCTGCAGAACAACTGCAGGATGCCCTGAAGAGAATGCAGTGGACTGGATTGGGAGTTTCATATTCTCTGTTCTAGCCACTTTAAGAGTGCGTGAACTTTGCACTTCACTATAAGCTCTACAATAAAATGTTCTAATTCCAACTAATCGGTTAGAGGGTTTATCCACTTTCTGAAAAGTCTGGATTGGAGTGTGTTCAATGTAGTTTTGTTGCTCTCAAAGTATATGGAGTAATTCTCACTACTTGAGAAATATGACTCCAAGTAGAAGTTACCTTAGGCTTAATTATAGATATGGGCAATTTATACTCAATAGTTTTATGGAATATGCCCATATCCCTCAAAATAAGTCAGACATTCCCCTTGAATATTATCACTAATATTAATTTGCTTAGCAAGCTTTTTCTTCATGGCCATCAGTTAACTCTAAATTTGATCAGTTTCAAACACGAAATGAGAAAATATATGTATTTTGCTATTACTCCATGAAACCCAAGACTCCCACTGGTCAAGGAATGTTTTCTGAACTGACTTTTATTTTGCAGGCAGACTGTTGTATTTCTAGTGAAAACACAAACACTTTTGCCCCAGACAAGCCGTATCTCTAGACCAACAAACACACACACACATCACACTGATTCTCACTTATATACACAGACAGGTAAATAGAAACAACCGATATAAATATACTTGTACAAGTCCATAAGACATAACTTCACATGGATATACCAGAGATACACCCAGATGGATATACCCAAAAAACAGGGGAAAGGTTGATGAGAGGCTGTGTATAGGTATAAAAGGTATAAGAATAGGTGAGTGATAGAGGGCAGAATGTGTGAGTGAAGAGAAAATTGATCATAGCAAACAAGTTTAGTATTTGCTTAATATTTGATCTCCTCTGGGCCTCAGAGGCTTGTTTTCTTTGCTCCTTCTCTCTTCTCAGTTTTAAAGACACCTGCTCTCTGAGCAAGAAGAAGAAGACCAAAAGGGAGGAGTTGTCAGAGAAGAGGATCCAAGAGGAATATGAAAAGCTGGGAGACATTAGGTAAAATCAGCCATTCATCTTCTCTACTTCAGAAGACAAAATATGGCAGGTAAAGTGAGCATAGAAACAAACAGCCTTGTTCTTGACAGTCTCTTAAGCTGGGGGAATTTTCTACAACTGTGACTCCAGAAGATGCTTTTTAGTGCCAAATTCAAGTTAGCCCAGATTTCAGGTGGCCTCCCTTCCCCTGTTCTATATTGGGAGTCCAAGGTATAGCTGTTGTGTACTGATGGAGTGTTGTATTTAGGGGCAGCTGGAGAAAGAACAATGGAAAGACAGTACAGCCACCCTCTTGGCACATGCTAAATTCCCTAGCAATCCCCACATTGCTGTTTGGGCTGCTGCAGGGGTCTTGTGATCACTCCTGGGGGCAAGGGGACCTTGTATTATATTTAGGGCATAAGGCAGCATCACATACACACTTTAGGACACAGTATCCAAGAAATCAGTAACCAACCCTCAACCATTTCATTCAGCTTTTCCACAGTGACCCAGCATCCTATTTATTGATAGTTCTCCTTTAGTGGCAATTGGCATGTACAACTTTGACTTGGTAAAAAAAAAAAAGTGTTCTGATATAAACTGTATTTTTAAGTCTTTAATTTTAAAAAGTAATATATGTCCATTATTGAAAATTTAGAAAATGTAGAAAAATATAAAGAAAAAAAATTTACCTTTTTCCCCAAAATCCTGGTGTTAACTGTTAACATGATACACTTCCTTCCATATGTTTTTTTTTTTTTTTGGTGCACGATTATATATATTTTTTTGTAAAATTCAGTCTATACTGTACATAGATTTATGTCTTGCCTTTTTTTCACTTAGAATTATGGGTCATTATTTTCCCATATCATTAACTTTTCTTTGGAAACATGATAATTTATGGGTTCATCTTACTTTAACATAAAGTTATAGCAAAATGTATTCAATGTCATGAAATATCATTGGACTTTTAGGTTGTTTCCATTTTTTCATAAGTAATCCTTCAATGTGCATTTCTGGTTATTTTCTTGACTTAGAGAATGACCATTTTTAAGGCTTCTGACACATATCATCAAATTGTCTCACAAAAATGGTACTAATTTTTATTCCCAATGTTTGAGAGCACATTCTCCTCATAGGCTGTATTCTAAATTATTTTATAGCTGTATAATGCTCTGTTATTTTTCCATTCTACCTAAATTTCTCCAGAGAATGTGGATTAATTTCATATTTTTCTGGCAATATCTGAGTCATTTTCCCACTTCACTATCAGCCATTCATAGTGGTTACACAGTAACTGCCTTTTATTGTCTCCAGTATTAAGACCCCAAATATCAGGAGCATCCAGAGGCAAAGTGAAAAAGCTAAAAAGAAATCCCAGTCCCTAGAGTGGGTCTTTCTGTTTTACTTTATAGCTACCCTGAAATGGTGACTGGATTCTTCTTCATCTTGATGACCATTCTGTGGTTCACCCGGGAGCCTGGCTTTGTCCCTGGCTGGGATTCTTTCTTTGAAAAGTAAGTGTGATCATGCCCTTTTTAAGAACAGCCCCCTCACACAGATTCTTCAGGCAGTAACCCCCGGTGTCTCTTCACAGACTTGTGGGGACAGGCATGAAGCCAGGAGACATTTTGTTCCTTGAGATGTGTGCTCTTGTATGGAGTGGGAAGAAAAGTGTTTGGATTCCCAGTCTGGGTTTGGGATCCTGTTCTGTCACCAGCTGCATGACCGGGTCTTATTTCTAAAGGTCTTGGAACTTCAGTTATCTCATGATCATTGAGGTCAAGAAAAAAATGCCTATAAAGTACCAACTATTAGGAAATTATGGCCATGGAATGGCTCAGGCCTGGGAAAAGAAGCAAGGAACTTAGGGGATACAAATTTAGTCTGGCCACCCTTGCCTATGCCCTGAGGGCCAATGCCACAGACCGCTTCACTGGCCCTGCTCTTTTTTTATTTTTTTATTTTTAAATTTTTATGTCTTTTTCTTCAAAGATACATAGATCACAAAAAATGTCACATTAAAAAATATAAGAGGTTCCCATATACCCCATACCCCACCACACCCCACTCCCACATCAACAACGTCTTTCACTGTTGTGGCACATTCATTGCATTTGGTGAATACATTTTGGAGCACTGCTGAACCACATGGATTAGAGTTTACATCGTAGGTTACACTCTCCCCCAGTCCATTCAATGGGTTATGGCAGGATATATAATATTGAGTCACTCTCTCCAGCAGGCACTTCTCATCTGAAAACCTGTTTCTGGAGGTGTGATCCTCACAGGAGGGAGGAGTCTTTTTCTATTCTCCTTTATCTAAATAACTCCTGCCTGCTGCCTACCAGGATTCACCCCAATTAGTGGGCTGGAAAATTCACACTAAGATATCCACCCCAGCCAGGCCCTGCCTCCAAAGATTAATCACTGCCCATTCAATCATTGCATAGCATGGCAGAAACTGATGGGAGTAAGTAAGGCTGATGCCACCTCTAGACTAGGTCCCAAAGAGAGGCAGTTTGTTCAGGCAGACTGTGCCAAGACATCAGTTACTCTGTTGACCTCCTGATCCTCCTCCTCCAGCCACGCTTGTCTCTTTACTAGGAAAGGCTACCGCACTGATGCTACAGTCTCTGTCTTCCTGGGCTTCCTCCTCTTCCTGATTCCAGCTAAGAAACCTTGCTTTGGAAAAACAAATGCTGGTGAGAAAAGGTTCACGGGAAGAAGCTGGGGCTGGTCAAATAATACCCAAATCAAGGCTCTCTGAAGTAGCCTTGCTAAGGGCCTTCGGACTCCTTACCTTACTCCTCCCAAAATAGCAGATCAGTGGCCCAAATTATTCTTTCTACCAATTAGGACCCTCTCTTTACAAATCACACCCATTGGGGTTTAACTGACTTTACATTTCTGCCTACCTGTGATCCAGGGGAGAACCAGGAGCCCTCACAAGGGATGGAACCCATCATTACATGGAAGGACTTCCAGCAGACCATGCCCTGGGAAATTGTCATTCTGGTGGGAGGAGGCTATGCACTGGCTTCTGGAAGCAAGGTAAACCTTGAATTCTGCTCTTATTGAGTCAAATCTTTTTCTGGTAGCTCTACATAAGTCATTACAGCTCTGGGAGGGAAGATTCAAAAAAGCTGAATGGGGAAGAGATGGATATTGACCCAAGTTGCTGGGGAGTGGTAGAACCAGAAATGGATTTCTATCCCACCCTGAGTTTCTGTATTAGCACTGCTGAGAACAGAGTTACATATCAGCTCTGTGATGGCACACAGACATTCACAACTCATTTATAGGGCCCACAACTGCCACAAACCCAAAATTTACTGGATTTTGTAGCCATCTCCTTCTGGGATCTGATAGCAATAAGAGGTATGTCTGTTAAGTGCACAGCCACCCCAAGTGATACACAGTGAATCAGTAATGCTAATGCTAATGTAAGTGCTTCCTGACTGAGAGGATCTGGGATGAGATCTTATAAGGAGTGTTGGTGGAGAGAGAGTAGAGGATAGTTGAAAATTCCTGAAGTGCTAGCTTCCCTGAAATAGAAAACTAAGAATCAGTCAGGCTAAAGTTCAGACTATTTCTCCCTCCATTTTCCCTATATGCATTAAATATTCTAGACCTGGCTCACTTTTGATTGCTCATTCATTGTGGGCCTAAATGCTACCTGTGTCATTAATAATAAGGTTGCAGAATCCTACAACTGGAAGGAACCTGTTGGCACTGAGTCTCGTCTCCCACCCAATGGGAGATTTGCCTCCATGGCATCCCTGGATTGAACACCTTCAGAGTCAGGGCATTCCATATGGAGGGGTCACAGAATAGGTGCTTTTTACTTTCAGCCCAGGTCTTCTGTATGTCTTCCACTGTTGGTTCTGGCTTTGTTCTCTAGGACCATCTCCGGAGTTAACAATTTTTAAAATAATGAAGACAGGTATTATATTTCCCTAGATCATTCTTTTCTCAAGCTAAAGCTCCGTAGCTCCTTAAACCACTCCTCACAGTAGTGATACTTCCTGACCCCCTGCAATGCTGGTTTCTCTCCTTAGGACTCACTGGGTTGCTCTTGTCATTCAGACATGGTCCAGGGGTGGTCAGTCCACTGCAGTGGTTATAATACTTGTGATGGTTAGGCTATTGTGTCAACTCGGCCTGGTAATTGTGCCCAGTTGTTTGATCAAGCAAGCACTGGGCTAACTGTAATACAAGGGCATTTATGGACTTTAGTCACCATTGACTTTACTGCAGTGGTAAATCAGAGATGGCTGGTCATAGCTGCATAAGTCAGAGAGATTGCCATCAGTAATGAGTGATACTTAACCCAATCAGTTGAATGCCTTAAAAGGGAAAGTGATTCCAGCACTGAGAGAATTTCCCAGCTCATCTTTTGACAGCCAACATCTCCCAGAACTTGTCAAGAACCTTCACTGGACTTTCATTATAGCCCCTGGTTACAGCCTGCCTGCGGAATCTGGACTTGTGCGTATCCCCACGCTGCATGAGAGACTCTTATAGAATCACATACTATTGACATATCTCTTGTTGATTCTGTTTCCCTAGAGAACCCTGACTAATACAGCTTGGTACCAGGAGTGATTCTTAAGGAACAGAGTCTTAAACATGGGATGTCTGAGGTGGTTCTGGGAGTTTTGCAATTGTCTTTCTACTCTAATTGGACTCAAGAGTACTGAAGACTCCCTTTCCAATAATGAAGAAGCTGCTAACAGTCCATGGCACAAGTTGGCAATTGAGATACGCAAAATAGCATCACTGGATCCCCCTAATTCCATGCTTATAAGAAGCAAGGATCTGGGTGTGGAGTCAAATGGTATAATGATGTTGGATGGCTCTTCCTAATACTCTGGATACTGTTACAAAAGAAAGAGATTAGTTAAAGGCTTCAAGTTTGAAACTTAAATACCAAATGGATGATATGAAAGTCTCTATGTGTGCTCTGAAAGAAAATCGTATCTCCTGTAGCCACAGGCTTGAAATACTGAGAACCAAATTCAGACCCTCATGGTACAAGTATCAGAGTTACAAATGAAACTAAAATCTCAACCCCACTTCTGGTACCAAGCTGGATTAGTCAAGGTTCTGGGAGATGTTGGCTGTCCAAAGATGAGCTGGGAAATTCTCTCTTAATGCTGGAATCACTTCCCCTTTTAAGGCATTCAACTGATTGGGTTAAGCATCACTCATTGCTGATGGCAATCTCTCTGATTGATGCAATTATGACCAGCCATCTATGATTTACCACTGCAGTAAAGTCAATGGTGCAGTAAAGTCCATAAATGCCCTTGTATTACAGTTAGCCCAGTGCTTGCTTGACCAAACAACTGGGCACAATTACCTGGCCAAGTAGACACAAAGCCTAACCATCACAGTACTCAAGCCCAACTCTCACCTCTGATCCATCCAAGTACAACCTGTAATTTTATGAAGTTTTTATAAAGGTTAATTGGCAGTCATGTCAACATTTATATTAAAATTGCAGTCAACTAAAATCCTTCATTCTTTTCATTGTTAGCCACTGTTAAATCTCAAGTCCTTCAACCTACCCTGTATATATGCAGGCAATATGTCTAATTCCAAGTTTGGGATGTTACAGTTATCTTTATTGAATTTCACTTGTTAGTTTTGGCCCCACAAGACCCAGCAAGACTTTTATTTTTTTAATCAAAATTGTGCATTTATTATAGATAGTATAGTTGATGTTTCTGTAAAAAGTATTGACTCTACTAATTTTTAATTATATAATAATTTAGGTACAGTATATGTGGTTCCTACCGGGTTTGAAATAATTTGAGTATTGACATTAGTTTGGAAAATCTAATGTAAACTGTTTTCATACCAAGAATTTAAGAAATTAAGACTTCCTAGATTGTGTTTTTCCTAATTTTGCAACCTAATTTATCAATTTATTTTTTTTCAAATTATAGTATAAAATATTTCTGTTGGAAAGAATTGCCATTAAATTATTTCACTATATTTATAAGTACTATTTAAATGGTAACAGAGTAAATAAAACTCCATTTCTTTATAAAATGTATTATTTCTACTCAGATAACTATTCTTTCCCCTGACTTTGGTGAGTAAGGTCTAATGTGTTATAACAAAGAAAAATTACAGAGTTCCTACAGGCCTTGAGGCTCTGTACCATTAATTGATGCTGTCCCCACATATTGGATTTGCAACTCTCAGTCCAGAGAAAAAAGAAAGAAAAGTGCTCCAAGGTGAAATGGTTATAAATAGAGAATTCTGAAGAACTTTGGTCATCAGTTGTCTATGAGTTTGCCATATGTTGACCAGGGTGCTGCAGAGATCATATGAGCTTTTCGTGAATTTTGGAAAGAGGAGAAAAGTAGCTTGCTGATGATACAGTGAAGGCTATCTTTAATAGTAAAATCTGAATAGCAGGACTTCTAGCTGAGGAATCATACAATGTAGGAAACCAAAAAAAAAAAAAAAAAAAAAAAAAGCAGAGAGGAGGAAGGAAGGGAGGGAATGAGAAGGTATATGGCATCCTGGGGTTTTTTAATTAAAAACTCAATGATGTACCTCTTCAGGTGGGTGGGGGATGAGCACAAGAAGGATCAGCCCTCACCATTGACAGGCTGGCAGGTGAACATCCTGAACAAAACTAATTATTCCAAATGGAAATATCCATTTACTTGAGTGGATGCTTATAAATTTTGAGAATAAAAAGGGTTCCAGGATGGCAATATGCCTATACATCTTGTGTCATCAAAAAGCACTAGCAGGTGGTAGACTTGGCCCAGTGGTTAGGGCATCTGTCTACCACATGGGAGGTCCGCAGTTTAAACCCTGGGCCTCCTTGACCCGTGTGGAGCTGGCTCATGTGCAGTGCTGATGCGCGCAAGGAGTGCCGTGCCATGCAGGGGTGTCCCCCATGTAGGGGAGCCCCACGCGCAAGGAGTGCGCTCCATATGGAGAGCCGCCCAGTGCAAAAGAAAGTGCAGCCTGCCCAGGAATGGTGCCGCACACACGGAGAGCTGACACAGCAAGATGACACAACAAAAGAGACACAGATTCCTGTGCCACTGACAACAACAGAAGCAGACAAAGAAGATGAAGCAAATAGACACAGAGAACAGACAACCGGGGTGGGGGAGGGAAGGGGAGATAAATAAATAAATAAATCTTAAAAAAAAAAAAAAAAAAAACCCTAGCAGATAGTAGAGCCTAATGTCACCCATGATGGGATTTGAACCTAAAACAGATTTGGGCTGAATGCTTATGCTTATAAGCCAGTGAGGAGGCACCTTACCCACTAAATGGAGATATTTTTACTGCTTTTCTCCTTCATTACTCATGTAAAATTTGCAATATTCAGCACTTGCCTCCTATTCTCAAAAACCCCACAGGAACAGTTATTACTCAAAGATGTTGAAAAGAGTTTGTTTCTCAAGTGACACAGAAATGGAGATCAAAAGCAGAATTAGGGATCATTGCAGTTGGTACTCTATGTAAAGGACACAAGCATGTTGATTCAGTGCACTCAGAGTGAGTGTAAAAGACTAGAGGGAGATAAGAAGACTGAAGCCGAGGGGTTAATTACAGGTCTCCAACCTCTGCCAAGCCATCATGCCAAAATCATAAGGATTGCAGCAATTGGGGTAGATGGCTGCCCATGCTTAGTAACAGTGACTGGCCAGAAAAATCCAAAACCTGTGCTCTACAAACTGAATGTTGTAAAATTAGAAGAAAGAATTTTCTGGGCTAAGAGAATGATCTCACCATAAAAATCAGGGGTGCCTCTCTTCAGTCAGCCTGAAGATAAGGAGACAAATTAGGTGATTCCTGGGGATGCCTTCCTCAACATTTCTGACCTTGTCAAGTCTTAAGAATTCCATTTGGAATGTGCTTTTCCTCCTTTCTTCTTACTGTATTGCCTTCTTTTGCTGTAGAGCTCTGGCCTTTCCACGTGGATTGGGCACCAGATGTTATCCCTGAGTAGCTTCCCACCATGGGCTATCACCCTGCTGGCATGTGTCCTGGTGTCCATTGTCACAGAGTTTGTGAGCAACCCAGCCACCATCACCATCTTCCTGCCCATCCTGTGCAGCCTGGTGAGTACAGGGCTCCCAGATTTCCTGACAGGCTGACCCAGGGACCTGTAGCAGTGGGCCTGGGTCCAGGGAGGTTCCATGGCTATACTGTCTCCTCTGGTTACTGCCCACAGCCTTTGCTAATTGGTGTTCAACCCACAATTTGAAAAATGAAGTTTTTCAAATGGTAATTGATAACTACATGTAAGTTTATAAATCCTAACAAAAGTTCTGGTTATTCTTTTCCAAAAGACAAGAGTGATTTAGGGGCAACCCTGAATGGAACAAAAAAATGGATAAAATAACCTTCAAATCCTAGGACTCCATTTCTCTACAATCAGCATCAACCTTTCTCCCTTGAGCTAAGACCTAACAGTAGGGTTAGAGAGGTAACCACAGAAAAATGGAGGCAAAATGCACCCAGGAACACATACAGCTGCAGAGACCAAGACCACTCTAATTAACTATCATTACCACCTCCACTCAATTTGACTATCTAAGGGGTCCTGAGAATTGGGAGCAAGGTTAGCTTCATCCCATGGCCGCAGACCAATTTGTGTTAATGGAAAAGGAGAGGGAAGCAACTGCCAGATGTTAGCATGGCTAAGCAGCCCCAAAAGTAGTGCACCTGACACAAGATTGCATCTGATCCATTCTGTGAGTAGAACCTATGAAATGAAGGTTACTCTCTTCCCTGCCATCCCCCAACAATATACTATCCTTCTGCTCTTTCAAACCGCAAACTCCTCCCTGTTCCCTCTTTGCTCATTGCTCAGATGTCCCCAATTTCTTTGAGGTATTGAGGGCATGGGTTCAAATCCCATATAAAGTAATAATCTTATCTAGAAACCTTAATTCTATACCTCAAGGGTGAGGGATCTCTGCTTTAATCAAGAGTACCTTGTGAGATTTTTGTTTGAAGAAAGGATTTCTCAGCTACAGAATAAAGTTTAAAAACCACTTCCTTAGATCAGCAACAAGAAATTAAGCATCCTTCTAGGACAGGGGTTCTTAACAAGGGTCCCATAAGCTTGAATTGAAATTTTTAAAAAAACATTATTCTTGTGGGGACGTGTTGGTACGGGTGTGATATATTTATTAAAACACAGTGTAGTGTGGACTTAGTAAGGGAGCCAAGGTTTTCACCTGACTGGCAAAGGGGTCCATAGAACAAAGAAGTTTAAGAGCCCCTGTTCTAGGAAGTAACTCAAAGTCCATACCCCTGGGGGAATTGAGGGAGCAGCATCAGCCCATTTGGGTATCAGTGAGGACAGTGACCTAACTACTTGTGGCACAGTGTCCAACTAGCCAACACCAATCTATCATTGAAAGCATGTTCATTATTGGAAGCAAAGGAAATGCAAGTTTAATCTCAACCTTACTGTTTCTGTGAATTATTTCTTCTAGTCTGAAACGCTGCACATTAACCCACTCTACACCCTGATCCCAGTCACCATGTGCATCTCCTTTGCAGTGATGTTGCCTGTGGGCAATCCCCCCAATGCCATTGTCTTCAGCTATGGGCATTGCCAGATCAAAGATATGGTGAGTTGTGGATGTCTTCTTCCTGCCAATTCCAGCAGATATTAGGGTAGAGGTGACTGGCCACAACCTTCTCCCTAAGTTTACTATTTTGTTGCATTGTTCCCAGTCTATCAATATTCAATCTAGCATGGCACAAAGATTGGTATACCATAAAAAGGGTTTTGGTTTGTCCATAAGCACCATGAATAGCAATAATGTGCTCTCCCCGACCCTTATTAGGGAAAAAGTATGGGTACATGGGTAAAGAAAGTTGGAAAAATGCAGGGCATGTCCCATTTCAGAAGGTGTATGCTTGCAGAAGATTTTGCCTCAGTTTCTTCATTGGACCAGTGGGGCTATGCATTCAAAAAGCTGCTGGTTTATTCAGGGAAAAGTAGTATGAGAAATTCTATGAAACTAAATGGTGAAAAAGTTTTTTTGAGAACAGGATCCTTCTAATCAATTCTTCCCCAAGGAAGAATCTCCAAAGCACCAATGGCAAAATGAAGCATCCATAGCTTACTTCTTTGTTTTTAACTGCGTTCACAATGGATGGCTTTCTGGAGATATTCTACCACTGATTTTAGTATTGGACAATTCCTCAACCTATATTTATTGTTATGCTTCTTAATATCCAGGGCCGATGCGGTAGGGGAAGAAAGGAAAAAACTAAAATAAATTGCTGGACCTTGACTCTGAAATATTGAAGGTCCATTCACTTTTACTGGGGATCTGAAAAAATTTTTGCACTAGAGTCCAAACTCCTCAGCAATCCTGTAAATATCAAATGGAGGAAAGGAAGAAAGAGCCTCAGGCTGGTAGCCGATAGTCAGACCCTTTCTACCATTCAAACTGCTCACTAAGGTGAAAGAAATTCAGTCACTCCTCTCTCCTCCTACCTTATTCAACTCTAATTGCATAACCCTCAGTCTGCTTGTACTAACCTCTGCCCCAACCCTTCTCTGCCCATCCCTCTCTGCTCCGTCCCTACCGCGCATAACCCAGCCTTCTGTATTAGAATCAAATGCCCAAGGATAGTATATTCTCAAAGGTACCAAATAACAAGAAAGTAAAAGTCTTGAGTTCTATTCCCAGCTGGGCTGTGACTTACAGCTTCACTCTTCCACTCTAAAATACCTTACTTCAGCTCCTTAAGGACCTGTCCCCTCACCTGGTTAGAAACATGGGCAGTTCTCCATGCTAAAAGGCCCAGGGGGCCAGGATGATGATTAAGTCCAGGGCTTGGGTCAGAAAACAGGGGAGAGAGGACATCCAGTCCTTTACTTGCGACAATCTCCTAGCATCCATTTTTTTCCCTTGCAACTTCCCCACTTAATGCCAGCTGCTGGGTTTTATTTGGCCACATACCATATGCGTGGTAACTCTGGTAGAATGCCAGATATGCTTACTGTACACATTTTTCCTTCTGGCCCTGGCTATGGCATCCTATTATCCCTCCTATCCCCCCTCAGCCTGTGAATGTCAATGCCATGATAGAAGTGGAAAGAGTCTGAGCCCTTGAGGTGACATCCCATCAGTAGAATCAACTGCCGCCCCATCAGTTATCCTTCCTGTGGAAGGACTGAGCAGAGACAGTGACTTGTTTCCCCAGGTGAACTAACACTACTCCCATGAAAAGCAAAAAAGTTAACAATGGCAAAGGTTTCATATAATGTAGCCTCTCCTAAAAGTTCCCCATGTGTATTAACATATTAAAGGCTCTGAGGAGTTCCAGCTTTAAAGAAATCTGTTTGTTTAACATATTTCCTTTTTTGATGTGACTCTTTACATTCCACAGATCTAATGGTTGTTCAAATAATCTACCTCTGGGTTTCCATTTATAGTGACAGTGCTACAAGAAAAAAGCTGAGATGATTCCAATCACCCTTTCCCAGCCTCAATCCCTCCTTTTCTTTTATGTCCTACAGACCTAGTCTCAGCTACAGAACCACATGAGGCAGCAATTAGAACAAATTAGGGTTAAGTGGGTAAAGCTGTGATCATGTTAAAGACCAGGCTTAGGATGGGGACACAGATGGAGTCACTTGGGGATCTGTGTTGCTACCTGGCCAGTGACCAGGGTGTGCTGGTTTGTGTCCTGCAGGTGAAAGCTGGTCTGGGGGTCAATGTCTTTGGCCTGGTGATAGTGATGGTGGCCATCAACACATGGGGAATTAGTCTCTTCCACCTGGACACTTTTCCAGCCTGGGCTAAGGTCAGTAACATCACTGATCAGGCCTAACACAAGCGGGGAAATTTGCCCAACCAAAGGAGCCACCAGCACCCAGCAGAATCTGAACCACAGCCCCTGACCCAAACCTGCAGGTACTCCTCAGTGGAAGGCAGGACCACCAACAACCTCAAGTGAAGTGCAGGAATCCTCCAGCAACCAAGGACATATACTTGGATGTTAATGTCTTCTTTCCTGCCCTCCTTCCTCATCACCATCTCTCAAGAAAACCTAAATTTTTTCTTACTTCCATGTCTCCAATTGATTCTCTGAACACCAGAAAAGCAGCTTTGGTCTTTGTTGCCCCTCAGAGGCTAGGTCTCACAAACTGACAGGCCTTACTAAAGTTATGCTTTTCTTAACACCTTTTTAGGAGTTAAAGGAGAAATCCAAATCATCTTACCTATTTACAGATAGTAAAACAAGTGACATCTCCTCTTTTGGGGTGAAACCACACCCAGAACTTGAGATCTAACATCAACTCCTTTTAAGTATTTCTATCCTAAGTTCTCTCCACAAAAGGACCATTCTTATTAGATCTTCTTTGTAACAGCAGTCTACTTTGGTTTCCTTTCAGCATTGCTCTTTAATGGCTTCCCTTTACTCTGGTAAATTCCTGTAATGAAATAATGTTCCCACTTAGAAAGAGGCTGGTGCTGTTCTCTGTGTCAAAGAAAAAGGAAGTACAGAAAGAAAACACATTGAGATTAATATGTCTTCGCTGTCACTAAACACAAATACTTTCACACTGGTTAACTGTTAGGAGGAAGGAAATACATTCACACCCATCTTATTAGGGAGCCCCAAACTATAATGAAGACCACAGAACTATTATTGATATCAGAATAGCTTCCTTCTAGATATGAGTAGCTCATTGCTGAGAAGACAAAGTCCTATGTAGGTACAAAAAGAGCTCCAAATAAATCCATAACTGCCTACCAGTCAATGAGCATTTTGAGGGGAGGGAAATGTTTCTTGAAGTCATCCCCCGCAACTTACACAATGTCGTAAGCTGTATAAATGTTCCTCATGAAAAAATCACTTTGGGGAAATCGAGGTCTCCTTCCTCCTGAAGACCATGCCATTTTCTCCATTAGAAGTCCTTGCTACATGACTGGATATAGCTCCTAATCCCTCCAGTTTGCTAGCATTACATAATTCTGATTTCTACCATCAGTTATTTACAAAATACACCTTCTGGGAAAAGGTGTCTCCATAGTTATTGTATTGTTTGATTTTAAGTAACTACTTGCTAGCATGTGTGGTTTTCCCACAATAACTTATCAATAAAATCATTGTTTATCAAGCATCTATGAATTGTAAAGTTTCTCTTGTGCCTTTCAGCATTTGTACACTGTCCACAGAATATGACTGATGAGGTTTAAATGGGAATATTACTGTTTCTGTCTACCAATATGGTAAAGTCAAATTATTTGACAACTATAAAATTGAAGATTAATGAGCCCAAATGAAATGCAAATTATTAGGTCCACTACAGCTGGTTAGATTGAGCCAGTGTCTCTAAGTCATTTTGCTTTAAAATGTTAAAAAAAAGTCGGGACATTACTATCATCAAGTTTCTGATCTCTAGTTCATGACAGAAGTTAAACCCTAAACTCTTTTTATTTTTATTTTTTTAATTTCTCTCCCCTCCCCCACCCCCACAGCTGTCTGCTCTCTGTGTCCATTCGCTGTGTGTTCTTCTGTGACAGCTTCGATACTTATCAGTGGCACCGGGAATCTGTTTCTTTTTGTTGCATCATCTTGCTGTGTCAGCTCTCCATGTGTGCGGCACCATTCCGGGCAGGCTGCACTTTCTTTCGCGCTGGGCGGCTCTCCTTATGGGGCACACTCCTTGCGCGTGGGGCTCCCCTACGCAGGGGACACCCCTGCATGGCACGGCACTCCTTACGTGCATCAGCACTGCGCATGGGCCAGCTCCACACGGGTCAAGGAGGCCTGGGGTTTGAACCGCAGACCTCCCATGTGATGGGCGGACACCCTATCCATTGGACCAAGTCCACTTCCCCCTACACTCTTAAGTCAGACAATAAGACAAAGGCTCAGATAATCAATAAAAAACTGGGAGTATAAAGTAAAAAGAGAAAGAAAAGTGAATTACAATCAGCTATTTGAGAAACTTACTCTTTCCTAAATGGAAAGCAGTGCCACACCCCACTGCAATTGCTGCCAGATGCACTAGTAACTAATGCCTTCAACTTGCCAGTTCTTAGTGTTTATTTCAGTCCCATCCATTGCACTGTTCTTTTCCAAACCCAGAGTGTAGGCCAAACAAGATTGGCCAGTCTAAAGATACAAAATATCAGGTATGACTCTTTGTCATGTGAAATCGCTCCACTATAGATAACTTCTAGCCCTCTTTAATAGTTTTGTCTCTTGTATTTTACAATTGGCTTTTGATCTTCTAATATTACAACACTGAATGAATAGAAAATCTGTAAATATCCATTTTATACCAGCTAATTTTACAGATGATGAAACTGAAAGCCAAAGAGAGTAAATATAGTTGCATCTATTCTCAAGCCAACATACACATAAAAAATGCTTAGTCAAAGCTATGAAATTACCATAAGTTGTTCATCAAGTACATGATATACTATCTTTAACATTTACATATCATAAAAACTCATGCCATCTTTTAATGAAGGAGAAGACTGTTTTCCCTCAAATGTTAGAACAGACGTCTATTTCTTCAGCTAAACACTAAATGAAGTAGCTGGCTTCACAATTAGGGACCATGTTGTTTGCAAAAATACGTCTAAACCAGGGGTTCTTTTTTTTTTTTTTTAAAGATTTTTATTTATTTCGCTCCCCTTATCCCCCCCATACCAGTTGTCTGTTCTCTGTGTCTACTTTGCTGCATGTTCTTTGTCTGCTTCTGTTGTTGTCAGCAGCACGGGAATCTGCGTTTCTTTTTGTTGTGTCATCTTGTTGTGTCAGCTCTCCGTGTGTGTGGCGCCATTCCTGGGCAGGCTGCACTTTCTTTCGTGCTGGGCAGCTCTCCTTACTGGGCACACTCCTTGCGCGTGGGGCTCCCCTATGCGGGGACACCCCTGCGTGGCAGGGCACTCCTTGCGCACATCAGCACTGCACATGGGCCAGCTCCACATGGGTCAAGGAGGCCCAGGGTTTGAACTGCGGGCCTCCCATGTGGTAGACGGACACCCTAACCACTGGGCCAAATCTGCTTCCCTAAACCAGGGGTCCTTAACCAGGGGTCCACAGAAAGATTTCAGGGGATGTGTGAGCTTGAATTGAAAAAAATAAACATTATATTTTCTCTGACCTCTAACTGAAATCTAGCATTTCCTTCACTTATGAATGTAGTCAATGAATAAATTACAGTACTATTCATTTCACCTGACTGGAAAAGGGTCTGTGGAACAAAAATGGTTAAGAACCCCTGCTCTAAACACTCTCAGTATGGCAAAATGCTCAAGTCATTGGAACAAAAAGGGAACCAAGACCAATTAGGTGGGTGCACAGGTAGCTATTCTGGGGCTGCCCTCACTGGACTGAGGGGCAGAACTACCCAACTATTTACATGGCACCTTCCCCCACCCCCAATCTTAAGCAATTGTATATGTAAGAATGGTGCAGCTCCATATGCCTTTCATAAGATCTCTCCACAGAGATAGTGATTCAACCAGGTCCAAAACCCAGACTTTGCAATGCCCAGCCCAGTGCACTTTCCACGAAACCACTGCTTTCAGCTCTTTCCCAGTGCCTTGCAAAACATACCATACACTGTCTTCAATACTTGACTAAATGTGTTGCAACAAGACTTAGGAAAGGTATAAACTGAACATTTGAAAATCTAAGTGTCACAAACTCTCTATTAGAGACAGGCAAGTCTCAAAATATTTTCCCTTCACTGCCCTGTTCCTTCCCACAAGGCAAGGCCTTAGCAGTCAGTAGGGAAAAAATAACTCATTCATCTGTGAAAGGAATGGAAATGCTACGTGCGAAGTTAAAGATGGGAAGTTAAAGAAAAGCCTCATTTGCTCCTGGTACAGTATATAGTGTTCCTTCAGGAGGAATAATTTTCAGAAAAAGCATTTAAAATGTGGGAAACCACAGCAGAAAAACAAACACCAGCATAGTATCTAGGGAGTGAACCGCTTAGTGGAAATGAAAATATTACATGTGTATATATGCTCTATGTACCCATTATGTACAACTAAAAAAAGACGTATTTCATTTTTCTCTAGTTCACAAATGAAAGCTGAGAAAATCAGTCAGAAAAAAAAGGAAATAAAATCATTCCTTTAATGAGAAGTAATTAACTAACTGCACCATATACCAATCAGAAGAAAAGGCTAAAGATGTCATTTGGTAACTTAAATAGAAAAACAGGCCCTTTTGGCAATTTTAAATAAAGTTTCTTCTCTCCCTTTGTTTTTGTTTTGTTTGGAAGGGTTACAGCTTAAGGATAAGCTTTTGGAATTCAAAGTATTTATTAAGTTTCCAAATCAATCCTGAAGTCTTATCTTTTACATTGTTAGTGTAACTTGCAGTAGTAATTTGAGTAACCCTTTTATGGTCAGATATGGCAAGTTTGCTTAAGTCAAACCAACAAAACTTCTTCCCATTGTGTTTTTTAAGGGGGAATAAAAGGGCATCTATTGCAGTGCTTCTTCCCATCCCTCAATGTTTGTGAGCCAAGGGTCCCTACAAAACACCCAGTGAAAGATTAACTTGCAGTGCCATGATCACAGTCACCATAATCCCTATTCAGTGTTAGTAGGAATTTTCAACTACACTCCCAAATCTAAAATGTTTCTGGTTTCCTCTGAGGTATACCTCAGTGAAGATCATCTTGCCTGAGAATTCCAAGCTCCTTTTCAGTACTGTAAGAAAATAAAACTAAGAGAGCTCATCTGAATGGTGAACACCAAGTCAGCTTGTATTCACTGTGTAGCAGTTTGCATGGGGAAGTTAACATAAGAAATGTTTTGTTGGATGGCTCCCACTGGTAGAAATGAGCCTATCAGCAAGGTTAAGTATCACTCCAGAGAGAAGCCCTAAGTCAAACGAATTTTGTTTACTAAGTTTAATATCAAGTGACCTCACCTAACAAAAGTGACTTTCATCACCAACTCTAGGAGAGCACAAAGTCTAACAATGCTACTGTGATTGATAATAAGGAATTCCTCTTTGGAGACAGCTTTTTAAGCTTGCAGCACAGTATTTTGAGTATACTCAAGGGTGGTAAACCTTTATCCTTTGAGTCTAGAGTTCTCTGCTAAGGTCATTCAAGAGCAACTCTTGTGAGTCAGGTGGTTTAAGGTGTACACTGTAGATTTTAACAACAACAGAATGTCCTTAAAATAATGACAGATTTTGTCGCTACTAGTTCCAAAAGTGACTGAAGAAATATGTAAGTATTCTGACCAAAAGTAGCATGTTTAGACTAATATCTACTATTTATTGGATAATTTGCAAAACACTGTGCAGCACATCACATACAAGATCTCAATTATTTCTCATGAAAACCATGAGAAAAAAATAAATAAAAATAAAACACATATAAGGTAGGAATTATGCTCACATCTTATAAACAATGCAAGAAGCTCAATAAGCCTTTTGCCCATGGTAGTATTGCCAGGGAGTAGCTAAACCAGTAATTTTGATCCTAAGTCTATTTCATATGAGGACTACTTTGACAGAAATAAAACTTATCTCTATGTATAAGATCTGGCAGATATGCTTTCAAAAAGAAGCAGAGTCACTTTATTTTAATCACATATAGTATCTGTGTCATCACCGTCAGACACAGATAATTCTTAAGAAATGGCATTATCAGTGAAACTGCCCAACAAGCTCTCTGAAACAAAACATTCCAATGAAAGGAGAAACTAATGTTATTTAGTGTAAGTCACATTTTAGGATATTATCCTACAGATATACCAGTATGGAAAAGTATAATAACGTAAGGTTCAAGGTGATCACTGTTAACAGTAAACAACCTAAACATTCATCGGTAACAGATTTTAAAAAGTATGGTATATTCATTCAATAGAATCTTATGCAGCCAAAGGAGGAATGATATTCCTTGTAGCTTATATACTGAAATGGAATGATCTTCATTTAAAATAAAGAAAATAATTCAATATATGGTTTGATAACATTTGTCTAAAAACACCAAGGACACTGGTAACAGTGAATGCCTCTAAAGACAGGAACTAGAAGCTATGAGTCAGAGAAGCCCTTTCCACTAAATCACTTTTGTATCTTGACACATGGGAAAAGTTACCTATCCAAACCTTTTATTTGAATAAATATGTAATAATCATACATTTGACAAGTTACAAGGGTCATTTCTGATTGAAAGAAAAAACTCCTAAATTGCAGAAAAATTCTCCCTCTTGATGTGATTTTATTATACATTTGGGACAAATTTTTCTTATAAGAATCTATAAAGTTATAATGTATATACATTGTTTATATGTGAAAAGGCATAAAATTTCCCTTATGAACAACTTCTCATTTACTTACCATGTAATGTCAAATGCACCCGTTATTTCTTAAGTCGATTTTTTTGAGGATACCATTAGGGAAAAATGTGTGGACTAAATAGACTGACTTCTAAAGAGGACAAAGACCACTATTTTACATACTTTTTAAATTCCCCTGTTCCTGCCAAGGTTCTCAGAATTTAATTTCTCAGTTAACGAAGAGTACATTGATTTATTGGTTAAATGCGCAGCTATGGAGCTGCCTGACAACAGCATACAATAAATGGATAATTCACTAGAAACTGGCTTCTAGATATTAATTTTAATTACTTTGAAACAACATAATTTAGTACCAAAAGCTTAACAGGCACCCATTGTAATTGTTGTAATTTCAAATTAGCAGTATTTGTATCTGATCAGCTATACAGAACATCAATTTTTCTCTTAAAGACAGATGGTAGAAATCCCAAAGAATAAAGAAGTAACTACTAAATAAAGGCCATGTTTACTATTCTAGCACCATAATTCCAGTCTTAGAATGTCCCAAGCAGCTGGAAGAAGGATGGGAAGGGGTGAGGACGTTGGAAAATAAGTATAGTTCTTAACTTGTGGCCTCATTTTTGCTCTAAGGCAACTCAGGGTCTAGCAACGAAGAAAACTGCTGAGGCTGGAGATTAAAACAAAAGCTTTTGGTTCAGATGGTAAAGGAGGCCCTCAAAATAGTAGAATCAGTGTATCCAGAAAGCAGCTGAAGTCAGCCTCAGGAACTAGGGGGTTTCTTCTTGGCATCCAAGTCCTTTTTGATATCTTCAAGTTTTTTGGCCAGGTTTGGTATCTTTGAAAAGAAAAAAGATTACCGAAAGTTTTTTAAATCTATCTAGAAAACCACATGACTGAGGTGAAAGTTGACAAAGGGAATTCTCTATGTCACACTGGAGCATCATTACAAATAAATAATAAATTAGTATGTTTCACTTCCTTGTCTTTTTAAAACAAACATTACCCTTGCAATATTCCTATTCATGGGCAGTTGCATCACATGGTTTTCAACTGCCCCATCTATAAAGGGAGGCTAACACAATGTCCCACATCACAAAACTTTGTACTCCTTAAACACGCCACACCATACAGATTCACCTCCAAAATTTTCAGTCATCTCTATTACTGGGTAAGGGTGCTGAAAAGATTATATAATTAATCTTTAAATTCTTTACTTATCACATGATTTTCCATCAAACTTTAAGAACCCAAATTCATTTTACTCTTGGATAACATACAGTTTAGACTCATGAGGCCATCTAAACTGGTGGGATTTTGCCCTCTTGTGGTAAAATGGAGAACAGATGCTTCTCTGGTGATAACAGTTTTTAAGATAATGCATGGAAAGCTGACGGTTAACTTCTGCAGAATTGGTAAAAAGGATCTGTGTTAATCTTTGGAAATGAATGGAAAAGTGAAAGCCTAACATAATGTTTGTAACTATTATGTTAGTACTGTTATGTAGGTATGAAAGAGGTTTAAAGAAAAAGTCTAAAGTCATGTATATTACTAAAAGGAAAGCTAAAAAATATAACATGGAACTGCATAGCATAGTAAAACTGCATGTGAAATGAATATGGGTAAAGTGAAATATGAATATGGGTAAAATTGTATATATAAGACCGTTTTTCTTTGAAGCTGAACAAATGTTAATACAAGATGTTAATCAGAGAAAAAAAACTTTATGCTAAGTTAAAGAAACCAGACACAAAGTACAAATATTGTGTGATTCCATTTATATAAAATGTAAATATAAATCAATTTATCAAGATGAAATTAGATTAATGGTTATGTAGGGCCAGGGAAGGACTGCTAAAAGGTATGGAGTTTTCCTTTTTCGAATAATGAAATTGTTCTAAAATTTTCTGTGGTGACAAATGCACCATATTTTTTATACTAAAAGCCACTGATTACACACTTTGGATAGATTATATTGTATGTGAATATATCTCAATAAAACTGCTTAATAAATAAATAATTGTGCAAAGGATAGCCAGAAATAGCAACTATTTCTGCTACATAGCAGCAGGGGAAGCATACTGAGATTGAGAGGTAAAGAAATTTGTTGTTTTGTTTATTATTCTTATTACTAAAATAATGAAAACACTTGAGTAATGATTGAAGTGACGAATGCACAACTATGTGATTATACCAAATACCACTGACTGGACGCTTTGATGAACTGTATGCTTTATTAATATGTATCAATAAAACTGATTTGCTTTAAAAATAAATAAATAAAAGAGTCCATTGTCTCAGATTAGGAATTCCTGGGTTAAGGAAAATATCTAATCAGAGCGATAGCTCTGTGTTGGCTGATTTACCAGATGGAGTCTAGTTTAATATCAATGAAAAATGAAAAACTTTAACAAACTATGGCACAGCCTCCCAGTCTCTAATAAATCTGAGGATGATTGCTTTTCCAACAGTGGAATTATGCTGAGCTCAGACCAAATTGCGTTAACTGTTGCTTTTCTGTACTCTATAAAAAACCAGAAGCCGGAGTCATATTTGAAAGAAAGAGAAAGAAAGAATGAAAGAAAGAGAGAAAGGTGGGGAGGGAGGAAGACTGGAACAACTTCCAACAAAATTGAGGACTTTTTTCTTAGACCTATGGACCTAATTTATGCTAGAGGGACACTTAATCTCAGCAAAGACAAGTCACCATAAAACAGTTACATGGTCAAAGAGAACATGGGTATGGCCACTTACATCATAGTTCTGAGCCAGATACATTCCAACCACGTTGCCTAAAGTAAATCCAAGCTGCAAGAATAGAAAAGAAAGAGTTGTTATACTGGATAGTGAGTTCTATGCCAGTCTGATACCAAACCAAATTACATATACGATGTTCTCCTCAGGAGCTCAAAACAGTTAGAGGACCCGAGCACCCAGTCTAGGGCTTTGCATATATGAGAGTCACATTTTTCTTCTATCAAATGAGTATATCAACACCTTCCCAAAAGGTCATTAAAGGGCATTAACACAAAGTAAGACTAAATGATGGCACTGAACAAACCTATCCTAATTTGTCCTTCTCTCCTTGACAACTCCTAAATACTTCAAAAAATTAAACAAAAAAGCACACTCTTCCCCTCTCCCACCAAAATAAATACTTGACTGTAAGTTCTAGAAACCCAAACCAAGGTTCTGATTTTTACAGCTGAAAGCTGCAATGTGTTATTTGTTTTCTTGAGGGAGAGATGGGAAGAGTAATGGGATAATTCAGGCACTGTTATTCCCCTCTACATCAAATAAAAATTGCTATGATTTAAAATTTATTAAATGAAACCAGAGGATCTGAGAGAATGAAGGGACTCCCGTAGTTCAGTATTTTCATATTTCAAAAGAGGAGTCTAAGGCTCAGGATGATAAAGTGACTTCTCCCGGGTCCTTCACAACAAGAAAAACAGGACAACCTAAATTAGATATGTACTCAAAAACTAAACTATATGATGACAGAAAATAGGAAACCTTGCCATACCACTGACAGAATATATGGCTTCTCACACTGCTATGTGAGGAGTCTAAGGGGCAGGGCACTAAGACCTGAAGAGAACGTGGTCTAACACAGTGACCAGAGAGACAGGCATGATTTTTAGAAAACTATAAATGTTTATCCCATTGGGTGACTATTTTCCTGAACAAAAACTTCCATGAAAATGTGAAGTACTCCCTATACAGCATAAAGGCCAATGCTCCTTAAGCTTCACATTTTAATGTTCTTCTACAATTCCCTGTTTTTCTCCCAGTAATTAAGAACCTCCAAAGGGGAGGCCTAATTTCTAATTTCTTAAATTTAAACTGGCATCTGACTTTTTCATCATTTTGTTTAATCAGCATTGCTCCTATTATTCAATACCCAGCAGAAGAGATTAAAATAGGAAAACAAAGTGCAGCACTTGATGCCATCAGTCAAACATGCCCATGGTCTAACCTTGTTTTCAAGTTGAAGAGATACATGGGGGAAAAGGAAAACAGCTGGGTTCCCTCTAAGCTTTAAGTACCAAAATCATAATTTAGTTTGTTTTTAGTAAATTAAGAAAAATAAAAGAAACTATGTAGCTTCTAATCAAAAACCATTTTCTGATCATTTGATTAATTAGACACATGTGCAAAGTAATATTTTTACCAAGGTGGCACCAAGAAACCATGATTTTTTTCACTGCTATGAGCAGAAACCATATAACCAGAGCAGGTTTTTCAAATGCAGAAAGAGAAATTTGTTTTAAAAAGAAAAGCAAGGGAAGCAGAGATGGCTCAAGCCAATGGGTGCCTCATTCCTACATGGGAGGTTCCGGGTTCCATTTCCGGTGCCTTCTAAAAAGATGAGCAGACAGCAAGCACAAACCATGGGGGTGGGGGGTTGGGGATAAATAAATAAATCTTTTAAAAAGAAAAGGGAAAACTACAAGACTAAGAATGTTAGGTCTAACACCAAGCAAACAGAAAATGAGATTGAAAATAACTTAAAACTCCTGATTTATAAAACATTACACTAACAATGTTCCTTCCAGCTCCAACATTCTAGAATTCCTGGTTCTTATCATGCATGTCTCAAAATAAATATGGCACATTTAATATGGCATCACTTTGGTAACTTTGCTAGGCATCAGGGCAGGTTGAAAACTGGCAGATATTTTTAAAAAAGCAAAACCTATGGGCTTCTAAACAAGTGACATCCAGTTTTAGAATATTCCTAGGTCAGCCAATGGGATACTGTAAAATTAAATACACAATATAAGGAGATAGGGATACTTTCGTTAAGAGAAATATTGGGGGGAGGGAAATGGATGTGACTGAAGCAATTGGGCTCCCATCTACCATATAGGAGGCCCAGGGTTTGATACCAAGGGCCTCCTGGTGAAGGCAAGCTTGCTCATGTGGCGAGCTGGCCCATGCAGAGCGCTGACCTGTGCAGAGTACTTCCCTGCGCAGGAGTGCTGGCTCACACGGATAGCTGACGCAGCAAGATGACGAAACAGAACAAGACACAGAGGAGAGACAACAAGAGACACACCAGACCAGGGAGCTGAGGTGGCACAAGAGAATGATGCCTCTCCCCCACTCTGGAAGGTCCCAGGATCGGTTCCGCGAGCTGCCTAATGAGAATACAAGCAGACACAGAAGAACACACAGCAAATAGATGCAGAGAGCAGACAATAAAGGGAGGGGGAGAAATAAATAAATCTCAAAAAAAAAAAAATATTGGGGAAATGACATGAAGTCAGAAAAGTTGTGAATAAAGTGTTCATGGGATAGTACATAGGCAAGTTTAGAAAGAAAAATAAAATCTAAATCTGAGAAACAGTGACTCATGAGTCTGAGAAATTAGTTTGGAGCCAGATTATAGGTCTTAAATGAGTCTGAAACCTCTTATGACCAAGAATCGGTAACCTCTTTCAGGCCGAGACCTGGAAGCCTTACCAGTAACTCTTACAGCTAGATGTCTTTACTGTGGTGCCTCCCCACCCCCGCACCACCGAGTATTTACTGCAGAGAAAATAATGCAGAAAGAAGTTGAATACCCTCTTCCCCAGCTTAACACTAAACTCATTACTGTCACACCTTCTGCAATACTTTTGAGACTTTAGCAATATGAAAAAGTAGCTTCTCACAAAAACATTGAGACAACAAATGATAAAATACTATAAGTTTGGGGAACAGAGGAGTGACAAGAGGATAGTGGTGAAAAGATGAGGTTGAACCAAAGAACCCCAAAAGGAAATCTAGACTGGTACAGAGAAGTGCACATCAGGAGAGATGACATGTTCTAACTCCGCACACTTGGAATCAACGCAGTTCCACAATCCATCATCCACAAGTGTAAAAACCAAATCTCCAGACAAACCAAGTTTCTTCATAACTCATGTGGCAGCAAAATCACACCTGAACTGACATGAGAATATTTAGCCTTTATTTATCACATTTAGTGTGAATACTAATTTTCCACTATATAACTAGAAACCTTTAAATATAGAATGCTGCTTTAGACCCCACTGAAGGATATATTTAACTACAAAATATTCAATGTATTTGATTACAAAGTACTACCCAAATCCTGCTAAGACTGTTAAGTAATAAGGTATATGCAGCTTAACATTTATAGACAGATAAGTATAAAGATCTTGTCAGTTCAGTTTCCCTAGAGAACCCTGACTAATACAACCCCTATATATATATAATCCACTTCATACTCAGTCCTGCAAAAGAATTGTAAATTGTGTTTAACTGCTTCAAGTAATAAAATCTACATTCTGTGCATATGAAAATCTGCTGAGAAAATAACGTCTTGTACTGCCACCAGAAACACTTTATGAGTAATTTTAAAAAATATATTATTTTTAAAAGATACATAGATTACATAAAATGTTACATTAAAAAAATAGGGGATTCCCATATGCCCCACTCCCATTTCCCACTTTTCCCACTTTTCCCACATTAACAACTTCTTTAATTAGTGTGGTACATTCATTGCAATTGACGAACACATTTTGGAGGCATTGCCACATAGTATGGATTATAGTTAACATTGTAGTTTATACTCTCTCCCACACCAAAATTAGGTTTTATATTCAATAATTTTCTTTAGAGAATGAAAAAAAAGGAAACACTGTTGATTCTTTAATTGATTGAACTAGTAAAATGAACAGGGACATTCATGAAAAATTTAGCAGTAACCCTCCAGAAAGAGAATATCAAGTAGAACTTGTTTGCCTGTTTTCAAAGAAACATGTTCATATAATCCACTTTTGAATATCTGAGTGTAGGGATCAGGCAAAATAGAAAAATCTAATTAAATAAATGAAATCAATCACAAAATAATTAGTAGGCCCTCAGAACTATGCCATGTGCTTGGGAAATATAATGTATGGTGCTTCCCCCCATGGAATTTATGATCTACTCTAGAAAGTCAAGACTAAAATACATAAAGGTGCAATGAAGGCAACACAGCACATTACCAAATGATGGTTTAAATGGATCGCATAGTTTAAGTGCTTTGTATTAGAAAATCTATCAATGTAATTCATATTAATGCAATAAAGGAGAAAAATATGAAAAATCATTTTAGCAGTTTGGCATTGTTTATGAATTCCAAAAATAGTTACTGGATTATGTTTGTAAACTGGTCTGTCAGAAGTATCACTTTTAATTGATTAAATTATGATTAAGACTGATTGGGTGACATCAGTAGGGCACGTCCCTGCCCCTTGGTGGGAGAGTACTCACAGAGAAAAGACATGGCAAAAGACAGAGTTGGGAGTTTTGAGCAGGAACCCAGGAAGTGAACACACAGGGAAAGAATACAGAGGAACAGAGACGGCTCCTTAGACACGGCAGAAGTCCCCCGGGGTGAGAGACAGAGCTGTATGCCTGATAGTCTACAGCTGGCCTTGTGCAGCGAGCAGAGCCTGGAGAGAAACGGAAATGTAACTGTTGTTTCTACTTAGAAGTCCTAGCTTTTTAAAAAATTTTTAAGAAGGGAGATAGAGAAAGAAATCTAAACAATAAAATTTGGAAAAGACAACTGTCACTTACTAGAGATACGACCATCTTCAGAGTCACTTCCAAGTGAACCTACAGAACTACCAGAGCTAAGAAACTGGCAAGATTGCTAGATACAAAATCAGTATAAAAACTTTACTAGCATTTCTATAATCAGCAACAACCAATTTGAAAATGTAATTTTAAAAAGGATGCCATTCACAAAGCAACAAAAACTAAAAGGTGCTTAGAAATATATATAACAATGTGCAAGTCCATTACTGAGAAGATAAGACACTGATGAAGGATATCCAAGACCTAAATAAATGGAGAGGTAGATCATAATGGTACAAAGACTTGATGGTGTATATTTCAGATAAAAGCTTACATCAACAGGATGGCTCTGAGCTGGCTACAAACAAAGGGAGCTCCAGGGATCCACAGGCCCTGGAAAGGGGAGAGAGAGGGACACAACCTAAGGCTGAGTTTCTGACCCATAGATTTGGTCTGCGGTGTCCCATGAGCCCTTCCATGCCCGATAGCAATCTGTCATTGTTTGCCTTGGAAGCCAGCAAGGGACTAAAGGGATCCTAGACTAAAGAGATCTGACCCTCCTAATCTCCTTCTCTACTAACCGGGACTGACTGTTGAGGACTCAGAGGGAAGTGAAATTACTTCCTACCCTAGAAAACAGAAGGGGCTGCCAGAGAAGGCTGAAGAACTGTCTCAGAAGGTCTGACTCACAAGGCTCTTAACTTCCAGGTAGGAACCTATATCACATTGATCCAATCTGTGTTGCAGCAAACTCTAACCAAGCATTGCTCTGAGAGGGCTGCCAAAGGGCGCCATCTGCTGGCAGGCCAAGAAAGTGCACATGAGAAAATTAAAAATGAGAGGCTTTTTTCAGCCTTTATAGCCTCCCCAAAGCCCTAATAAGCAGGTCTGCAACCCATTACTAGGTCCAGGGCCCAGTTTTAAGCAACTATCAGGAGCAATTGTAATGATCCCAGTCGAGTCAAGAATCAAAGAGCTGCAGTAACACATTGCTTCCCACCATTAAATCACTATAAAAGAGAAAGAGGTTGAGCATCTGAGTAAACTGCAATCCTAATCAGATGTCTAGACATCAGCAAAAAATTACAAACCATACAAAGAAAATGGTAGACATGGCCAAGAAAAGGAGTATATCAAAGCCCCAGAAGAGACATGGAATTTGAGAGAACGAGATTCACACAAATTTCCAAAATATAATTAATGATGTGAAAGACAATATGGCTAAAGAGATAAATGACATCAGGAAGACACTGAGCAAGCATAAAGAAGAATTTGAAATCCTTAGTAGAAAAGTAAGAGAGTTGATGGGAATGAAAGACACAATAGCTGAGCCAAAAAACACATTAGACGCATACAACAGCAGGCTTGAAATGACAGCAGAAAGAATATACAATACACCCCTCCCCCCCAAAAAAAGAGAGAAAAGAATGGAAAAAATTGAGCAGGGGCGAAGGGAGATAAATGACAACATGAAACACAACATACGTGTGATGGGAGTTCCAGAAGGAGAAGGGAAAAGGGGCAGAAAGAGTATTTGAGCAAACAATGGCTGAAAATTTTCCAACTCTCACAAAAGAAATGAACTTTATCTCAAAGAAGTGCACTATAACCCAATCAGAATAAATCCAAATAGACTTAATCCAAGATGCATTCTACTCAGAAAGTCAAATGCTAAAGATAAAGAGAAAATTCTGAGAGCAGCAAGGGAGAGGCAAACCACCAAATACAAGGGACACCCAGTAAGACTTAGTATGGATTTCTCATCAGAAACTATGGAGGTAAGAAGACCGTGGTATGATACAATTAGGATACCGAAGAAGAAATATTGCCAGCCAAGAATTCTTTATCCAGCAAGATTGTGCTTCAAATATGAAGGTGAGTATAAAATAAACAAGACTAAGAGAGTTCATAAAAAAGAATCCATCTTTGCAGAAAATATTAAAAAGCCTTAGAGCCTGAAAGAAAAAGAGAGGAGAGAGGCTTGGAGGAGGCTATAGAAGAATAGCAAAAAAGATAACCAAAAGAGTAAAAAGACAGATGAAAATATAACATGACATGAAAACCAAAGATCAAAATGGAGGAAGTAAATAATGTATTCACAATAATATCATTGAATGTAAATGGATTAACCTCCCCAATCAAAAGATATAGGCTGACATAATTGATAAAAAAACATAAACCATCCATATGATGCTTACAAGAGACTTACCTTAGACCCAGGAATACAAACTGGCTGAAAGTGAAAGGTTGGAAAAAGATACTCCACACAAATAGTAACCAAAAAAGAGCACAGGGGTAGCTATACTAATATTGGACAAAACAGAATTTAAATGAAAAAAGGTTTTAAGAGATAAAGAAGGCCATTAAACATTAATAAAAGGGATAATGACAGTCATAAATGACAGTCATAAATTTCTATGCACCTAACCAGGGTGCCCCAAAATAGATGAGACAAACTCTGGCAAAACTGAAGAAGGAAATAGAAATCTCTATAATAATCACTGGACACATTAACACACCACTCACATCATAAGGAAGAACAAAAGATCATCAAGGAAACAGAACTTGAACAACATGACAAACGAGTTACACCTAACAGACAAATACAGAACATTACATCCAAACTCAGTGGGTTATACATTCAAGTATCCATGGAGCTTTCTCTAGGATAGACCACATGTTAGGGCACAATGATTCTATCAATAAATATAAAAACGAAATTATACAAGCACCTCCTCAAATCATAATGGAATGAAACTGGAAATCAACAATAGACAGGAAAAAGGTAAATTTGCAAATGTGTGGAGGCTAAACACACCCCTAAATAATCAGTGAGTCAAAGAAGAAACTGCAAGTGAAATCTGTCAATATATTGAGTCAAATGAAAACAAGAACACAACTTATCAAAATTTATGGAATATAGTGAGAGCAGTCTTGAGAGGAAAATTTACAGCCCTAAACACCTATATTTAAAAAGAGCTAAAGTCAAAGATTTAACTGAATAACTACAGAAACTAGAAAAAGAACAGCAAACCAATCCCAAAGAAAGTAGAAGGAAAATAAAAATTAGAGCAGAAATTAAATTAAAAACAATAAAAATTAGGGAAAATCAACAAAACCAAAAGCTGGTTTTTTGAGAAGATCAATAAAATTGACAACCCTCTGGCTGGATTATATTTTTTTATATCTTTTCTCTTTTTTCTTTGATAATCAGAAATGAAAGAGGAATTGTCTCGAATGACATTGCAACGACAGATATAGGCCATCACCCATCTTCCCATAACCTACAGAATTGTGTATAAACTGCAATGTAACTATAATTCAGGCTCAGTGGCAATGCTCCAAAATGTGTTTATCAATTACAATGAATGTACCACAGTAATGAAGGATGTTTATGTGGGAAAATGTGCGGGATAGGGGGAGCAGGGGTGCTGAGAACCAGCTCAGCGATAGGTAGGCTCGAAGGGAAGGCAATGCAGAACTTTACAAAATAAAGGTCAGAGAGAAAGACAGGAGAGGAGATAAAGATGGGACGAGGGGACTCAGCTTCGGGAACTGAGAGCCTCAACCCTCGTTTCCACAACGTATTTATTGGAAACTCACGAGCAGCTGTTTGTGATCAGAACTGCAACATCACCTACAATAATAGGGAACAACTGCAACATCTACAATAAGGCAGCATCTACAATAGAACAGGTCAAACTCCCACATCTCCCCCTTTTTGTTTTAGCTAAGTCTATGAAAATAAAATTTCACTGATTAACAAAGCTTCCTGCATGATATTTCCACTTTTAGGTTTGAACAACATTCATTAAATTTTTTCTCAATATATCCAGTACCAGGATTGTTCAAACTTAAGAAATTTACATATACATTCAACAAGGTACATTTATATATCACTTACAGTTCATCAAATCACTTAAGTACACAATACATTACATTATTAAAGTTCTGATTAGTACTCAAGCATTTTATACATAATCCATAACTACTGTAGATTATACACAACAACATACAATAAGACTTCCAACTAGCAGACATTTAAAGAATAGACTTTCATTTCTCATGGGCTTAAGATTCCCAACTAACAAGGCTATATAGGCCTGTACTCGATATTAGTGCTGGCCACATCCAATTCACAGGCTAAGTATTTACCAATTCAGCAGAGAATATAGTTTCGTCTTTCCCAACCAAACAACATTTAATCATTTGATACAGCAGCTTGTCCCAATTGTTTGCCTATTCCAGGCCCTTAAAATAACACTGTCTCTGATGTTTCTTAGTAGGGTCACTGTCACAGGTTTCTTCTATGCAGCCAGATTCATTGCTATCAGGTCAGTGCAGAAAGCCTTGAGGAAGAACTGCAAAAGTCCACAGTTTTTGCACTTTTTGTATTCAGGCTTGTTTTACTTTCACAAAACACATTATCTCACTGAACGCTACCACAATACTTTCACAACTTCCTATACGCATACTAGCTGTGTCCTGCATATCTCCATATTAACCATTTTATTTTAGGACAAAATATACCTTATAACATTTCAGTTAGCACCCCCACAAACCTTTTACCTTTTTCAATATTTTAAGACAAAATACACCTTATTACATTTCAGTTAGCATTCCCACAAACTTTTTACCTTTTTTAATATTCACTTAACTTTTACATCTTTCATTTTATCCTTCCTCTTTTTTCTTTTTCCTTTTTGTCTTCCTCCTTTTCCTTTCTCTTTTCCCTTTTCTCTTTTTCCTTTTTCTCTTCCTTTTTTTCTCTTTTCATTTTTCTCTCTTCCTTTTTCTCTTTTTCTTTTTTCCTTCCTTTTTCTCTTTCTATCCCTTTTTCTTTCTTTCTGGGCACCTGCCCTGCTCTGGGCACCCACCCTTCTCTTTTTCTTTCTCTCTTTCTTTTTCACACACACTGAAACAATTACAACACACACACTGATATTGAACAAACACAAAAGCAGTTTCAAATTATTCATCTAGAATTTCTTCATTGCTTCCTTTTATAATTCAACATTTCTTTTTCAGTTTTCCTCTTCTCAATTTCTTTCTTAATCTCTTTCTGTCCCGAAGTCATACTTGCTCTATGATGCCGTGCTTGAACAAGTTCTGTAGTTTAAATACTTTGATGTAAAGCCATTCCAGTCTTCAGAATGAGTCCCAGCTGTGCGTTTCCAGCATGTGTCTCTCCATCTGCATGACCAGAGTTCTGGGTTCCACAGGAACTTTTGTTGTCTCTTGGCCTTCGTAGTATGGCTTTATCCAACGAGCTGGTACCCACACAGGACATTCTCTTTCTCCTGGGGAAATACAAGCAAACCCTCGAAGACCTCGAAGGCTTTCCAAACCACTCAGGGCTCTGCGCTGTTACATAAACTTTAGTTTCACTCGAGGCAATCCTTCTTCCCTTCGGGTCCCTGATCGGGCCTCCAGTTGCTGAGAACCAGCTCAGTGATAGGCTGGCTCGAAGGGAAGGAGACGCAGAACTTTACGAAATAAAGGTCAGAGAGAAAGACACAAGAGGAGATAAAGATGGGAACAGGGTTCTCACAGCTTTGGGAACTGAGAGCCTGGACCCTTGTTTCCACATCATATTTATTGGAAACGCCCAAGCAGCTGTTAGTTATCAGAACTGCAACATCAACTATAATAATAGGGATTCCAACTGCAACATCTATAATAAGGCAATATCTAGGTAAAACAGGTGAAACTCTTTCCCACACAGGGGAATATGGGAATCCTTATATTTTTTATGTAACATTTATGTTATCTAAGTATCTTTTAAAAAATAAAAAAATATATTAAAAAAAGAAAGAAATGATAGGTGGGATGTTACAAATGACTCCACAGAAAAGGATCAATAAGAAAATACTATGAAAAACTGTATGTCAACACACCAGATGATCTAAATGAAATGGACAAATTCCTAGAAATGCACAAACTACACTGATGCTACAGAAAAAAAAAGAACTTAAGAAACCAGTAACATTTAAAGAGATTGAATCTGTCATCAAAAATCTCCAAACAAAGTCCAGAACCTGATGGCTTTACAGGTGAATTCTACCAAGCATTTCAAAAAGAATTAACACGAATCTTGTTTAAATTCTTACACCCAAAGCACACACTAAAAAGGAAAAATAGATACATGGGACCTTAAAATTAAAAACGAATGCACCCAACAGAACTTTGTCAAAAGGGTGAAAAGGCAGCTGACTCAATGGGAAAAAATATTTGGAAATCACATGTCCAATAAGGGTTTAATATCCATGATACAAAGAGATGTTATAACTCAACAAAACAAACAACCTGAATAAAAAATGTGCAAAAGACTAGGACATTTGTACAAAGACGAAATACAAATGGCAAAAAAAAAAGTGAAAAAATGTTCAACATCACTACTGATTAGGGAAATGCAAATCAAAACTAAAATGAGTCATCATTTCACACCTATCAGAACAGCCACTATGAAAAATACAGAGAACTACAAGTAATGGAGAGGCCATGGAGAGACAGAACACTTATTCGCTACTGGTAGGAATGCAAAATGGTACAGCCACTGTGGAGGACTGTTTGGCAGTTCCTAAAGAAGTTGAATATAGATTTGCCATGTGACCCTGCAATACCACTACTGGGTATATACCCAGAAAAACTGACAGCAGTGACACAAATAGGCATCTGCACATTTATGTTCACAGCAGCACTATTCACGATTGACAAAAGTTGTTAATAATCTTGGTGTCCATCAACCAATGAATAGATAAACTGTGGTATAGTCATATGATGGAATATTATGCAGCTGTAAGAAGAAATGAAGTGGTAAAGCATATGACAACATGGATGAACCTGGACGACATTATGTTGAATGAAGCAAGCCAGACACAAAAGGACAAATAATGTATGACTTTGCTACTATGTACTAAATATACTGTGTAACATACTGTATGGTTCCATTTATATAAAATGCAAATATAAATCAATTTATCAAAATAAAATTTGATTAATGGCCATAAAGGGCTTGGGTAGGTATGCTAAGGGATGTGGAGTTTTTCTTTTTGGAGTAATGAAATAATTGTATTTTTTGTGATGATGAATGTACAACATTGTGAATATACTAAAAGCTATTGATATTACGTTTTAGTTAGATCATATTCCATATGAATATATCTCAATAGAACTGCTTAATAAAAAATTGTGCAAGAATTGCCAAAGATAGTTATATATAGGAGAGATAGTGAGATTGAGAGGTGAAGAATTTTGTTTGTCTGCTTTTTATTATCATACTGCAATAATGAAAATGGCTCTAATAATGACTGAAGTGATGAATGCACAACTATGTAATTATACCAAATACCAATGAATGCACACTTTGTATGAATTATGCTTATTAATATGTATCAATAAAATTATGGGGCAGCGGACTTGGCCCAGTGGTTAGGGCATCAGTCTACCACATGGGAGGTCTGTGGTTCAAACCCCAGGCCTCCTTGACCTATGTGGAGCTGGCCCATTCACAGTGCTGATGCACGCAAGGGGTGCCCTACCACACAGGGGTGTCCCCCGCGTAGGGGCGCCCCACGTGCAAGGAGCGCGCCCCGTAAGGAGAGCCACCCAGCGCGAAAGAAAGTGCAGCCTGCCTCAAAATGGCACCGCCCACACGGAAAGCTGACACAAGATGACGCAACCAAAAGAAACACAGATTCCCGTGCCGCTGACAACAACAGAAGCGGACAAAGAAGACGCAGCAAACAGACACAGAACAGACAACCGGGGTGGGGGTGGGGGGAAGGGGAGAGAAATAAATAAATAAATAAATCTTTAAAAAATAAAAATAATGTTTAAAAAAAAAAAGACTGACATCAGTATATAAGTCAGCCAAAGGGGTGCTAACACAAAAAAGAGCAGAAGTTTGTTGGACTTTATAAAGGGTATGTATTTGGGGTAGGTGCTTACAGATACCAGGTCATAGGCCCAAGTTACTTCCCTCATCCACATCTATTTCTACATGTTGGAGCAAGATGGCTGCCAATGTCTGCCAGGGTTCAGGTTTCCTGGGTTCCTCTATTCCCAGGTCTTGCTTCTGTCTGGGCTCAGGTCCTGGTTTCTCCACAAGGTCAGTTGCAGACTATGAGGCTTTCTACTTTTGCTTCTCTCTGGGCTCAGGTCCTGTTTTCTCCACAAGGTCAGCTGTAGACTATCAGGCGAACAGCTCTGTCTCTCTCCCCAGGGTTTCCGCCATGTCTAAGTAGCCATCTCTACTCCTCTGTGTTCTTCTCCTGGCTCAGGTCCTCTCTTCCTGGGGCCTGCTTCTCTTTCCTCTCTGTGCTTACTTTCCGGGGCTTCCGCTCAAGACTCCAGCATCAAACTCTCCAACTCTGTCCTTTGCCATGTCTTTTATCTGTGAGTCCCCACCCACCAAGGGGCAGGGACTTAACACACTACTAACATAGCCCAATCAAAGTCCTAAACATAATTTAATCATGCCCAGGTCAGAACAACTTACAAACATAATCCAATGTCTATTTTTGGAATTCATAACTATATCAAACTCCTAGAGCGGGCACTTCTAGGGGAAACAAATAAATTAGGTCAGAGAAAGAGAAGTAATGGGCTCAGATATGTTGGGTCTGAGATAGAAGACAAGGGTTGTTCAGTAGGCAGTTGATGACAGAAAAGTGAAACTCAGAAAAAAAGGACTACAGCTTTTTGGTAGCTATAAGCAAAGAGGAGACAATGGCATGACAAGGAACACACTCCCTAAGGGTGGGTTTGGAGAAAGGAACAGAGGGTCAAGAACTGAACCTTGAGCAATTCCCAGGAACCAAAAGATGCCAGTAAAGCAAAGGAGTGATTAGACAGGGCAATTTCCAACTGGTGCACCAAGATACTGATCCCCAGCACCCAGAGCCAATCACCTTCAATCTGTGCAGGTTCTTCCATAACAACAATTCTATGTGTTATAATGTGAAAGAATGTTGGAAAGCAATGATACAGTTGTACCTCAGTAATTGTCATTAATTGGTTCCAGGAGGTACCACAAGTAGCAAAAAAATGTTTCCCGTAAGAATAATGTAAATAAGTGTAAATTATGTTCCCAAACCAAAGACAATGCACATTTTGAAGGCAATGTGTAAAAAGATTGGATTGTATACCAGTACCTTATTTGAGAAATAAACACAAAATTAAATACGTACTTAGATTAAATAAAATAAAAACTTCACTATGCCTGTACTGAGAAGAGTCCATGACCTAATGGGATGGTAGAAGGAGAGTGGTGAGGAGGAGAGGTTACATGGAGTGCTGCTGGGAAGGAGTCTCCCTCCAATAGAACAACAGGCACTTGCACTTCAGATGTTTTCTTTTCTGCCCTTTTTCAACTTGCATCAAAGGTTTTGACACACTCTTAGTCACCTTCACTAAAAACTTATCCAATGATGACTGTTTTCTGTCTTTTCAGAATTCCTTGAAAGTGTAAAATTGGTCACTCAATAAAGTCACATTTCTGCTTATCAGAGCTTTATCTGAATGGTACTTCTCCACAAAAGTTTTGAACTTCTGTCCATTTTGCACACATTTCTTTTATCAAGGAACTGGATACATCCTTCTCACCTGAAGAAATCCCTTCAGCCACCATCATGTTGCTGCTCCTTCTGTAGTTCCTTCAGCTCCTCAGTACTAAGCTCTTTACAATGTTCCTCCACTAACTCAGCAGCATCGACCTCCAGACCAATGGATTGGCCCAAAGACACAATATCCTATACAACTGTACCCTCTGTACCTGCAGGCTTGGGGTCAACTTCAAACCCTTCAAAGTCTGAGTCAGAGCTTCTGTCCACAAATTCTTCCATGCTGAATTCAATGTCCTATAAGAGACTTTGTTCCAGGCCTTATCAATAAGGTTAAGGCAGTGAAGAATATTGAAATGCTCCTTCCAGAATTCTGTGAGTGTCAACAGAGTGTCAGAGGTGACCTCAAAGCACCTCTGGGAAAGTGCCTTGGTATATAACTTTTTGAAGTTTGAAATAACCTGCTGGTACATGGGCTGGATGAGAGGAGTAGTGTTGGGGGGCAGGAACCTTACAGAGATGAAGCTGAACTCCTCCAATGTCATCCTCCAAGCCTGGAGGGTGGACAGGCGCACTGTCCAAAAGTAGGAGAGCTTTCAGAGGCTAATCTTTCTCCAGCAAATACTTGTTCACTGAGGGACCAAACACTTCATTTATCTACTCAGTGAAAAATTGTCTCATGACCCAAACTTTGCTGTTTGCCCTCCACATCACATGGAGTTTGCTTTTTATGACATTATGCTTTTTGAAAACTCATGGGTTTTCACTATGATAAGACTAGTAGAGGCTTGAGTTTTAAGTCCCCACTAGCATTCCCACACAACAATAGAATGAGCCTGTCCTTCATTGGTTTCTGACCTGGTAATGCCTTTTCTTCTTTTATTGATATTAAGTTCTACTTGGCATTATTTTCCAAAAAAACTCCAGTCTCATCACAGTTAAAAACTTGGTGGGGAATAAAACCCTCAGCCTCAATGTAGTCTTGAAATTCACTGATGGGGAAGCAGATGTGGCTCAAGAGACTGAGCTCCTACCTACCACATGAGAGATCCCTGGTTCAGTTCCTGGTGCCTCCTAAAGAAGATAGTAAGCTGACACAAAAGGCAGGCATGGCAAGTTGATGCAATAAGAAACACACACACACACACACACACACACACACACAAACATAACAAGAGGCACAACAAAAAGCAGGGAGTGGAGGTTCCTGGTGCCTCCTAAAAAGACAAGCAAGACAGCAAGCTGACACAATGGACAGGCACAGTGAGCTGACACAACAAGAGACACAAGAAGAAAAACATAATGAGAGACACAACAAAGCAGGGAATGGAGGTGGCTGAAGTGATTAGGTGCTTTCCTTTCACATCAGAGGTACGGGTTTGGTTCCTGGTGCCTCCTAAAGAAACAAGAAAGAGAGACAGACACAGCATGTGCAAACAAGGAGGGTTGGGGAGAGGTAAATAAACAAATAAAATTAAATCTTAAAAATGTACTCGCTGCCTCGCCATGCCTCACAACACTACAGATGCCGGTCCTCTTTTTAAAATTATCAAACCAGCCATGGCTGGCCTTAAAAACTTCAACACTTTATCACTTGGTTCTGGTTTTTCAAAAGATTGACATACAACACTTTCACTTTTACATATATCATGGCTTCCGATACACTGTTGCCTGCTAAATGCCTCTCCTTTACCCAAATTAATAACAGCTGTCAACTCCCTGGAGTGTTTGGGAACACTGCTTTTAGTACTTGAATTCCTTCAGCAACATCTGCCATTTTTTTAATCACTTCTTTATTATTAATGAGGTAGAGACAGTTGTTATAGGCATACCATATTCCCTAGCAAGATCAGTAATGGGAATACTGCTCTCATATTTACCTAATATTTTGGGTTTTTTGCTCAATGGTGATGCAAAGTAATTTTCTTTCTGCTCAGCACTATCACTACTCATTTTCTTAGGACCCATGATGAAGAAAAACAAATACAAAAATACACAAAACGACCACAGAAGCTAAGACAAGACAGCAGTGGGATATGCACAGGGTAAGAGCTACTGCTTAACAAGTGACCCTGTTTCAGATGGAAAGGGTAGCGACTCATGAGACAACCAACACCGACAAGTTCTAGCTTGCGTGTTGAGTATCAAACAAGCGACAAGTACCAGGACAAAATTTTCATGTCAAAATGTGTCAAGTACCAAATTCGACAAGTTCAAAGCAGTCGAGTACCAAGGTATGACTACAAAGGCAAGAGCCAAGAAAAAAGGGATTAAAGAGATGGTTGAGAATATCAAATGCTGCAGACTTTAAGAGGTAAGAAAAGAAAAAGAAAAGCAACAAATTACAACAGGCAATGAACATAAAGCTGCCATACCTTCAAGTTTCAAAAGTTTTCTGAAAAAAACAAACTGGAGCTAGGGAAATGGATGTGGCTTAAGCAATTGGGCTCTGAGCAACAAATTACAACAGGCAATGAACATAAAGCTGACAGCAATGAGCACAAAGCTGCCTTCCCTTCAAGTTTCAAGTTTTCTGAAAACAAAAAAACAAAAAACTGGAGCTAGGGAAATGGATGTGGCTTAAGCAGTTGGGCTTTGAGCAACAAATTACAATAGGCAATGAACATAAAGCTGCCAGCAATGAGCACAAAGCTGCCTTCCCTTCAAGTTTCAAGTTTTCTGAAAACAAAAAACAAAAAACTGGAGCTAGGGAAATGGATGTGGCTTAAGCAACTACCATATGGGAGGTCCAGGGTTCAATTCCCAGGACCTCCTGGTGAAGGCAAGCTGGCCCGCACAGGACTGCTGGCCCAAGCAGAAAGCAGGCACAGCAAGATGATGCAACAAAAAGAGACACAGAGTAGACAATAAGAGATGCAGTGGTCCAGGGAGCTGACATGGCACAAGAGATTGAGCATTTCTGTCCCACTCTGGAAGGATCAAGGATCGGTTCCTGGTGCCACCTGAAGAGAAGACAAGCAGACAAAGAAGAACACACAGCAAAGGGACACAGAGCAGACAATGAGGCAGTGGAGGGAGAAGGGGAGAAATAAATAAATCTTAAAAAAAAAAACAAAACTAGAGCTAAATCTTACTGCAATTAAGGAAACTACTAGAATAAAAGGTAGAGGAGGTAACAGGATCACAGAAAAAAGTTTTCACGATAGGGATGATGGGTGGATATTTTAATGCAAAGAGGAAGGAACAATGAAAGGAATATATAAGCAACACAATCCAGTGCAGTGGTTTTCAATTGGTGTTCCATGGAATGACAACTGTATGGAACATAGAGTGCTTCAAAATGGTTAGACAATGTGCATGTGTAATACGTGGCTGTTCCATCACTTCCATCACCTTCCCCATCACCTTCCTTCTCAGGTAAACGAATTCCCATTTCAGAAAATTGACACCTTGCAAGAGAGAAGCAGAACAATATCTGAATCCTAACTAAGAGCCACTGTTTTAACTTTCATGTACTAATTCATTTTTAATCCTCAACACAATAGGTTCTCATTTTCAAATGTGGGAAATGAAGGAGAGAGAATTTAAATAATCTGCCCAGGCTTCCCCAGCTTAAAAACAATGGACTAGGGTTCAAACCCAGCAGTCTGATCTCTTCAGCACTACGACATGCTGGCTGATCATAAGTTAAAAGCTAGAGAAATCAGAGATCATCTACTTCAACCCCAGTTTTATAAATGAAATGACTAAAAGCAAAGATAAAAACTTGCCCAAGTTCATATAGAGAATCATTTGAAAGAATGATTCAACAAAAGCAGCGAGGAGGTGGACGAACTGAGGAGGTGGAAAAACAGAAGGTTAGAGAACACCAGTGTTATGAGTTACTTCTGAACCAGGAATTTAATCAATTGCTTAAATGCTGAGAATTCTGAATTCTCAAATGTCACATCCATGTTCATATACAGCAAAAATTCCAAAACCAAAAAAACTCAATCTGGAAAAACACTTATAGACTTAACTGTAACTGCATCCAAGTCCTGCCAGTTTATCGATAAGTTGCAGATTTAGAAGGAGGCTCAATTTCATCTTATTCTGGGCTGATACTGCTTTTAACCTGAGCATTTCTTACAAGTAAATGATAATGTTTATTTCTATTAACTCCTAGGTTAACGCCTACTTAGGACACTGGAGAAACTTCCAGAAACAGAAGGGCAGCCTTGTCTTAGTTGAACAGTTTATGTCAAGAAGCACTTCTTTTGGACTAGAGATTTAAAAGTCAATTATCTTTCAAAAGGACAAAACCGGCACTTCTATCTGATCCCCAGCGCATGAGATTTCCATTGGCCATCTGAAAGATACTAGAATATGTGCCTTTTATTAGAATTAGAGGTTAAAAGAATCAAGTTTTTGAACACACGAAAATTTGTTATAAAGACTTCAATTGGAAATCTGACTGGCAAGTCCTCCTAAAGCCTCCGCTAGGCAATCTTGGAAATACCGGTTAAACTAAAATAAGAAGTCATGTGAGATAATTTGCTTACTCATAGTAACACTCATTCCACTCCACCCCCACGCCCCAAACAAAAGCATTTAGGAAAAACTACTTTTACATCAGTTTCAGACTCATTTCAGCAACCTGCCACCCTCAAAGTCTGGCAGCTCAAGCCCACTAATTTAAGGTTTATTCCGGGCTCTTCCCACCCTCATACGTTTTCAAATATGCCAACCAGCAGAGCCAGAGATGGAATATGTGCCTGTGTCCGGTGACAGGAGGGCAAGAAAGGAAGAAAACAAAAAGTTTTAAAAACAGACGCTGTAACACGAGGATTGCACAGGGAACCGCACAGAACAAGTTTTAAAAATGCATGCTCTGGCACCTAGATGTTTTAGAAACTTGAATGGCTACAGGAAAATACTGCCAAAGGGATCTGGGGCAAGGCAGAAACCAAACCGCACATCCCGCTCCGAAAGACGAGTAGGCGCGGGGGCTTGAGGAGACCGCGAAACCCGCGCTCAGTGTCCCGGCCAAGACCTCCGCGGCGTCGGGAGCCCCAGAGGGAGGACAGGGACCCGAGGTCTCCCAGGCCTCGCGCCCCTCGCCCCTCTTCTCCACAGTTCCACTCACCAGGAACTGGAGCATGATGTCGGTGGGGAGGATGAGGCTACAGAGAGACTGCAGTTGGGAGCAGGCCAGAGCCTCGCCGCCTCCACCGCGAGGGGCCGAACCCAGGGTTAACTTCCGTGTCACGCCCCGCCCCGCCCGCTTCGGCTCCCACTGCGGCCGCGCGGCCGCGCCCCTCGCACCCGGAAGTCGGTTTGCGGCGCCCCTGCGCTTGGCGGAGCGTTTCGGGCTCGCTGCTTGTAATGGAGGTCCCGTCTAGTGCGGTAGCCTTAAACATTCATATACCCAGGCCCCAGTCTCAAAATTCCGCTCGTGTAAACCTGGATCTGGGGCCAGGGAACGGTATTATTACCAGCACGCCAACAATTTTAGGGCACAGGCTGGTTTAACATTCCGCGAACTAATGGACGGTTTGAACCAGCATTTCACATTCCTAGCTGCACAGCAGAATAACCTATTACAGTTTTAGCAATATACATTACCGGAAGAGGTTTGTATATTTAAAAAACTCCATGGATATGCTATGTAATCCGAGCTAACGGTCAATGGTAGCTGTTACGTGCACAACTGTATCCAATTCATGGCCGCCTTATACGCTAAACTGGCAGTCTTAAAAACACAAGTCAACTTCTGAAATCGCTTCCTCCTCTATAATAGGGCAACAGTACTCCCTAGTTGAGCTGTGGGGAAATACCACATATAAAGGATCAACAAATGGTTGTCATGTGTCTAGTATGGACAGTGCACTCTCCAGCGCCCTCTCTCCTGTTAAACAGCTGGCCACCTCCAGCTCCTTGTCTTCAAGTATCTCAAATATTTCAACAACCTCAACACATTTAAAGAACAAGACCACCCTTCTCTCTTGGCTTTCAGCCTTCTGAATTCACCCTGATCTGCTCTAGAAAGTAGTACTCTGGTTCCAGATAATAAAAACCAAATCATATTAACTTAACCCAAATGGAAATGATAGACATACAATGGCCATCAATGAAGAAAATGAAACCTATCAAGAATTTAGGGAGCATTTTCTCTCCATTTCTGCTTTTCTCAATTCATCTACCTTATTTTCTCTTTCTCTCACTCCCTCTCTGTCAATCTGACTGCCTCTGCCATCCAAGTCTCTTGGCATTCCAGAATATGGCCACTGTAACTTACCTGAGTTTACTCATTAAATGGCCTGACTACAAAGAAAGATTGGATTTCTCCTTCCTTACCAATTTCAAATACATGGGAAAGAAATGCGATTCATTAAGCTGGTGTCAAGTGCTCCCCAATCAACTATAACCAGAAGGGGTAGGGTCTCCTTGAACTACAGCGATTGACTGCCAAGAGGAAGGGGATGCTGGGAGACAGCTATAACAATTTTTACTTGCCAACCGGTCCACGTGAAAACTTGACTCAGCCAAGTCTTGACCAGTGCTTCTCAAACTTTAATGTGCATTAAAATCACTGGGAATTTTGTTAAGTTGCAGATTGTGATTCAGTATGTTTGAGGTGGGACCTCACTTTCTGTGTAAAAGCTCCTAAATGATGCTGCCAGTGGTAGTCTGTGGCCACGTTTTGAGTTGCAAGACACCAGACTGTGAGCTACACGAGGGCAAGGACCTCATATCTTTGGTTCATGACTCTATCCCCAGTACCCAACAAATGCTCTGCACATCCTCTAAGTGCAATAAATATTTTTTGAGATTCCTTGTATGGAACCTTATCCCCTCCTTACAGATAAAAGCCTTAAATGAAACCTGGTTCTTCCCCTGAGCCATTTCAAATGCCCTTTCTCCCATATCCCCAAATAATCACAAGGTATGGAGAAGAAAGGCAGAACTACTCTCCACTGCTATTTTCACATTATTACTCAAATATTCTCATATAAAAATGCCTCCTTTAAGATTCATGCCTTCCCTTTTCTCCTTCTTGGTGCCTTAATCAAAAGGCTTCCTTGGCAGTCCCCTGATTCACTGAAGGCTGTGGCATCTGACTTACAGCCTTCTTTTTAGCCTCATAGACATATTTTCCAGTTCTCCTTACCTCCAGTGACATACATCTTTACTCCAATTCAGCAGTTCACTACCATGTTCATAAATTAGGCTTTGTCATCTCCTGGAACTATTGTACCAGTGGAACTCTAAAATTTTACCTCCTATCCTATCTACTTTTTGACCTTAGCTGTTCCACATTCTCACAAGTCATGAGCTCCCTTCTGGCTTCACTCCTTTTATCTAGGGTCTAAACCTCAAGAGACCAGAACTTTGATCAAAGATTCACTGCTAGCCTCAATTTTCCTATCCATTGACCTTCTGTGATGCTTGACTCCTAAAATTTTAATCCTTGATCATTCCAGCCATTTTCAGTGCCATCCCAGCAATCCTTAGCACCAGAGATGGATCATTCAACAAATGTATTTATCTAACTAGGTTTGGTTCATCGGTACTTTTTCTACCTGCAAAAAAAAAGAGTTGGGTTTTCTACCTCATACTCTACACATAAATAATTTCCACATCAATAACAGGTTAAATAAAACAAGTGAAACGAAAGAAAGAAATGAAGTATTAAAATCACTAGAGAAAAAAATGGAGAAATTATTTTATAATTATCAAAATGAGAAGGTTTTTCACCTGGCCAACATAATACAAAACCCAGAAGCAATAAAAGAAAAGACTGATAAAATTAACTTCTTAAAACATTTCTTTATGGCAAAGAGGGAAAGAGAGAAATAGAGAGAGAGAGAGAGAATACCATTTGTGAAATAAGTGACAATGATTTCCTTTATATAAAAAACTCCTACAAACTGAGACCAACAATCCAATAAAAAAAAATAGACAAAGGATATGAACAGTTCATAGAAAAGGAAATGCAAATGCATCAAACATTTGAAAAGATAATCAGTAGCACTCATAATTAAAGAAATATATATTAATACTGTAACTAGGCATAACATTTCACCAGATTGGCAAAGATCAAAAAGCTTAATAACAAACTGTATTGACAAGAGTGGGGAAATAGGCACAGTTACACAGTAGTGATGGGAAAGTTGTTAAAACTTCTGTGGACAGCAATTTGGCCAAAACTATCAAAAATGTAGATAAGCACACCTTTTAACAGAGATTCCACTCCTACAAATTATCATAAAAATATATTTCCACCTGTATGAAGTTCTGTAGGTACAAAAACATTCACTATAGTAAAAGACTGGAAACAATCTTAATGTTAATCATTAAGTAACTCATTAAAAGAAAATAAATCATGCTATAAACATACACTGAAACACTACAGATGCATGTGTGAAAGAAACTTGCTGTGCTGATACAAAAAGATCTCCCAGATATATTACTAAGCAATAAAAACAAGGTGTATAGTATGCTGCCATGAGACATATGACAGAGGTGACATTACTCATCAGTGGGAAATAATGTACTATTTAATCATAAAGAAAAAATCGATTATCCATATGGAAAAAGTAAAGTAAAATTAGCGCCCTAGCTTATACCATTTACAAAAATCAATGGCAGAGAGATTAATGACCCAATTGAGGCTACATTAAAATGTTTATAAGAAATTCACAGGAGAGCATCTTTATGATCGTAGAGGAAAACTTTAGATAAAACATAAAAAGCACAAACCACTGCAGAAAACACTGATACACTTGACTACATTAAAATGCAAAACTTCTATATCATAAAAAGTTAAAAAAAAGATAACCCAAAATACTGCAAGAAAATGTCTGCAAGCAGAAAACTGAAACGGCTAAAACCATTCTGAATTTATAATTACCTCTTACACATCAAAAAGAAAAAGATAAACAACCCACAATGAAACTAAGAAACAAAAAAAATGAACGACCAATAATATACAAATATACAAAATATACAAATCACCTGGGATACAATTTCACACCCATCAGGTTAGCAAAACTTTAAAAGCATTACAATTCAAAGTGTTATCAATGATATATAGACAAACAGGAATTCTTTCCTCACTGGTAGGAGTAAATTAATACAATCACTTATTGCAAGTGATTTAAGGCATTCATGTCCTCCAACCCAGAATTTCTATTTCTAGTTATATAATCCAGAGAAACCCTTAATATTTCTTTTTGCCTTGCCAAAACGTACATGCTACACCTAACACCCTCCCTCCACACCCCAGGTAACAGAATGCTGAGTCAGGATGCATATTCTCTGTCCTCACTCCTGCTGTATCATAGAGGGAACATTTCTGGTCAGCCTTCTTAAGAAGCACACATGTAACTGTAACACTTTCCACCCATCCTACCCTCACTCCTCTTCTGCCCCAACTTCTGATCCAGAGTCTGCTGTAGTTTTGGAATAAATGATGAGGAAAGGAGGTACTGAAGTTTAGTAAATCCAAAATTTTAATTAATCCCCAATTTAATCTCTCGGTCCTATGGAAGGTTTCATACTTACGAGGTTTAGAAAATGGTTTGATTCTGTGCTCAGGCTCTTTCCTAATTATTTTGTGTTCCAGATGATAAAGATTACCATATGCCTGACCAATAGAACAACTGGCGTTATTACATTTTGGATACAGTTATTTATTCATCCATATCCCTCTAAGACTTCTATTTATTAACCAAGATGCTTTCCAGCTAAAGACTAATTTTTATAAATGATGGACAGAAATATATCACAATGACAAAGCCTTTTAAAAGTATGCTTAAAAGCCAAGGAAATTTTATAATTAGATGGAAAAAAAAAAAAACCTCATAAATAAGACTCTCAGCAGTCTCCTATATATTATGCTGAAATTGCTGGCTAAGGGAAAAAATGCACTTTCACATCACAAAGTCACTTGAACATCAATACAATTGGATAAGCAAGTAGTGACTATATAAAATTCTTTTGTCCTAGTTGTAGCCATATTTATTATATGAGAAATAAAGGCAGAAAATTAGTTTGAGAAATTTCATTATCATTTCTCAGAAATGTAAACTGTCATTTATTGCAGAAAATATATTTAATAGGGCAAAAGTAAAATAATTTTAGAAAAGGAAACTTTTAAAAACAGTTCTATAATATGTTATTCACAACATTAAGCACACTATTCTATAAAAAAGAATGGTTTTAGTGTATTACCTGCTCTACCCCCACAGAGTAAACCAGAATATCATAAAAGTAATGTGGGTAAAAGAGAGAAAAAATTAAAGTTTCCAAAATATGCCTTTAATTTAGCACTTAGCACCACTGTGGAAGGTTTATTTGTTGAGTTCCCAATAATTGTTATCATTTTCTAGATAAAATTTCAAAAAGATTGACCATTCATTTGTTTTCTTTTCTTTTTCTAAAAAGTATTTATTTTTCACTAGTGAAGATGGAACCAGGTAAAGAAGTTTACAGAAAAGATGTCCATATATAAAGAAAGAAATAGCAAAATATTTTTGGTCATAATTTAGAAACAAACTAATCTATAAAAAGGAAACAGTATTTCCCAATTCATCTCTTCCATAGAAGAGTATAAGCACAGGCTCTCAATTTCTTGATATCCTCAGCAGGCCACGGATACGTCTGACAAGGGCTTGTATAAAACTATAGCGGGATCGAATTTTTGAATATAATCCTTCAATGTCCAGAAGTTTCTTTTGCAGTGATTCTCCAAAAGCATTGACAGCATCAGCCTGAAGCTAAAATTAACAAAGATGACATTTTATTATTGAAACTGCAGTCTCAAATATGTCTTTTATCCTGTATTTTCCAATTTAAAATATTTTTGAATTTTTATAATGCAGTCCTTTCTCATGTACCAAACTAACTAAACATTCACATTTCTCACCCTAGAATTTTGGGGGATGATACTAATGTTTTCTCTCTTTCCATTTTTGTATAAAAGTGTAAATTTTTAAATCTGCTTTAAATAACAATTGTTGATACTGCTGCTATTTACTGACATATGCACAAAAACATTTCCTGGATGGAAGTTATTAAGAGTGGGTGCGTTGGGGCAAAGAAACAAAGGGTAGGTGGGAAAGGAGGCTTTATTTTGCAATTTTTAAAAACTATTTGCATGGTTTAAAATTCAAGAAATATGAATGGGGTGAGGGTAATCAAGTATATTCTCTAGAATTCATATGTATTTTAGTATTCATCTGTATTTTAGAATGCATATGCAATTTCGGATGTATCTTTTTTATTACACTGAAATGCTAAAATTAAATTCGAAATTAGATGAATCTACCTGCCTTCAATATTTACATTAAAAACTACAGCACACAAATATAAAAACATACAAAAATAAATAAAAGTAAAAAGAAAAAAACTCAAAAAACTAAACAAAAAATGAAAAAAAAATTTTAAATCACAACACAGAGAGGATTATTTTTCTACCTGCATTTTTTTCTAACTTTAGACCAGTCTAAATGAAACAATAACAATCATTAATTTGCTATATATTTATTAAACATCTTCAGGATGATCTATTCTTGGCTAATCCTGCACATGGTTTCATTTAACACTAGCTTCCCTAAACAAGCCTTGCAAAAAAAAAAAAAAAGAACTGTTTTTATGAAGTCAGTAAGGGGCAAAAGGAGTAAGGACTAGGATGAGGGCATGGTATCTATAGCATCTAAATGGGTGTGGTCTGGAGGTTGCTGTACCTGTACCTCTCTTTCCTGGATAAGACCCAACCTTCAGCTTTAAGAAAGACATGACAAAGAGATTAGGGAAGAAGAGAGGTTTTATCAAATCACTACTAAGGACATTCAGATGCCTAGTAGCAGATCTAGCTGTAAATTACCTTCTCTAATTACCAACACTGATACCTGCTTTGTTAAGAATAAGACTTTGGTATTAGTTTAACATGCAGTTTTCATTTTCATTGTTTTTGGAATGCTCTTCATTCATTTCTACAATATTGATCAAGAGTTTACTAACAGCACAATCCTGTATAATAATATAATATAGTCTAAGTCTAGTATAGTGGAATTTTAATGGTTGATCACATTTTTACCACTAGATTATTTCTTGAAAAATGAAATACTGAGTGAGACTTTGTGCCTAAAAGAAATCAAAAGAAACAGAATTCCTGTTCTCTACATCAGAACTGGAGTTTGCAGATAATAATGCCTATCAATTATTGAATACTTAATTCTGATATGACTCTTTGAGAATGTATTATCATTCCTATTTCTTAAAAGAGGAAATGAACACACAGAAGTTGTTCAAAGTCATATAACTGTTAAATCTTACTAATCCATCAGACTTTCTTTTTAACTTAAAAAAAAAAAAAGTATGAGAATAGGCCGTTACCTGGTCTATATCATGTTGGCTCACCATGTTCAGCCCACTCCTAAAATCCAGATTGGTTTCTGAGGCAAAGGAATCTATAGATAAAAGACACTGTCAAACCAGCTTTGCAAGTATATATATATATATATATATATATATATATATATATATATATTTTACAGTCTAAGAAAATGATGAAATGAACAAGAGTACCATGAAAAGATATAGTTCAAGATCAGGAACTCTATTTTCAACTTTCAGAAAATGGAGGCCCCTGGAAAAGCATTTCACTGGTTCTCAAGCTTTTCTTCTGTTTCTTCCTACCCAAGAATCCACCACATCCTCATCAGGAACAGAAATTCACTCCAGTAATAAGAATCATGGCCTACGCTGACCTACTTTCATGCTTCTGGACATTAATTTGTGACCAAGGGACTCTGGAACTGGATCAGCCTTAACTTAAAGAAGCTAATGAGCAACTGATGAACAGCCTTTAGAATACTCTTATACTCAGTTCGATTTCCCATAGACAGAGTTAAAACACAAAAAATGGTTATGACTAGTAACTAAGTAGCTCTGGATTACCCAATCTATTTTTAGTAATCTGGAAGCATTAAAAAAAAGAATTGTAACTACCCTTTCAAAGCACTAACACATATGGGCATATAGGCATTTGTTTCACTAATTTGCAGAATAAAGTTTACCTTGTAGTCTTCTACTTTTCAATACAGTCCTGGAGGTAAACAAAGAATCTTGAGAATCAGTGGGGGTGCAATGCAACAAGTAATATTCCAGATGACGCCAAAAAATATATAGGCAGGTCTCTATGATAACTATATGTAAGAACTCAGGTTAAAGAAAAACAATCTCATCATATATTTTTGGGAAAAAAAAATTTCTGAGGAGGAGGAGAAGAAGAAGAGACTGAACCCACTTAGTGATGTATTTAGCTACAACCTTCATCTAACAAACAGATGTAGGGTTCCAAGGAAGGTGCCTCCACAGAAATCAGCAAACTGAGGAGGAGGAGTTGTGGACTATGAGAAGACTTGTGACCAGTCTCTGGTGCCCTTATTGTCTACTTAGAGAGAGTATATAATATATTACTAGTATTACTAGCTACTCTAAAAGCTTTTCAGTTCATATATATAAGGCATTTACTGGGAGAAGAAAATAAGATTATTTGTATTATATTTTCAAATGGTTTTGCCCAAATATTGTGAGAATAAGTGAGCAAGTCCTACATTTGAAAATTTTCTTCAATATCACCATTCAAGTCTTACTATTGTTTCATTAAGGATACAAGAACAAAGGGAAAGCAATTTAGCTCGATTGTTGATCAACTTCACTAAACGCCGTCTTGCTAGAACATATTTCTGAGCAGTCGAGATTTTATCAACTCCAACAGGCATCACAGACTGACATAACTAAGACAAAAACAAATGCACCATTAAGACTGACATAAATTGTAACAAAAATTTAATGGAACTCTACAATAAGCAAGTTGCTATGATAAGCACTGTGAGAAACAATCAAATTTAAACATTTTTATAAACATCTTATTATCTAAAAAGATAGTAATTAAAGAAAATGAGAACCAAAGTAGTCGAATTCACAAATGAATGCTTTTAGAAAAAGTCATGTCCCTGAAATAGACATTTCCAATCTGCTGATGAGTCTTCCAACTCTGAATTTCATGTATGAGTAAAACAATATGAAACAAAACAAAATTACTTTCGAATAGCAAAAAACTCTGTAACAAAGCCATAAGGAATTTCTTTAATAGATTCAGGTATATGCTGAAGAAAATGTAAAGGAGAGTTTTAGAGCATAAGAAAAATAATCATCATCACCCAGAACAGTTCAATTTATCATTCAGAAACTGAGTTTCACGCACTGTTAAATTAAGTGATGTGGTGCTGGGGCAATGCCACATACTTTATTTTTAAATACTTTCAAACTTACAGGACAGTCACATAAATAATACAACCTCCATACAGGGAACTCCAACATACCCCTACCCCTCAGATACTCAGATCCACTAACTGTAACATTTTGCCACATTTACTATATCATTCTACCTCTCTATCCATCCTAAATCTGTAACAATATCATTTGCTTTGATACCAACTTACCTTCAAATAGTATAGACAAAAAATGTTCCTATACACACCATTGTCCCCCAAACTTTATAGTTCTTATCCCTAATTACATGATTATATAATTATGAGTCCAAACCATTGATTTCTCATTACATTTCATGCACTTCCTTTTATATCCTGTAGAAGGTAAAAAGTGGAGTTACAAACCAAAGAGTACAACAGCAATGGCAATTACATTTACCCTGGTTGTTACCCTAACCAGAGATCTTTAGTTCTTCATAAGGCTTCAATCTAGCATCTGTTATCCTTTTCTTTCAACCTGCAGAACTCTCTTTAACATTTCTTGTAGGGCTGGTCTAGTGATGACAAATTCCCTCAGCTTTTGTTTATCTGGGTATATTGTAATCTCACCCTCATTTTTCAAAGAGTTTTGCCACATATAGAATTAACGATTGGCAATTTTTTGCTTCCAGCACTTTAAATATGTCTTTTCACTGCCTTGTTGTCTCCATGGTTTCTCATATATGGTTTTATAATTATTTGTTAAACCTGGACATTATTTTAGTCCAATAAATTTAGACTCTGAGGTATCTGTTCCTTGTATTCAGCTAGTGCTATGACACTGCTTTCCATGAATGCCAGGAGCTAACAAAACAAAAAGAAGGAAAGATAAAAAAAACTTTCCTAGTCTTTCAAGATTGATCTGTGTGAGTGCCTGCCTTCAGGCTCAAAGAATAGCTCCCAGCCAAAGTCTAGGGGCCTTGCTGATCATTCCTGCACATGTGTCTTGTCTTGGGTATACACCTGCAGCCCTAGGAACTCCTTTTACACAGAAACAAATGCCCCCTTTTTTTCCTAAGAAACAGGTTTCCTCATGGTCCCAAGCACTGCACTCAGTGTCCTCCAGCCAGTAATTCCTTGTCCCAGGCAATACGACTTGACTGCTCTTCCACAGTATTCCATAGGACAGTTCTGTGAACTGCCTTCTACATTCAGGGCAGGTTCTGGGGAGGCAAGTCCCTCCAGCTACCACCAGCCAGACTGGACCAGACATACATGTACCCAGCAAGTGCACAAGGGTTACTCTGCTCCCTCTGGAAGCAGGAACAGATATCTGCATTGGGAGCAGGGGCTTGCTCTGTGCTTAGCCAGGGAGGAGTAGGGGAGAGCAAGGTGTCACAAGATCCTACTGCTTTTAGTAGCTTTTTTGATCCTGTGCTCACCCTGTTCCTACAATCCTGACTTTTTTCTAGAGGTTTTAGAAAGAAGTTTCTGCCAGTTCTTGATGGTTGTTCAAAGGGAGAACAGAACCCTGAAATGTCTCACTCTACCATCTGTATCAGGGTGGGGCCATATACTTTATAATAATGATGTAGTTCCTTTTGTGAGACTACATCTTCTGACAAATGGCCAACAAATTTCAAATTACGGATACACAATTTCCGGGAGTTACATGAACCCAGTCAGTAACTCTCACCCCACTCTATACTTGCTAGCTACGTGGTTTTAGTTAAGTGATTCAAAATCTTCTGTGTCTCAGTAACCTCATATAATAAATGGGAGTTAACAAGATCTGCCTCATGTAAATCAGGTAGGGCATATAGTTCAGGGTCTGGCATATTTTAAGCACTCATTAATATTCCTTATGATTATCAAAAGAGGGAGTAAGCTCTGACTACTCTTAAGTATTACATGGACTTATTTAGGAAACCTTGAATGAACCAGGATTGGCAAAATGGCTCAATATCTAGGCTGCCACAGAACACTAAGAAGTTACAGCACTGCCTTAGCAATTGGTCAAAAGATGCCTTATAGTTCAACAGTACCAAATATAAAAGAAGGCAGACTATTTAGGGAATAAGTCTAATAATTTGGCATCTTTATAGCTATAGTAAATTAAAGGGAATGATTCTTGGTTATTGAGAGAAACTAGTCAAGTTTGATGTACCATTCCACTTGTTTGAAAAATTCACTAAAAATATATTAAAGATGTTTAAGGCACAAAGAAATCTCACCTAAGAAATTACATTTATGAAAAAAGTATCTACCACAGAAACCTAAGTTTCTCAGCAAGGATTTTAGAGAATAAAATGCCCAAACTCTTTACTCAAAGGCCAGCTGCCTTTCTGCTGAATGGTAGGTTTTCTTGAACATGTACCACTGCACTATTTTTCAGGGAAGAATTTCTATGCTCATGAGGTATGGTGCTGAAATGAGAGACTCTACTTCAATTCACACAGAAGAAAAATTCTAATTCCTTCCGTCACACTGCATAAAACATCTTTACTCACAAGTTTGAGAACAGTATCCTGGGCTTTATTTGTAAAAGCAATAATTTCTCAAAAGCTTCCACAGCTCATATAAGATTCATACCTCTTTTATCTCATCTGGGGGGAGTTGCTCTACATTCTGGAGCTTGTTGACACTCCGCCGATGACTGTCATAATAGCTGAAGAAATCATTAGCACTCTGTTTCAGCAGGTAGACAATAATGCCCAAACCAGGTAGACGCCAATATGGAACCACTGGAACCTGGGTTTCTAATGAGTTGATGACATGAAACAATGCTCCCACTTAAAATCATTTATACAAATTTCAGATGATCTGTTTTAAAACATGGGATGTCCAGAAATTTAAGAGCATATAAACTGTCATTAAAACCAACCCAAGACTACTTTTAAATGCTACTGACAGTTCAAAGTACTTAGGAGTTACTATAATCAGATACATACAAAAGACTGGAGACCTTGAGAGAAAGGAAATTTGGCTGACAGGCACTGACAGAGGTTATACTTTATTGAGTGAAGACCTCTCTCAGAACTCTAGAAAGTTATAAACCCATATACCACCACCACCAATACCACCATCTCCTCCCCCCCAGCCACCTACACACACACACACATACACACAGAGACAAATTTCGGGGGGTTTCCTGACCCTGGATGCAAAACTCCTGACTGGAACTCATTTCCAGTCTGTATCTTTCTCTCTGGTTACTGAATGGGGAGCTCAAAATCATGCTTGCAAAGAGAAAAGGAGAATTCTAACAGAAATATTAAAAAATACACTGGATTTAACCTTACCACAACAACTTGAGTTGGGTAGTAAAACAAAATGATTTGCCTCTCACCTGACTGCCTTCTGATGGAGGTACAAATAACAGTAGAATATCATAAAAGTTGTTTGCAGAGGAAAAAAGAACTAGAGAGCAAAAACAATACCATTCTAGAGATAGTTAGTGTAGTTCAATAATTAAATTATAACTATTATAACTTAATATTATAACATGTTGGCCATTTGCCAGCTATAATAACTATCCTAATTGAAGGAAAATAAAATATATTCCCCATCAATGAAAAGACAGGAAATCTCAAAAGTGAAAACAAAAGTGATGAAAAACAAAAATGGAAATTCCAGAAATGAAGAGTATAATTTATAACATAAAAAATTCCTAACAGTCAAATGGAGCTATCAGAGAAAGAGTAAGTAAATTTGAAGGATGAAGCAAGTAAAAATATCCAAGGTAAATAACAGAGAGACAAAAGATGGGGGGAAAATTATAGACTTTCAGGGACCTATTACACAGTGTCAAACAATCTAATATATGTTTGGAGAGAATTAGAAAAAAAAGCCAATAAAGAATGGCTGAAATTTTCCCAAAATTGCTGAAAGAATACAGATAGAAGATGTTTAACAAGCATTAAACAGAATGAAAACAAAGAAGCCCACACCAAGGCACATAATAATCAAACTATTTGTACCTTAAGAGCAGCAAGAGAAAAACAACACTTACATATAGAAGTGTTCCAATCCACAAGTGACCTCTAATTATCCCACAAGAATGAAAGTAAAATCAAGACATTTTCAAATAAAAAGACAGCTAAGAGAATTCAGCACCAGCACATCTGTACTAAAAGAAATTCTTCAGAATGAAAGGAAATGATGCCAGATAGAAATTCATATCATCAGTGAAAAATGAAGAGCATCAGAAGAAGTTCAAATCTGCATAAAGGCAAAAGATTATTTTTTCTTTTTATCTTTTGGTCTTAATTTTTAAGTATAAAACTGGTGGAAGCAAAAAGTAAAACTGTCTAATGGTATCCAGATGTAATACCTGTAACATTTATAACCTAAAGGAAAGAGGAAAGAATGGTGTACCTAAACAGTTACAAGAGTTCTAAATTTTTCATGCACAATATTAACAAGTGAGTTGTGAAAAATTATGGTAACTACTGAAAAAAGGATAGCCAAAAAAAGTGAATAGGGGACATGGATGTGGCTCAAGCAAATGAGCTCCCACCTAATACACAGGAGATCCCAGGTTCAGTTTCCAGTGACTCCTGGAGAAGACAAGCAAGACAGAGCTGGCACAACAGGCTGGAGTGACAAGCTGACACAACAAGATGACACAACAAGGAGACACTAAGAGGAAACACAATGAGAAACACAATAAAGCAGGGAGCAGAGATGGCTCAAGCGATTGAGCACCACTCTCCCATATGAGAGGTCCCAGGTTTGGTTCCCTGTGCCTCCTAGAGAAGATGAGCAGACATAGAGAGCACATAGAGAGCAGACAGCAAGCACAAACAACAGGAGGGACAAGGGGAGATAAATGAATAAAATAAATCTTAAAAAAAAAAACTCAACTCTAAACTGTGTACAAGAGACACAGTTCATAAAGACTCTGGTAGGTTGAAAGTAAATGGATAGAAAAATATAAACCATGGAAACTGTAACCATCAGAAATTTTGGAAAGAACAGAGTTGAGAGAAGTTACATACTATCTGATTTCAAAACTTACTAGAAAACTTACTATAAAGCTACTAAAATGCAGTAAGAGCAGATCAATGGAACAGAATGAAGGGTCTGAAGACAGACCCAAACTTATGTAGTCAATTGAATTTTGACATAAGGTACCAAGGTAATTCAAATGAGAAAGAGTAGTCTTTTCAATAAACGGTGCTGGCACAAGTGGATATCTAAATAGGGAAAAATGAACTTCAACCCTTACCTCACACATACATTAATTCAAAACGGTCACAGATATAGTAAACATAAGAACTAAAGCTATTAAATTTCTAGAGGAAAATATGGGTGAAAATCTTTGTGACATGGGGTTTAGCAAAGATTTCTTAAATAGGACACAAAAATTATGAATTATAAAAGGAAAACTTGCAAAAATGGGCTCACAATGAAAAAACTTCTGTTCTTTGAAAGTCAGTGAAGAAAATGAAAAGTCAAGACTGGGTGAAAATATTTACAAAGCATATATCTGACAAAAAGCTTATAGTCAGAATACATAAAGAATTTTACAACTCAATAATAAGTAGGCAAACAATCCCATAAAAAGATAGGTAAAAGATTTTAACAGACATATCACAAAAGAAGATCTATAAATGGCTAATAAGTACATGAAACAAGTTAAACACCACTAGTCATCTGAGAAATGCAAATTAGAACCACAATTAGATACCACAACACACTCACTAGAACGTCTAAAGTTTACACAAAAAACCTGATATAACAAATACTGACAAGAATGGGGACCAATTTGGAACAACTATTAAGTGAAGGAAGGCAAATACAAAGACTACATATTAGATGATTCAATTTATATAAAATTCTGGAAAAGGCAAAACTATTGTGACAGAAAGCAGAATAGTATTTGTTTGGGTCAGGGACCAAAGGAAGCAATCAAATGCAAAGGTGGAAAAAACTTAAGGAAGAGGAAATTATTCTATAGTTTGATTGTGATAGTGGTTATACAACTGTGTATAATTACCAAATTATTCAAATTGTACACCTACAATGGGTGAATTTTATTGTATATAAATAATACCACAATTTTTAAAATTTTTTTACTCCTACTAGCTAGGACATTTTGATATAGTTAAACACACGTAACATAGCATTCTCAACATTAATCCATAGAAGATGAGGCTGTGGTTAAATTAGTATAGTTGTCAATACATATTTTGTTATTAAGCAATTTCCAAGGAAAATAAGATCTTGCAGATGAAAATGTGACAAAATTATTCTCAGAAATCTCAAACAAAAGACTACCTGAAATCACCACACTATTATTACCACCACACCAAGATATTAATGTGCTTTGTCTTTTGAGACTGACCCAAGGGAGAAGAGATTTAATCAAAGCATAATCCTGCCCCCAAATTCTAATTCTTCCCTCCTGGGTCACTGGGAAATCAAAGACCAAGTCAGACTAGAATAAATTTTACCGATCTGTTACAGAAATTTGGAACCAAAATATTTTTAAAACCAATGAAGACACTATATTCAGCTTAACATAATTTAACATATAAATCAAATGTATTTTCACATTTTTTCACCCAGTTAGCTTCCTCTCCAATCTTGATCTTTTCTTTGAGAGTCTTAAGTACTCAAAATTATACTCCCCCATCTTCTAGATTTATCCTCAGAAAAATCAAATTTCCCTATTCTCTCAAGCTCTCCAGCCTTAAACACAATTCTGACAATAGTGCCCCATCATCATTACTTCTTTAAAGCCTTTTAAATGTTCCCTCCATTAATAATTTTTTTGCAGAAAAAAACTGTATCTTATCAAAGCCAACTAGAGTCCTGTTTAAGCATACAAATAAAGTTCCTCAATAAAGAAAGAAATACAGGCTCACCTTGCCTTGGTCCATCCCTATTCATGGTTTCTGAAAGGCTAGATGTAAAGAGACACACAGCTTGCTGAAAAGTAGAACTCTGTAACATGAGTAATTGGCAATATTCCATTACATTGGCACAAATCTACAATGGAAAAACAGCAGTAACAAAAATATTAGGCCCCAAAATGCACTACGTTGTGGAAATACAGATTTAAAGAACAAAGATATAGCTCAATTTCTAAAATTACTCACATCTAAAGTTATTTTTATCAAATATTTCCAAAAAATATAAAAATAATAGTCAAAGAAGCTACATAATTGTCATCCCTCTTACCTGCTGCATAGCCAGTTCAATCTCATCTTTCTTGCTCACTCTATCTCCTTCCACATTATCATCTTGAAATTTAAACTGACGCAGTCTGTCTGAACCACCAAACCGACTTAGCAGCCCTAAGCATTGGCGCTAAGAAAGAAAAAGATATTTGGTGATATCTAGCTGAATTTGTTTTAAATTAGTGACCTTTATTTCTTGGGGATCTAAAAAGAAAACTCCACTAGGGAGTGAAATCTTTTAAAAAGTGTCCAATTTCTTGCTCCCAAACATGTCAAGTAAAGTTAGCACTATTAAAATTTACCGTTTTTGTAAATGTATCTGATTGGTAGCCAACTCACTAAAAGAATACCAATGTTTTGGCAATTAACCCCTAATAAAATTTTATGTTTTCAAAAGAATATTCTGCATCACAACCGAAAATGTGTTTAATTCCTTGGCAAATATTCATTAAACAAAACACAAGCTGATAAACAATAAAAAGCAAAATGAGGGGGCAAACAGAATGTGGTTTAGAACAAGAATGCCCATGATAATTTTGTCTACTGAAGCACAAAATTTTAAAAGCTGTTATTGTTGTGGTTGCTTCTGGAGACGTCATAAAGGGCTGGGAATACACAAGCAGCTTTGGCAGATAAAATGCAAATGTTAGCTTGAAATGTTGGTGTTTTTTATACAATTATTGTATCAAAAACAAATGAATATAAATTCTAGCATATAAGTAAAATTAATCAGCATCAATAAAAAGTGAAAATGTTCAGTGAATTAAGTGAAGGTGCTTTGACAGGAGGCCAGAGGCAACCAAAAAGATTAACGGACTACTTAACTGATACACTATTTAGTGTATTTGGATATATTGAAAGGAGATAAAACTGGAGGAGAGTATGTGAATAAACTGGTAATAAGTACATAAAAGCCAAGAAAATAAAAAAGGAAAACAATCATGAAAATAAAAAAGGAAAACAAAATAATGATAATTTGAACCTCTATTAAGTACAAGATGCTCAGAACATGTTGAGTCAAAATATAGATTACAAAATAGACATATATCTGATATCCATATTTCTACATATAGTTACTATAATCTCATTATTTTAAATTTTATGCATATAGCTCTATTATATAACCACTAAAGGACAATTCCAAAGAGATGAAAAGTCAGTTCAAAACTATTATTTAAGGGAATGAAAATCAGTTACCTGGAATCTTCCAATATGTCCCTGTAGCTCCATTAGAGATCCTTCACTTACATCAAGTTCACTTAATAGACCTATAAAATTTGGAATGTTTTAAAATATAATTTTATAATAAAAATAAAAAGCATTAAAAACTAGGAAAAGCAGTTCTAATGTTTTATGTTTCACTATTTACACACACACACCCACACATATATTTTTTTGAGGTACCGAGGGCCAGGGATTGAACCCAGGACCTCATATGTGGGAAGCTGGCACTCAACCACTAAGCGACATCAGCTCCCCTGAGCCAGTTGCCTCATCTGTTTTGCTTGTTGCTTGTTTTTTTTTTCAGGAGGCACTGGAAACCAAACCCGGGACCTCCCATGTAAGAAACAGGAGATCAACTGCTTGAGCCACATCTACTCCCCTTTTATAATCTTTACATTTGTGATAGACCCTTACCATGGAGGGGTTCTGAGAAATATGTTCCAAAGACTTAAATGCCTTTATATATTAATCAATGAATTAGTAATTCATTCATATGCAATCTAAAATTAAGATTGAATTCATGATTTTAGAAGGCATTTTTTTAAGTTTTCAAGAAAAATCTAATTTTTATTTAAAACCATAAAAGCTAAAATTTCAAAACACAGCAACAAATTACTTTCTCATGGGCGAGGTCAGAATATAAAACACTAAGTGTATTTCTTTTAACCATAGCTTAACTGTATCTTTACTGTATTTTAATTGTGTTATTTAATTTTTCTTTTCCCTTGGGCAAACTACAATTTGGGGGGGGGGGATGGGCAAAAAAGTTCATATTCAACTTCTCAGTATGGATCTATCACTAAATTTCTAAGCCAAACTGATCAAACTCTGTAGTACCATGGACTCCCTTATTCTCCTGAGTCTTCCAAGCAAACCCTAGGACAGAATCATTGATTTGTCTCATGTCTCATGACTGTAGTCATATTGAGCAGAACCCATTTCAAGTGGATTCATGCTAAGAATGCTATGCTATGTGTGTCTAACTATATCATAAAATGTCCTAGTTACTAGTAGTAAAAAATTTTTAAATTCAGGTATTTATATACAATAAAATTCACCCATTTTAGGTGTACAATATGAATCTGTCCTAGCCACCCTAATTTTCTGTGTTTTCACAATTCCTTTAATCCATTTCTTACTCACTTTCAATGATACACCCTATAGCACAAAACTCAGATTGGTACTTGTTTCCGTAAAACAACAAGCCCTCCTCTTTCTAGATGAACTCAGCACTTGACCTCAACTTCAACCTACAGCAAATACTCATATCCCCTGTCACAGGTTAGCATGCAATCCCTCAACTGTGCCTCATTCCTCTATTAGATCCCATCTCTTTCCTCCTATTCTGATAATCTACCTGCTCGCAGATATATTTTCTTTTCCAGCATACTAAAATCTACATTGCCCATATAAGATTTTTCCTCTATTTGAAAATATGCTCAGGTCTCCTTTCTGGCCAAAACAAACAAATAAACAAACCAAAAAAAAAAAAAAAAGTCTGGTCTATATCAAATTCTTGAAATATTTTTTCTTCACCAGCTTATAACTTTATGTACTCCTTTCGCATCTTAACCTAACACTATCAAGAACCTAAGGCTTTTCCCCTCTTTGTCCTCAAACTTTCTGATCTCTGCAATATGTATTGCTGTCCTCAATGGTTTTTTTTTTTTGAGAAATGAATATGACAACATGGATAAACCTGAAGGATTTTGTTGAGTGAATCAAGCCAAACACAAAAGGACAAATATTGTATGACTGTGCTACTATGAGCTAAATACAATGTGTAACATATTGTATTATTCAATTTACATAAAATGTAAATATAAATCAATTTATAAAGATGAAATCAGAATTGGTTAAGAAGGGCTGGGGAAGGCATCCTAAGAGGTGTGGAGTTTTTCTTTTTAAGAGTAATGAAATGGTTCTAAAGATTTTTGTGGTGTGAATGCACAACTGTGATTACATTAAAAGCACTGATTACACACTTTGGATAGATCATATGTTATGTGAATATATCTCAATAAAACTGCTTATAAATAATTTTTTAAAAAAGAGAATCTATGGTTTTCTCCCTCTTTGTCCTCAAACATTCTGATCTCTGCAACATATTCTGCTGTTTTCAAAGGTTGTTCTGGGTTGTTATTGTTTTTTTAAGTGCCCTACACATCAGCTGCTGCCTCTATTTAAAGACCAGTGGGTCACAGAAAAAAAAAGTCAAATGTACTATTAAGTATTTGAGGAGATAAGACATATCAGGACTGGGTTACCCAGTATGGACTACAAAGTAATAAATGAGGGAAGCGGACTTGGCTCAACGGTTAGAGCATCCACCTACCACATGAGAGGTCCACGGTTCAAACCCAGGGCCTCCCTGACCCGTGTGGAGCTGGCCCACATGCAGTGCTGATGCGTGCAAGGAGTACCATGCCAGGTAGGGGTGTCCCCCGTATAGGGGAACCCCATGCTCAAGGAGTGCACCCTGTAAGGAGAGCCACCCAGCACCAAACAAAGTTTAGCCTGCCCAGGAGTGGCACCGCACACATGAAGAGCTGACACAGCAAGATGACAAAAAAAACACAGATTCCCGGTGCCATTGACAAGAATAGAAGCAGACACAGAAGGACACAGAGCGAATGGACACAGAGAACAGACAACTGGGGCAGGGAAGGGAAGAGAAAAAAAAAAAAATTACCAAGTAATAAACGGCTTACAATCTAAAGGGAACGTTTAAGATGAAAAAATATAATGAAATGATAGATAATACAAAACCATATGTTATCAAGGGTTGGACTGTGCAGAATGGATTCCCTAACTTTGTCATGCAACTCAAAGTATCATACAATTTCTAATTATGAAGCATATAGGAGTTTGCAATTTCAGACATTTGGTAAGCAGGTGATACTTTAAGAGTCACTTAGGAACTGGAATAGAATGCAGCAGCTGGCGCTTTCCTCCCACAGATTTGTAGGAAGGGCCGAAGGTAGGATGCAGAGCCAAGGCAGATGGCAGGGCAACCCTGTATGTTAGATTTCCCAGGTATCTGGACAAGAATGAGGGATGGGAACAGAGAGAAGTTACTTTGTTTTTTCACCATCATCCCACTAAGGCCTTGACCAGCCACTTCACATACATCCAAACTTACGCCTGCAACTCTGCATAGCCATTACTTATATTATAATGAGTAATACATCTCCAAACTCTAGGACCCCCAAAGCCAAATCAAGAGAGAATGGGAGTGAGAGAGAGGGCAAAGGGCAAAGAATCTCTTCAGCTTGATCGGGTCAGGGGATACATTGATGCACAAGTGTCATAGAGGAGCTAGAGGAGTACTTGAGTTAGGCACAGACTGGCACCTCCTGTGAACAACTAAAAGAGAATATATCACCAGGCAACTAAGCAAAGACTAGATCTTTACTATCCGTGAAAAGTGATTTAGAGGTACCAATATCCTAAAACTTGAATTGTACAAAAGAAAAAAATGAAACTGAGGATTCTTTATGTGGTTTGGAGATGGAAAAAATCATGTAGAACTAATAAATATGGAAAATGAATAATAAAAGCGATGGTACTTTAAGAATGAATAGATTTAGATAATAGGAATGGAATGGCCAGGAAGTTACCGCATAAGCAAATGACAACAAGTGTAGTGATATGAGCAGGAGGAATTACCAATTCAAACATGTTACTTCTGATGACAGACTAAAATGGAAAGAAAGAAATGTCCAAATGAACCTTTATCATAAACAAATGAATTTTCTCATATGCTTCTTTTCTAATTCTATCCTAGCTGTTTCATGTGTTTAAATCACCTTTCCTGCTGGATAATAACCTTCTTAAAGTTAGGACCTTGTCTTCTATTTTCATATTCCCTATGCTTCTTCCATTTGCCAAACACTCATTATTAAAAAAAAAAATCTAGAAAACAGAGCATGAACTCACTAAATACTTGCTATTATAAATTAAGCTTTCTGAGAAAGGGTGCTGACAGCAATATAAATTGATTTTTAAAAATATGTATGTGTGAGGACTTAATTCTTTATTCAGTAAAATTGTCCTTCAAATATAAAGATGAGTTTAAAATATTCACAAATAAACGGAAACTAAGAGAGTTTGTAAAAAAAGAATCCACACTGCAGAAAAAGGAAGCCTTACACCCTGAAAGAAAAAGACAGGAGAGGCTTAGAGAAGAAAAGAAAAATTAGCAAAAAAGAAAATCAGAAGATTAAAAAGAAAGATGAAAATAAGATATGACATATGAAAACCAAAGAATAAAATGGTGGAATAATGTATTTACAGCAATATCATTGAATGTGAATGGATTAAACTCCCCAATCAAAAGATACAGGCTGGCAGAATGGATTAAAAAAACATGAGCCATCCATATGCTGCCTACAAGAGACAAACCTTGGACCCAGAGATACAAACTGGCTAAAAGTGAAAGGCTGGAAAAAGATATTCAGTGCAAACAGTAAGCAAAAAAGAGCGGGAGTAGCTATACTACTAATAATATCGGACAAAACAGACTTTAAATGTGAAAGAGTTATAAAAAATCCAGAAGGCCATTACATAACAGTCATAAATATCTATGCACCTAACCAGGCTGCCCCAAAATACATGAGGCAAACTCTGGAAAGCTGAAGGGAGAAATAGATACCTGTGCAATAATCACTGGAGACTTCAACACCCCATTCAAATCATTAGATGGAACAACTAGACAGACAATCAAAAGGAAACTATGATAAATGAGCTAGACCTAGCAGACAAATACAGAACACTGCATCCAAAGGCAGCTGGTTATACATTCTTCTCAAGTTCTCACATGTCTTTCTCCAGGATGGATCACATGTCAGGTCACAATGCAGGTCTCAATAAGTATGAAAATAATGAAATTATACAAAACGCCTCCCCAGAACAAAATGGAATGGAATTGGAAATCAATAATAAACAGGAAGGAGGTAAATTTGCAAATGTATCATGGATGCTGAGCAAGACACTCCTAAATAATAAGTGGGTTAAAGGAGAAATTCCAAGTGAAATTAGTAAATATATTGAGACAAAGGAAAACGAGAACACAACACTATATTAAAACTTATGGGGAAGTGGGTTTGGCTCAACAGTTAGAGCATCTGCCTACCACATGGGAGGTCCACGGTTCAAACCCAGGACCTCCCTGACCAGTGTGGAGCTGGCCCACATGCAGTGCTGAAGCACACAGGGAGCGCCATGCCACGCAGGGGTGTCCCCTGAGTAGGGGAGCCCCACGCGCAGGGAGTGCACCCTGTGGGGAGAGCTGCCCAGTGCAAAAGAAAAGTCCAGCCTGCCCTGGAGTGGCGCCACACACAAGGACACCTGATGCAGCAAGATGCACAATAACAACAACAACAACAACAGAGACACAGATTCCCAGTGTTGCTGACAAGGATACAAGCAGACGCAGAAGAACACACAGCAAAAATGGACACAGAGAACAGACAACTGGAGTGGGAAAGGGGAGAGAAATAAATAAATAATAAATCTTAAAAAAATAAAAACTTATGGGGGAAGCAGATGTGGCTCAGGGGACTAGGCTTCCACCTACCACACGGGAGGTCACTGGTTCAGATCCCAGTGCCTGCTAAAGAAGACAGTGAACTGGCATGATGGGCAGGCATGGTAAGCTGACACAACAAGAGATACAAGAAGAAAAAACATAATGAGAGATACAATAACACAGGGAACAGAGGTTCCCAGTGCCTCCTAAAGAGGATAACGAGCTGTCGCGATAGGCAGGCATGGCAAGCTGACACAACAAGACGATGCAACAAGAGATGCAGGGAGGAAAAATATAATGAGAGACACAGCAAAGCAGGGAATGGCAGTGGCTCAAGTGATTGGGCACCTCCCTCCCACATCAGAGGCCCCAGGTTTGGCTCCCAGTGCCTCCTAGAGAAACAAGGAAGAAAAATAGACACAGCAAGTGAAAAACAACAGGGGGGTGGGGAAAATTAATAAATAAAATAAATCTTAAAAAAAAAAAACTTATGGGATCCAGACAGTGAATATGGCTCGTGGCTAAGCACCCACCTAACACATAGGAGGTCCCAGGTGCCTTCTGAAAAAACAAAAAGCAAACAAGCAAAACAAATGGAAAAACTTAGGGGAGCCTATGTGGCCCACTGGTTGAACGCCAGCTACCCACATATGAGGTCTGGGGTTCGTTTCCAGTGCCTTCTAAAAACATAAAAACAAAATAACAAGCAAACATATGAAAAAAAAACAACTCAGGGGAGCCCATGTGGCTCACTGGTTGAGCACCAGCTTCCCACATACGAGGTCCAGAGTTCAATCCCCAGCCCCAGTACTGCATTCCATGAATAAATCCCACTTAGTCATAAAAAACTTACAGGATAAAGCAAAGGCAGACTTGAGAGGGAACTTTTTAGACCCTAACACTTCTATAAAAAAAGAAGAGGTAAAATCAAATCTCTAACTGAATCTGGAGAAACTAGAAAAATAGCTAAACCATTCCCAAAGAAAGCAAAAGGAAAGAATAAAGATTAGAGTAGAAATAAGTAAAATTGAGAACAAAAAATAGAGAAAATCCACAAAGCCAAAAACTGGTTCTTTGATAAGAGCAATAAAATTTACAAAACCATAGCTAGACCATCAAAGAAAAAAAGAAAGAAGATACAAATAAGTAAAATCAGAAATGAAAAGGGTGAAGTTTCAACTGATCCCACAGAAAAAAAAGAAGCCTAAGGGGATATTATGAGAAACTATATGCCAACAAATTAGACAACCTACATGAAATGTACAAATTCCTAGAAATGCACAAACAACCTACACTAATGCTACAAAAAAATACAAGAACTTAACAAACCAATCACATTTAAAGAGATTGAAATCTGTCATCAAAAATAACCCAACAAAGAAAAGTCCAGGACCAGATGGCTTCACAGATGAATTCTACCAAGCATTTGGAAAAGAATTAACACCAATCCTGCTTAAACTCTTCCAAACAACTGAAAAGGAGGGAAAATTACCCAATACATTTTATGAAGCCAACATTACCCTAATACCAAAGCCAGATAAAGACACAAGAAAATTATAGACTAATCTCTCTAGTGAACATAGATTCAAAATTCTAAAGAAAATTCTTACAAATAGAATCCAACAGCATATCAAAAAACTTATACATTATGACTAAGTGGGATTTATTCATGGTATGCAAGCCTGGTTCAACCTAAGAAAATGAATCAATGTAATATACCACATTTAAAAATTGAAGAAAAAACATCACACGATAATCTTGATCAAAGCACAAAAAGGCATTCGAAAAAATCCAGCATCCTGTCTTGATAAAAACACTTCAAAAGACAGAAACAGAAGGAAAACTCCTCATTACGATAAAAGGCATATATGAAAATCTCACAGCCAACATTGTACTAATGGGGAAAGGTTGAAAGCTCTTCCTGTAAGATCAGGAACAGAGCAAGGATACCCACGGTCACCAATGTTATTCAGCATTGTACTAGAAGTTCTAGCTGTAACAGAACTTTGTCATAGACATATGTCATAGACATATGACAAAGCTGCTTGAGCTAATGAATTCAGCAAAATGGCAGAATACGAGCTCAATATACAAAAATCTGTAATGTTTCTGTACACTAGAAATGAACAATCTGAGGAGGAAATCAGGGAAATTATTTCCTTTTAATAGCAAGGAAAAGACTCAAATACCTAGGAATCAATTTAACCAAAGAAATACAGGACCTATATGCAGAAAACTATAAAACGTGGCTAAAAAGAAATCAATGAAGACCTAAAAAATGGAAAGACATTCCATGTTAATGGATTAGAAGATTAAATATTGTGAAGATGCAATCCTACCAAAATTTATTATAGTTCAATGTAATACCAATGAAAATTCCAACAGCCTACTTTACAGAATAGAAAAGGCAATTTCCAAATTCATTTGGAAGGGAAAGTACACCCAAATAGCCAAAAGCATTCTAAAAAAGAAGTCTGATGTGGGAGAAATTGCACTGCCTGGCCTTGAAACATATTACAAAGCTACAGTGGTCAAACAAGCATGGTACTGGCATAAAAACAGACACATCAACCAGTGGAATAGAACTGAGAGTCTAGAAATAAAACCTCACCTCTTGGGAAGCGGATATGGCTCAAAGGATAGAGCGCCCGCCTACCACATGGGAGGTCCAGGGTTCAAACCCAGGGCCTCCTGACCCGTGTGATGAGCTGGCCCACAAGCAGTGCTGATGCACGCAAGGACTGCTGTGCCATGCAGGGGAGCCCCACGCGCAAGGAGTGTGCCCATAAGGAGAGCAACCCAGTGCAAAAAAAGTGCAGCCCGCCCAGGCATGGCGTCGCACACACACAGAGCTGACGCAGCAAGAAGACACAACAAAAAAGAGACACAGATTCCTGGTGCCACTGAGAAGAATACAAGCGGACATAGAAGAACACACAGCGAAAATACAGACAGTAGATGAGTGGGGGGGGGCCGGGAAGGGGAGAGAAATAAATAAATAAATAAATCTTTAAAATTAAACAAAACAAAACAAAACAAAAAACCTCACCTCTGGGCCAACTGGTTTTTGACAAACCTACCAAATCTATTAACAGGACAAAACAGTCTCTTCAACAAATGGTGCTTGGAAAACTCATAAGCAAAAGAATGAAATAGGATCCCCTCTCACTCCCTATACAAGAACCAACTCAATGTGGATCAATGTAAAAACCAGGACCATAAAAAACACTAGAAGAAAATGTAGAGAAACCTTTTAAAGACCAAAGCCTGCTCAACAAAAGAAAAAAAATAGATAAATGGGACCTCCTCAAAATTAAACACTTTGCATCTCACAGGACTTTGTCAAAAGGGTGAAAAGGCAGCCAACTCAATGGGGCAAAATATTTGGAAATCACATGTCAGATAAAGGTCTACGATCCATGATATATAAAGAGATGCTACAATTCAACAATAAAAGAACAAAGATCTGATTAAAAAATGGGCAAAAGTCTTGAATAGACATTTGTCCAAAGAAATATAAATGGCAAAAAAAAAAAAAGAAAATGTTCAAAATCACTAGCAATTAGACAAACGCAAACCAAAACAATGTGATACCATTTCACACCTATCAGAACATCCACCATTAAAAAGACAGAGAACTACAAGTGTTGGAGAGGATGTGGAAAGATAGGAATGCTTATTCACTATTGGTGGTAATGTAGAATGGTACAGTCACGTGGAGGACTGTTTCGCAGTTCCTAAAGAAGTTGAATATAGATTTGCCACATGAGCCGTCAATACCACTTCTGGCTATATACCCAGGTGAATTGAGAGCAGTGATACGAACAGACATCTGTTCATCAATGTACATAATGGCTTTATTCATGATCGCCAAAAGAAAGAAACAACCCAGATGTCCCTCAACTGAGGAATTATAAACAATGTGTCGTATTCACACAATGGAATATTATGCAGCTATACAAAGAAATGAAGTTGTAAAGCATATGACAACATGGATAAACCTGGATGTATTATGTTGCGTGAAGCAAGTCAGACACAAAAGGACAAATACTATATGATTGTGCTACTGTGAACTAAATATATTGTGCAATATCATGGCGTTAATAACTTGAATGTGGATCACCTGAAAATAGAATGATGTTAGTAGAACGCAGAGAGTTAACATGTACAGAAATGGTAAAAAGATTGTGTTAATCTTTGGAAATCAATGGAATAGGTGAAAGTCTAACATGTTTGTAACTAGCAGCACTATTATGTGGGTATGAAAGTGGTTTAAAGAGAAAGTCTAAGGTCATGTAAATTACTAAAAGGAAAGATAAAAATTGTTACATGGAACTGTATAGCACAGTAAAACCACACGTGAAATATGAATATGGGTAAAAATGCATATATATATAAGATCGTTTTTCTTTGAAGCTGAACAAATGTATGTTAATACTATAAGATGTTAATATCAGACAAAAGAAACACATTATGCTAAGTGAAAGAAACCAGACACAAAGTACTACATGTTGAATGACTTATATAAAATGTAAATATAAATCAATTTATAAAAATGGAATTAGATTGGTGGTTATGTGGGGCTAGATAAAGACTGCTAAGGTATGTGGACATTTTCCTTTATGGAGTAATGAAATGGTTCTAAAATATTCTGTGGTGATTAATGCACAGCATTGTGATTATGCTAAAAGCCACTGATTGTACACTTTGAATGGATCATATGGTATGTGAATATTTCTCAATAAATCTGCTTAATAAATAAACAATTGTGCAAAACAGCCAGAAATAGAAGCTATGAACTTCAGTGGAAGTATAGAGAGATTCAGAGGTGAAGAATTTTCTTGTCTACTTTTCGCTAATGATTACTGAAATGATCTAAAAATGAGTGAAGTGATGAATGCACAACTATGTGATTATACCAAATAACACTGATTGGACACCTTGGATGAACTGTATGCTTTATTAATATGTATCAATAAAATTGATTTGCTTTAAAAAAAAATGAGGTAGGACTACACGTAGTGATGAGAAAAGATTTAATGCAAAAGAAGTATATGTATATGGTATGATTTCATTTAGGTGGAGGGAAAATTTTATACAAGTATAGTGTGTGTATATATACATATATATTTCTAGAAAAATAAACTGTAAATTGATGACTGGTTCCTTTTGGAGAGCAGTAATCACTGTCAGGTTACTTTTAACTGCTCATCCGTTTGGTTTGAATTTCTCATGAGCATGTTAAAATAAACTGTTCTTTTCTGAATGCAACATTAACATACTGGGAGGGCCAAATGCTGCTATCAGCAAAATATAGTTGTTAGGTGCTAAAAATTGCCTCTATTATGATACTTCTCCATTATCTCTAAGTATTTTTTCAATTGTTTGTCTCTTCTAGTAAAGGATGAGCTTTCTGGAGGCAGGAATTTTGTTTTGTATCTTCGGTTCCCCAACGCCTTGTACATAGTTTCTGGCACATAGTAAGCACTCAGTAAATACTGGTGAATAATAATAATAATAAAGTTAATCAAGGAGACTTTATCAATATAACCACCTTGCCAGAAGATTTGATAAAAGGTAAATTCTCATAAAAGAAATACCTAACTCAGGTCTTCAGGGTTAACATGGCAGAAAGAAGTAGTATCATAGATTGTCCCTTCTGTCATCAACCTACAAAATGAACAAAATTCACCAAACAAGGAAAGGGGCCAATTTATGTGATAAATACTGAAGAATAGTGGTGGCAAAGAAAAAAAGAGAGAGAAAGAAAACTCTGGTGGAGTGAGCAGTATGGTTCAGCTCATGACCCCTACATCCCACCCCTCAGAAGCAGTACAGAAAAAAAGAGGATGAGCCAACAAACTTGCAAATTCTTACGGGCATCCTCCAATTTGTAGAGAGTTATACTGAGAGTAAGTAGAGTTAAAAGATTCTGTTTAAATTTATAATAGTAAAAGGATCAAATTTTTAAAATGACCAAAACATCTTAATAGCTTTCAAAATCTTTTCGTCTTAACCATAGTGCTCTTTTAAAGACTAATATCTCTTGTATTCTTGGAGTGAAGAAACATTTATCTTGAATTCAGCAAGCTGTCAATATCTCTTAGATTAGTATATGTCATATACACCCACAAAATAATAAAATCTCATTTTATTAAGTATACGCCATATTGTAAAGAACTATTAAAAGTCTCAACATAGTTTAGTGGCAATGCTCCAAATGTGTTTATCAATTGCAATGAATGTACTTCAGTAATGAAGGATATTGTTAATGTAGGAAAATGTGGGAGGTGTGGGAAGCGAGCAAATGGGAATCCCCCATATTGTTTATGTGACAATTATATAATCTAACTATCTTTAAAAAAATTAAAAATTTAGAAATTTAAAAAAATTTTTCAAGTCCATTCAACATATTTAACTCACCAGGAAGTGCTGCTTTACTGATAATTCCTGTCAGCAGAGCCAATTCCTGCAAAGACCCAGCGCTAACATCCTGACAGCGCAGAATTGCTTGTATCGTATCAGAATGTGAAATGAGAAACTGTAACACCTAAGTCATGAAAAAAGAGGAGAAATAGACAAATCAAAGGTGGAACAGAGTAGAAAATTCTATTATAAATGTATAATTTATCTTCTTAATAATGTTGCAGTGATTCAATATAAGGAAGAAGAATAAGACATAAGCAATTATCTCCTGCACTATTTACATAGCTGAATTTCTCCAAAAAGCAAACAGTTAACTAAAACTCACAAAGCTGCTAAAGATAGGATTATTTCAAATTAATACATTTAGAGGCTGTTGTAGAAGAGTATTAACATTTAACTTGGAGCTACTGTATGAAAACTAATATTTGACCTCAATATAACTTCTTTAATTGTTTGTCCAAATGGAACTAGAAAAAGAATTTAAAATGAATGGCTATAAAAATGATCTATCAAATTCAAGACTAACTAGCATGGCATAGAGACAACACATAAAAGCTTTTGTCCAATTTTCCTTTTAATATGGTTAAAAATAAAAGAGATCTAAATCTTGACCTCCAAATTCTGCCCCTTCCATCTTGGCATTCTATAGTTTACTGACATAAAGGATTCTCTAATTATTTTCACAGATAAACATCTCAACTAGATTATAAATGATGTGAAAGCAAAGACTATGGCAAATCAACCCAAATATCTGTATCACTTGGGCACTGTGCCCCATTTCATTTCTTTAAAACAGATTCCTGATCTCAACCCATAATATCTCTATGTGGAACTCAGATCTCTTTTTTTAAAAAAGAAGTTCCTCAGGTGATTCTGCTACAGTGAGTACAAGACTAGTATTAGAGAACCAATGTCTTATATCACAATGTCTTACTTGTACTAAATAATCTAAATCTCAATAAAGTAGAAAATAAGAAAAGTCTTTGAGTTTTAAAGAAACGACTCAAAGGCACCAATAACTATGCAGTATAAAATAAGACAGCATAGAAACCACTGCATTCTATCTCTGTGAGAGAAGCTTGAGTACTGATAGCAGGGAAAGCACACAAAATTACCATAAAATGTTTTGAGACATAGTTACTGACAGCACCACAGAATGATAAAACAATACAATAGATGATTGGAGATTAACAATCAGCAAAAGGCTAAATTATATATTGTATTATCAGTATAAAAAAGCGAAGAATTATATATTTTAAAGGTTCAGTGAAAAATGATGAAAATAAAGCTAATTTCTGGTGTTTAAAGGAAAAAATCTTTTGTTACCAAAAAATTCACTTAAATTATTTCATTCTCTAAATATCATATATAAATAAGGCATTATATCCACCTTTTGCATTTTCTGCAAGCCATAGCATAGCATAAAGACTCTCAATAAATACTGGTTGAATTAAATTTTAGAAGTCATTGCGATGTAAGGCATTGGTTCTCTAATACTAGTCTTGTACTCACTGTAGCAGAATCACCTGAGGAACTTCTTTTTTAAAAAAAGAGATCTGAGTTCCACAATACTACCACAATAGCTGCTTCCTTACAGAAAAACAAATTCAGAATTCTGCTTTCCATCTCACTATTCTATTAACTACTACAGCATTTCATTCAAACAAGAATACAAAAATGGACCAATGTAGTTTAGAGCAAAGTACAATGGATTTTTGTACCACTGGTGTTCTGTATCCAGCTCTGCTGTACACACAGTACGATCAAGGTAAATTCACTTAAAAGTTTCTGCATTTGAAAAATGAGGATTCTGCACTAGACAATCTCTAAACTAAGAATTCCTATTACCTGTCCTGCTGCCTGCAAGTGCTGAGCCATACTGGATGTGAGGATGACCTGGCACAACTGGAGAGCTGGAAGGAGAATCTGACGGTATCGATCCACTGGAGTAGGGATGAATACTGGGGGATCTCTCATGCCAAACATTCTTAATTCATTTCATTCCGAAAAAGAAAAAGAAACAGTCCAAGACTGAAGATATTCTCTAAAAGTTCATTACCATCTACATGGCAAAAAAATCACAGCCAGTTGATTAAGATGTGAAGCTATTAATGAGTACACTGCAGCCAATACATACATTATTGGTGTAAAGATTTTGCCTAAAATAGTAGGTTAGTTCATCTGGATTTACAAATTTTGATAAATGCTATTAAAGAATATCTGCATAATTTGAAAAGTCAATGCTTGAAACTTCCTAAAGAAACTTATTTACTCTAAATGTTTTCTTGGGCCATAGAGACTGGGTAAGACATAGGTGAAAAGTTATATTCCCCAAATTTCCCTTTCCTATACCTTAGCCCACAAGGAAACTAAACTATCCATTAAAAATTAAGATTAAAAAAAAAGTTGAAGTTAGTTGTTGTGCAATCATTTAACCTTTAGGATTATGCCTCAGAATGTTTTATTAAGAAGCTATTAATAGGGAGGTGGATGTGGCTGAGGTAATTGGGCTGTCGCTTACCATAAGGGAGACCCTGGGTTCGATTCCTGGGGCCTCTTTTTTTTTTTCCCAAAGATTTATAAAGAAATAATCTCTCCCCTTCCCACCCCCACAACATTGTCTGCTCTTTGTGTTCAATTGCTGTGTGTTCTTCTGTGTCCACCTGCATTCTTGTCAGTGGCACCCAGAATTTGTGTCTCTTTTTATTGCCTCATCTTGCTGCATCAGCTCTCTGTGGGTGCGGCGCCACTCCTGGACAGGCTGTGCTTTTTTCACGCAGGGCAGCTCTCCTTGCGGGGGCATACTCCTTGTGTGTGGGGTTCCCCTGCGCGGGGGCACCCCTGCGTGGCATAGCACTCCTTGCACACATCAGCACTGCATGTGGGCCAGCTCACCACATGGGTCAGGAGGCCCTGGGTTTGAACCCTGGACCTCCCATATGGTAGGAAGATGCTCTATCAGTTGAGCCAAGTCCGCTTCCCCTGCGGCCTCCTAATGAAGGCAAGCTGACCCGCACTGCTGCGGATAACTGACGACACACCACAGATTGCTGAAAGCAGACAGCTAGCACAAACAAGGGGAGCGGGAATAAAGTGAAGTAAAATAGGGAAACGGACTTGGCCCAGTGGTTAGGGCATCCGTCTACCACATGGGAGGTCCGCGGTTCAAACCCCGGGCCTCCTTGACCCGTGTGGAGCTGGCTCATGCACAGCGCTGATGCGCGCAAGGAGTGCCGTGCCACTCAGGGGTGTCCCCCGCGTAGGGGAGCCCCACGCGCAAGGAGTGCACCCGTAAGGAGAGCCGCCCAGCGCGAAAGAAAAGTGCAGCCCGCCCAGGAATGGCGCCGCCCACACTCCCCGTGCCGCTGAGGACAACAGAAGCGGACAAAGAAACAAGACGCAGCAAATAGACACAGAAAACAGACCCCCGCGGGAGGGGGGTAAATTAAATAAATAAATAAATCTTTTTTTAAAAAGTGAAGTAAAATAAATAATCTTAAAAAAAAAAGAAGCTATTAACAAACTGTTCTGTCCTAAGTGCTTATATTTAAATCTTTGTCAATTTATATATCATACACAATAGAATGGTTACCTGTTGAAGAGACAGGAACAGAAGCAGAATATGGAAATAAAAGGGACTAAATAAGAGAAACACTTTGCACAGAGGAGAGATAAAAATACACCATGAACTGAGGAATATAATTCAACCCTCTAAAGCTTTTTAAGAAAGCAATATGAAAATTTTTTCCTGGTGGTAAAAAAGTTCCATAGTTAAGCCTGAACAACTCACAATATTCAGTTTGGCAATGGATGGTCTGAAGAAAATTACTAAATAAGACCAAGTTTTATTTATTACTAGGAGAGTAATGCTGTCAAACACAGCTGTAGCCATGTAACAATAGAAAGAAATATAGATTATTCAAATTGAACTGAGAAAAATGCTTAAAAACTTGAAAAGAATTTCACTTAAAGCTTTTAAATTAGCAAGCAGTTGGTAATATATTAAAATGATAAAACAATATAAACTCTGAAATCCTTATCCAAGTTATTAGGAATAGTAAATACACAACAATAATTTCACTAAAATACTTTAGAATACCACTTTAGCTGAGCACATGTCTTTTTACTAAACAAAATAAGGACGGGAAGATATATTTACTGACAAAATTTCTCTATTTCTCCCTTGTATTTCTACTCTAAAGTGGAAAGCATTATGTTCCTACCCTCTTTTACCCTAAAGCAACATCTACTCATTAGTAAAAAACAGTGGTATATTACTTTTTAAAATCAAGATGAAAGAGTACTGTTCAAACAGAATTATAAACCAATGGGCAATTATGTTTGCAATTTCTTTGGTCCTTAGTAATCCTTTACTAGGATTAAACAAAATCAGTCTTTATGGACACTTACCTCTGAGGGTCCATTTCTGGGCGCATGTCATATACTTGGCATTGTGCTAGTCTCACAATCACCCCAGACCTCAGCAGCTCTAAAGCACCCTGCTGTATCTTAGCCACTCTTGTGAGAAATGCCTAGGAAGTTATAAACAGAAAATCTTCAGTACTGCAATCACAACCAAGGACCTCATATAAAAATGAAACTCTATCATGGCACATTTCCAATCTTTAAATCATCATTGAAGATCAAATTTGAGCTAAGACAGGACATATTATACCACCTTTCTCATGGGGTTTTTATGATGATTAAATAGCAGGCATATCTAAAGTAGCTGTATATAGTGCCTTGCATGAATTAAGGACTCAGTTAAACTGTCAGTCTCTGTTACTATATGGGTTTATGGAGGGCAGGGAGTTGGTCTATTTTTTTCACACCCATATCTCTAGTATCAAGTACCATGTCTGTATAACTTCCTGAAAAAATGAATAAAGGAGGATAAAAAGAGCCAATGAAGAAATCAAGACTCTAGTGCTTCTGTGACTGTGACATTTGTGATACTTTTAACCAGAGAATTTAAAACAGATTTGGAGGAAATGATGGATTATATACTGTATTGAAAATATTGTGTTTAAAGCAGCTATATTGTAATATACAAAACTAATGAATTTTATTGTGTGGTGACAATTTTGCTCACTGCTTTCCTCACAGAGCATTGGTGTCATATTGCCACCATAAGCAACCTAAGTGAGTAAGCAGCAGCTCCACTGTTCAACTAACCCTTTCAAGATCATTTCTTTTTTTTTTTTTTAAATATTTATTTATTTATTTAATCTCCCCCCTCCCCCGGTTGTCTCTTCTCTGTGTCTATTTGCTGCGTCTTGTTTCTTTGTCTGCTTCTGTTGTTGTCAGCGGCATGGGAAGTGTGGGAGGCACCATTCCCGCGCAGGCTGCACTTTCTTTCGCGCTGGGCGGCTCTCCTTACGGGGCGCACTCCTTGCGCGTGGGGCTCCCCTATGCGGGGGACACCCCTACGTGGTGCGGCACTCCTTGCGCGCATCAGCACTGCGCATGGGCCAGCTCCACACGGGTCAAGGAGGCCCGGGGTTTGAACCACGGACCTCCCATGTGGTAGACGGACGCCCTAACCACTGGGCCAAGTCCGATTCCCCCTCAAGATCATTTCAACCCAACTTTTGCATACTTAAAATATACATTTCTAGCATATACATCCCTCAATTTAAAACTCCTTAGAAATTATTAGTTTATATGATAAAAAATATTTGAAATGTACGCCACATTAATTTTCTTTATACATATGTAAATCCAAGGGGGAAATGCCCTATTGATCTAACTGTAAATATCTATAAGGGCTTACCATTTTGGATTCATAGGTATAAAGAGCTTTTAAAAGGGGAGGTTGTGGGGTTAGTAAGCTCTGTAAAGTACGGTCATCTTCTACCAAGCTGTCCACAAGCACCTTCAAATAGCCACTGTTAGAAAGATACAGAAGCCACTGCTGCTGCTTATCCACAGAGACAATCCGGTCAAGTAGAGCCAGTGCCAGCATCTGAAGGAAGAATAAATCAAAGTCCAAAAAGTTCATGTAGATAGCTACCAAAATCAACCATAGAACTGCCTTTATCTGGAAACATTTGTAATTTTTCTTTTAAGGAGATCTTGGCTTACGATAAAACAGTCTTTTTTGTTTTGCTTTTTGAGAAGTTGAAAACTGTGTATCAAAAATCTCAATTTATTATCTTTATTCAGCAGCTTTCTGTTGTTTCTATTCAGTATAAGCCTAACTTTATAATTAACAAAAAGATAATTCTATGGGAAAATTCTGAATTAAGACTCTGAACAGAACTAAAAACATGTAAGTAAACAAAACAGAAGTTCCAAATAATAAATTAATCATAATATATTGCCAAAAATAATTATCAACATGTAACACACATTTTAAAAGTGAATTCAGGTGATATTTTTATAAGTCAAAATATCTATTACTACTAAACAAAAGTTTCTTTACCCTTCCAATTTCATGACCATCACAAGCATCTCGACAGACCACTTCCATGAGGGCAGCCCCATAACTCTCAATTATGGCTATGTTTTCTCGCTGTAATTTACTAAATACATCTTCTGGGGCTGTCAGCCTTTCCCACATGGTTTTCTTGGCTAAAATTTATTAAAATAGAAAAAAATTAAAGCATTTCAATTAAAAATTCCCATGGCAAATGAATGATTACAGTTCATACACAACAAAAATATCCTTCCATTACTATATATATATATATATATATATATATATATATATATATATATAGGCTTTAAGTGATCCATGAGTCTGGGCAGGTTAACTTGAACAAAATGTACATATTTCATATATGTATACTAAAATAACAAGAGTATTATGAAAGGATGAACTATTATTTTAAAAAAATCAAAATGAGGGAAGCAGATATGGCTAAACTAGTTGGGCACCCACCTACCACATGGGAGGTCCCAGATTTGGGTCCTAGTGCCTCCTAAAGAAGACAAGGAGATGCCCACACCCGCTGCAACTAGCGAGATGCCTGCACCCCACCTCAACTAGCAGGCACCTAAATGAGCAGATGCCACAAGCCAGCAGATGCCACAAGCCAGCAGATGCCCCAGCCTGCAGGAAGCAGATTTGGCTCAGGCCACTGGGCACTCGCCACCCATGTGGGAGGTCCCGGGTTCAGTTACCAGTGCCTCCTGGAGAAGGCAAGCAAACAATGAGCAAACAGATGAGAGAGCCATCTGGGGGAAGGAGGAGATAAATACAAAAAAATAAATTAAGTAAGTAAATAAATCTTTAAAAAAAAAATCAAAATGAATTATAAAGCTCCAAAACAACCAATACTCTGTATTTATACTGCTAATCACTCTGTTTTTATCTTAATGAGACTTTGGTTTGACTGCATCTGATACAAAGTTGACAAAAATCTATACCTCCAAAAAACAGGTATTTTTATTGTTTTCTTAAATTGAAATACTTATTACAAATTAAAAAGTACACCCATTATAAAAATTTAAATGTACAACGGTAATTAAAGATATAATTACACAGTTTACATAAATTTCATGTAAATCTTTTAGAAAAGTTTCATAAATACATTACAGTAAACAAAAGCAATAAGTGTACCACTGCTTTGATTTCAGTCATAATTATTTTTACTTTTATTGTGGTAACATATATATAACAGAATTTCCCATTTTAATCATTTTTAAGTGTACAATCCAGTGATATTAAGTACATTCATACGGTTCTGCTGTCATCACCGTTGTCCATTACTAAAACTTTTTCATCACCCCAAACAGAAACTCTCTATCCATTAAATAATAATTCCCCAGCGCCCTCCCCTAATGCCCCAATAACCTCCAAAACTACTTTGTCTCTATGAATTTGCTTATTCTTGATATTTTGTATAAGTGGAATCATACAGTATTTTACCTTTTGTATCTGGCTATTTCACTTAGCATCCTAGTCATACTTATTTTTAATTTCCAAAAGAGTATCAAAGGAGGATATGAGATTTTTGTTTCTCAGTCATGTCACTCCCTGGACTAAAACCCTCTCTTGCCAGCATGCTGGTCTATATCCAATTTAACACTTATTTTTTTAATAAATACTTATATTGTCATGCCCACTAGAGTGTAAACTTTATGAAAGCAAGTCCAACATCTTTTAATTCTTTGGTCTACCCCATTAATGTTTTTTGCTTCCTAAAACAAATGAAATAATCACCGTATTATTATTGATAACCATTTGTATTGTGAAAAACTGGAAATAACCTAAATGTCTGAAAGCAGACTAAATAAATTATGGGACAGCTGTGACCATCTATACAGCCATTAAAAATGTTATTATATGTTATAAAGTTCATAAAATATTAAATGAAAATGAAAAAAGAGGGTATAAATCAGTACAAAAAGATAGCTATAACAAAAATGTTGTCATTGTTATCTTAGAGGTATAGGATGTGTGATTTTTTTCCCTCCCTTTTGTTTATTTTATCATTTCCTATGATTAATATTTATTTTGAAATAAAAGGTAAAGGGACTTTTTAATTTAAAAAATCTAATTATTAAGTTTTAGTGAAGTTCTGAGGTTTTAGGACTGGACTAAAGTTGTTTAGAAACAAAATAAGTAAAGAATGTGTATCAAAATTCTCATCAAGCAAAATGTCCACAAATACACACAGCTGTAGCCAGGTTACACAGACTCACAGACAAAAACTGAAAATCCCACAGAGGGAAGCAGATTTGGCTGAACTGATAGAGCATCCGCCTACCACATGGGAGGTCCAGGGTTCAAACCTAGGGCCTCCTGACCTGTGTGGTGAACTGGCCCATGCGCACTGCTGATGCGCACAAGGAGTGCCCTGCCATGCAGGGGTAACCACCGCATAGGGGAGCTCCACAAGCAAAGAGTGCGCCCCATAAGGAGAGCCGCCCCACGCAAAAAAAAAAATGCAGCCTCCCAAGAGTGGCACCGTACCCACAGAGAGCTGACGTAGCAGGATGACACAGATTCCCGGTGCTGCTAGCAAAAAATGCAAGCGGACACAGAAAAACACATAGCGAGTGGACACAGAGAACAGGCAACTGGGAGGGCAGAAAAAGGGAGAGAAATAAATAAAAAATAAATCTTTAAAATCCCAAAGTAGTATTCCTCTGTCATGTAGTAAACAAAAACTTAATAATGGCAATAAATGGTCTATTCTAATCCTTTTATTAATTCTACTTAGAGAGGTAATTGGGTATTATGGTTTCATAAATAAAGAACAAGAATAGTCTTGCTCAAAAGTCATTAATAGCCCAAGGAATTATGAACAGAGCAAAAACTTAATTATTCTTGTTTGTAATCAAAACTAAAGGATACTGGGAAGCTGCTGTGGCTCAATCAGTTGGGCTGCCATCTACCATATGGAAGGCCCTGGGTTTACGTCCCAGGGCCTTCTTGTGAAGGCAAGCTGGCCTGCACCCACGGAGAGCTGATGCAACAAGATGACACAACAAAGGGAGCCAAGCAGACACAGAAAAAAAAAATGCATGGCGAATGGACACAGAGAACAGACAGCAAAAACAAGCCACAAGGGGTGGGGTGGGCAGGGTATAAATAAATAAATAAAATAAATCTTAAAAAAAAAAAATTAAAGGATACTGCTGAATACCACTAACTTGTCAAATTCGTTTAAGGAAAAAAAAGCCAATTTGAAAGAAAATAGAACATATGAAAAAAACTAAAAATAAAAGATCCTGGAAATTGTTAACAACTCAAACAATTTTAAAATTAAGTATTCAAATTGGCATCTTCCATATAGCTCTATCAATTAAATATAAATTAAATGTTGACTGATAAGCCCCCAGAAAATATAAAGTTAATAATCTGTTTTAGCTACAATATAATCCATTTTATTGAGATTACAAAAGCACTTTAACAGGGTTAGCCTCATGAAAATAAAACCAAGGAGGATCACACTACATCCTTTGTACCAAATGATTAGCATAACTTAATAGGTTGGCTTTATAAACATTTACGTTAAGAATACACTAACTGTGGTTCATATTAAACAATCAGGCTTTGGTCAAATTTATCCTTATTTGTTCCCAGCGGTTGCTGGTAGAAAAGAGTAAAAAACAGACAAAGACAGCAAAAATATTCATAATGTCAGCTCCTATCAACCAACTCCCAGGGAATATATATGTATAAGCAATGTTGCATTTTAATTTCACCAGTGGTTCTTAATTAGGGAGGCTTATAGCTAGGTCAGGAGAGAAAACCAATTTTCTGCTGGAAGTTGAGAAAACTAAGATTCTAATTCTCAGATCTGCCACAAATAAAGTTATTTAGTTTCTGTAAGTCAGATTCCTTTTAAACAAAAGAGGGAAAATGACTGCCCTGTGTTCAGTGTGTATGGTTATTTAAAGAATAAAAGAAACGTGGAAATATAAACAATGGAATTCAATTATTTGTTTTAAAACAAAACAGAATTAAGTAACAGCTGGCACAAAAATATTGTTCAATAAGCATTTCTTAAATTTAATTAATAAATTCTAATTTGAAATTGAAAAAACACTAGGAAACAGAGCATTTTGCTATTTAAAATAAGTAAAAAATAAACACCAATTATGGTTGAGAAAAAAATTTAAAAACCAACCAAGGAATGAAATTATTATAAAATTAAAAACAAAGGAAAATTTGTTTTTATGGTCACATTGTTTTGTCTAGTCCTGATAATGAACTTCTTTGGATAAGCCTGCTGTAGAACTCCACCAAGTGATAAAGTGGTGATATGTGCCAATTCAACTAACTGCAATGTAAGAACAAAAATCAATTTAGATACATGAAAAGAGAGGAAAATATGAGAGATGTGACTGGAGAGGGGGGAAAAAATCTCCATTACCTCTTCTCTAAAAAGAACTCACATTTTTTTAAACCTTTTCTGAACTACTCTGCTGCTTTCCCTTTAAAATATTTGTATACATTATTTAAGTGGGTATACTTTAAATATTTGCATACATTATTTAAGTAGTATATTGCATTTCTGTTAAGTGGGTACTACATTCCACCATTTGACTATTGTTGCCTGCTAAGTACTATGGAATAATATATAGCCATTAAAAGGTAATATAAAAGAATTTGTGCCTTACACACACTGAGGCATTTAAGATTTTGAGTAGAAATAAACATTCTTAAAGGAGATGGGTAGAAAGAAAGTGCATTATCTGAAGGAGCTTCTGACAAGTTTTTAACAAAAGGCAAAATAGCCATGGTATGGTGCAGAGTATTCCTATGCTGGTCTGTTGGATGGCTGAATATATTTCTATATCAATTTATTTATTGACAGATTTATATAACTATGCTACCTTCATTTCAGAGAGTAGTGTTTTTCAGTATTTTAAATATGCATATATTTTGACCAAGAAATGTTACACCTGGGAATTTATCAGAAGAAAATCTCAAGCTAGTACAAAAATATGTATACAACTGGTCAAGAGTTCAAATCAATAAAGGCATTTTAGAAGGCTATTTAATAGAATCTATTAAAATTAAAATGTGCAAACTTTTTCACAAGGAAATTTCATCATGAAGCATCCTTCTAGAGAAATACTTGCATAGGCACATAAAAGAATGTTTAATACAATTTGTTTGTGATAGTGAAAAAATAGGTGCAATTTAAATGCCTATCAATAAGGAAAATGGTTAAATAAATGTTTCATCTCTACTATGGAACTGAGCAATCAAAAGAATCAACTAGATATGTACCATGACATACTGCAAAGGGTAGAAAGATGTTGTAGAACACTATGTACAGCATATTGTTCAGAGGGAGAAGAAGGAGCTATTGAAATTTTAAGAAGCAGAAATAACACTTGAGTTTTTTAATACCACTAGTATTATTTCCATAATTTTTAAAAACCAAACATTGGTTCTAGACTTTGTAGTAAATGCCCTGATGGTTACATAAAGGCTCATTTATTAGAGCTATGCTTAGCCCAAAGATGGAGAAGTGGCTTTTTTAAGTTTAAAGTAACCAATCTCTAAAAACAGAAAAGATCAGAAATTAATCTGTCTCTACCTGCTTCTAAAGTGTCTGGCTCATCTGGTCTCTGGGCAATCTGTAAGTAATAAAGCAGAGAGCCATACAGGTGAGTTCTCACTCGTTGGAATCCACCACCTAGGGAGATAAAGTGAAAAACCTTTTTAATTAAAGTTAAAATAAATACACAAATTGTAATTTATAGAAAATTTAGAAGTACCTGTCTTCAAAATGAAGTCTAACAGTTTCTTCAATATGATGTGAAGTGAAGAATCTCCAATAGAAGCAAAACCCACCACTGGGCTTTCTGTTGAAGGAGGTGAGGTGAAAGAACTATCAAGCATAAAAACATAATGGGCTTCTCTGGGTCCTGAGACTAATGGTTGCTTCTGTTCTGTGCGAACAGCTTGGCTTAGGTGGGCCGTCAGGGTAAACACAGCACCTGCTACCACTGGCATTAACTCCTGTGCTGCTTCATCATCCAGTATCTTAAAGTAGAAAGATAAATTTGGGTTAGGATTCTGCTTTCAGCTACAATCATTAACAAATTTACATTTAGTTTTTCAACTGCTATAAGAACATAACAATGGACCTGTAAGATTCAAAGAAAAAAAGACCAATTTAGAGAGAGAAATTTGAATGTGATTCTAGGTGACAGGTGTTCTTAACAAAAGGGATTCCTATCAGAATTCACAGGGAAGATGTTTTTGGGCAAGTCACTTAAATGGCTATATGACTAGAGGAAGGTCTTGAGTAGGTCTGAAGGAGGATGTATCCATGTGTATTTTTAAGAAGTTCCCTAAGAATTTCTGATACACATCCTATCAGAGAGCCACTACTATACAGAATTAATCTCCTTCCTCAAGGAAATCTAAACATTTGCATTGCACAGCACTGTTTTATTCCTAATCTAAAGCTTAGAAAAATAAAAAAAATTAAATTAAAAAAAAGGTGGCAAAGTATATTTTAATATTTAAATACATGTTCAGTAACATAATTTAATGTAGGAAGTCTATCACCTTATCATGCACATCTTGTAGGATGTCCCGAATAATCAGTTGTCGATCCTCTGCCTGAATGAGGTCTTGGGGACAGGCTGTCAGTATAATTTCTACCAGCTGTCTCCATGACTCCAGTGCATGCCGTTTTGCATGAAGACATTGAAGCAGTTTGTTTCTTCCTACCACATACTGAAGTATAGTGCTGATTTCCTAAAGACATAGAAATTGAAATCACAAGGTTAACACACAAATAATGCCTATTATCAATAGGTTCCTATGTTTAATAGTTAGTTAGAAAAAAATAGTACAGTTTGGAAACCTACCATCAGTATGCCAGGCAGCAGATAACTTTGAAGTTAAATTGGTGGGCAGGGCTATGAAAAATAATATATGAGGGCTTTGTGTACATGCTTGTATGTAATGGAAGGCAGGGGGCAGATGCTTTTAACCCAATCTTTTTTCTCCTTGCAACTGTTTACTTATACTCCTGGAACACTAGAGTGCTTAAAACTAAGCTCAATGGCATGTTTCTATGACATGTCTTTTCTTTCTTTGCCTCTTGCTTTTGTAAGCCAAACGTATTTCTATGTACATGGTTTTCTATACCTAACCTCTTACCTATAACTCTCTCTCCTTATGATAACAAATAACTTTTTCCTTGATCAATGGTAAGGAGTAAGGGAAGTCTAAGTACACAATTAGGGACAGGTTACAAATCTTTAGCCAGTTTAAAAGAAAAGATGTTATTTATTCTGGTATGCCAGACACTGACTTCAGTTCATTTGCTTAAAATTTATAATAAAGTCAAAAGTGAAAGATTCCATTAGATTTTAATGTTTATGTAGTTTACTAATTAATGACCTATAAGTCAATTTCCTGTTTTGTGTTTTAATCAGCAATTTAAGTGGTTGGGTTAAAAGTAACATGAGCTTACCTCCATTAGTAAAGGTCTCTGTCCTATGGCTGCCATACCCTGAAGGGCATTTACTTCTGCTATAAGAACTCTGTGAAGAATCTATAAAATTGGAAAAAGAAAACAAGACCATTTCAAATACCAGAAGAATAATACCCCTATCTATCACTATAAACTGCCCTAGAGGGGAAAAGGTTTTGATACCTTTAGATGATCTAACAGTGGCACTCTCCAGTATACAGTCAAAACTGTTAAGTATTCCTTACATTTACAGAGTGGTACTAAATCCTCTGTGGTTAATGTTCTGGATATCTTCTTCCTGCTAGTGAGGCCATTATAATTTACCTGGTAGATAAATAAAACTATGCCATAGTTCTAGTGAGGTGGGATAACTGCTAAGAGGGTGATAGGGGACCTGTAAAAGAAGTAAAGGTAGAGGGGAAGCAGACTTGGCCCAATGGATAGGGTGTCCGCCTACCAAATGGGAGGTCCGCCGTTCAAATCCCGGGCCTCCTTGACCCGTGTGGAGCTGGCCCATGCGCAGTGCTGATGCGCGCAAGGAGTGGCATGCCACACAGGCATCCCCCGTGTAGGGGAGCCCCATGTGCAAGGAGTGCGCCCAGTAAGGAGAGCAGCCCAGCGCAAAAGACAGTGCAGCCTGCCCAGGAATGGTGCGGCACACACACAGAGCTGGCACAGCATGATGATGCAACAAAAAGAAACACAGATTCCCGGTGCCACTGATAAAGATCGAAGCGGTCACAGAAGAACACACAGCAAATGGACACAGAGAGCAGACAACTGGGGGGGGGGGATAAATTAAAAAAACAAATCTTTAAAAAAAAAAAAGTAAAGTAAACGTAGAGTGGTCTATTGATTTTTATTTTCCTGGTGGCTTGACAAATAAGCTAGTAATAAATATCTGTCAGAAGAAAACAACTGTATAGTAATATTTTCTTCTCATGACTCAAAATTTGAACCACTTGATATTACAGACACTTTAAACCAATCCTCACCTTGACATTGCAGACTGTCTGTCCACGTAAATTCTTGTGTTCACAGTTAGCAATAACCTGTTCAATCTGGGCCCGATCAAAGAAATCTAACTGCAAAGGCTCAGGGATCTCATGACTGAAGTCAATCGAGTCAAGAATGCTTAAAATTTTTCGACGCACTAGGAAAAATAAAAATTAATTCAATTTTACTTGGGGTACCAAGGAAAGGAGGAAACCATCATATTCAGCCCACTCAGCCTATATTAAGCAGGGCATTAGTCCAGAGAGAAGGCTATGTTGAAGTCTAAATTTGTTTTCACATCCAATTCTTTTACCTACAAAAATATTTCTTTCCATCCTATCGACCTAGTTATATTTCTTGGTGACAAATAATCCCTTACATAGCTTTTCTATAACAGTTCATAATATGAAAACACATGCATAATAATCTCTTAAGTTTTAAACAATTTAAAGTATGTCTATAAAATAAGTTTATTACAAATTCAAAGGGCTTTACCTTTTGCAGCAGTGTCAAAGTGAAGGAATCCAGAAACAGACCTATTTTCATCTTCTATTCCACTTTCACCATCTGTTGAAGAATCAAAAATAATAGAACTGAAAAATGAAAAAGCACTCTTAAAACTATATTTAGGGGATGAAGATGTGACTCAAAGAGACTGAGCTCCCCGCCTACCATATGGGAGGTTCCTGGTTCAGTTCCCTGTACAACCTAAAGAAGACAGTGAGCTGCTGGTGCATCCTAAAGAAGCTGGTGTGGAAGAATACATGGCTCACCTGATAGAGCATCCATCTACCACATGGAGGGTCCAGGGTTCAATCCCCAGGGCCTCCTGACCCGTGTGGTAAGCTGGCCCACGCACAGTGCTGCTGCATGCAAGGAGTGCCCCGCCACAGAGGGGCGCCCCCACATAGAGATGCCCCACGTGCAAGGAGTATGCACCACAATGAGAGCCGCCCTACAAGAAAAAAGTACAGCCCACCCAGGAGTGGCACCACGCACATGGAGAGCTGATGTAGCGAGATGACACAACAAAAAGAGATGCAGTTTCCCAGTGCTGCCTGATAATACAAGCGGACAGAGAAGAGCACAAAGCAAATGGACACAGAGAACAGACAATGGGGAAGAAGGGGAAAGCAATAAATAATGTAAAATAAATCTTTAAGAAAAAACAAAAAAAGAAGCTGGTGTGACGGGTAGGCATGGCAAGGACACAAGATGATGCAAAAAGAGACACAAGACAAAGAACGTAATGAGACACAACAAAGCAGTTAGCAGAGGTTCCCGATGCCTCGTAAAGAAGACGAGCAAGACAGCGAGCTGACATAATGGGAAGGCACAACAAGATAATGCAACAAGAGACACAAGAAGAAAAAAAGCATGAGAGACACAACAAAGTAGGAACAGAGGTGGCTCAAGTGATTAGGCACCTCCCTCCCACATGGGAGGTCCTGCGTTCAGTTCCCAGTGGTTCCTAAAGAAACAAGGAAGATGAACAGACACAGCAAGTGCAAACAACGAGATAGGGAAAAATAAATAAACAAAAATAAATCTTTAAAAAGAAAAAAAACCACTACATTTAGGGAGTGGATGTAGCTCCCTAAATGTACAAGGTCCTAGGTTCGATCTCTAGTACCTCCTGAAAAAAAAAACAGGGAGTGAATGTAGATTAAGCAGTTGAATGCCTGCTTCCCACACAAGAAATCCTGGGTTCAGTTTCCAGTGAATGCTGGAAATAAAAAAACAAACAACAAGCAAACAGACAAAAGGGCCAACTCAGGGGAGCTGACGTGGTTCACCAGTTGAATGCCAGCTCCTCACATATGAGGTCCCAGGTTCAATTCCCGGCTCCCATATCTCAAAAAAAAAAAAAAAAGGAAAAAAAACAAGAAAAGAGAAAACCAGCTTGCATTGGGGAACAGATATAGCTCAGTGGTTGAGCGCCTGCTTTCCATGTACAAGGTCCTGGGTTCCTAAGGGGAAAAAAAAACTACATGTTTTTTGAAATAGCAAGCATAAGGTATTTTATTTCTAGGTCAAAAGAGCCCTTTGCTAATGGATAATTAAAAGGCAAAGAGTGATTAGGATTTATTACCATCTAATTCTTTCTGTCCCTATGGGATCTACTTGACAAATGCAAAGGTAATCCAAAAAGGAACACCCAATCATGCCAATGAGTTGGTTAAAAAAGCTTATGATTAATTTGCATGCATAATATATATTAAAATAGTTTGGTTCATGCTGGATCAGTATAACAAACTCCAATGATTGTTTTGTGTACATGACTACAGCATACTGTAGATGCTTAAAACAATAATAAAATAATCACGATATTATTTTAAAATTTTGTGCTTTAAGGAAAAATATCTAAAGGTAGAGAGAACTGTTTTGGTCTACATTTATCATACTGCCAAGCAGTAAAATAAAACAAATGCCAATGTCAATAATCACAAGTTCACCTGAGTATGGTTTCACTGGCATGTCATCCAATAACAGGTGCAAGAGCCTCTGGGTATGTGACCGTTGGCGATTCAGAGAAGTTACCCTTAGTTCTATTGAAGCAGTCTTCATAAGCCATGACATCTGGTTCAGCATAGATATTTCATATTCTGGAAGTTAATCATTTAAAGCTTAGTTTCCCAGATCAGTAACACAAAATCAAAACAGAACAAAATTCTATAACTAATCAGATATTTTTCAATTTAAATTAGTCAATAAATTATGAAATTTGGTGACACAGTAATTTATTACTATGCAAACTTAACAACAACAACTAAAAAAAGATACCATGGATTAAAAAATAAGCTAGAATGTGCCTATGAAAGAAGAGCTAAAGCAAATGAAGAAAGACAATCAAGTTTTCATAAACAGGATAATTTCACACAGATCAAAAGAATCGTGAATCTATAAGATTTTGACATGAATACAGAACTTAATACTTTTAGAAAAGTGATTAATTCTCAAATACATCAACCTGTAAAAAACAACCATATTTGATTTCACAAAAGAAATGCACTGAAATAAATTCAATAACTTGATGATATCTCACAAAGTAATCAAGAGCTTGGGAATCATTGATACATTAAGACTTTTTTAATCTAATATTTTTCTACTATGATAATTAGGGTTGGGAATCACAGATAGGTTAAGATTTTTTGAATCTAGTATTATTCTAATATGACTGGCTCTGAAGTCCTATTTTCTAACCATATAAACATAAAATTCACCAGTAATATTAATACCACTATTTCTAAAAATAATAACAGGCAAACTAGATCTTTTTAGAAAACAGTTACCATAATAGGCAAAATTTATTAGCTTTTCTTTTTAATTAATTAGGTATAAAAGATGGTTTCTAAAGCTTCTTATAGAAATAAAAATCTGGCACTATTTAAATAAAGACAAATTTATGAAAATTAAGTGAAAAACTTTTTTGCCATCAGATAATCTGCACATATCTCACATTACCACCTTAAATTAGAATCTAATAGTTACTAGGAATAGAAACTTATTAGGAAATCTGTGAACCTAGATTTCCTAAACACAAAGATGATATACAAAGTAAACTTTTACAAAGCACAACAGATCACCACTGTCTGGTAATAATCAGAATTTAGAAAGTTGCTAAAAATCAATCAAAAACAAAATTATAGGAAGTAGAATACTGTTAACACAGAATTAGCCTGGGCTAACTGTGTCAGTTATGCCAATAAACTAAATTTTAAATGGTTTCCACCAAAGTTAGTTTTCTGTTTTCCATTTCAAGACATGATTTTTTTTTCAAAGAGATTTTTATATAGTTTTCACTCGGAAAATCCACATTTCCAGAAAGTTCTTATATGAATATTTTCTTATTCTTTCAACACAATCTTCACTTTCAAATTTTTTATTAGAGAATCAAATTTCATCCTTGATTGGTTATGTTTAAATAAGTCTAACAGGTAAACATCAGACTTCTCAAGCACAAACTACAAAAGCAACTAACAAAGCAGTAAAATAACAAAAGTGACTCAAAAGAGAACAGAATTCTACAAATACTATAACTGCTCCCCAAAATGTTGTTTAAATAAAATCATTTAGAATTGGACTTACAAATCTGTTATAATAATAAGGGAAAATAACACCCTACCTCTGTTCGAGAAAGGCAGATGTTGCAGCTGAGAGAATAAGAAATCCTGGCTGGTTCGTAAGTACCGCATAGTAGGACCAGATGTATCAGAATATGCACATAACTGATATATTACCTGCAGAATTAAAATAAGAAAATACCTAAATCAGTGGTTTTTGTTGTACATGTTAACATAATAAAATGTGAAATTAGATCTACTCAATGAAAACAAAGATCCGTCAAGAACTCAACCAAATGGATAAAAACATACGCAAACATAAGTTCAGGATTATAAGCAGTCCTTGACATGTAGTTTAAGAAAATATACTGGAATACTAATGAGAATACTGATGATATTACTGTTGGGCTAACATGGAAACCACTCAAAATATATTTATTTATACATATTTATAAATGTAATTAACAAGCTTTAATATTTTAACTATTATTACAAGCAAATTACTTGGAATTAACTTCTGAGAACTAAAATTATTTTATCTCAACTTTGAGAAGATGACAAATTGAAGAAATTACAAAAATGATCCACAAAGTTAATTATATAACAAATATACACTCTTAAACAAATGAATTTTTTAAAATTAATAGACTTAGGGAGAAAATTTTGTATCAAAAATAACCTAAAGCAAATTGCTACAATATATAAAGATTTCTTTTTAAGTGTAAGAAATCAGAATGATCCAAAAAGGTAAATTGGCAGTACATTTAACATGAGGAAAAAAAAGTAGTTTGTACTCAAAAATCCCCATTCTGTTTATTAATAAAAATAATTAAGGCAACAATAAAGCACCATTTTATATCCTTTATCAGCAAAATTTAATTTATAAAAGGCAAACCCCAGTGTTTGGCAAAGTGGCGGTGAAAATTTTCATTCTTTAATGATTCATTATTAAAGTATTTATTAGTGTTTTCCATGTATCAAGGACCTTAGACTCCTCTATTACTGACATCATCAATAACTAACACAATTGCTATCACTTTAAGTCTAAACCATAAAACTATTCACATCCTTTGATACAACAATCCCATGCCTAGAAATATATTTTTAAAAACCAACAAGACATAAAATGGCACAGTACTTTTGAACAGCCAGCAAGAACAGGCAGAAACATTTTTCTAAAAGCTCCAGAAAATGTTAAAGAAATGCAGTAACTGTCTGAGCACTCAATCAAGGAAAAGGCCACTTAAAGGAGGAGTTCATGATGCCCTAACTACCTCTTCCCCTGGCTGTTGTATATATGTTTCCACAATTAAAGAAAAAAGAAAGTATGAAGTTAATGAAAACCAAGACTTAGAAGGATATTGAGACATAATAAAAAACTGGAATATAGAATGTAAGCTTTTTATCAAAGTTAAATTTCTTGGACCTGGTAACTACACTTACGGTGATTACTTACGTGAATTTCCTGTTTATAGAAAATGTAAATGGAAGTATTATGTTTTCAAGGAGTATGATATATACAATTAGCTCTTCAATGTTCAGAAGAGATGGATGGTGGGTGGGTGAGAGGAGGGGAGGAGAGGGGAGGGGAAAAGGTGGCAAATGTTAAATTTGGTAGATACGGGCATCTGGGGGATTAGGGGTATGTTGGAGTTCTCTGTATGAGGTTTTTATTATTTTCTTGTAAGTTTGAAATTATTTCAAAATAAAATTTTAAAAAATCATATTTAGACTGTCGCTTTGCTTAAGCTTCTTTAGAATTATAGTCTACTATTAAAGTTGAAAAGTCAAACTCTTTTCAAGCACTGCTATTAAAATGTACGGAATTAAAAAAAAAATGTGTACTGAGTACAGCTCATAAAACAATGTGTATACAAAAGGAAAAAGCCCAGAAAAGAATACAAGGTAGAAATTAAGTAGTTCTGTTGCAGAAGTATGTTTATCTTCTAACCAGTTATGATATTCTTTTGATACTTTATAAACAAATAAAAACTTAATAAGCTAATAATGAACTTCTCAAAACAACAATAATCAGCTACACATATTAGAGAATAAATTAAGAAAATACAGTAACATGCTCAAAATGTGAGAAAGGCAATACTATATGAGAGGAAGACACAAAAAGAGAGTTGAAAAAAGTACTAGAAGATATTTTACTCGGGTCTGCTCTATAGCTTTCCAAAGACAAGTGAGGGAAAAAAAATCTCCACCCTAAAAGAGAGAAGGGCAAGGCACAAGGCTGAGTCTCAACTTCTTCAATCAGAAGACCTTGTATTAGAGGATGCTAAAGGAATCAGTAAGGCCCAACTTATGTCCCTTTGCTACAATCAGATTTATTTATACTAACAAGCTCTTCATACTGGCTTAAATTCTTTTTATTTTTATTTTTTCTATCTGTTTGAGTTGTTTTGGTGTGTCGCTTTGCCACATGGGGACTTGTGCCTCTCCACGTCACAGGGGTCTGGGATGCCTTTTTTCTTTTTTGACCCAGAGGTCTCAGGGATGGAACCCAGATGCTCCATATGGTAAATGGGAGGTCAGCTGCTTGAGCCACAACCCCTTCCCGTAAATTTTTTTTTAATCTATTTTATTGATACATATTAGTAAAGCATACATTATCCAAAGTGCACAGTGCTAAGTTCTTTTTGATACAAGGTTAAGTATCAACCAACAGGTGAAAAAGTACCTTTCATTAAAAATAGATCAGAAGAGTGGATACAGCTCACGCCCCCCACCATAAAAAGATCAGCATCTTATAAAGTCTAGTCCTCCAAATATTTATAGAATTAACAAATCAAGAAGTAAAGACAAGTAAAACAAAAGTTTTCATTTTAGTTTAAACTTTACATTAATTTGATTTTCTACCATCTTACATAGCTGTAGGACTTCATAATTTACATCTCACAACAACCCTGCTCACATATTAAAAACTCAGACTCAGAGAAGTTTCATGATATATCCAAGGTAATTGTGATAGACTGAATTATGTACCCTAACAAAAGACATGTTTTTAATCTTAACCTGCATTCCTGTGGGTATGAATCCATTTGTAAACTGGATGCTTTGAAGACGTATTATCAGTTGAAGTGTGGACTCATTTGTGAATGGAATCTTCTAAGATCATATACTGGTATGACCAAACAAATGAGAGAAGGCCTTAATCCATATGACCGGAGGGTTTATTAAGAGAGGAATTCTGAGGCAGTCAGAGCAGCCAGAAGCCAGGGGAAATGGGGACAGCAGACCCAAAAAGAGAGAGAACACCATGGCAGGCAAAAATGCAAGCTAGGGAACCTCAAGGATTGCAGCAAGCTGGTACCAGAACATTACAGACTTCAGGGAGAAAGCATGGCCTTGCCAACAACACCTTGATTTTGAACTTCTACCCACCAAAACCATGAGACAATAAATGCTTGTTGTTCCAGCTAACTGTATATTATTTGTCATAGCAACTGTTATAGTTCCCTGGGCTCCTCAAGCAAATACCATGTAGGTGAGTAGAGTTAAACATTGAGAATTTATTTGCTCACAGTTTTGAGACTAAAAGAAAGTACAAATCAAAAAGCCATCAAGGCAATGCTTTCTTTCCTCAGAACTGGTATTTTGGAGTTGGCTACTGGAGATCTTGGCCCTTGGTTCCTCTGTCACATGGCAGCCTCTTCTGGACTCTCTGTTTTCTTCCAGTTTCTTCTCTACCAGGTTCCACTGAATTTCTGCATCTTGCTTCTCGGGTTTTCTCTCACTCTGTCTGGAATTCATTCAGTATAAAGAACTCTAGTAATGGGATTAAAACCCATCCTGATTGGGCTGGGCCACACCTTAATGAAGAAAGGTCATCAAAAGGTCCAATTTACAATGGATTCACACCCACAGGAGTGTATTAAAATTAAGGACATGTTTTTCTGGGTTACATTAACCTTCAAACCACCACAGCAGCACTGGAAAACTTACTTATAAGACAGTAACTTAACTATAAGAAGCAAAGCTGAGACTCGGAAGTCTTGTGACTGAAATCTACTGTTCTCTCCACCAAAAAAAAAGTTATATTAAACACAGCACATTTGAAAGTTTCTACACTGCCTGGTCAAAATGCATCACAAACTCCAATTTCCCTCATTTTTCAAGTGATCAGCATTTAGGATCTTTGGATCCATAAGATCTTGAGGCTTGTTATTTATGGACTTTAACTATAGATAAAAGACTGGCCAAACTACTAAATAAATTCACCTCAACTCACACATACTATTATTCTCTAATATCTGTGGTGTATTCAAACTTCTAGTTAAGTTTATTCTATTAAATGCTACTAAGTGTAGTTTTCTATATACCTGGTAACACAGCTCAGCAAGTTGAGGAGATTCTCTCACTGCCACTGGGCCTGTTCTCCCTTCAGTTCCTTTCTCCAAGATGTTTAAGATGGCATGAAGGCACGTCCGAGGGCAACCTAACACTCCTACACAAACCAAAAGTATATTCAACTTTTCTTTTAGAATTTCTGCATTAAAGACCTTAAATTAAATTAGCTTTACAAAAGTAAACATCTATTTACTCTCTGTAAACACCCTTTTCAAATACTGAAAATTGATAAATGCTAACTCTCTAAGGTTCCATTTGTCCAGTCTTAAACTAAGGACCTAAAGACTGACCCATTGCATTAATTTTCATATACTATTTCTTTCAATGAATTATCTCTGAACCCAGAAATCAATAAATGACCATTTAAATATACAAGTACGGGAGAAAAAAAATAAAGGCCTATGTGTCTAAATGGCTATACCTGGATCTTGTAGATTTGTGGTACTAACAGGTTTCTTCAATTCAAAGCCCAATAAGTAGAGAGCAAGATTGGGTGGATTGCGTTCCAGAGAGGTGATGAGAAGATTCAAGATGTGGATTCTTGTTTCATGACGAATTACAGCTAATTTTTTTTCAAGTTCTGATCCTTAATTTGAAGATCATATAATACAATTACAAAACAATAAGAGGTAGTATAAGCCAAATTTATAAATATAAAATTTTTATTCCGACTTTCCTTTTTTTTAAATTTTAATTTAATTAACCATTACGTTGGTTTCACTTTTGTTAAAGGTTTCCCAAAAGTCTTACACATTTATTTGAGAAAATTCTCCATTTCTCTTACATCACCACTAGGCAATTAACAGTTTGAGGTTTTTTCTTAATATTAAGTATTTATATACAATAAGAAATGAGTTCATCTAAAGCATACCATCTTCTAGATGTACAAATTCTTCTGTATCTTCACTATCCAAACACTCCACAAATCCAGCCATCAGCTTCTGACTTACACTCTGTATCAGTCATAAAGAGATTAAACCAACAAATTATCAAGTTTCTAAATATTAAAGTAATTATGATAAATGATATATTTATAAATATTTTATAAAGAAAAAGGCAAATCTGCTCTAAACAAAGTACTTAAGTTCTAGATAATTTTTTTAATTCATAGAAAGCTAAGTTCTTTAAATTGCCATAAGTTAATTCTCTATAAAAATTAAAGAAACAAAAATTTCAAAACTTTATTAGCTGCAAAATTTGCTTTCCTCATTTTCCTTCAAAAAGAATCAAACTAGTTTTTTTTTCAGACAACATTAAATCACTGTGTCATGACTTCATTATATAGTCAATGCTATGAAATCTTAACTAAAATTTTTTTTAAAAATTCTCATCCTTTTTTTTAGGAGATACTGGGGATTAAACCCAGGACCTTGTACAGAGGAGGCAGGCTCTTAACCACTGAGCTATATCCATTCCCTCATCTTTTCTCTTTCAAAATGAAGTACTTATTACCAGTTCTATATTTCTGAGTTGAGAGATTAGATACTCCTCATATTCTTTAGAAGTTAGGCATGATATTAAAACTGGAATAATAATTTATACTAAAATGAATGTCAATGAACTGAAAGTCTTCCACATACCCTGATCATAGATATCACATGGTTTCTTGGGCAATTTCATGAACTTCATCTAAATGCCAAAAATTTAAGGATTTTAATGCAGAGAAATAGTGGTTCTCAACCTGAATGGGGTACTGTTCAGGGGGCACTTGGAAATAGGTGGAGCATTTTTTTTTTTGAGGTGACTGGGCCAGGTATTGAACCCAGGACCTTGTACGTGTGAAGCAAGCACTCAACCACTGAGTCACATCAGCTCCCCTAAGTTCGGTTTTTTGTTTGTTTGCTTGTTTGTTCTTTTGTTTTTAGGAGGTACCAGGAACCAAACCCGGGACCTCCCATGTAAAAAGCAGGCACTCAACCACTTGAGCCACATCCACTTCCCATGTGGGGCTATTTTGAGTTACTACAACAACTAGAGGTTACTACTGACTGATAGTAAGCAGGAAACCAGGGATGCTTAAGTTCTTGCAATGTGAGGGATGGCTACACATAAAATAAAGAACTGACCAATCTAAACGCAAAAAGAGCCCCAGCTTAAAAACACTGTGAAGGAGTAAACAATAAAACCTTTATGTAGGAAAGCAGTACTTTCCAACATAAAGATACAATGGGATAAATGTCTACATATAGGAGGGAAAGAAATCGAAGATTCCCCAATTGCAGCTACTGAGTAAAGAGAAACAGAATTATTATAAGTGGAATAAAAGAAACACTTAAAAACAATCTATAGGAAGCAGACGGGGCTCAAGCAGTTGAGCACCTTCCACATGGAAGGTCCTGGGTTCAGTTCCCAATGCCTCTTGAAAAAGTAAAAACAAACTACAAGCAAAACAAATGAAAAAAACAACTCAGGGAAGCCAATGTAGCTCAGTGGTTGAGTGGTGGCTTCCCACATATGAGGTCCCGGGTTCAATCCCCAGCCCCTGGTAGCTAAAAAAAAAAAAAAGAAACAATCTACAGTGTAATATCAAATTGAAGCGACACAGATGTGCATCACTAGAAAACCATTCAGAGCTGCAGAGGCTCACTTATAACAGAGGCAACTAACAGGGTGAAACAAAGGTAGCAAAACAAAAAATAAAAATAAAAAACAGAAGCTACAACTAGAAATTTAATCACTTTAAATGTGCAATGGGAAGCAGGAGTCAAGCTAGGTTATACAACCATACACTTAGCACTGTGAACAGTATTATCTTCAAATATACATATGCACATATATGAAAAGATTTTCACCCAACCTAGATAAGTATACTTACTCTAAAGATAATTTTTCCACAAAGAAGAATAGGATCCTCCATAGCACAGACACTATTGACTTTATATGTACTCAGAATACACCAAAAAATAATGACAGGAATAACAAACTCAGTTACCTGGTCATGTGTGAAATCTCCAACTAATTTTATCTGAATATTGGAATTGCAAGAGATACACCCAAGTATCTTGGCACTTTCAAAAGCCAATTCAGGATTCGTGTTGCCATGGTATAGGTACCTTCAAAACAAGAAAACATTTGAAGAACAATATGAGGAAACTTTTGGCTTCCGACTATTCTCAATAAAAATGGAGGGCTTCCACTAGCCCATATAGCATTTGTGTATGAACCTGTAAAAGCATCCCCCATTGTAGGTAGATTAAGCCAGAGGACAGCAGCACACTGGCTGCAATTCAGTCGCCATTAGCCAGCAATCCTTGGTTCAATGGATAATTGACATAACCATAAATTGGACTAAACAAGAAATAAATCTAAACTTAGCCAATATTTTAATCTGACCTATATGTGTGCATGTATATATACAGATATATAGATAGATGAACATTCTAATTTTTTAAATTAAAGGAGCAGGTTCATTATACAAAATTGAGAAGCGTGAAAAAGTATCAAAAAGAAATTAAAAGTCATAAGCACACAATCTAGGGAGAGTCACTTCTAACTCATTCCACTGCTCTATTTTTAATTAACATTTTATGACCATATAATCAAACAATTAAAAATTCTAGAGCTGTAATGGGCATAATTTAGCCACTTTCTATTATACCATTAGATTGATTCCAAATTTTTCACAATTAAATATAAACTACAATTTTTCACTATTATAAACAAAGGTAACATGACTCCCTGGTATACTACAAATCTCTATTCGAGCTAGATTAAGATCAAAATTTAAGCCAAATTTCTGTTATCAAGCAACTTGGGGAAATTTTTGTAACTTTATTACTAAAAAAAAAATACATTCTTGTTCAATCTGCAAATATGTAACTGAAACAAAACTAAACAATCTTACCAGTTAATCCATGAATCTCCTTTTATAAAGAGAAAATGATAGCTACATTTTATTTATTCATTTGTTTAGCATTCACCTTATTACTTTTGGATAGGTTATATATTCACATGACACAAAATTAAAAAGTATTAAAGGGCATATAATTTATTCCCTACCTCCATCCTCCAAATATCCTAAACTCCTATAGGAGGCAAACAATATTAAGATAACATTTTTGGGCGGCGAACTTGGCCCAATGGTTAGGGCGTCCGTCTACCACATGGGAGGTTCACAGTTCAAACCCTGGGCCTCCTTGACCCGTGCGGAGCTGGCCCATGCACAGTGCTGATGCATGCAAGGAGTGCCATGCCATGCAGGGGTATATCCCCCGCGTAGGGGAGCCCTACTCACAAGGAGTGCGCCCCATAAGGAGAGCTGCCCAGCACGAAAGAAAGGGCAGCCCCCCCAGGAATGGTGCCGCACACAAGGAGAGCTGATGCAGCAAGATGACGCAACAATATGAGACACAGATTCCCAGTACTGCTGACAACAGAAGCGGACAAAGAACAAATACACAAAGAGAACAGACAACCGGGGTGGGCAGGGAAAAGGGAGAGAAATAAATAAATAAATAAATAAATCTTAAAAAAAAAAAAGATAACATTTTCATCTTAGAAATCTTTAGGCAATAGAATAAATTAGGAATAAGAAAAGAAATTGCAAGGTTCAGAGTAATTAAAAATCAGGGGGACCAGAGAAGGCAAGAATAAAATGAACAAAAAACAAAAAACAGGTAATGTATTAGGATTTGGAAATCAATGCCAGAAATGTCCATCTGATCATCATTTCATAGTTTCTCTATCTACAAATACAACTTACCTGGCAATGTTTACCACATTATCTGCCTTCTTAGTCCTGGGATTAATTCCCTGCAATAGTTGTTCTAAAGGAGAGACTATTAGAGCCAGTTGACTCTCTCTTAGAAGATCCATAAAGAGATTTTCCTTTTGAAGAGTAAGATTGAGAAGTGCAAGGCAATGCTGCACTGCTTTTTCCAAGTGTTTCTTCCCTACAAACCAAAAATGAAACTGAATCTTAGAAATTTATAATCAATTCTTAGGGGAAAAGAATAAAGAACAAGTTCTAGATTCAAAAGACCTTCAATTTTTTAAACTTTCAGCTACAACTTCATAAAACAACTCACCCATTCAAATCATGGTTATTTTCATGATCCAGATTACATTTATGGAATGGCTTCTTGAGCCACTTCTCCTTTATCTTTTTCCTGATTGTTTACAGCAATGGTTTTCAATAGAGGGTAAATTCTGACCCCAGAGAACATTTGGTGATGTCTGGAGACTTTTTTGGTTGTCAAAACTGGGGAAGTGTTACTGGAATCTAGTGGATATAGGTCTACAGGGCACAGGACAGTTCCCACAACAAAGATAATTCAGCCCAAAACATCAAAAGAATCAAGGTTGAGAAATCCTGATTTGGTATAATAAATATTCATGGAAAATTTGGAAAGAAGCAGAAATTATAAACAGAATCTCCTATAATCCCAAAATTCAAATTAAAAATTCTGGCCTATTTTTTCCCATTTTCTTATCTCTATTTCAATTACACAGTTTCAATTCATGTTTAAGATCTGCCATTTCTCATTTAGATCACAGCCCCCTTAAGCAGAAGCAATACCGAATAGTTGCATACATAGCATACTTCATAACAAATCTGGGCTGTGGAGTCAAACTATCTGGGTCCAAATCACAGTTCTGACACTTACTGGGGAAAGATGTGGCACCTCTTTGAGCACCAGTTTCCTAAACTGGAAAATGGGAATAATAATACCTACCACATTGGGCTACTCACATGTGCTTTTTAATGAGCCAAATGCACAGTAAGCAGTCAATAAGTATTAAGAATTAGCAGTAATAATAATCATATTAAATGAATTTATTAAACTTCTTTTTATGTATCAGACACTACATTAAGTGTTTTTACAAATATTATAGGGCAAAATAAAAAAACAACAAAAAGTACTTCATATTAAATTTAGGGAATTAAATTGATAGATCATTATAATTATCAACAAAAGACCCAGCAATAACACAGTTACAGTGAAAGTCTCTGTGCTTGAAAGTATTTTCACTTAAAAAACATTTTTATTTTATGACTCATTGAATACACCATCTTAGATGCAGAGAGAGGACCTTACTGTGAAAGAGAACTCCAGAGATCATCTTTTTCAAACCCTCAATTTAAAAAAGATGAAATTATCAAGACTGTTTACAAGGCATAATTCTATTCAGGCACATACCAGGGAAAGGGGCATAAGTATCAAGCTGCTTAACTCCTTCTTCCAGTAAACTAAGAGCAAGCTCCAACATTGGTGACTCATTCAGAAGATGATACATCAGACTAAATCCAGGTGGCTTATAGGCTATGATTTCTTCTCCTAAATAGAACATAACACAGTCCAAGATGGTGAATTGATATTTTTGTCACACTCTCGATTTCCATGAAGCATGAGATTTGTAAATTAAATAGCATCTACACAGAGGAAGGTAATTTTCAATTTAGAGACATGACACATACCCATAGTATAGTAAGTCCCATAAGGGCTGCTCTGCATATATCAGTTCATATATTAACTCACTAAAGAATCTATAAGCCAGTGTCCTTCATCCTTCATTCATTAAATTTTATTTTATTTTTTCTTAAGAGAAACAACTAAAAGGATTAAAATAATATTACAAAAAGGATTAAATTCTAATTCCTACTTAACCAATAGCTGACAATTTGTTAGAATGTGATAGAAACAAATTACCTTGTAGTTCCACAAATTGGTCTACAAAATCTTCAAGTTGGGGTTCGTAATCTCTGAGCAATTTATGAAACACCTCCAAAACAACTTCAGCAACTTCCCACTGTAGAAAAACACAAATATTTCAATAACAATAAAATACTCCAAGATGATATCCTTGCCAGGTTTTCATTCCTCCCACTTTTTTCCTCCAGAAAATGAGTAAAATCCTTCATCTGTTACTATTTTATATTAAGTAATTGGCTACTTTTTCAATTCTTTGTTTAAAAAATCCATTGCATAAAATTTTAATTAGGGTGGGTTTGGTAGCTGAGCAGAGGATGGTTTTTTAAATTGTTTTAAAATCATTATTTCCATTGCACATAATTGGGATTATAAGATAACTTTTTAAATCATTATATTTAAGTTATTTCATTTTCTATATTTTCCAAATTTGTCAAGAAAATCTGTTTCTTTAAATTAAAAAGCCCTTACACTGGACAATAATGGATACTAGGCTTGATAAAGTACACACACTGCCTCTAACATGCTGTATTTGCTATTTATCTGAATCCAAAGCAATGTTTTTGGTGATGAACTAATGCCCTAAAATAGTTATATAAGGTAAGCCTCAAAGACTTTCAATAGTGAAATGAATTCACAAAATTAAGACAAAGATTTTTTAGGATAACTAAAATCAGTGATAAGCAGGAAAGAAGCAGCATTTGAAGTAAATAGGTAGGTATGAGTGAAAAATAACACCTAAGGAAAAATGTGACTAGCTAGACACTCTAAACACTTAGGTCATAATGGCCTACTGAAGAAAAAGAAAATAGGACATTTAAAGACAAGTGTTAAAATCATTTCAGAACATTTTGTTGACAAAATCACAATTATCACCATCCATTACTCATCTGAAATGACTTGTTTTTAATGAGGCATGGTTTCTGTTAATTGTTTTCATCTAATCAGAAAATGTATGTTAACAGGGTAGTTCTAGGACTTAAATAAAATGTATGTTCCTTTTAGTGTTTATTATTACATGGGAAGAAAAAATTATAAAGCAAGAAAGAACACTTCAGTTATGTGTGACTAAATGTAAAAATAAACTATGTCCAACAATAGAGCAATGAGTAACCTATGATAAGACAAAGCAATGGATATTATACAGGCATTAAATATACAGTTTTCAAAGAAGCTTTAATGACATGAAAAAATTTTCATGGTACTGTTAAGTGGCAAAAAAGAATACAAATTAGTATACCTAATTTTCTCAAATTTAAATATATATGAGTAAGAAAGACTACCAGTAGTTATCATCCTTTGATAACAGGATTATGGATGATAAATTTCTTCTTAAAGTTTTCTATATTTTCCTAATTGCCCCAAAGCAGTATGAACTGAATTATCTTAATAATTAATACAATGAAAACCCCAACAGGTTCAAAAAGAGCAAATTACACAAGTAAAGCAGAAATGCCCTTACAAAATACCCAATGGTATTCTGTGAGGCAAAAAACAGTATTACAGACTAAAGTGAATTACATCAGAACCTGGAAGGGTCTCTTACATAGCTTAGTGGTTATGAGCTTGGATCTGGAAGAGTCCTAGGTTCAAATCCTGGTCCTGGACCTTAGGCAAGGTCCTTAACCTTGCTAAGCCTCCATCTGTAAAATGGGAATATTAATAGTACCTGCCTCAAAGAATACTGGAATTACATAAAATTTTATATATGGTAAGCTCAGTGGTTAAGTGCCTTGCAAACAGAGCAATTATATGCATATATGTTAGTACTCCTTCAGGCTCCATCATGGCAGAATACCTATGGATCATAATACTTCTTCCCACTAAACAAAGACTCCACAACCTGGAAGTATTACTAATCAAAAGAAATTGGTGTGCCGGTTTAAATTTATTTTGAATCCTACTCTATAGGTTCACAGAATCCTCAGAGTAAAGAATGCCATTACCAATTATCTAAATCATCTCAGAAAAGGGTAGTGTATTTCCAACTGCCAAAGCTTTGACATTTTTGGTTCAATTTTAGTCAAATTTAGTTCAGTGAAGGATCTGAATGATTATGATTCATCAATAAAATTACTGATGACTAAAAAGTCACTTCTAATGTCCAAATTCATTTTTAATACACATAAAGTAATAGATCATTAGACTTCAGAGTTAAGAATATGAAGTTTACTATCTTTTAATGCACAACTATGTGATTATACCAAATACCACTGATTGCATACTTTGGATGAACTGTATGCTCTATTAATATGTATCAGTAAAATTGATTTGTTTAAAAAATAAAAGCTAAAATGAATTCATAGCACTATGTGCCTTTAAGTTAAAAAAACAAACAAACAAATGACTGAGAAAGGAAAAAAAGTTTTTCTCTAACTTTTCCTCTAACCTTTTCAGCTGCTCTCCGGTAAGCTCGTGTGCGGAATCGAAGAAAAACAGAATCTCTAAGGAACTGTAAATAAGGATCAAAGCCAGGAGGCCGCAGTCCAGCACCCAAATTAGACGGAAATGAACTCTCCACCAGGGTACTAATAAGCTGGCAAAAGGACCGAGTCAACGGGTATTCTTCACATCGGGATTCTATTTCATTTAGTTCAACCTTTCAAAGAAAAAAAGAAAATTTGGTAATTAAAACTATCGGATATGAAATGCAGAGCATTCTGTGTGTACTTACTCATTAATATTGCCATAATATCACACTACCAAAACATACATAATAGAAATTACCATTTCTCATTAGAGATAAAACACAAAAGTATTATATGACTCTATAACAATCAGAATTTCAAATTCCCACACATTGTTCCCAGTCCTGAATTAAAAACAGAGATGCTAAAAGTTTCTTTAGAAAAGAAAGACTGAGGGTAGAGACAGAAGAAAAGATACACTAAAGCAAGTTAATCCTCACTTTGGCTTGACCCATATAACCTAATCAAACTGAGTTCAGATCCAGAACTTTCCATTTGGTTGGCTACAATGTATTAATAATCCGAAACCATAAGTATCTTGGTTGCTTTTACTAAGAGCTTCATCTCCCTTTCAACACTTACCAGAAAACGCTTCAAATGAAAATATCTGTATCTGGAAAATTATAGGAACTTAATAGTGTACGAATAATTTTTCTTTTTATCATTCTTTTTATTATTACATCAATGCATAAATATAGCATTTAAACTAAAAGGAAAGTTTTACCTCAATACCAATAGCTTGCCTCTGGCTTGGAGCCCTCACGGTCTGCAATATCTTAAAATAATAAGGGTTAGATGTTAGGAGTATTCTTCATTCATCATTGAAGAGTAGTGGCTTTCCACTATAATAGTCATATACTTCAACCACCACATCCACACATTTTACAGCAATGCCCATCAGACATGACCATTGAGGAGCCTCTGATGGGCTTTCATTAGCAGTCCAGGTTCAGGTACAGCTTTCAAATATCTAGAATTCAGAAAACTGGTGATTTCCAAGTATACACAAGAGTTTTTTCCAGCTAATCTCCTTTCAAATATTCTAGGAACGAATCTTTAAAAGGATGTATGGAGATGAAACCTCACCATGTTCAAGACTGCTGGCAATAAAAAGCCAAGATATAAATTTATTAAGAATAGGTTTCTTAAAGTGAACAGAATTTTGAATTAAGATATCCTCTGTACCTTTCTAGGGGCCTATGGGGTTTATGGTATAATTATACCTAATGTCATTATACTTAATGTCATGATATACTTACTGCCACGATACTTTATTCTCTTCCAAGCCAAGAATATACTATTAGGTAGAATCCTTTCTTTAAAAAATAATATTGTTCTAAGGATAGAAATGTAAACCCAATCACATTTCAACTTAAGTATGAAGAAGCACTAAGCTCTTAGGACACTGGTAAGTACTGACACACTCAATGATCAAAAAGTGAAATTTCAATATTAAACGCAAAGTGACTCAACCTCACCACACATCAACTCAATTTTTGTTTTTATAATGTATTATTATATCTTTAGGTCACATGCATTAGAAAATAATTTAGAATATTTTATTGCTTCAAAACGGCTGCTTCTCTCTTACACTGTATTATTTCTAAGGCAAACATATATTCCACCTAACCATTTTCCTAGAGGTATTTATATAAAGCATATCCTTATTTTCCTTTTCATTTTACCAAATAGCAGAATAATTACATGTAACAGGAAAAAATTCTAATAGGACTGACATTTAGAGAAATAAAAAGTTAATAATTCATTGACATTTCAAACTTTTTTTATCAACCCATAGATATTTCCCTCCTATGTGAGCATATGTACTTTTCCACTTTTGTCCAAGGTTAAGTTTATGGTGGTCCTGGAAATAAACCTTCATGACCACCAATTAAAGTTTCTGTGCAAATTTAGACAGTAGGTAACCCTGCTTTTTAATGGGAAAACAAACCTAGCAACAATGTGTCACAATACAGACACTTCACTCTTCTGGTATGAGACACGAAGGGCACAGAAGGAAGGAGCAGAAAAGAAAGAGGTATTCCCCGAATTTTAATGAGGACAGATGCCTTCTGAAAGCTTATATTAGCCTGGTATTGAAACCAGAATTGATCTATTAATATCTTACAGAAATTGAAAAACAAAGTCATTAAAGAATTATATTAAAAATCAGTCTCCAATAACCTAGCGAACTGGCCAATTGATCCAAGAGAAAAACACGAGTTTATTAGTGTTTAATGCTATGCTTTGTCCCAAAAATCTTTAGCTTTCCAATTGGGAAAGTTCACATCTCAAATTGGATACTCTTGCTTCTACAATATTATCAAAGCTCACTTTCCAAATTGTAATAATAAAAATACAAGAGCTCATTAATATTACCTGAGTATATTCCAAGGACTGCCAGAGGGAAGCAGCAATTTCAGGAGATTTTCCAAAAGCTGAAAGTGTCTTCAGTAGTTCAGCTTTTAGAACAGGGGGAATACTGCATTGCAGAAGTCCCAGTATCACAACAACAGGGGTCCACTGAGGATGTTCACAGAGTGCCAAACGAGCATTTTCACTCTGAGAATTAAACATAGAAAGAACAAGAGAGACACCATTTTTATAAGAAAAAAAAAGGGGGGGGGTAGGAGAAACAAAGAGTCATCTAAATTAGTAGTACTTATACTGAGTACTCATAGATTTAACACTTATTAAAACAAAGATAAGGCTATCACTTATGCTTAAAGTCTACCAGTGGATTAAACTGGATCACTACTTTAGTCTATTTAAAGAGTGGAGGAGAATTTATCTCTGTAGAATTACTCTTACTTCTGAATACAGAAAAAGAATCAGAGATAAATGGTCTGTCAGGGTCACAGAAATCTTATTTAGGCACTTTCTTTACAGAACAATGCAATACTGTAATATAACATATGAATGAATAGACAAATACCTTGTACTTTCCTGAGGAAAAAAATTCTAATTCAATGGGAAATAATTACTAACTTTATGTTTAGTTAATCAATGTTAAGCATTATTAGAAAAAACAAAAAATTAGAAAACAATCCCTATACTTCAGAAGGAATGTTAGACTACGCAACTTAACTTTGCTCTGAGGAAAAATACAAACTAGAAGAGATTTCTGAGCAGGGAAATGATGTAATGAAAACAGTGTTTTTTGAGACTTACACACAAAAAAATATACACATAAAGCCATACCTATGATAGGAAAGCTGGAAAGCTGCACAAAAGATACTTATTTGCCCTTCTGACTATTTTCTATCAGGTGGAGGCTATTACTTTCATTGTAATTTTATGCCAACAAGCAGGGCTACAACATTTCTATGCTCTAATGGTCAAGAAAACAAAAAGTTAAGTATAGAACAATAAATATATACTAAATGTGTCATCCATAAACAGGCATCAAAAGAAATTTGGGGGGGCCCATTAAAAAGCCACAGTGTTGGATACAGATACAATTATATTCTCACATGCTATGAATGGGTCACCTACCCAAGTAATGATGATAGATGTGAGCTGTAAAAAAGCAATCAATCCATCTTGCTCCTTCTGGGTGATGCCACGTGAAGGAAGGTGACGGTACTGGACACTATCTGCACTTGGAAGATCTTTCCGAAGGTGTTCATGGTAAAGCATTAAAGAGTGAAAGAAATGTTCCCAAGAAACAGGACTGCCACCTGCTCCCTGAATATTTTCAACTATTAAGAAAAAAAGCACATAATTTTTTCTCAAAAGGTTCTTATCATTTACTTGGCGGTAGAGAGAGAAAATGAATTTAACAACAAACTTTGTTCACTTTATCTCAGAACAAGGCAAACTCTGTCGTAGGTGCATGTTGCCTTGTCTAAATCAGTAGTGGTGGAAAATGTATTAGAATCCCTTTGTGACCTAGAACTCTGGATTAATGTTTCCTCGTGGCTATTAACAGGGCAGTATCCATGTAAACATGAAGGTAAATTACTCTGGATGTCAGGTACCTACTTGATATCCAGTATAGCTCTGTTCTCATGTAACTATACAGAGTTTCCTTTTCCGACATAATAATTTCCAAATGTTGAACTTAAATTCCCAAAGAGAAAACTATGGTCAAGATTTATTAATTATGCTATACCATTACATATCAAGCATTGGGAATAAAAGCATAGCATACAAGACAGGTAAGCCATGACAGACAGTAGTCAAAATACTAGCTTTGGAGCTAGGTAGAACTCTATTCCAATCACAGTTCCTTAATTACTTGTCATCTGGGTTAATTACTTACTCTCAGTTTCCTTCTCTGTTAAAATGAAAATAATAGCTACCTAACAAAGTGTTTTTAGTTTAATCAGGGTCAACTCTAAAAATTAACTGAAGAAACTGGGAAAAGGTCAAGAGAAATTGATGTTTAGGTATTGAAATTTAGAAAACAAGCACCCATGAAGATAAATTAAAGAAATCAAACTTACATAGCAAGGGTATACTTTGTTTTGAGCACCATACACATTCTTAGAAATGTATATGTATTAATTGAGATTTGTTAAACTGAACTGTTTTTTAAAAAGTAAAATCCTCCAATCTGTGATAATCACATCACCATGCATAAATCCATCAGTGTGCTTCTTTTCCACTACTATTGTAAAAATAATTTATATCCTTGGTGGAATCCGAGTACAAATAACCAATACTCTTTACCAGGCTGGGGATAATTAATTCAATAGTGTCATAACAAACTTAAGCAACATCCAGATTTCCCTTACCATGGCTACTACCATTGACTTTGAGAAGGCTGAAACAGTAGTGGGCACACTGGGGCCCATTGGCCAATCCCTGGAGCATTTTCAAATAAGGAATATAAATAGTCGGAGGCAAGAGGTCACCCATTTGCCTAACAAACTTTGATAAGACAACCTAAAACAGCGAAAAAAGCAATAGTTTATATAAAGTACATTTTAACTTTAAGGCAATATATAAGCTATATCTGAACCAAATTAACTCCTTTGATGTAATACCCTTCAAAACAAAAGTAATTTCACATTTTATTTATGAAAAAAATGTTTTTTCAAACATTCCATTAGCAATTCAATGCAATTATGGAATTTTTTGTGAACATACAGTACATTTCTTTTAAAACATCTCAATGTTCCAATCCCAAAATATAATAAGACTACTCATATTTTAAATATATAAAACAGCTGAAAAATTTTACTCAGAGTTAACTAACAAACTAAAAGGTACACTTAAAACCCAGAGTTCCTAAATCACCGTGAAATTCAGCATGAAGACCTAGGAACACAAGATAGTTTTTGACAGTAATCTAAACATTTACGGTTTTCCATTCTCTCCAATATCATGTTCCTACACTCCTGTTCTCTTAGTCTACTTATTTTTTCTTTCTTTTTTGCTTATGCCTTAAATATATTATTAATAACACACTGAAAATATTATTCAGGCTCATTAGTCACGAATCAGAACTAAAAATGCTATTGATCTTTGGAAATTACTTAAGTCTCCTAGGTATAACAAAGGTTTTATGAATATAGAAGGATACACGATTAAATATCCTTATTTTTAAGAGAAAAATACTTAACTAATCAGGGTTGAATTTTCAGGTTGCCTATAATTTACTTTAAAACACCTCAGAAGGGAACAGGTGTGGCTCAGTGGTTGAACACCTGCTTCACATATATGAGGTCCCGGGTTCAATCCCAGGTATCTTCTAAAACAAAATAAAATACCCTAGGAAACTAAAAGTAGTAAAAATAATAGTGATAGATGAAGCAAATTTGGCAAGATGTTAGCTGTTAAATTAAAAGGCTATATATTCATTATAATTATTTTCTATTCCATATATCTGAATTTTTTTGTAATAGAAAGTTATAAAAATCTTATTTTTTAATAAATCTTTATTCATTTTTTTAAAATGGGGACAAAATGAAACAATAAATGTAAGAAAGGCAGTAAAAAAAAAAGGCTTCTGATGTTAAAGACTACAAAAAAAATAAAACATAGCATAAACACTTCTACAAATAGGAAATCCCAAACATATAACTGATATTGCAATCTGTCTTCTTTACTTGCAACTATAGATCATACCTTTGTTAACAGAGAATAGAAAAAGGACTTTTTCTACATTATCTATTGACTTATAGCATTTTGTCATCAGCTATAACTTCTAAGGCTTTTTCTTCAGTACTTGTACCTCTCCTTCTTCCTTAACTTGGTAAGAGTGATGCATTTTGGTTATTCTCATGCATACAGAGGCTAGACTAAAAATATTATTATTGAGATTCAATAAGTGACATATAAAGAACTTGTGACAATTAAAAAGATACGAGGCATATTTTTATCTCTAATGACTGAGATGCATACATAGTAACTAATAAAGGACTACATGAACTACAAAATGATCAGAATTTAAATTTAAGGGATTCAAATTTTCCTAAGTAAAAGGAAAAAGTATAAATTTCTAAAGATTTCATTAGTGGTTGTTTGTTGTTAATAGCAATAACATGAGGGAATAACATTTTTTCATCTGTGGCCAAGACTCCCAATTACCATACCAAAGTAGAAAAGTAGAAAAACAAAAATCTCACCTGGCGTTGAGGTGGTCGCTGATGAGCCACCCCTAGGTAAGAACCCATGATGGTGGAAGTTTGAAGAGGCTCTGAGGGACACCAATATTCTAAAGCAAGCTCTAAATTAAAAGCATTCTTTTTATACAGTTCACCAATCTGCAAAGAGTAAACAAAAACTCTATAGAAAGATTACTATAATTTTAAAGTTACTTTTAAATAAAAATGTACATTTCCACTGAAATCACTTGTGGATTTAAGGTATTAGACCTGAAAGTTTCAAAAGTTAGGGAAAAAATAATGGGGGGGAGGGAATAGATTACAATTTATCTAATATAATGGCTTACCAAGAGCATTAAGTGTTCCAGATCTCTTCTAAGTGAAATGGGAGGTTCATTTCCCATCTGCATACTCATGTGGATCATTCGAGCATCTTCATCTGCCCGATTCCTCAACTGCTTCACCTGTTAAGTGTATTACATATGGTTTAATATATAAATTAATTATACAAGGGTTAATAACAATGAAATAAGGAAATTAAGAGTGATTACATGAAAGAAAAATACTACTTAAATGTCTATTCTACTTTAATGATGTAAAGAAATATGCTAGCCCTTTTATGCCGAAACTGCTATCCATAATTTAAAATATCTAAAATGTCAATGAAACTTCCACTGCATTATTTCTCAGCAGGGATACGACTGACATTTTGGGCAAGATATTTCTTCACTGTGCGGAATTATCCTGCAGACTGTAGGACATTAGCATCCCAGGAACTACTGATAAAACAAATAGCTACAGTCTTTGTAACACGCAAACCTGCCCCCACTCATTTCCCAAACACCCTCTGGAGACATTACAGCACTGGTTGAGAGCCACTGCCTTATAACAATTGTGTGAAACAAATGTCAACACAAACAGGAAACTATTACCCCCTTTAAAAAATCATAATTAGACAAATCCACAATTATTCCTCTCTCAAAATTCAACAGAAAAAGTACCCAGAAGATAATCAATAACCATAGGGAAGACTTGAACAATACTACCTACCAACTTGAACTAATTGGCCTTTATAGAATACTCCACACAACAGCAACAGAATATACAGTCTTTTAATATGCATACAGAACATTTGCAAAAACAGGCAAATGTATTTAAATTTGTTAAATACAAATTAAACATATTTGAAATCCTATAAAGTGTATTGTCTGACTAAAACAGAATTAAACTAGAAATCATATATACAAAGAGATATATGGAAATTCCCAATATTTGGAAGTTGAAAACACATTAAATAACCCTCAAAGAAGTCTCAAGGAAAATTATAAAATAAATTATATTGAACAAACAAGAAAATAGAATATATCAAAATTTGTGTGGTGCAGCTAAAGCAGTAATCACAGGGAAATTTATAACATGAAAAAGGTTTCAAATCAATGATCTAAATTTACATCCTAAGAAACAAAAATGAGAAGAGCAAATTAAACCCAAAGCATGAAAAATGAAGCAAAGAAAGATAAGAATAGAAATCAATAAAGGTAAACCAAAATAATAGAGAATATCTATCAATAAAAGCAAAAGCTGTTATATAAGAAACATCAATAAAATCAACAAACTTCTAGCCAGGCTAATTATGAAGCAAAGGAAGAAAATACAAATACCATTAGGAATGTATCAGTACAGACCCCACAGACATGAAAAGAATAATACAAGAATATTAGGAACAACTTTATGACAATCAATTTGATAACTTGGCTGAAATGGACTGAGAGACACAATCTATCATAGTTCACTCAAGAAGAAATAGATTTTCTAGATAGCCTTATATTTATGAAAGAAATGGAATGTTTTTATCAAAAGCCTTCCCCCAAAGAAATATCCAGGCCCAGATGGCTTCATTGTTGAATTCTACCATGCATTTTAGAAAGAAATACCAATCCAACACAACCTATTTCAGAAAACAGAAGAGGAAGAAACAGTTCAGAATTCATTTTATGAGGCCAGCATTACCCTGATACCCAAATCAGGCAAAGGTATTTATAGAAAACTATAAAGTAACATCCCTTATGAACACAGACAAAAAAATCTTTAACAAATATTTGAAAATCAAGTTCAGCAAAATAAAAAAAGTCACCTTATGACTAAGTGAAGTTTATCCCAGGAATGTAAAGTTGGTTCAAAATTCACAAGTGAATTGATGTAATTCATCACATCAACAGAATAGAGAAGTAGAACCATATGATAATCTCAACAGATGCAAAAATGCATGACAAAATTCAGCATGCATGCATGATATAAAGTTTCAGCAAAATTGGACTATCTCAACCTAACAAAGGGTATCTACAAAAACCCTACTGTTAATAAACCTAATGTGAAACAGCTGAATACTTACTCCCTAAGATTGGGAAAAACATTAAGATATCCATTCTCACCATTCCTAGTCAACAACATTGTACAAGAAAGCATAGCCAGCCAGTGAAGTAAACAGTAAAAGAAAAGAGATAAAATGTATACAGCCTGGAAAGGAAGAAACTAAACTGTCTTTTTTTTTACAGATAACAAGATCATCTACATATACTTTACAAAAACACTACTACAGGGAAGCGGATGTGGCTCAAGTGATTGGGCTTCCGTCTACCACATGGGAAGACTCAGGTTCGATCCCTGGGGCCTCCTGGTAAAGGCATGCCTGTGTGGTGAGCCAGGCCCATGTGGCGATCCAGGCCTGCGCAGCAAGCTAGCCATGCAGCAAGATGATGACACAGCTAAAGAGGGACGAAGAGGAGAGTCAAGGCGAGATGCAATATAAAACCAGGAACCAGCAAGTGGATGAGGCTCAAGTGATAGAGCTTCTGCCTACCATATGGGAGGACCAGGGTTCGATCCCTGGGGCCTCTTGGTGAAAAAGAAGAGAAAGTGTGCCTGCACGGCGAGCCAGCACCCATGCAAGTGCCCACACAGGTGCCTGCATTGTGACCCAGTGCCTGCGCAAGTGAGTCACACAGCAAGATGATGATGCAGCAAAAGAGACACAAGGGGAGAGTCAAGGTCAAGTGCAGCAGAAAGCAGGAACTGAGGTTGCACAATTGACAGTGAACCTCTCTCCACATCAGGGGTCTCTAGGATTGAATTCCAGTGAATCCTAGAGGAGAGAAAATGAGAAAAGAAGACAACACAGACAGCAAAAACAGCAGGGCAGAAGGAGGGGGAAGGGGGAAAAATAAATAAATAAATATTAAAAAAAAAAAAAAAAGAAAGAAAACCAGGAACTGAGATGGTGCAAGTGACAGGGAACCTCGGTCCACATCGGAGGTCCCCCAGACCGAATCCTGGTGAATCCTAGAGAAAACAAGAAGAAAAGACAAAGAGAAACAGACACAGATAATGATACAGCAAAAGGACAAAGAAAGCTAAAATAGCACGGTGAGGGGGAGGGGGAGAAAATAAAATTTTTAAAATTTAAAAAGCCTTATTAAAAAAAAAAACACTACTACCACTAATGAGTATAGAAAGATCAAAGGATAACAAGGTCAACAACAATAATCAACTCTATATACTAACCATAAACAATACATGATTTAAAATCTCAATATACACTAGTCATAAACACCACATGATTTAAAAATTTAAGTAATATTTACAATAATTTAAAAGCATGAAATACTTAGAAATAAATCTAACAAAATATAAGCAATATTTGAAGGCTGAAAAATGTACAATAATGGTGAGACAAATAAAAAAATACCAACATCAATAGAGAATAGTGAGATATATCCTATTTATAGATCATAAGAACTCAATATTAAGATGCCAATTTTCTCCATATCAATTTAGAGTCAAGGCGAAATTCCACCAGGAATTTTTTATAGAAATTGACAAACTGATTCAAAAATTTAAATGGAAAAGTGGAGGAATAAGAATAGTCAAAACAATTTTGGAAAAGGAAAAAAAGTTGGAGGACCTCCACTATTTCAAGATTTTATAAAGCTACTGTAATCAATTGAAGAAATGATACACACGCTGCTCAGTGGAACAAAATAGAGTGTAGAAAGAGACCCATATACGTATATATAAATAGGGTCAATTAATTTTGACAAAGGAGCCAAGGTAATTCAATAGAGGAAGGATAGTCTTTTCAAGAAATGATGCTGGAACAATTGCATATCCATGTGCAAAAGAGTAAATCAAGACCCACATCACACATCATTTACAAAAGTTAATTAATAATAGATCATAGACCTAAATATAAAGCCTAAAATTAAAAACCTCTAGAAGGAAACAAGAGAAAAATCTTTTTGTGATATTGGGTTAGACAAAGACGTCTTTAATAAGACACAAAAAGCATAAACTATAGAAGATAATTAGATAATTAAAAAAATAAAAACTTCTGCTCTTTAAAAGACACAGCTAAGCCTTCATCTCTACAGATACAATTAACTTTCCCTAATCAAAGTTCCATCAGGACAAACTAGGAAAAACTTTAAGCCCTAACTTTCCTAAGACTTCCTTTCTTCAGATATAAAATGAAGGGGTTTGCAAGTTTCCTATTCCAAAATTCTGTAATGTTAACCTATCATGCCTTTAAGATTGCTAAGGCCCCAACTTATCTGCTAAGTATTCCTTAACTATTTCAGTCCAGAACAAGCTATCCTTATCAAGAAATCCATTCTAACTTACTGTATATGCCTCTCATTTACTTACTGTTACTATCTACATTTTTCAGTGTATATATGTCTTATCTATCTGACTAGATTATAAATTCTTTGATGGTAGAGAATGAGTATTCTACTTATTTGACATCTTCACAACACCTAGCATGGTACCTGGAACATAGGAGTAACACAGTAAATATTTGATTCATTACATGTTGTATAAGAACATCCTCTTTGTTGCCATTCTGGGTACTTTGTCCAATTGCCCTGTGTTTTTTCAGGAGGTATGTATCAGAATTGCACAATTGGTTTTGTTTGTTTTTTGAGGTATCAAGGCTGGGGAATGAGCCCAGGACCTCATATGCAGGATGCCGGCACTCTACCACTAAGCCACATTGGCTTCCCTTAGTTGGTTTTTTCATTTGTTTTGCTTATTATTTGTTTATTTGATTTTAGGAGGCACCAGGGACCAAACCTAGGACCTCCCAGGTGGGAAGCAGGTGCTCAACCACTTGAGCTACACACCCGATCCCTGTACAATAGTATTTTAAGTATAGAACCATCAGGGTCTTCTTTTTAATATACTCATACAAAAAGTGAATTTCATAGGGCTTTCCCCCCTCATTTACTTCCTACAACTATTTTAATGGCTTTCTTGGCTGTGGAAACACACAAAGCATACACTCTGAAGGAAATGTCTGCAAGGGTGCTAAAAACACTTTTTTAATCAAAGTTACAGTCTTTACATTACAATTTCTTAAATCCATTATTTTACATATATCAATGCTGAAGTTCATTTAAACAATACATTTAAAAGCTGGCGATATCCCACTGTATATATAATATTTACATATATAATGTATACTTAAATATTAAATAAGGCCAACCTTAAAATTGAACCATGGGATAAGTCTGTGATTAATAATTTTCTACCCATAGAAATATTTTCCTTTATCTATTTCTTCCTCACTCTAAACCATTCTCTATATCAACTATTTCTTCCTATTAGCTTATATTCCCAGTTAAAAGGTCTTATTTCACTTTCACAAATCACAAACTGATGGACAAACTATAACACAATTACTACTGTCAAATTTTAGTTTGTGCCTAAAAATTTCATTTATTTCTAATCAAGTTTAGTTAATCAAGTCAGTTTTAAATTATTTTATAAAATTCTTCCATGATATTTTACTCACGCTACATTGTACTTACCTTCATTGGCATAAGTGCAAGGAAATCAGTAATGAGATTATGGATTCTACGAATATAAAATTCTTCCTGATAAAAGTTTTCTGAACCCACTACAGATTCAGTAAGGAACAGGAAAACATTGTCAGCAATTGCAAGCTCTGCCATTGCTTCATCTGCTTCAGTGAATTCAGCAAGAGCTAGAAATATATTTTGAAAAGCAGTGAAAGGGAGGAAAAAAATCATTAACTCATATTATAATATCTCATAATACTCTGCTGACGGTTCAAAATTCAGATCACTTTCCAATCTTCTAGCATGTGCTGTGCACAAAATGAGACTGTTTATAATGGTAATTGACTCTCAAGCCCTACAGTAGAACTGCAAAAATATAAAAATGCATTAGAAGAAAACATGCTCTTTATAACACGTTTATTAAAAATTTCTTTAGAGAAGTCTGATGTAACACTAATGTAAACAGGGAGCTTTATCCAAACATTAACATATTAAAATGATGCTAAGGCTTTAATCTCAATGAAATAAACTGGGTCATTCAGAAAAAAGTCTTGACAGCCAGAAACTGAAAACCAAAAACCTGACCATTCATAATTCTACTAATTTGGTAATCAAGGAGTTAAAAGCGAAAAATTAAATCTTAACAATAAACTGGTCTTATACTTTTATAATTTTTCAACTTTTTATTTATTAGGAAAATTCCCAACAGATATCTAATAATCAGCTAGTATAATAATCTCCACATATTCTATCACCTTGCTTCAGTATTATCAATTTATGGTCAGTTTTGTTTTACAAATATCCCCATGTATTCCTCCCCTCATCCATATTACACAGAAGCAAATTCCAGCCATTTTATAATTTCACCATAAATATTTCAATTTACAACTAAAAGATACCTTTTTAAAAAACAAAAATAAAAATGAACTACATACATATAATACCATCATATCTTTAAAAATAACCAACAATAAATTTCTTAATATCAAATATCCAGAGAGTGATCAAATTTCTAGTGGGCTCAAAACGGTCAAGAAAGGACTTAGTTTTGTTCTTGCTTTTTATTTTCTGAAAAGTTAGCTTGAATCAGAATTCAAATAAGGTCTGTACCTTAACTGCAATCAGTTGGTAAGTCAGTAGGGCTCTCCTATATTTTTTTACTTGTCCCTGTAATTTATCTGCTGAAGAAACTTGGTCTTTTGTCCTGGACAGTTGTCCACAGTGTGGTTTGGTACTGCATCCATAATAAGTTAACATATTCCTCTGTCTTCTATATATTCTGAAAATTGGTAGTGTGAGCTACAGAGACTTGATCTGAGTTATGTCCGATTTTGGGGGCAATATTATGATCATACATGTTATTGTGTCCTTTCATAAAAAGACATATTGGTAATTACTTCTTTTAAATTTGAAATATAAAAGTGCTAGGTGGGAAACGGACTTTGGCCCAGTGGTTAGGGCGTCCGTCTACCACATGGGAAGCCCGCGGTTCAAGCCCCGGGCCTCGTGAACCCGTGTGGAGCTGGCCCATGCGCAGTGCTGATGCGCGCAAGGAGTGCCGTGCCACGCAGGTGTGTCCCCCGCGTGGGGGAGCCCCACGCGCAAGGAGTGCACCCATAAGGAGAGCCGCCCAGCGCGAAGGAGGGAGCAGCCTGCCGAGGAATGGCGCCGCCCACACTTCCCGTGCCGCTGACGACAACAGAAGCGGACAAAGAAACAAGACGCAGCAAAAAGACACAGAAAACAGACAACGGGGGGAGGGGAGGGGAATTAAATAAATAAAAAATAAACCTTTAAAAAATAAATAAATAAATAACTAAAAGTGCTAGGTAATTTTGGGGTAATTGGGCTTTGGAAAAGAAGTGCTACTTAGGTTATTCTGCCTGTCAAAGAGATTAAATACATAGCCTACTGGCTACTGAAAGTATATTTTCATTGTCTTGAAGGGTATCAGGACTAAATATAAGCCAGAATAGAAAATAGATGTTTATATTTTGTTCTTTTGAAATAAGGACTGCATATCTATCCTTTCCATACAAACTCACTGAGAACAAAATAGTTTAATTTTTGGTTATGATTAATAATAATTAATGTTATTAATTATTATTAATTAAATAGTCCCAATAATGATTAATTCTGAATACTCACTTGAATTCAGAAAGACTGGAATTAAAATTGCAAAATGATCAATTCAAAAACTATTTCTAAAAGACTATTTAGGTAACAAAACAGCATTAATATCAACGTAAATTGAGCTCTAATGTCTAAAAACCGAATATTAAAATTTTGTGACAGAAGTGGATTTGGCTCAACTGATAAGAGCATCCACCTACCACATGGGAGGTTCAGGGTTCAGACCCAGGGCCCCCTGACCCGTGGCAGGGCACTCCATGTTCAGTGCTGATGTGCGAAAGGAGTGTCCTGCCACGCAGGGGTGGCCCCTGTGTAGGAGAGCTCCACGTGCAAGGAGAGCCACCCCATGCGGAAAAAAAAAACAACCCGCCCAGGAGTGGCGCCACACACACAGAGAGCTGATGCAGCAAGATGACACAACAAAAAGAGATACAGATTCCTGGTGCCGCTGACAAGAATCCAAGAGAACAAAGAACACACACAGTGAATGGACACAGGCAGGCAATGCGGGGGAAGAGGAGAGAAATAAATAAATAAATCTTTAAAAAAAATTTTTTTGTGGAAGTTTACTAAAATTCCAAACATACTTTCTTTTTTATAAAATTAGAATGTAATAAACATGCTTGATATATTTTTCTGATATCTATGAAGATAAAAGTACCAAATTTTCACAACTGTGATCATTGTTAAAACTTGTTGGGATTATTTGAAATGACCATTTCTGTAACACAAAATAACCTATCTTTCTAGAAATTTTTGAAATGCAAATTAACATAGAACATTTTCTATACGTTTAAAATTTTAATGATAATATCACTAATTAGTAAAGAATATAAACAGGTATGAATATCTAGAGCCAAAGAGATTAAGTGATTAGCCAAATATCTGGTACTTGAAACCAGGTATGTGACTCCAGGCCTGTTTTTATCTCTTACATATACAGTTCTTATATGTAAGAACTATAACATATTCTATTCTGGCTCTCAAAGTTAGGGCAATAGTACAGTAATTTGTACTATATGAATCTGGTGAACTATTATTACATAACCATTTAAATATTTAAAGAATAATTTTACCACACTAATGAAAGAAGTTGTTGGTGTGGGAAAAATGGGGGGTGTGGGGAGTGGGGCATATGGGAATCTCCTGTATTTTTTTAGGGTAACATTTTGTGTGATCTATGTATCTTTCAAAAATAAATTAAAAATGTATTAAACAAAAAAAAAATTTTATGCCAGAAAAATACTGGAAGACTTATAAATAAATAAAGAGTATAACTGAAAATCAATAGAATTTGTAACATGAAGGTAGAAGTCTAATCAGCATCTATCATCCTTGACCTAAAAATCACTAATATAAAAAACTGCCTTCTGCAGACACCTTGAAAACAGCATGACACTAGTAAACAAAATGTTCTAGAATCATATAGATGATAAGATAATGGCATCTTTGAATACTCTGGGACTGGAAAATACTGACATGGATTGCAAAATTTCATAGTCTTTGCAGATTTACCATAAAAACTTAACAGATGTGACATCTTTGGGTTTTAAATTACTAAAAGCAGCAACTAAAAGCATCCTATCAGGGTAAACCACTAAAGTATGATAACTACATGAATGTAAACTGTAGAATAGGAATTTCTGTATTCTTCTGTATGAGCATGACAGAGATAAATTAATATGAATGATAATACAAATAGTAGACATTCTTTTTTACTGCTAAGTCAAAACTCTACTTCTATTCTTGGTGTAAATATCTCCTTTTTAATATTTTGTATTTTAAAATATTAGTTTTTACATTGACACATGCGAAAGTTGATTTATCTGTGGCCAAAACCAAGGACATGTATGAAAATGAAAACAGTGATTTTTCATTTTAAAAAATTATTTAGTAAGATACTGTCATTTCAAACTTTAAGCTCTTAAAGAAAAAAGAGTATTGTCACGGACTCCAAGAGAAGGAAATAATATTTCACGTAATTTCTTTTGGTAGTCAAGAAAAAAAATTAATAGGTTTCTATTTCACCACTACATTACAAAGTTCCACTGAATACATCTCTCAATATCTTCCTATGCTCATTCTTATATATTCCAAGACAATAACCATTAAATGTTGATAATCATTTTTCATAACAAAATTCTCTACAATTGATTTACCTGTCACATCAGGTAGCTGGGATATTCCCCTCAATGCCAATGCCCAGGCAAGTCTAACTGTGGCTTGCAGGCCAGGCAGTTTCCAAAGCTGTGAGTCTTGAAGGCGAGAGTGAATTGTTGCAATGTATTGTCTCTCTGTCAAGAGTGGAAGTTGATGAATCATATCTGAAAACACAAAAACAGACCATTGTACCAAAAACTGGAGAAATAATTCTCACTTTTCATATATAGGAATAATATCTAAAAATCAGAAAATCAGAGTATTCTCACCACAGAATTCTGACAAATCATCATTAATATTAAACAGACCAAGAAGTACAACTACTGTGAGAATTGTACAAAAACTACAGACCAAGAAGTACAACTACTTTGAGAACTGTACACAAACTAAAAATGAAAGAGTCAATAACTCTAATTTTAATTTCGTTATATTTATAATTTTTAAGGATACCATAAATATGCTAGAAAAGTTAAAGAGCCACACATTTTTCTGCATATAAATTCTAAAATACAAATCAATACTATCTAAAGATGAAAAAAGATACAATTTCACTAGATAAAACAGCCTGTCTGAATTTAAAATATCAAACAAAAACTGACCAAAACAAAGGATACAAAGTACAAACAAGCATCGACCCTGGCTATAATATAAATAAAATAGCCATATGATAATTAAAGGATTTTCTATTTCCAACACAATTGTACTACAGTGCTTCAAACAAGCACAGGGTTCTGATTAAATACTAAAATAATGGGAAATACCACTGACCATCTAGTAATTCATTTATTTTACTTCATTATTTTCTTATATTTTCTTGACATACCATCTTATGAATAACTAGTTCTCTGGTTCCCAAATTTAACAAAGAATCCATTCTTTAATTCTCTGTGCTTCAAAAGTTTCTATGATTGTACATGCATTAATAAATCACTTTTCCATTTATTAATACAAAATGACCAAGAAGAACTTATGATCAAAATAAGCTAATCAATATAAGCACCAACTCTACAATTTCAACCCAACACAAAAAAATTACATCTTGCGATTTAAAAAGAGAAAAAAAAAACACAAAAAAGGAAAAAAAAAATTATATCTTAGCCTATAAAATTTTATAAATATTTCATTTGGCTTTTGAAAAATCTCTGCTTACAAACTTCCATTAATACCTCAAAGACCTCTAGGGTCTGGGGACCCCATGGTTTTGCCCACAACTACTTAACTCTGTGCTTCATTTGTTCAACTCAGTAAATCTAACCAATGCTTAAACTCTCAGCATTCCTTCATGAGCAGAAGTGCCTTCTCTGCTTACCAAGTGACACACAACTTACTGTGTGACAACTTCTTTGGAGAAAATGGCAGTTGTAATTTAAATGAGCTTTTCCTAATGGCTAAGGATGGCCACCAAAGAAGAGGTGAAAATGTCTATGCTCCCCTCATGCCTAATGAAAAGAGATCTGGATGATACAATCAAAAGTGGAGAGGGGGTAAACAGATGGAAAAATTATAAATAGCTATAGCACTAAATGGCAATAATTTTTTGTTGTAGGAATCATTTTTGAGATACTCAGTTCTAAGTAGTAACTCTTTATAAGGATACCAAGTGAAATTTTATCTACTTGACAGAAAATATAAGTCAAAGATGATATATTATAGAAATTTTTATTCTACCCTAGAATTTTCTGAAAGGTTTGAAAATGTGAACACATAAGAGAGAAAACAAGGAATTACATAAACTAGGCATGTATATTTAATGAACATGCATGACATATCCTTTAACACTTTCCCAAACCAAAAGTGAAAAGGACATTAGAAACATCAAACTGGGTTGTAATTTTTTTCAAAATGTGATAGCATATCTAAATATTCAAATATACATGAACTGCACACACAGAAATGAAATATACAATTTATTTTAGTAGTTAAAATATCATTCATAAGTGTTATCTTTACAATTTTAAATCAAAATGTTAAAAACGAATGTATTAATAGGTATAAAATCCAATACCATCTCGCTCCTCTGTGCTTTGTTCTATAAAACTGATATCAAAGCAATACAGAAGGGCCATAAGAAGAGCCAAATTCACTGCATCCAATGAGCCATTAGCCTCAACTGTCACCCTTTCCAAATGTCCAATAAGGAGTAGAGTGTCATCTTTGCCTAAAGGTGACTGGCAAGCCCATGCAAAAAGGCTTTCTGCCAGAGACTGTCTGCACTCCTTGATGAGATCAGAAACCTGGAAATAAAAACATGAGACTATCAGCATAAATTACAGTGAAGCTTGGTCTTATTCCAAAATGTAATCTCTTATTAACTAAAACCTATCTGAATTCACATGTGCTCCTAAAATCTTGCCTCTGGAATTCCAAGCAAACCCTATTTTTATTTTTCCTTCTTAAATTTCATGAAGAGTTTATTCCAAACCATAAAAGAAAAAAAGAAAAAAAAAGGAAAAAACATAAACACAAAAAAATTTAGAGAGAGAAAAAAAGTTTTAAAGTAAAGAAAAAAAATAAGAAAAAAACAGGAGAAAAAAGAGATGAGAGGAAAAAAAAGTTCATTTCAGAAAAAAAGAGCAAGAATGGCATGTAAGTAGCTATAAAGATGATGAAAACAATTACAAGTCAAAGTCATGGACACAGCTGTCTACACACTATAATATGCATTAATTTTCCTATGCCTGTATTAGGAGAATTTTCTAATTGCCATGACTTTTCTACCTCTCAGATTTGACAGACAACCCATGAACTGATTTCCTTGCCTCCTTGCGATGTTTTTCACTGCCCAAACCTCTCTCTCGCTGTAGTTTCTCAAATTCATTGTTCATATCAATCTGTGACACCAGAGTAAGAACTTTATAAGTCATTCCTTGCTCCATGAGCTCATCTGTAAAGTGTGTTGTCATGGAAACCAGCTCTGGACTGTAATGAACAGAAATCAAATAAACAATAATGAACGATAATGCTTATATTTCCTCATCACAATAAACATAGCAAAAGCTCTTTTGACAATAATGTTACTGAAAGCAACCGGATGAATTATAACCTTGCTCCTTTCATCTTTTCTAGAACATTCGGTTTCAATAAACTTCTAGGCATATTTGCAAACATAAAACAGGTTTAAACTATCATGTACTTCTTGGGAATATTTATTACTCAGCTTATGTTATCAGCTTTTATGTTTTATTTTATTTAAATTATTCATTCTATGGGAAAATCTTTTTCTAAAGATTTATAATTGTTCAAGAAATTTCTAATTAATACCTGAAATCATAAGAAGCAAACAGACCTGAGTTCCAGGGTCCAAGTCTTTCCTCGTCGAGACTGAATCAAGGCTTTCAGAGAATTTGCAATACACCGTTTTCCATCCCAGTATAAAAGAACAGCTACTAATCCTCTGGTGAGGCCAGGAAAATGTGGCTGTTGGTGCTCTCCTAGAAAAGGAAGTTGAGAAAAGTAGTAATATATCAATGATGAAACAAAAACCACTAAGCCAATGCTCATTTCAAAGAATTACAGAATCTCTGGGTTTTAAGGCACTATAATGGTCCTCTACTTCAAACTCCATGCATTATTTTATTCTTTCCACAAAAGACTCAAGAGAAGCCATTTAACCTATGCTGTAATACCAGCGGAGACACAATTCACCATTTTCCAAACTCCCAACTGCACCTTCATCTACTATTTCCATATACTAAATCTAATCTCATTTAACTCATATTTTACTCTCACATGAATTCTTTCAAAAACTAAATAACCTTTTCTTAAATTTCAAGTTCAGTCACCCATTTAATTGCTCTCCTTTGAATGGGGTTCACTTTTCTTTTAGTACCTTACCTATAATTTCATCTCATCGCCTAGTTTTCTTATCCCTTTACCCCAATTATTCCTCCATTCCACTCCATTCAGTTTCCCAGATAGATCACACTGCTTCGCATCAGTCTCTCTGTACTATATCCTCTGCCTGAATCCCTTCCACTTTCTTAGTGTCCACCTATTCCACCTGATACGGCCTAGTCATTCTCAATCTAAGGCTCATGATTTTTGTGAACACTTTTCTGTACACCCCAAAGTAAATTAATCTCCTTCCTTCTGGATCATCACTTAATCTTGCACAAACTTGCATTAATGCATTTAATTGTCAAAAGTATTTGTTTCTGCCTTTCTCAATTACTTGACTGTGAGTTCCTATACAGTAGCAGGGGTTTTATTCATCTTTATAGCCCTAGAGTCTTAACAAGATGCATGGCAAATGGTTCGTATAGAATAAGTGTTTCTTTTTTTAAAAAAAAAAGATTTATTTTATTTATTTCTCTCCCCTCCCTCCCCTCCAGTTGTCTGTTTCCTGTGTCCATTCGCTGCGTGTTCTTTGTCCGCTTCTATTGTTGTCAGTCACACAGAAATCTGTGTCTCTTTTTGTTGCATCATCTTGCTGTGTCAGCTCTCCATGTGTGCTGCGCCATTTCTGGGCAGTCTACACTTTCTTTCACACTGGGTGGCTCTCCTTATGGGGCGCACTCCTTGCGCGTGAGGCTCCCCTGCATGGGGGGCACCCCTGCATGGCAGGGCACTCCTTGCGCACATCAGCACTGCACGTGGGCCAGCTCCACACGGGTCGAGGAGGCCGGGGTTTGAACCGTGGACCTCCCATGTGGTAGACAGACACCCTATCCATTGGGCCAAGTCCACTTCCCCTAAGTGTTTCTTAAATAAAAGTCCTGAGCTAAACTCAGAACTCAAGCATGTCCAGTTAACATCTTCCTCATAGAATGGGAAAATTACCTTCCTCTTTGTCAACATTGAATTTCTTCTAATGCAGCCTTAGTTCAAAAGGATTTTGGTAGCCACATGGGATCTTTAAACATACTGAGGGAGCAATGTGGCTCAAGCAGTTGGGCATCCACCTCCCACATAGGAAGTCCCGTGTTCAGTTCCCAGAGCCTCCTGAAGAAGACAAGCAGACACCACAAGGAACAGACACTGCAAGGAGCAGATGCTGCAACCACTGCAACAAGCAGACACCCATCCAGCAGACGCCCATCCAGCAGATGCCATAACCACTACAACAGCGGATACAACCAGCAGATGCTGCAACCACCACAACAAGCAGTCTGCCCCAAAGAGCAGACACTGCAACTAGCAGATGACCCAACCAGTCAGGAGCTGATGTGGCTCAAATGGTTGGGAATTCACCTCCCACATGGGGAGGTCCCAGGTTCAGTTCCTGGTGCCTCCTAAAGAAGATGAGCAGACACTGCAAGCAGACAACAAGCAGGCAGACGAGGGAGTCGTGGCGGGGGGGAGGTGGGTATAAAAAAATTAAAAATTAAAAATCCAATGTTAAAAAAAATAAACATATTAAACTTTCTTTCAATTAAAAGGCCTATATTTGGGAGTGGATGTGGTTAAAGAAGTTGAGCACCTGCTTCCCAAATGGGAGGTCCAGCGTTCAGTCCCCAGTGCCTCCTAAAAATAAAACAAAGCACAAAAAGCAAAAAAAAAAAAAAAAAATTCAGGGGAGCCAATGTGGCTCAGTGGTTTAGCACCAGCTTCCCACAAAAAAAACCCTATATTTTCTTCACATGGCTCCTGTGGCAAAAATTAAAATAAACTGCTTATTTTATGGAATTTTTTCCATTGAGATGAGAATAAGATGTACACAAATTATTTGTGCTTAAAATCATCATCCTTGCTTTAGTCTTATTTTAAAATAATTACATCTTCATATGGAAATAAATATAACAGCAATTTTTACAAATTTACATACAAGGCACAGAAAGGCTATTTCCATGTTAAAAAGGAACTGTGTTCTAAAAATTAAAATACTCTTCTGAAGCTGGGTAATACCATTCCCTAAACAAACAATATTACAAGCAACAATTAGATCCCAGAACGCCCTCTCCCCTAAAATGTACCTAACTCATTGCATGTGTACACGGAAGTTAATCACATTTATGACACAGCATTTGGGGGGGAAGTTACTCTAAAAATCAAACTCAGGATTCTAGTTAACAAAAACATTAATGTATTCCAATCCGGATTTTTTTTTAAATACTGGCCAGAACAAAATTCCCAATGATTTCCAAGATGGAAGAAATAAAGGTTTAGAGGGACGCAGACTTGGCCCAGTGGTTAGGGCATCCATCTATCACATGGGAGGTCCGCAGTTCAAACCCCGGCCTCCTTGACCAGTGTGTAGCTGGCCCAAGTGCAGTGCTAATGTGCACAAGGAGTGCCTTTACACCAGGGGTGTCCCCGCGTAGGGGAGCCCCACGCGCAAGGAGTGCATCTCATAAAGAGAGCCGTCCACCGCGAAAGAAAGTGCAGCCTGCCCAGGAATGGTGCCGCACACTCGGAGAGCTGACACAACAAGATGACGCAACAAAAAGAAACACAGATTCCCATGCCGCTGACAACAACAGAAGCAAAAGAAGAAGAACATACAGCAAATAGGCACAGAATAGACAACTGGGGAGGGGTGGGCGAGAAATTAAAAAAAAAAAAAAGTAGCACGAAGCATCAGCAGAAAATCAGAACAGAGAAATGGAAAAGGGGAAGGCCAAACAGAAAATGGGTTGAAAAGATCAAGCAGGGGTGATAATAAAGAAAAAAGGAGCCTTCCTAAAGTCCAAAGGCAGGCACATGGGGCTCCAGCTTACGTACTTTCTATTACAATTGCTAATAAACAACCTATATACAAACATGATTTAAAGCAGGCACTATGCTATATGCTTTTACATGGATGATATCCTTTATTCCTCTCTACAACCCTGTAAGGGAGATACCATTATTATTGCCATTACACTGATGAGAAAAGTGAAACACAGAAGGGCTAAATAACTTGCCCAAGCTCACATGAGAGTAAGTAGTGGCACCAAGGTTCAAATCTTGGCCAATCTGATTCCAAACTTTGGTGATTATTTCACTATATAATTAAAGAAAAGCATTACACATCTGAAAGAGCCTACCTATAAAACCATTTCCTTATTAGAAAAAAGCAATTCCTATGACAATTTACTATAAATTCTTATTAATTTTAGCCCACTGTCACCCATCCCATTCTAGTCTCTGATGAAACTCTGGGTACCAGGAACTGAACCCTGTATATAGAAAACAGGTGCTCAACCACTGAGTTACATCTGCTCCCCAGTGAAAGTTGGGTTTTTTTGTTTCTTTTATTTTGTTTTGTTTTTAGGAGATAACAGGGATTGAGCCAGGGACCTTCATACATAGGAAACAGGCACTCAGCCACTTGAGCTACATCCACTTTCCAGTCTGATGAAACTCTTAATCACTCCTGAATTGTCCTACAAACACATGAAATTCAAATACCCTAACAGATAATTAAAATCACTTTAGATTTATAAATTTCTCCTTGTTTTTCAGTATTTTGGTTCTCTTTTTTCATATTCCAAGTAAAGGATTATGCGTTTTTCTCCAAACCTAGTGAACTTAGTGTAAGCATGAAATACTTTATAATTTTAATAAGTGAATTCATTCAAGATCAAGAACAAGGAACTGCTAATTGACAAGTGCAAAGTAAAAGGCCTATAATTTCAAAATTATAGTTGATCTAATTCAAGTTTCAGTGCACAGAAATTTAAAACTAAAATGTGAAATCACACACTCTTTGTATTTACCAAATTTAGAAACAGAAAAAAATCAACAACTATTATTTGATATTATAGTTTGTTTAAATAAGTAAAAGCATTTTGTTTTTTTAACATTTCCTCAGGTAACATTTTCATTGTGTTCTACGAAAGTGTTCTCTCTAAACAAGAGTATAAAAGGATTCACGTCCCAAACCTGTCCTGTGGATTTCCAGCATCCCTCTCAGAAGCAAGCACTGCCATTAGTTTCTTTTCTTTTTTTTTTTAAGATTTATTTGGTTTATTTATTTTCCTCCTTGTTGTTTGCATTTACCGTGACTGTTGGTTGTGGACTGGTCTCTTTTAGTAGGTACAAGGAACCGAACCTGGGACTTCTCATGTGGGAGAGAGGCGCCCATTCGCTTGAGCCACCTCTGCTCCCTACTTTGTTGTCTCTCATTACGTTCTCCTCCGTGCCTCTCTTGTTGCATCATCTTGTTGCATCACCTCGCCGCATCAGCTTGCTGTCTTGCTGTCTTTAGGAGGCACCAGGAACTGAATCTGGGCCTCCCATGTGGTAGGCAGGAACTCCATCACTCGATCCACATCCACTTCCCCATCAATTTTTACACACTTTCAGAGATCATCTACACATTTATAAGTTTACATGTATACACTGTTCTGAATTTTACTTTTCTTAACAATCTTGGTATCTTGGTGTCTTTTGCATATCCTTATTGTCTCTAATAGCTACAGTAAATGGTTGTATCATAATTAATTCGCTACTCTGAAGAACATTTCTGTTGCTACAAATCTACGCTATCACAATGAATATATTTTACATCATTCCTTGTGTGATATATCAAGAGACTTTTGGTTTCAGTTCCAACATGGAGTTACGTCTTTTCAAAGGTTTCAACAATGTTTTAAAAGCTCTTTTAAATTAAGTGATTTCAAGGAAAAATGCTTTATTTCTCAAAAACTGAAACCAGTGAATAAATATTCACTAATTTATACAATTACAAAACACAGATGAGAAATAAAAATATCAAAGTTGAGGCAATATGAGATAAAACTGCTAAAATTCTGACCCTAAATAATTATAATTTACCATAAACATATCCACATGAAAAAAGTACACAGAAATTCAGCTAATTGGCCTAAGACTCAGAATTCAACCACATTCTCAGTTCCATGCCAGAAATGTGACGATATTGGGCAATATAGGAACCCTTAAAGATCTTAAAGCAGGTTAACCCTTTCTACCCTATTGTACTTCTTACAGATGTCTTAGTTCCCAAACTGTACTTTAAACTCCTTGACAATGAGAGCGTCTTTATTTTGACAGTCATCAGTCCTTGGCCCTCTTCTCCATCAGGACTCTCTACCTAGGTAATCTTATCCAGTCCTACTGCATAAAATACCATCTATATTAGTGGTTCTCAATCAAAGATGATTTTGAACCCCCAGGGAACATTTGGCAATGTCTAGAGAGATGTTAGATTGCCATGACTTAGGACAAGGGAGGGTACTATTGGCATCTACAAGATAGAAGATCAGAGAAATGCTGCTAAATATCCTGCATTGTACAGGACAGTCGCCCAACAAAGAATTAACCAGTCCATCTTCCTCCAATCTCTCCCTCACTCAGAATGCTCCAGACACAGTAGTCTCTCCCTGTTTTTAAAATGCCTTTGTTCCCACCTCAAGTACTCGCTATTTGCTCTGCTTGGAACACTCTCCCCCAACAACTTTACATGTCTAGCACTTTCTCATCATTCAGATTTCAGGTCAAATGTCCCATTCTCAGAGAGGCATTCTTGAGGTACCCTATTTAGAGTTGCCCCCATTCAATTCCCATTTCTCTGGATCCCACTGCCTTGTTTTATTTTCTTCCTAGGATTTAGTATTATTGAAATTATCTCTTTTCTAACCTATTCATTATCTAAATCACTCCCCTAAAAAGAAACTCCAGAAAAAAACAGTGGCCTTGCTTTCTTATTCACTATATGACAATAAATGCTTTGGGCTATAAGACTTCCGAGACACAACCAATTATTCTTTGCTAGTAGATCACCGTGTAAAAGCCAACTTAAAACAGTTAAATTACCTTTAAAACTCTGATCACTAAAATGAAGACTTTCCTTCAATCAAAGGTAAACAAGGGAAATACTTGGCATATAGTTTAAACCCTCAGAAACTACGATAGAATCTTAAAAAAATGCTTGAAAGTATGAGTGGATAATTTTGTAATTCTGTACTACATTATCATAAGTTCGGCTAAATGTCAACTTACCAGCAAGGAGAAGTTCAACGGCTGCCAATTCTCCAATATCAAAAAGGTCACTGAGGATAAAGGCTTCCTTAATGAGTTGTTCAGGAAGAAGTCGGGTTCCCTGTTGACCCTGGATTGCAACTCCATCTGTACTAGCTTTCTGAACTTTCTCATGTTGTTGAACATTTTTTGGCTACAATGGTAAAAATAAGTTAAGATCATATAATAAAAATAGTAAAATTGGAGACAAAGTCCAAATGTGAAAGAAGTTTCTTTATGACTATAGCCTGGTAACAATTCAAACAGAAATATTTCTTATCAAATAATCTAGAATTAGAACTTTATAAGATTTTTTACCTTTTCAATAATTATTTCTACTAAACTCTGAACTACAAAATTTTAAGAAAACATAAAATAGCATACTATTTTTCATATTTCTAAGGAATGTTTCTAATTATATATTTAATAAATATAAGAAAAAGGTCTTCAAGTGGGAAATGACAAATGATAAATGAATTTTTGAATTATTGGAAGACTTTATTAATATTATTTAAAATGAGGTCTTATCCCATAAAGATTAAATAGAGTAAATGTACGCCATTTAAGTTAAATAATTTATTTATATAAATTAAACATATTATTTGATGGATCCAAATTATCTGATGGATCATAATTTTTTAATTTAGACCTTTAAAAAAAGCTACACAGGTCATTTACTACAACCCCTCTATTACAGATGAGAAAACTGACACTCAGGACAGTCAAATTTGTAATCATACAACTTGTGGTCATACAACCAGTTACATAAAATAAGTCTGTGGTTATACAACTCTCTAGCGATACAGCACGATGGGAATCCAGCTCAAATGGCTCCAAGGATAGGGTTCTATCTACTGTACTATTAGGTTTTCTTTTTTTCTGGTAACACCAACCTATTACTTAAATGATCTTGTTAGTATATAAAAGAATATTCTCAAACAGCAAGGAAGTGTTTCCAAATATAAATTCTCTCCACTAACATACTATTATAAGTTGCAAAGGATTTCAAAATGAAGTGACTGATGGTACACAAGAATTAATTAGCTTAGCTAACACAACTTATATAATACTACCAAAGGTTAAAATGTTGAACGACGTATACCTGGAAATAAATTAATTAACCTTACCAAACTTAGATGTATTATTAACTATAAGTCAGAAACTCCAAGACTAGTATTTCTGGAATACACTGAAGTTTTATATCATAAGCAAATATTATCATCTACTAGCTAGAGATAAATAACAAAAGTAACTCCTATGGAGATCAAGAGAATAATTGCTCCCAGAAGAAATTCAATTTTTAAATAAATACAGTGATACAATAGAAATCACTGAAAGAGGACATATAACAAAATGTTTATATGCACTAAGATTTTGTTTATATGCATTAAGATTTTAAGATTTTTAAAGAAAAGCAAATTTAAGAAGCAAAATAAAGTAAATTTCCTACTGGGTTTCTGAACAATGAGATGAAGTCAGGTTTGTGTTTCTTCAAAATCATGTCAAGAAGGTGGACAGCTTCAGGTTGTCTTCTCCAAAGAGCATTTCCCACTGTTTGCCAAATGTCTTTGTAAGGACCCCATAGACTAGCAGCTTAAAAAAAAAAAAACATAAAACCAACATTAAATAAAACACAAATTTGGAAAATAATGTGATGTTATCTTCCACATATTTTAGTCACACTCAAAGTTACTTTTTTTTTTTTCAGGTATCAGGGAATGAACCCAGGACCTCATACACGGAAGGAGGCACTCAACTACTTGAATTACATCCACTCCCCTCAAAGTTATTTTTAAGTATAAGGAGCTATATATATATAAACCATACAATAATACAGTTTATTAGAATTCTCAGCAATGTAAACATTATTTTATCTACTTAATATAAAATAAAATAAATCCTAACTTTAAATTGGAATATCAAGTGAGGTTGGTTTTGCCACTTTATTAGCCATGTGACCAGTAACAAAGGAATAACCTCTCTAAACTTAGTTTTCTCATATGTAAAACAAGGATATCATATGCTTCATGTAGTTTTAAGAAATGAGACAAACTAATTAAAATGCATTAATACAGTTCCTGGAATATGACAGGCACTCAAGAAAAGCACCCTTCCTTCCTTTCCTATCATCCAAATGAGAAGCAGAACTAGGAAAAAATCAGACTTCCAAAAATCTAGAAGACGAAAAAAAATGTATTTTGGCTAGGATCCTAGCTATTAAAAACAGCTCAGAAATAGAGAATACTTCTGTAACTCATATAAAAAGGATAACATTTTGATTTGTAAAAGCAGTAATAATAGGTAATACTTACTAAGCTTTTGTTATGTACTAAAACAGTGTGCTAAGTAAGGTCTTTACATGTACCGTTTTATATTACCATTTTATATTATAACACCCTATAAGGCCAGCACTACTCCTTTCTCCATTTTGTAGGTATGGAAACTAAAGCGGAGAGGTCAAGTAATTTATCCAAAGTTTACAATGGATAAGCAGGACTTGAACCCAGACAGTCTGGCAACAGAGTGTATACTAATGACTAGGTTATACTGCCTCTTTCACTTGCCTCTGGAAAGTGAAAATACTTGAAAAGATGAATTTAGGTATCTCAGAAATATCTGGTAGTCATTACCAATTATTATATTAAAGGTACTCTATTTTATATTTTGTTACCTTTTTTTTTTTTTTTTTGGTGGGGAATGCACTAAATGTATTTTATGACTCACCAACTGAAAAACACTACCTTAAAGCCCAAGTTTCTGTTTGGAAACAGTCTAAGTACCCATATGCAGTCATAAGGACTCTGAAAGGAAAATCGGCCAAATCAATCTATCAGCCAATGAAACTGAGCACTAACTATAGCCTACAAATTGAAGGATGGTATGTTTAACTGCTGTCTAAGAAAACACAAAGCCAAAAAACATTACCAGGCAGTAAGAATGACATGAAAGGTAACTGTAACTTAAATAAAATGCATTATAACCCTTGTAAGTAAAAAGGGGCAAGGTACTCGGAACTTTTTTTAAAATGGTGTGGGCATGTTAAGAAACAAAATCTGATGATGTGCATGGAGAGAACAACCTAAACCAGTCAAGCTGGATTATTCACTCATTCATTCACTTATTCAAGAAATATTTACCGAATACTTTCTATGTACCAGGGACTATAGACTGAACAAGACAAAAAGGATCCCAGGCCTCGTGGAACTTATAGATTTACAAAAAAGACACATATTAAACAAAGAATTCAAAAAATAATTACCAGTATAATGAATGTTATGATTCTATTAGAGCACACAAAAGAAGTAGAGTGCTATGAGAGCACGCAAAAAGAAGAACCTAACCTAATCTGAAGGTCTGAGTAGGAAGCGATGTGCCAAGTTTTGGGGATGGGGAAGAAGGTGAATGGGCATCTGCATTTATAGATCAGCCAACTCCCCATTTTGCTTCCCTTGCTTTAATGCCATACTTGACAATCTTCTGATTGATATTGCTTGTCATATAAATATCTCCCAAGGGTAAAGAACATGCTGACAAACCAACCTGAGTACCTACGGTAGATATTCTTCCTATTAAAAATTAATAAATTGGTATACTGGTTTATATGTCTGCTTTTCTGAGCTTAGTTAGAGGAAATTAGTTTACTGGAACTTGATCAACTCTAGATACAATAGATTTCTCAGCCTGCCAAAATGAAGACCAGACACTGGATCCTGGTGACCTGTGAAGTGCTACTTGGCTGGGGATTAGCTGATTTCCCTAGGGATCATTTTCTTGGACCTTTCTAACTACAAAGCATAGAGTAAGGTATGAGCCTTGACTTCAGGCCATGACGGAATTTTTCTTATTTGTAAATGGGAATACACTAATTCAAGTAGTAAAATGACAAAATAAAATTGGCCTTGCAGGACAATGGTGTGGTTGATGGACTAGAATAGGAAGTGCAAGGAAACAAGGATGATAGGTAGGAAAATCACTGATGAGGTGATGGAACCTAAACCAGGATGAGGGCAGTAATAGAAAAGCCCAGTAAAAGAAAAGAAGGTCTGTTAGTAGTGAAAAGGAATCAGAATTAGTAATTGATTGGCCCAGAGTATAAAAAAGAAGGTATCAAAAATGACTCCCAGGCAAATCTGAAACTTGATTGACCACAGATATATCAGAAATATGATATAGAAAGCTGATAAAAATTAATTCTCTATAGGTTACCAGGGGACAGGGTGGGGATAGGGAATGGGAAGTTAAGGCTTAAGATGTATAGGAATTCTATTTGGAATGATGGAAATGTTTTGATAAGACAGTGGTGATGATAGAACAACCTTATGAACATAATTAACAGCACTGAAATATATATCTGAGTGTGATTATTACAAGAGGAAATGTTAGACTGTAAATAGGGTAAAAGAATAAAAAATTTTTTTAAAAAAATTCATGGAACTACAGTACACAACTAAATTAAACCATGGACTATAGTTAATAGTACAATTATAAAAATGTGCTTTCATCAATTGTAACAAATATACCACACTAATGCAAGGTGTTAATAATAGGGTATTTATGTGATTCCTGTATTTTATGCTTAATTATTCTGTAAACCCACAACTCTAATAAAGAAAAAAAATTTTAATTAAAAAAAATATAAAAGTTAGTTCTCTACCCTTAAAAATATTTAATATATGATAGAACCTGTTAAGAACTAATAAACTTGTTTGTACTCTATATTTTTAGTGTAATGAACTCAGTGAGTTTTAGCTAAAAGTTCCATCTTTTTTCCCCTTTTTATGAAAGGCATCCAATAACAGGTTAAAAATCTACATGAAAAAAAACAACCATACTAGCCTCTTTATACCATCACAATATCAACACATCACAGAAGCCAGCTATAACTAAGTTGTTTGTGTTTGTTTTTTTTTTAAGTGGAAAGTTGACTGTCAAAATTCCATTTTTTAAAAGATTTATTCATTTACCTCTCCCCAGGCCCTCATCATTTTGCACTTGCTGTGTGTCTGTTAGTCTTGTTTCTTTAGGAGGCACCAGGAACTGAACCTGATACCTCTGATATGGGAGGGAGGCGTCTAATTGCTTGAGCCACCTCCATTCCCTGCTTTGCTGGGTCTCTCATTGTGCTTTTCTTCTTCCGTCTCTTGTTGTGTCATTTTGTTGCGTCAGCTTGCTGTGCCTGCCAGTCGTGCCAGCTTGCTATCTTCTTTAGGAGGCACCAGGAACCAAACCAGGGAATTCCTGTGTGGTAGGTGGCAGCTCAATCACTTGAGCCACATCTGCTTCCCTATAACTTTTATCTTCATCCTGTCTTCAACTTGGCCAATTTTAGTAAATATCTTTGTTACTGATAACAAATGAAAAAAGGCTATAAGTTTTTCCATAAGATTTTTTTGAGGGATTTGGGGGAGAGGTTTGGGGAGGTGTACCCAGGATTGAATCCAAGTCTTCATACATGAGAGGCAGGAGTTCAACCACTAAACTGCATCTGCTCCCCAATGAGAGTTTTTTTTTTCATTTGTTTTGTTTTTAGGATGTAATGGGGATCGAACTCAGGACTTCATACACAGGAAGCAGGCACTCACCACTGAGTTACACCCACTCCCCTGAAGATGTGTTTTTAATATATGATTTACTCATTTGGGAAATACATTTATTTTCCGTAACATTTGGGGATCCCTCCAGCAAGTCATCATGTATTCACTCATTCATCAGGTACAAAGAACTGGCAAGCTTACAGTCTAGTGAGAAAACATATTAATTATATTATCATATATAAATGTAAAATCTAATTGTGGTGTTATGAAGTAGAGATACCAGGCATTCAGTCACATAACAGGAATTTGACCTAGTCAGGAAAGCCAGGGAAGGAAAGGTTCCTTGAGGAGCAATAACTAGTCTAAAATATGAAGGATGAAAGCATGAGTTAACTGAGGGGTGGGAGGTGAGGACATGCATTCCAACATGTGTGTTCCCATGGCGCTCTCAAAGAACTGAAAAGAAACTAAAAGTCCAAGAGAGCTGGGGTGCAGCAAACAAGGGTTTGGCAAAGTAAGCAACAGCCACACTCTGCAGGGTCTCTTAGGCCATGTTAAGGATTTTGATCTTTACCCTAAGAGGTAAAGCAAGATGAAGATTACAAATGTCTACTGGATTTAGTGAAATGGGAGCATGTTAGCCTTTTGGAGAGCTGTTTAGAAAAATGGAGTAGAACTGAAGTGGACTGAGGAAAAGGAGTTATAGAAATGGAGTCATGAGTAGTGATATACTTTTCGAGAGGTTTGACTGTGAAGAGGAGCAAGAGGACAGCAGGTGGAGAGAGGATGAAGTAGAAATGGGGGGGCAGGATGGTAAGTAAAGAAGAAAGAAAGATGGGTGAATATACAAGAGAAGGGATAATAGGAAGAAAGAGATATAGGGTGGGATTGGCCTTAGAAAGGAAGACAAAGGGAAAGTGATTAGAAAGAGTACAGAGATATCTAGGTTTTTGTAAATTTGACTGAAAAAAGTTTATGCCTGTTCACTTATATTTTCTCTATAGCTAGTAGGCTGAGGCTGAGGGATAAATTAAAAGTTAAAGATTTCAGGACAACATCTAAGATAGTAACTGCTGCAAAAAGGACTATAGATGATCAGACTACCAAAGAAGGACTGTGCAGCTGTGTTAATAGTTGCTTACTAACAACAGCCCATGAATATGTCTACTCAGCTGGGATTATACAACTTCACAATACTAGTCAATCATGCGATTGAAATGCAACCATAAGTCTTAAGGACTCTACAATCTATATTTTCTTCCCTTTCACACTTTCATATTTAATTTTTAAAAAATTCTCAAGACTACTGGTTTTAAAAACGCTTCCTTTCTACCTTGCCAATCAAAAGCTCCTGCCACCAGGCTTTATTATACAATGTATACTCTTTGCAGTTATTGGCAATTGTTTTTCCTTTTCACTTTTTGCTTCAAAGATTTGTATATAATGATAGTAACTTGGAATGAGTACTTACTCAAGAAATGTTTAAAACCACCTAAAATACAAGCCTTGCTTTCACATTTATGTCTGGCTGGGGGACAGGACAGCAACATTAAGAAAGTAAGTTCATTATTAACATTCAAATGCATGAAAACTTGATGCAATAAAATGAATTAGGTTTTGATTAGGTAGTGGTATGCAGTAGTTTAAGCATGTAAGACTAGTTTAGAATCATTAGCTGTGTAACCTTGTGGGAGTTATCTAACTGCTCTAAGCCTCTATCTCCAAATGGGGATTTATTAGCAGCTAGACCACTGGAGTATATAAAAAAGATTAAGTGAGATAACACAAGTACAATATTTAATCCCAGTACCTGGGACATAAGTGTTTAATAAATATAAGCCTTCGTTATTGTAAAATAGCGTATCATAGTGTTTGTTAAATGGTTTAATTAACAACTTAGATTTAGACAACGTTTCAGGAATAAACAGTTCTGTGAAAAGTAGAACAAGTCAGTAAATCTTTAAAAAGTGCACCGAGACAGAAAGAAAGGGCACCCACGAACGAGTCCTCTTGGGTGAGATTCTGTACAAAGATTTACTACGCAAATACTCTCTTAATTGTGCACACGAAGCTAAGTGCGTCTCAACCGGGTATTATTGGCATTCTGAGCATGAAATTCGTTTTCATTACAGTCCTGCCCCCTGTGGGGGCTTGGAGCATCCTTGACTCGCCCACTAGCTGCTGGTAACTCACCCCAAGAATTGTAACAATCAAAAATGTACCCACTCTTTCAAACGCCCCTGGGGTGTGTTACCGCCCCAGGTCGAGAATCAACGAAAAGCCCCCCCCCCCCCCCCGGCCCCCATATCTTCCTGCAGTTCTTAGACCACCTTCTACATTCTATCGCATCCCGAAGATGTACTGCCCCAAAGGTACAGGGGCATCCAGGGTCGGATCACGAACTCGCAGAGCTGGGAATCATCTGCTCAACCCGAGACAACCACTGCCGGGCCACCTTCCGCACTGCAGGCTTCAAAAACGAGGGTGTTCGTTGGGTGCAAAAGGATCTCGCATGAGGAGCTCTGATGCTTTCCTACGGTTTGGGGGTTCGAATTTTCTCAGCCTCCGCTCGTTACTGAAAACTATCCCGGGTCCTCTGGCCTTACTGCGGGAGACCTGACGTGTATCCCAACCAAATTCTGGCCAATGACACTTCAAAGGGTGGGAGTAGGAGTGAGGGCGAGAGGCCCCAGGCTCGGTAGTGGTCTGCGAGAGGTTCTAACACCCGGTTCAAGGGTACAGGTCTCACTGCCTCAACCCTCAAACCCTAAAACTACGGTTAGAGTCACAGCGCCCACGCGCGCCATTCAAACTCCGAAGGGGCGGGCCCCTAGGCCCGGACTAGGGAAAAGTATACACCGACCACAAGTGGGATACCTGGACACCAAGAGGAACCTCATAGCCCCGGCGTAGCCCTAAAGAAACGATCACCGTCCTGCCGCGCCGTTTCTTTTCGACCCCCGCCGCACTCACCTGAATTTACCGCCAACAGCGTCGCCATCTTGGAGGCCCACTAACCCAGCCCTCAGGTCGCTCGAAGGTCCCCGAAAGGGTGAGACTGCCCGGTGACGCGCCTGAAGAGAAAGGCAGCGCGCTGCCGACGCCAAACGGCGCTCTCCGCCTCTGCGAGGGTATTAAAACTCAAAAATCTGCTTTGAGTCGTAATCGTCAATTTTCACTGGGATTATTCCCGGAAACGCGAGGCCCCTAATTGACGTTTTTTCGTGCAATGCATCCTGGGATCTGTAATTTCTAAATGTTAAGTGATATGAGTTATGTGCACCGGATAAAGTTTATCTAAATTTCAAATTAAATCTTCTTTGCATGCCTCCATTACCTTGGGGTGCCCAGTTGGGTAAGAGGTCTCTTTACCCGTAAAAGCCATTTGACCTGTTCCAAATTTAAGGTTTTGAGGACATTTCAATATACAAAGTATATTGCCTCAACCAAATTGCATATAGTGAAACGAATCAAAGTGAAACCAAAACTTTTTTTAATTAGAGCAGTTGTTGGTTTACGGAAAAATCATACAAAAATAGTGTTCCCATACAGGAGCACCCCTTTACACATAGAGTTTTCCCAATTATTAATACTTTGCATTAGTATGGGCTTTTGTTAAAATTGATGAAACAATGTTATAATTATAGCATTAAATACAGCCCATTGTTTACCTTAGGGTTCACTGTGTTGTACAGTACTTTAGGTTTTCTTAATTTTTATTCTGGTAATTTATACATAACCTAAAATTTCCCATTTTAACCACTTTCAAATATACAGGTTAGTGGTGTTATACATTCACAATGTTGTGCTACCATCACCACCATACAGTAACAAAACTTTTCCATCACTCCAAAAAGAAACTGTACCAATTGAGCATTAACACCTCATTTCCTACCCCTACCTTGGCTCCTAGTAACCTGTATTCTCATTTCTGACTGTATTTTTATATGTATATGAATTTACATATTCTAATGATTTCATCTGTGAGCATTACAATATTTTCCCTTTTTTATCTGGCTTTTTTCACTCAACATGATGAGTTCAAAGTTTATCCACTTTGAAACATGTATCAACTTCATCCCTTTTTATGGCTGAATAAGATTCTATTGTATGTATACACCACATTTTTAAAGAAGTAATTAATTTATTATACAAAAATGCTCTATGTCTGAATTGAAAAGGGAAGGAAAATAGAATTGGATGTAAAACCAAACAAAATAATATTATATAGAATTAAATTAATAAAGTATGAAAGAATAATGTATTAATAAAACAGTTTAAAGAACAGGAATTTCTCCAAAGGTGATATACAAATGGCCAAAAAGCTCACAAAAGATGCTCAACATAATTGGTTATGGAAAATGCAAATCAAAAGCAGAATGAGATACCACCTCACACCAGCTAAGATGGCTATTAATTTATTTTTTAAAATCTGGAAATAGTGTTTTAAAGATGCCGTGAACTGTCTTAGATGTTGGCTTTAAAAGAAATAACATGCAAATAATTGACTTAATCAATTGGAAAATAGTGGAGCATGGTTTTGAGGCAAGGTAAAGTTCAAAAATGAAGCATCAGCAAGGTGATGTTTTCACCCAAAAATCTGTGGCATCAAAGGCTGGCTGTTGGTCATCCTTGATTGCTTTTTTTTTTCTTTTAAAGATTTATTTTATTTATTTCTTTCCCTCCCCCCCACCCCATTGTCTGCTCTCTGTATCTATTCACTGTTCGTCCTTCTGTGTCCACTTGCATTCTTGTCACATTGCACCAGGAAACTGTGTCGCTTTTTTTGTCGCATCATCTTGCTGGATCAGCTCTCCGTGTGTGCGGTGTCACTCCTGGGTGGGCTGCGCTTTTTTTTTTCCGCATGGGGCGGCTCTCCTTGTAGAGCTACTCCTTGCACATGGGGCACCTCTACACGGGGGACACCCCTGCGTGGCTTGGCACTTCTTGCACATGGCAGCACTGTGTGTAGGCCAGCTCACCACACGGGGCAGGAGGCCGTGGATATCGAACCCAGGATCCTCCGTATGGTAGGCAGATGCTCTACCAGTTGAACCACAACTGCTTCTCCATCCTTGATTCTTGACTCTTCTGTCCCATGGTGCTGTCTTCTCCTTTCTCTGCCAGGTTCCACTGACTTCCAGCCTCTCCCCTTGGCTTTCTCTCTGAGTGTCTGAATTAAATACTGCTTATCAAGGACTGCAGTATTTCCATTTAAAGCCCAACATGACTCAGTTGTGCCATTTGCCTGAATTAAACTTTTCTTTGATTTGAGTATGGGCTAATTACTAAGGAACCATTCATCAATAATGGTTCTCGAATATTTAAATACCCAAAGAAAAGTGCAGTTAATAAAGGACTGCTGATTCTAAGAACTGTGCAACCAATAAGGGATTGAGGTAAGGATTATAAGCCTAGATGTCGAGTTCAGAGCAAAATATCAATAATCATTGCACCTTGGCAATATCTATAAATAAAGTGAAGGGAGGGGTAATAAGAATTACTGAATAATGTAAAAAAGTACATACAGAAATGGGAAATTTTTTCTTTAAATTTGTCACTTATTCCAATTTGATAATGCTTGTAAGGAAAATAACTTAAGGCAGAAAACTAGTCATATATTTGACCTCTTTAAGAGATCCTATTAAAAATAAGCCCACACCCACCAGAATGTAGACCAAGACCAAGAACATGTCCAAACCTAGGAACACAATTCATTCTACCACACAAGAAAATAGGAACACTTATTCACTGCTAGTGGCATTATGAAATAGTACAGCTATTATAGAAATCAGTTTGGTATTTCCTCTGAAAGTTGACAGTTTACAGACTAATTTGTTAATAGTAGTTACCTCAAAAGGTGAGAATAAAGAAACTGTATATCTTTTCCTTACAAACTGTCTTTATTGTTTCTCTTCTCACCATATCCATGGATTATTTTTGTAAATTTTAATAAACTTTTTAAAAACATAAAAAATGAATTAAGATCATGGTAAATGGAAAATTTTAAACTATGGTGTACAGCAAAAAGTAAAGACATCTTTTCTCATCACATGAATGCCAACCTCATACTCCCAAATCAAAGTAGTACTCTTCACACTTTGTGTCCCTTAAACAGTTTAATAAACCACAGTTTGGGTATAACATGAAATTCATAGTTCAGAACAAGTAAATGTGATGGACATTACACAGGCATGCTAAAGTCTGTTTCATGTCGACTTCTGTATCCTGGGTCGGTATCAGTTTCTTTGTAACTACCATCTCTTTTCACTGACTTTTCAGGATTTTCTGGTGGGCCTCTCATTCACTTTGCCTCCCTTGCTAGGCTGTCGGCTTTCAAAGCCTCACCAGTCTCTCCCTTGCTTTTTTCACTTTCTGTGCCTGTTTCCTGACATCATCATCTGCTGAGGGGCTCTGAGAGACACTGAAGACCTGGCTCCACCCAATCTTCAGAACTCCCAGTGGTGGGCTCGGGCCTGGTGTGAAGATCTCTGGCAACAGCACAGCCCATGGGCTCAGCTAGGCTACCTGGTGCAATTATTTGTAAGGCATTTGGGAAATCCAGGGTACTTTAACTTCTCCCTGCACTGCTGCAGGCCTGGTGTCTCTCTAGTCTCCTATACCAACACACCTGCTATGGTGTCCCAGTTCTTTTTCTGATTACCTGCACTTGACCACATTTCTAGGATGCAAAGTAATTTTAGTAACAGGCCTCAGGGATATGCAGCTGGTCTTTCTCACAGGGAGTGCAGAACTTAAACCAGGCTTCTGCTTGGCATCAGTTATATGATGTTTCCTCCTTGAACTCTGGGGCATCACATTTCTTTTGGGATTCCCAAGGAAAGGCTGGCTTGGAAAACCTGGTAAGACAGGATCCCCCATGGCCTCAGAATTGTCTATCTCCATGGCAGTCCTGAGATGGAGATGCAGAAAGCCTGACTCCTACTGAAAACTGTATCTACCACATTTTGTTCATCCATCCTTCTGTTGATGGACACTAGGGTTGCTTCCATCTTTTGGCAATTGTGAATAATGCTGCTAGGAACATCAGTGTAAAAATACCTGAGTTCCTGCTTTAAATTCTTTAGGGTATATATCTAGAAGTGGGATTGTTGGGTCATATGGTAATTCTATTTTTTTTAAGATTTATTTATGTATTTATTTCTCTCCCCTCCCCCCAACCCCGGTTGTCTGTTCTCTGTGTCCATTGGCTGCGTGTTCTTTGTTCTTCTTTGTCTGTTTCTGTTGTTGTCAGCAGCACGGGAATCTGTGTTTCTTTCTGTTGTGGCATCTTGTTGTGTCAGCTCTCCGTGTGGGCGGCGCCATTCCTGGGCAGGCTGCACCTTCTTTCCTGCCGGGCGGCTCTCCTTAGGGGGTGCACTCCCCGCATGGCACGGCACTCCTTGCACGCATCAGCGCTGCACATGGGCCAACTCCACATGGGTCAAGGAGGCCCAGGGTTTGAACCGCGGACCTCCCATGTGACAGACAGACACCCTAACCACTGGGCCAAGTCCACCTCCCCTGGTAATTCTATACTTAACTTTCTAAGGAACTGCCAAACTGTCATCTACAGAGGAAGAACCGTTTCACATTGCCACCAACAATTAACAAGTGTTCCTATTTCTTCATAACCTCATCAGCATTTGTTATTTTATGTTTTTTTTTTTAATAGTTGCCATTCTAGTGAGTGTGAGATGGTATGTTATTATGGTTTTGATTTGCATTCCCCTAATGGCAAATGATGCTAGCACCTTTTCATGGGCTTATTGGCCATATGTATATCTTTGTATAGACAAATAAAACCTATACAAAGTCTATAAGTATTTTACCCAGTTTTTAATTGTGTTGTTTGCCTTTTTGTTGTTGAGTTGTAGAGTATCCTTAAATATTCTGGAAATTAAGACCTTAGTAGATACGTGGTTTCCAAATATTTTTCCCATACTGTAGGTTGTATTTTCACTTTCATGATAAAATCCTTTGATACACAAAAGATTTTTTTTTTGATGAATTCATGTTTTCTTTTGCTGTTCATTCCTTTGGTGGAAAGCAGAGGTTCTTAACAAGGGGTCCATGAGCTTGAATTAAATTTTTTAAAAATTATTCTTGTGAAGCAGATTTGGCTCAAGTGATAAGGCCTCTGCCTACCATATAGGAGGACCTGGGTTTGATCCCTGGGCCCTCCTGGTGAAAAAGAAGAAGAGAAAGCATGCCTGTGCAGTGAGCCAGTGCCCATGTAGTAAGCCGAGTGCCTGCATGGTGCGCCAAGTGCCTATGTGGGTGCCCCCATGGCAAGCAAGTGCCTGCGTGGAGAGCCAGTGTCTGCGCAAGTGAGCCACGCAGCAAAATGATGACGCAGTGAAAGAGAGACAAAGGGGAGAGTCAAGGTGAAGCGCAACAGAGACCAGGAACCGAGATGGCACAACTGACAGGGAACCTCTCTCCACAACAGAGGTCCCCAGGATCGACTCCTGGTGAATCCTAGAGGAGGAAGACAAGAAGAGAAGACAATAAGAAATAGATACAGAAGATCACACAGTGAATGGATCCAGATAGCAAAAACAGCAGGGCGGGGCGGGGCATGCAAAACCACAACCCACCCAAGAGTAGTGCCACACACACAGAGAGCTGATGCAGCAAGATGACACAACAAAAAGAGACACAGCACTCCAGTGCCACCTGATGAGAATGCAAGTGGACACAGAAGAACACACAGTGAAAGGATGCAGAAAACAATGGGGGGGGGCAGGGATAAATAAATAAATCTTCAAAAAAAAACGAAGACAAGCAGACAGAGAGCATGCAACAAACAGACACAGAGAGCAGATTCAAGCACAAACAATAGGGCAGGAGGGAGAAATAAATTTTAAAAAATCAATTGACGTAATAATAATAAAATATTAAACTCCCTTCTTGGGGAGTCCTGCTACATTCTCAAATAGAGGGACTAGAATCTCTTGAGTACATAGGCAGTACCTAATAAAAGAAAACGGACCAATATGTCAATCCCTCATATTAATGCATGTAACTAAGAACCGTATTCTTGTAAAATTGAAACTTAGCCTAGGAATAACTATTGCCTAAGAGTTGCCTCCTGAAAACCTCCTTGTTACTCAAATGTGGCCTATCCCTAAGCCAAAATCAGCAAATGAACTTGCTACCTTCCCCCCACAGTGTGGCACATGACTCCTGGGGATAAGTGGGGATAAGTCTCCCTGGCACTAAGGTATTAATACCAAGCACTGCATTTGAAAAAAGACCTTGACCAAAAGAGGGAAACATCAAATACAAAAGAGTTTTTATGCCTAAGAGATTTCAAAATTAGTAGGGAGGTCATTCCAGAGGTTATACTTAGGTATGTCTCAGGCAGATCTCACTAACTGCCACTGTGAACAAGTCTTTTTTTTTTTTTTTTTAAGATTTATTTATTTATTTCTCTCCGCTCCCCCCAGTTGTCTGCTTTCTGTGTCCATTCGCTGTGTGTTCTTCTGTGACCGCTTCTATCCTTATCAGCGGCACTGGGAATCTGTGTTTCTTTTTGTTGTGTCATCTTGTTGTGTCAGCTCTCCATGTGTACGGCACCATTCCTGGGCAGGCTACACTTTCTTTCGTGCTGAGCAGCTCTCCTTACGGGGCGCACTCCTTGTGCTTGGGGCTCCCCTACATGGGGGGCACCCCTGCGTGGCAGGGCACTCCTTGTGCGCATCAGCACTGCGCTTGGGCCAGCTCCACACGGGTCAAGGAGGCCCGGGGTTTGAACCGCGGACCTCCCATGTTGTAGGCAGATGCCCTATCCATTGGGCCAAGTACGCTTCCCTGAACAAGTCTTAAATAGGGGTGCTCCTGAGGGCTGTAGAGCCATCTGGCCATTATAGGCAGGGCACACAATCCCTTGAAATCAGCATTTTGTTGGTGGGCCTTACCTTGGAATATATGACAACCTATTTCCCCAATGTAACAGATCTAGACTCATTTATAATTTCCCTACATATGATTCTTGTACTCTTTTATCTGAGCCTATAATTAACCCTATACCTATTAAATATGTGTCTCAGAGCCTTAAATGTTCAGACTGTTCATATACTCGGTGAGCCCTGAATCTCAGAAGAGTTGCAGCCAACACCTACTCTGCAGCTTATTGGACTTGCTCAGGACAACTAACAAAAAGATGATGATGGACAACTCCCATCCCAAAAAACAGAGAATATCTACAACTGCAAGCAAAACAGCTCCATTTGCCCCCATGAGATCCAAGCCCCCTCTCAATATGAGGCAGAACAGGCATCACCACCCCAAAATCCTCAAGGTTGAGGAATGAGCAGACATAAGGGGGTATGTAGCCATGGACAAAGTAAACTTATTAACATTGTAGTAATGGAAGAACATGTAATATTGGTATAAAAATAGTGGTTACCAGAGTTTCTGAGTGGGGGAGAGGGAATAATAGGTGAGACATAGGGCATTTTTAGGGCACTGGAATTTAAATATAAACTATAGACTTTGGTTAGTAGCAATGCTTCAATGTTTATTCATCAATTATAACAAATATACCACACAATTGTAAGATGTTAATAGGGGAAGATGGGGGGGGTGGCCTTATGGGAATCCCTTATACTTTCAATGAAACTTTTCTGTAATCTAAAACCTTCTTTGGGGAGTGGATGTGGCTCAGGTGGTTGAGTGCCTGCTTCCCTATGGGAGGTCCTGGGTTTGGTTCCCAGTGTCTCCTAAAACAAAAAAAAAGCAGGCAACAAGCAAACAAATGAAAAAAAAACCAACTCAGGGTTGCTGATAAGGCTCAGTAATTGAGTGCCAGCTTCCCACAAAGAGAGAGAGAGAGAGAGAGAGAACACAAGCTTCTTTAAAAATAAAGTTTATTAAAAAGCAATTAAAAATCAACTGGCCATGAATATGAGGGTTTATTTCTGAACTTTCAGTTCAATTCCCAGATATTCCCTAAAGCACCTTCTTCCCACCCACCCTTGGAGAATTTATTTCACTTAATTTTAATTGCTTGTTTTATTTATCACTAGACTGTGAGCTCCATAGTAGTAGAGACTTGTGTATCTTGTTCAAAATTACTTCCCTAGTGCCTAGCTCAGTGTCTCACCCAAAGTAAGTGCCTTATAAATACTGTTTATTAGTCAGCCAAAGGGGTGCTGATGCAAAATACCAGAAATTGGTTGGTTTTTATAAAGGGTATTTATTTGGGTAGGAGCTTACAGATAACAGGCCATAAAGCATAAGTTACTTCCCTCACCAAAGTCTATTTGGAGCAAGATGGCTGCCAACCAATTTCTGGTATTTTGCATCAGCACCCCTTTGGTTGACTAATACACCTTCCCTTACCTAAGGGTAACATTTGAAAGCTTCTTAGGATGACACTCAGGATACTTCATGATCTGGTTGAGCCTCCTTCTTCAACCATCTCATAAATTTTCTTCCTCAAGTTTGTTTTACTCTGTTACTTTTAGCTATTCATTATTCCCTAAGCACAGCATGCTTTCCTTATCAGAGAGGACCAAAAAATATTGTTAAGAGCACAGACCCAAGAGGCAGGCCTCCTGGGTTCAAATTCTGTTTCAGTTATTCATTAACTATGAACCCCTCCATAGTGCCTTGCTTTTCTCATCTCTAAATGAAGATGATGATAGCAATAGTACCAACATCATAGGATTGTTATGGGACTTATCTGGAGGTTAACATGGGCGGGTGGGGGGGTTGAAGAGGGAATAGGAAGTTATTGCTTAATATGTAAAGAGTTTCTGTTTTAGGTGATGGAAAACTTTTAGTAATGGAAGGTGGTGGTGTAACATGACATGTAAAAGTAATCAATGCCACTGAATTGTACACTTAAAATAGTTTTTAAAATGGCTCCATATATATATATATATGTATATATATGTATATATATATATATATATATATACACACACACACACACACACACACACACACAAAAGAGGCTTATCTGGGAAACGGATGTGGTGCAACCAATTGGGCTTCTGTCTACCATATAGGAGGTCCAGGGTTTGATGCCCAGGGCCTCCTGGTGAGGGCAAGCTGGCCTGTGTGGTGAGCTGGTCCATGCAGGAATGCCGCCCAGCGCAGGAAAGCCACCCTGCGCAGGAGTGCTGGCCGATGCAGAGAGTTAGTGCAGCAAGATGACACAACAAGAGACACAGAGGAGAGAAAATAAGATGTAGTAGAACAGGGTGTTGAGGTGGCGCAAAAGAGTAATTGCCTCTCTCCCACTCCAAAAAGTCCCAGGTTTGGTTCCCAGAGTTGCCTAATGAGAATACAAGCAGACACAGAAGAACACACAGAGAATGGACACAGAGAGCAAACAACAGGGGGAATGGGGGGGGGGGGAATAAATAAAAATAAATCTTAAAAAAAAAAAAGAGGCTTATTTGTAAAACGTGCCTGACACATACTGCTATATAAGTATTTGTTTAAAAAACAAACAACACACAACTATCTCTAAGCAAAATAAGTGCTAAATAGAGGTATAGTCAGTGACTTGGGTCTAGTTAGACCAAGTTGCTGGAATGTGGAGTGCACTGGGGACATGGAAGTGCTCAGCAATGAGATGATTTATGATTAAGGGGTAGGACTATTTTCCAGTTCAATTCATTCATTCCAAGATATAGGAAGCTGTAATCTCATTCTCCCTGTGATTTTAGATTATTTGTAACTTCCCTCACAGGCCTTATTAATTGAGATTTAACTGTATACACAAAGTTTTTGAGATTTTAAAATAAGGACAGTTAGTTCTTATTTGGGGTCAGGGAAAACGAATATTTGAGAAAATTACATGAAAGAAGGGCCTTTGAATAAAGAGATGATAGGATCTTATATGGTTGTGAAAGTATGAGGGGGTGGGGAGTAGGGAAGCAGACCAGTGAAAAAGTGGCAAGGCTTAGAAATTTAGACTATTTGCAAGTTCTATAATTTTCCATATCCTGCCCAGTGGAGGAACCCAGGCATGCCAAGCTCACCATCATGTGTTCACCCAGGCAGGGGCTCACTCTGGGGCTGCAGTTGCAGAATCACTGGGTAGTAGGAAGCAAACTTGCTCTAGATTTTCTCCTAGACATGCACAACTACAAGGCAGCAGATGGGTCGTATGGAAGAGCTTCCCTTCAGAGGCTGGACTATTCCAACAGTCTCCTAACAGGTCTTCTTGCCTCCATTCTCACTCATTTCCAATTCACCTCCCACACTGTAACCAATAGGGTCACTTCATCCTCTCCCTAAAATCCTTCAAGCTCCTATCACTGCCCTGAGGGAACGTCCACACTGCATACAACACAATTCTCGATCTGGGCCTGCACAACTTCTACACTTAGGCTCCTCTTTAGTAACTATTGCAGCCACACATTCTTGGCATTTTCAGCCATTCTCCAGCTTGCCAAAACCCTTTTCAAATACAGCCCCCTTCTTCACAGATCAACAGATTCCCTCTGGCTATGTGTCACATCTTCCTTCCCTCTGAATCTGCTAGTGATACCTTTTCTTTCTAAAATGTCTTTAGTCCTTTCTTCATCTGGTTACTCTTTTTCATCCTTTAAGCCTCAACTCAGGCATCATCTCCTCCATAACACTCCTACCCCAGGATGGATTAAATGCCCATCCTGTGTCCTGCCATACTTTATTGCAATTCTTCGTAACTTTATCACTCTGGACTGAAAGCTCCACATTGAATAGCAGAATTTCCCAATAGGTACCCAATAAAAGTTTGGTGAATGAATAGGGTGAATTAAAGTAAAAGTGCAGTGGCTTCTACCCATTCCCCAACTATAGTGTGGCTTTCTTAACTATCTGACATCATAAGCCACCATCTCTCTTGCAAGTGCCTGAAAACTGGGATAAGAGAGTGAGTCCCTTTTATTTTTCCTGATGCAAGGACTACTGATACGAGTCTGAAGGAGATAGTATACTCTATTTCCTTCTATGAAAAGCACAAGGGCTCTCTCTAAGGAACTGTCTGGTTAAACCCCCTAGAGTTATTTTCCTATAGATACGTGTATGGGAAACTTTGGTCCTGACAGAGGGCATGTGCCTCAACAGAGGAGGTCATACAATAGGAGAACTCATAGGAATAGTGTAGTGCAAAAGTGCTGATTGCAAAGTCAAGTTATCTAGTAAGGAAAAGTCTGGTTTGTATTCTGGGAATTTGCATGAATAGCTGGCTTCAGTCCTGGACAGGGAGTGTGTGAAGGAGACTGGGGAGTTACTGAGGAAAGCAGAACTCTGAGTGAGATTATAAGAGCAAAGCATCCATCCTATCAGAACTCTCAAAGTGCAACTATGTTTGTACAAGGAACAAGAAAGCATTAATTGAAATAAATTACTGTACTATTCAGAATGTAATGGAAGCTCAGAAACAAAGGACAAACGGAAATACTCTCTAGTGGGAAAAAAAAGCAAGAAAAATAACTAGAGAAGGAAGATTTTAAGAAAGATTCTAGATTAACAAACTGTTTTGTGCATCATTTCTCTGCTTCAGTTTAGGTTTTGGCATTTCTTCAGGGATGTGTAATTTATATCTTCTCTTCTCAATTCATGGAGGAGTTGAGATTTCAGAAAGAGACTGATAAATAATATAAGGCTTAGCATGCTGGTGGAGTTGACAAGCAAATTCTGAGACAGATTGTTCTGAATTTAAATTTCAACTTCACTAGTGAGTTACTGCATGGTAGTAAATTATTTAACCTCTCCAAGCCTGAGTTTCCTCATCTATTAAAATAGAAATAATCATACATTCCTTGGATTGCTGTGAAGTTTCAGTGAAATAACATATGTCTAACATTTAACACTTAAAGTAGTATGGGGTCGTAATAAGATGATCAGACTGGAAAAATGATAAGGGTGCCGTATGGGAATTAAAGAAAGGTAAAAGGAGACTTTGAATAAGAGTGTCTGATAAAGATGAATTAATTTAGTACTAATAATACTATAGTCTTATAATGGTTGAGTTCATGTGTCAACTTGGCCAAGTTATAATGCCCAGTTGTTTGGTCAAAAAAGTATTGGCCTGATTGTTACTGTGAGAATAGTTCATGGATTTAAATAATCTGTAAATTGATTGCATCTATGGCTAATTACACATACAATAAATTTAGGAGATTGCCTTCAGCAATGAGAGAAGTCTCATCCAAATAGTTGTAGATCTGAAAGGGAGAACTGATGATTTCAGCAGTCAGAAGAAAGAATTTCCATCTCTACTTCAGCCAGCCAGATTCTTCTCCTGGGGAATTCATTGAAAACCTTCATGGGAGTTCCCGGCTATGGCCTGCCCTCAGAATTCAGGTTTGCCCATCCCCACAGCTGTGTGAGCCAATCCTTACAATAAAACTCATAATACTTACAATATGTCAAGACTGTCTGTTTTCCTGGACAATCCTAACACAAACCTCAAATAATTCAACTAAAGAGTTTCCTTGTCAACTGTTAACTCAACCATCTTACACATTCCTGTACATTTTAAACTGCACATTTAATAAGTACAGAAGTAGCAATAATACTGATCTGAATGCTTTTTAAATTAGAAAGCAAATTGATATGGCTGCAGGAACTCACAAGTGAATGCACAAAGGTGAGGTATTATGGTACAAATGTGAGATATTACGTATGTGTTAATCTGAAAGTCTCTGGTATTATTTCATATTCCAAATAAGTACTGTAAAGTCATAACAGAGAGATAGGAAGAAAATATGTCAAGACTACAAAGGGTAGAGAACTTTGGGTTAGGGATAAATACAGGCCAGATCATAAAACTATAACCCCCACTAGGATGTTATAGGTGATGCAGAGATATTTGTTTATTTTATTCATTCATGTCTCTCAAATATTTAGCACAGTAGCTAGCAACTCAGGGTAGGTGCTCAATAAATATTTGCTAAGTGAATGGATATGTTGGCAAAATAATGCACAAGACAGAGATTGAGAGAAAGGAACAATTGAGACAGGTACCATAAGTGGGATCCTGATAATGGTAAAGCTTTTCTAAGAAATAAGGTGTGGCAGTTTGAGATTATTTTATGAATCCCAAAAGGAGAAAGATTATGTTTGTAAAATAATCTATCCCTCTGGGTATGATACCCTTTGTTTGCCTTCAATTCAGTTGAGGGGCCTTTGATTAGATTCCCTGTTAAAATTGCTTTATGGCTGCTAATTCCACTATATAAGGCATGACTCAGGTTTAGTCCCTGCTCCTTTGCTATGTCTTATATAAACAGACACTCACATAGAGAAAGACTGAAACTGAGACAAACACAAGTGACAAGAAGAGAAGCTCTGTCATTTTTTATCCTGCCATGGGACAGGAAGAAGAAGGCTCAAACAACTGAGGCCCCATGGAGACACAAGCTATTTTCCTGGCAACATAGACCTGAAATTGGGAAGAGAGCAGAACAGCCGAGACTGATATAGGAGGCCTGGAAAGATCAAAGCCCTATTGCCAGGAGAGAGAGGACTACAGGATCACTTAAGCATGAAGCCCTAAGGGGCTGGGTCCACAAAGCTCAAGAGGAAAGAGTAAACTTGGAGGACAAGGCTGAAGCCTGGGCAGAGATAGAAAGACATCTTGCTTCATCACGTGGTGATATGCTGGGATTAGCAATAGCTGCTTTTGGTGAGAAAGCATCTCTGATGGTACCTCAGTTTGGACTTTTTATGGTCTTAGAGCTATAAGCTTTAACCCTAAATAAATCCCCATTATAAAAGCCAACAGATTTCTGGTACTTTGCATCAGCACCCCTTTCGCAAACTAAAACAACTCCTTAAAGGAATAAAACAAAATTCAGACACTCAGCTATGTAAAATTTACTACCCAGCATCCAATAAAATATTACAAAGAAAGAGTAAAATGTGTCCCATACACAGCAGAAAAATTAGTTTAATATAAACACATTCAAAATAACAGAGATAATGGAATTGAAAGATGAGGATTTAAAACAACTATTAAAGATACGTTCAAAAACTTTAAGGAAAATATGAGCATGAGGAGAGGAATCAAAGTTATTTCTAAAACAGGAATTCTAAAGATAAAAATATACTACCTGAGTTTTTTTTTTTAAATCACTAAATAGGCTTAATAGCAGATTAGACACAGCAATAAAAAAAATGCCATTTTTACAGGGTAATAGAAAGTTTCCAAACTGAAGCACCGAAAAAACACTGAAAAAGCTAACAGAGCCTTGGTGATCTCTGGGACAATATCAGTGGTCTATCGTACACTTTACTAGAGTCCTGGAGGGGAGGAAGTATATTTGAAGAACTAATGGCCATAAATTTATCAGATTTAAGGAAAATTATAAATTCACTGATCCAGGAAACTCAAGGATCGGCAAGCAGGATAAACACAAAGAAAACCATACCAAAACCCCCATCTTAATCAAATTGCCCAAAACCAATGATAGACAGGTATCTTTAAGCAGTTAGAGAAAAGACTCATTACATACAGGCAAGCAAAGATAAGAATTTTCACTGACTCTTCATCAGAAACAATGCAAGGCAAAAAACAAAGGAAAATCCTTAAACTCCTAAAAGAAAATATTGCCAACATAAAATCTATGAAAAGATCCTTCAAAAATGAAGGCTGAATGAAAACTCTTTCATACAAACAAAAGCTGAGAGAGTTCATTGCCAGCAGACATGCACTGTTAGAACTTTTAAATATGTTTTTCAGGCAGAAACAATGATACCAAATGGATAGATATACACAAATAATGAAGAGTACAAAATGTGGCAAATATGTGTGTGAATATAAAAACAATTTTTTCTCTTGATTTCTAATTTATTTCATATACAACTTAATATTTAAAACAAAAATAACAATCTAAATTTACAACCTAACTATAAGTAAACTATATGACAATAATAATGCAAAGGATGGAAGTTGGGAAATGAATGTTAATTGTTATAAGAGTCTTACATATATATATATAGGGCTATAATATTTTAAGGAAGACAATGGTAAGTTAAACATGTAAGTCCCAGAGAAACTACTAAAAAATAAGAAAAAGTGTTATGGCTAATGATCCTAAAGAGGATATAAAATAGAATTATTTAAGTAAACACAATTAATTTTAAAAAACACAGGAAAAGGGTAAGAAACAAATAGAAAATGAACTGGAAGATGGTGCACTCAGACCCAAACATGGTAATAATCATATTAAATATAATCCTCCAATAAAAAGGCAGAGATTGTCAGACAGGCAAAGAAAATAAAATGAAAATTAAGAAAAACTAAGGCTCATCTATGTATTGTCTACTAAAAAATATATTTCATAGTTGAAAAATAAAAGAATGGAAAAATATGTACCATACAAATACAAATAAAAATAAAGCTGAAGTAGCTATATTAGTATCAGATAAAACAGAATTCAGGACAAGGAATATAACTATAGATAAAAAGGATATTTCATAATGATTAAAGGGTGACTTTGTCACCAATACAGAAAAATCCTAAATATGTATTAATCTATTATCAGAGTTCAAAATACATGAAGCAAGAACAAATAATCAAAATGAGAAATAAACCAATCTATAATTATAGATTTGTAAATCTATAGATTTATAAATTTGAAACATCTGTAAGGATATTGTGGCAGTTTGATATTATTTATGAATTCCAAGCAGGGATAGTGGATTATGTTTATAAATTGATCTGTTCTTCTGGGCATATTAGATTTTATTAAATTCAGAGGTTTCACTTTTGCTTGATTAAATTAAGATTAGGGCTTTGATTTGGCCACATCAGTAGGACTTTAGTCCCTACCCCCTTGGTGGGCAGATACTCACACAAAGAAGAAGAACACAGAGAAAGATGACAAAAAATATAGGCTGCAGAGGCCCTGGGAAGAAAGATGAGCTTGATAGTCTACAGCAGCAGCTGAGCCTGGGAAGAAATGAGCTTTGAGGAGAGAGATGAACCCTCTAGCCACAGCTGAGATTGAAAGAAGCTGAGACCATGGAGCCTTAGGAGAGAGGGGAAGGCTGAACCCAGAGACTGGCAGCCATCTTGCTCCAACACATGGCAACAGACTTTGGTGAGGGAGTAACTTACTCTTGTATAGTCTTGTGAGTGTAAGAGTCTATCCCAAATAAATACCCTTTATGAAAGCCGACAGACTTCTGGTACTTTGCATCAGCACCCCTTTGGCTGACTAATACAGCTATAGAGACTTAAACTATACAGATTGAAATTAATTGATATTCCACCAAACAATAGTAAAATATACATTGTATTCAAATGAACAGAACATTCACCAAGATCAACAATATCCTGAGCCTAAAAGTCTCAACAAATTTAAAAGGATTAAAATCATATTGTGGTATCTTCTGACTATAATAACAAAAACAAATATGGAAAATCCCCCAAAATTTGGAAGCTAAACAACATGCTTCCAAATATCCTGGAAGGGTCCAAAACAAGCAAAATTAGAAAATATTTTAGGTTGAATGAAAATTAAAGCACAACATTACAATATTTATGGAATGCAGTCAAATCATGCTGAGAGAAAAATTCATAGTTTTAAACCAGTAAAGAAGAAATCAATACTTAAGTTTCCATATTAAGCAGCTTGGAAAGGGAAAGCAAATTAAATATATGTAGAAGGAAGAAAATAATAAAGATAAAAATGAAAATCATTCAAGTAAAAAATGGATAATCAAGTAAATCAATCAAACCAAACATTGGTTCTTTGAAAATAATAAATTTGATAAATTTATAGCTTGACTGATCAAAAGAATAAAAGAAGTCACAAATTACCAATATCAGGATAGAAAAAGGGAACATCACTTCAGATCCTAAGACATTTAAAAGATAATAAAGGGGGAAACGGACTTGGCCCAGTGGTTAGGGCATCCGTCTACCACATGGGAGTTCTGCGGTTCAAAGCCCGGGCCTCCTTGACCCATGTGGAGCTGGCCCATGTGCAGTGCTGATACGCGCAAGGAGTGCCCTGCCACGCAGGGGTGTCTCCCGCGTAGGGGAGCCGCACACGCAAGGAGTGCGCCCCGTAAGGAGAGCCGCCCAGTGTGAAAGAAAGTGCAGCCTGCCCAGGAATGGCGCCGCCCACACTTGCCGTGCCGCTGACGACAACAGAAGCAGACAAAGAAACAAGACGCAGCAAATAGACACAGAATAGACAACTGGGGGGAAGGGGGGGATTAAATAAATAAATAAATCTTTAAAAAAAAAGATAATAAAGGCATATTATGAACAATTTTATATCAATATATTTGACAAAATAGATGAAATGGTCAAATTTCCTAAAAGACAAAATTTTTAAAATAGGAAAATTGAATAGCTCTATATCTATTAAAGAAATTGAATTCATATTAAGAACTTTTATATAAGCAACCCAAGCGTCCATCAACAGAAGAATGGATGACCAAAATGTGGTGTATACATAAAATGAAATACTATTCAGTCATAAAAAGGAATAAAGTTCTGATACATGCTACAACATGAATGAACCTTGAAGATATTATGTTAAGTGAAATAGGCCAGACACAAAAGGACAAATATTATATAATCTCATTTATTTGAAATAACTAAACAATGCCAATTCATAGAAACAGAAATTAGATTATAGTTTACCAGGGCTATGGGGTGAAAAATGGGGAGTTAATACTTAATGGGTATAGAGTTTCTGTTAGGGATGATGGAAAATTTTTGGTAATGGACAGCAGTGATGGTAGTACAACAATGTGAATGTAACTAATGCCACTGAATTGTATTTTTGTAAGTGGTTAAAATGAGAAATGTTATGTTGTATATGTTACCACAATTTTTTTAAAGACCCTTTCTAACAAGAAAACTCCAGGCCCCAACACCTTTATTGGTGAATGTTAGCAAGTGTTTAATTGAAAGATGATACCAGTCCTACACAAACTCTTTCAGAAAATAGAGGGAAAACTTCTCAGTTAATTTTATGAGGCCAGCTCCCCAACATTCCGCCCCCCCTCCCCTGTGGTCTGGCTGTGTGCCCATTTATATCAGATCCAGCAGGGGGGCGGGGACTAAACCTGAGTCATGCCTTGCTGACATAATTCAATTAAAAGCCCTAAAACAATCTTAATGAGTTATCTATCGAAGGGCCCTTAACTGAATTCAATGCAATCAAAGGGTATCACACATAGAGGAATAGATTAGTTTACAAACATAATCTTTCACTTTTTGGGAGTCATAAAATGATTTCAAACTGCCACAGTATTTTTACTTAGGGCTAAACAAAAGAGGAAAGAATGACAATGACAACATCCAAATCCGGGTCTCCCTAAAATGGTCACTTCTCCACTCTTGGCCCTCTGATTCTTTTTTTTTTCCTTTTTTTAAACATATCAGTTTTATTGATACATATTAATAAAGCATACAATTTATCCAAAGTATACAATAAGTGGTATTTGATATAATTACATAGTTGTGCATTCATCAATTCAATCATTATTAGAGCAATTTCATCATTTAAATAATAATAATAAACAAAAACAAGACAAACAAACAAGAGAATTCTTCACCTCTCAATCTCTCTATGCTTCCTCTGCTGTATATAGCTGCTATTTCTGGTTATTCTTGCACAATTATTTATTTATATATTAAGCAGTTTTATTGAGATATGTTCATATACCACACGATCTATTCAAAGTGTGTAATCAGTGACTTTTATTATAACCACAATGTTATGCATTCATCACCACAAAAAATCTTTAGAACCATTTTATTACTCCAAAAAGAAAAACTCCACACCCCTTCTCATGCCTTCCCACTAATCTAATTTCACCTATAGAAATTGATTTATATTTACATTTTATATAGATGGAATCATAAATATGTTACACAATATATTTAGGTCATGGAAGTACAATCATATAGTATTTGTCCTTTTGTGTCTCGCTTGCTATACTCATTATAATGTCCTCCAGGTTCATGCAAGTTTTCATATGCTTCATGACTTCATTTCTTCTTATGTTCCATAATATTCCACCATGTGAATACACCACAGTTTGTTTATCCATTCCTCAGTTGATGGATACCTTGGTTGCTTCCAACTTTTGGCAATTGTGAATAACACTGCTATGAAAATACGTGTGCAGAAGCCTGTTTGTCACTGCTTTTAGTTCTTCTGGGGATACACCCAGTAATGGTCTTACAAGGTCATTTGGCAAATGTATATTCAATTTTTCCATGTTGCACCAGTGTGGCCACTCTCTAAGCAAAACTCAGCATGTGGATGCATTGCCTTCCCCACAGCATGGGGCATGACTCCCGGGGATGGGTCTCCCTGGTGCTGAGGGATTACTACCAGGCACCAGCTGGTGATGCAACTAGAAAAAGGCCTTGAATGAAAGGGAGAAATATTAAAGACAAATGAGTTTGTATGGCTAGGAAGACTTCAAGGTGGGTCAGGAGGTCATTAGAGGGATCACACTTGCACACGTCTCAGCAGGATCTCAGGGACAGCCAGGGTAGATGCAGCCCGGGGTGGTGGTGCTCCTGGGGGCTGTGGAGGCACCCACATCCTGTGGTCATGATAGATGGCTCTGGAGTCCAGTGCCTTGCCAGAGGATCCTACTTTGAAGTTTGTGCTCCTAGGTGTGATGGAGTTGGACTCAGATGTGACCTTTCTACACATACATCTTCTGTCACTTCTACTGAACCTGTGGTTGACACTGGGGTTGGTCTATGCTTGGGAGACTTGAATCTCTGGACTGTCTGTGTGCTGGTTGGGCCCTGGGCCTCAGTGGGGTTGCAACACTTACTCTCTGGTTCATTGGACTTGCCAAGATCAGCTGGCAGGAATGTGGGGATGGGTCAGCCACCACACTGGGAAGCCGAGAGAGTCTACAGATGCAGGCAGGAGAGTCCCATCCATCAGCCACGTGGGATCTAGGCCCCCTCTCGATTTGGAGGTGGATAGACATCACCATCCCAGGGTCCTCAGGATGGAGGAATAAAATATGAATCAGAGTGGGCTTACTGGTATTCTACTATAGAATTATTGTGACTCTAGCAATGGAAGAAAGTATATCATTGATGTGGAGACAGTAGCCATGAGGGTTGCTGGGGACAGGGAGAGGGAGGAGGAGGAGGTGTGGTGTGGGGGTGTTTTGGGGACTTGGAGTTGTCCTGGGTGATGGTACAGGGACAGATGCAGGACATTGTGTATCATGCCATGGCCCACTGGATGGACTGGGAGAAGGTGTAAACTACAGTGTGGGCTATAATCCATGCTGGGTGCAGTGTTCCAAAGTTTCAAATGCAATGGATGTGCCACACTGATGAGGGGGGTTGTTAAGGTGGGAGGGCGGGGGGGAAGTGGGGCATGTGGGAACCTCTTGTAGTTTTTAATGTGTTATTTTATGTTATCTATGTATCTTCTTTAAAAAAGGTTAAAAAAGTAAAAAAACAAAAACAAAGGCAGATGAAAAAGTTGAATAAAAAAGAACTGCCAAACAGGCCTCCACAATGGTTGTACAATTCTACATTCCACCAACAGTGAATATGTGTTCCTATCTCTCCACATCCTCTCCAATACTTGCCTTTCTCTGTCTTTTTTGTTTTTTTAAAGATTTATTTATTTATTTATTTCTCTCCCCTTCCCCTCCCACCCCGGTTGTCTGTTCTCTGTGTCTATTTGCTGCTGTCTTCTTTGTCTGCTTCTGTTGTTGTCAGCGGCATGAGAATCTGTGTTCCTTTTTGTCGCATCATCCTGTTGTGTCAGCTCTCAGTGTGTGAGGCACCATCCCTGAGCAGGCGGCACTTTCTTTCACGCTGGGCGGCTCTCCTAACGGGGTGTACTCCTTGCCCCCCCCAACGCAGGGGACACCCCTGTGTGGCATGGCACTCCTTGCGCCCATCAGCACTGTGCATGGGCCAGCTCCACACAGTTCAAGGAGGCCAGGAGTTTGAACCGCAGACCTCCCATGTGGTAGATGGACGCCCTAACCACTGGGCCAAGTCTGCCTCCTCTCTGTCTTTTTAAGAGTGACTATTCTGATAGGTGTGAAATGATACTTCATTATAGTTTTGATTTGCATTTCCCTAATCATTAATGATGTTTAACAATTTTTCATGTGGTTTTTTTTTTGCTATTTGTATTTTTTCTTTGGGCAAATTATCTGTTCAAGTCTTTTGCCCATTTTTTAAACCAGGTCATTGGTCTTTTTATTGTTGAGTTGTATCATCTCTTTATATATCATGGATATTAAACCCTTATTGCATATATGATTTCGAAATATTTTCTCCCATTGACTTGACTGTCTTTTCACCCTTTTGACAAAGTCCTATGAAATGCAAAAGTGTTTTTTTCAGGGATTGAATGACAACATGAAATGCACAGACATGCATAATGACATTAACAACTATTCTTTAACTACAAATTGTGTTAGTATCTGTATATAAAGTTCATAGTGTTAGTAGAGAATTAACCTTGGTGCAGTAACTTTCTTCTCATCTAATAGCTTGGCATGGGTACAGGGATCAACTTCCAAGCTCATTCACCTGTTGTTTAGCAGAATTTAGTTCTTACTCTACTTTTTTTCCATTTAACATATTTACGTGATTTCAGATGTTCTGTCTTCAACATTACTGATTCTTTCCTCTCCCTGTTCAAATCTGCCGTTATGTGCTTCCAGTATATTTTTAATTTCTTGCATTGTGCCATTTATCACCATCAGATATGTTCCCTTTTTATCTATGTTTATATCATATATAGGTAATATATGCTGTATTTGGGTATAAAAAAAGTGTTGCTTTTTTTGAGGAGGTCCCATTTATCTATTTTTCTTTTGTTGCATGTGCTTTAGGTGTAAGGTCCAAGAAACCACCACCTCCCACAAGGACTTTAACATGTTTCCCTACATTTTCTTCTAGGAGTTTTATGGTCCTAGCTTTTATATTTAGGTCTTTGATCCATTTTGAGTTGATTCTTATATAGGGAATGAGATAGGGATATTCCTTCATTCTTTTGGTTGTAGATACCCAGTTCTCCCAGCACCATTTGTTGAAGAGCTCATTTTGTCCTGTAAATATGGACTTGGTAGGCTTGTCGAAAACCAGTTGGCCATAGGGGTGAGGGTTCATTTCTGGACTCTAAATTCTATTCCACTGATCAATGTGTCTATCTTTATTCCAATACTATGCTGTTTTAACCACTGTAGCTTTGTAATGTTTCAAGGTCAGGCAGTGAAATTCTTCCCATGTTGCTCTTCTTTTTTAAAATGCTTGTAGCAGTTTGATATTATTTATGAATTCCAAAAAAGATATTATGTTTGTAAACTGGTATGTTCCTCTGGTTCTGATATCCTTTGATTGTATTAAATTCTGAGGTTTTATTTTTACTTGATTAAATCAAGATTAGGGCTTTGATTTCACTAAGTCAGTAGGAGGTAGCTCGGGGTTGAGTCCCCACCCCCTTGATGGGCTGTATAAATAGACACACACAGAAGAACACAAGGAAGAGGAGAGAACTTGGTCATTTCGGTCCTGCCACGTAACAGAAAGGAGAAGCCTCAACCAGCTAAAGCCCTGAAGAGAGTTGAGCCATTTGCCTGATAGTTTGCAGCTGAAGAGACCAGAGCTCTGAGCAGCTCAGAAGGCCTTGAAAGAAATGAACCCTCCGGCCTACAGCTGAGATTAGAAGAAGTTAGGTCCATGGAGCCTTAAGAGGAAAAGGAATGCTGAACCCTTGCAACCATCTTGCTTCAACACATGGCAACAGACTTTGGTGAGAAAATATCTCTTATGTTACCTTGAGTTGGACTTTTTAGGGCCTTGTAACTGTAAGCTTTTACCCCAAATAAATACCCTTTATAAAAACCAACAGGTTTCTGATACTTTGCATCAGCACCTCTTTGGCTAATACAATGCTTTTGGCTATTTGGGTGCACTTTCCCTTCAAAATGAATTTGGTAATTGCCTTTTCTATTTTTGTAAAGTATGCTGTTGAAATTTTAAGTGGTACTGTTTTGAATTTATAAATCAGTTTGGGCAGAGCTGACATCGTCACGATATTTAGTCTTCCAATCCATGAACACAGAATGTCTTCCCACTCTTTGGTCTTCATTAATTTCTTTTAGCATTGTTCTGTAGCTTTCTGCATATAGGCCCTGTACTTGTTTAGTTAAATTGATATCTAGGTATTTGAGTCTTTTTGTTTCTATTGTAAATGGAATTTCCCCCTGATTTCCTCCTCAGATTGTTCAATACTAGTGTACAAAAACATTACTATTTTTATAGTGTTGATCTTGTATCCTGCCAATTTGCTAAACAAATTTATTTATTTATTAGCTCAAGTAGCTTTGTTGTAGACATGTCAGGACTTTCTAAATACAGGATCATGTCATCTGCAAACAGTGAGAGTTTTACTTCCTCAACTCCTATTTGGATACCTTTAATTCTTCTTTATTGTCTAATTGCTCTAACTAGAACTTCTAGTACAATGCTGAATAACAATGGTGACAGTGGGCAGACTTGTCTTGTTCCTGACCTTAGAGGAAAAGCTTTAAACCTTTTTCCATTGAGTACAATGTTGCCTGTGGGATTTTCATATATGCCTTTTATCATATTGAGGAATTTTCCCTTTATTCCTATCTTTAGAAGTGTTTTTATCAAGACAGGAAGCTAGATTTTGCCTTTTTATTCACCAGTCGAGATGATCATGTATCATTTTCCCTTCAATTTGTTAATGTAGTGTATTATGTTAATTGATTTTCTTATATCGGATGAGTCTTGCATACCAGGAAAAATTCCAGTTGGTTGTGATGTACAATAAATCTTTTGAGATGCTGTTGGAGTCTATCTGCAAGAATTTTCTTCAGAATTTTTGCATCTATGTTTATTAGAGAGATTGGTCTGTAATTTTCTTTTCATGTAGTGTCTTCATCTGGCTTTGATATTAGGGTGATGCTGGCTTCATAAAATGTGTTGGGTTATTTTTCTGCCTCTTCAATTATTTGGAAGAGTTTAAACAGGATTGGTATTAATTCTTTTCCAAATGTTTGGTAAAATTCACCTGTGGAATCATCTGCTCCTGGACTTTTGCTGGGAGATTTTTGATGATGGAGTCAATCTCTTGAAATGTGATTGGTTTGTTAAGTTGTTCTATTTCTAGTAGTGTCAGTATTGGTCATTTGTGTATTTTTGGGAATTTGTCCATTTAATCTAGGTTTTCTAGCTTGTTTGCACACACTTTCTCATAATAACCTCTTATGATCTTTTTTAATTCTGTGGGGTCAGTTGTAACCCTCCTCCCCCTTTCGTAACTGATTTGCATCTTCTCTCTTTTTTTTCTTTGATAGTCTAGCTAGGGTTTTGTTAATTTTATCAATCTTCTCAAAGAACCCACTTTGGGTTTTGTTGATTTTCTCTATTGTTTGTTTTGTTATTGTTCTCTATTTAATTTATTTCTGCTCTAATCTTTATTATTTCTTTCCTTATGCTTTCTTTGGGATTGGTTTTCTAGTTTCTCCAGTTGTTTAGTTATATCTTTGATTTTAGCTCCTTCTTCTTTTTAATATAGGCATTTAGGAGTATAAATTTCCCTCTCAAGACTGCCTTCACTTTATCCCATAACTTTGGAGAAGTTGTGTTCTCATTTTCATTTGTCTCAATATATTTATTGATTTCACTTGCAATTTCTTCTTTGACTCACTATTTAGGAGTCTGTTTTTTAGCCTCTACACATTTGTGAATTTACCTCTTTCCTGTCTACTACTGATCTCCAGTTTCATTCCATTATTATCTGAGAAGGTGCTTTGTATAATTTCAGTGATTTTCTATTTATTGAGAGTAGCATTGTGACCTAAGATGTGGTCTATACTGAAGAAAGACCCATGGGCACTTGAGAAGAAAGCATAACCCACTGAGTTTGGGTGTAACGTTCTGTATATATTTATTAGGTCTAAATCATTTGTCATATTTATTCTTTGGTTTTCATATGTCATATCTCATTTTCATCTGTCTTTTTACTCTTTCGTTTATCCTTTCTGCTATTCTTCTATACTCTCCTTTAAGCCTCTCTCTCCTGTCTTTTTCTTTCAGGCTCTAGGGCTTCCTTTAATATTTCCTGCAAAGTTGGATTCTTTTTAAAGAACTCTGTTAGTTTCTATTTGTTTGTGAATATTTTAAACTCACCTTCATATTTGAAGGACAATTTTGCTGGATAAATAATTATTGACTGGTAATTTTTCTCCTTCAGTATCCTAATTGTATCATACCACTGTCTTCTCACCTCCATGGTTTCCAATGAGAAATCCATGCTAAGTCTTACTGGGCATCTCTTGTATGTGATGGTTTTCTTCTCCTTTGCTGCTCTCAGAAGTTTCTCTTTATCTTTGGCATTTAACATTCTGAGTAGTATGTGTCTTCGAGTAGGCCTATTCACATTTATTTTGATTGGGGTATGCTGCACTCCTTGGACATGTAAGTTCATTTCTTTTGTGAGAGTTGGGAAATTTTCAGCTATTATTTCCTCAAATACTCTTTCTGCCCCTTTTCCCTTTCCCTACTCTTCTTCTTCTGGAACTTGCATGACACATATGTTGTTGCATTTCATGTTATTATTCAACTCCCTGAGCTCCTGCTCAATTTTTTCCATTCTTTTCTCTCTTCAGTTTCAGTTGTTCTGTCTTCAGTATCATTTATTCTTTCTTTTGTCATTTCAACTCTACTGTTGTATACCTCTATTTTTTAATCTTTCCTATCATGTCTTCCATTTACATGAGCTCTGTTACTTTTCTATTCAGGTTTTCAAATCCTCCTTTTGCTCACTCAATGTCTTTTTTTTTTTTTTTTTAAGTACATACTGGTGATTGAACCCAAGACCTCATACATGGAAAGCAAGCCCTCAACCACTGAGCTACATCTGTTCCCCTCAATATCTTCTTTTTTTGTTTTTATTTTTTTGAGTTACCAGGGCTTGGGATGGAACCTGGGATCTCATATGTAGGAAGCTGGTGCTCAAACACCTAGCCACATCAGCTCCCCTGAGTTGTTTTTTGTTTGTTTGTTTGCTTGTTGTTATGTTTTGTTGTTGTTGTTGGTAGGAAGCACCAGGAACTGAACTTGGGCCTTCTCATGTCAGAAGCAGGCACTCAACTGCGTAAGCCACATCCACTCCCCACTGAATGTTTTCTTCTTTGTTGTTGTGGTTTCAATTGGTCTCTTTTCTTTTATTAGGCATGCCTAATAATGGGTTCTTGAGGGATTCTTGTCCCTCTAGTTGAGAACATAGCATGACTCCCCAAGATGGGAGTTTAATATTTTCTTCTTATTTTGTAGGTCTCCACCCACTGATATAACATACTATGACAAGAAAAACACTTACATATTCCACAGAAGCCTGTCCCAGGTGCACCCTGTCCTGCATACCACCCCACACACCTGACACCCTGCACCATATTTGCAAAAAGAACATTCCTAACATTGTAGTTTTAACAACAGACCAGCAAATCCCCAGAGTTCACCTACTTCTTCCCTCATCCTCTTCCTGGTATTTTTTTCCCGTTCTTTTCTCTCTTCAATTTCAGGTGTTCTGTCTTCAGTATCACTTACTCTTTCTTCTGTCTTTTTGAACCTGCTGTGTATGCCTCTAATGTATTTTTGTTCTCACCTATTGTGACTTTCATTCCCATGAGTTCTGGGAATGAAATCTAACCAAGATTTCAAATTTTTCTTTGTTTTCACTCAATGTTATCTTTTTTTTTTTTCCCTTCCCTTCCACCCTATTGTTTGCTCTCTGTGTCCATTCAGTGTGTGTTCTTCTGCATCTGCTTGCATTATCAGGCAGCACTGGGAAATGCATCTCTTTTTTGTTGAATTATCTTGCTGCATCAGCTCTCTGTGTGTGTGGTGCAACTCCTGGGCAGGCTACACTTCTTTCATGTGGGACAGCTCTTCTTGCGCATGGGGCACCCCTACATGGTGGCACCCCTGCATGGCATGGTACTTTTGCGTGTGACAGCACTATGCATGGGCCAGCTTACCACCCGGGTCAGGAGGTCCTGGGGATCAAACCCTGGACCCTCCATATGGTAGATGGATGCTATATCAGTTGGGCCATGTCTGCTCCCCTCAGTGTTATCTTGATGTCATTTATCTCTTTAGCCATAATTTCTTTCAACTCCTTAATTTGATTTTGGAAATTTGTGTGCATCTCGTTAATTAGTTGTCTCAAATCCTGCATCTCTTCTGGGGCTTGGATATATTCCTTTTCTTGGGTCATGTCTTCCATTTTCTCAGGATGGCTCATAATTTTTTGCTGATATCTAGGCATCTGATTAGGATGATGAGTTTACTCAGATGCTCAATTCCTCTCTTTTTTTGTAGGGATTTAGTGGCAGGAAGTTGTGTATTACTACTTTTCTTTGATTCTTGGTTCAACCTGGGTGTTTAGGATTGTCCCTATTAGTTGCTCAAAACTGGGCTCTGACCCAGTAATAGTTGCAGACCCACTTTCTAGGGCCTTGGGGAGGGAGGTATAAAGGCTGGAAAAAGCCTCTCTTCCTGATTTACTTTTAATTTCCTCACATGCACTTCCTTGGTCTAACAGCAGATGGTGCTTTTAAGCATCCCTCTCAGTTCAATGCCTAGTCAGTGTATGTTTTTGCAACAGGGACTGGATCAATGTGATATAGGTTCCTGCCCAGAGGCTAAGAGCTTGTAATTCACATCTTCTCAGAGACAGGTCTCCAACCTTCACTGGCAGCCCCTTTTCTCAGGTAGGAAGCAATTTCACTCCTCTCTGCATCCTCAGCAATCAGTCCTGTTTAGTAGAGATGGAGATTGACAGAGTCAGATCTTTTAGACCTAAATCTTCTTAGTCCCCACCTGGTTCCCAAGGCAAACCATGGGCACAATTACCTGGTCAAATTGACACATGAACCTAACCATCACACTCCACTCCTTGTCAACCATACACATCAACTTAAACCATAATTAATCTCTAAATAAAAAATAATAGCAGACATATTTTTCATTTAACAATATCCAACTATCCTATATACAAGTAGAAACGCACTAAATCTCTCTAGATAAGGTGCAAGTCCTTGGGTAATATTTGCAAGTAAACGTGATATTCTGGGAAGCGGATTTGGCCCAATGGATAGGGCTTCCGCCTACCACATGGGAGGTCTGTGGTTCAAACCCCAGGCCTCCTTGACCCGTGTGGAGCTGGCCCACGTGCAGTGCTGATGCGTGCAAAGAGTGCCGGTGCCACGCAGGGGTGTCCCGTGCATAGGGGAGCCCCACATGCAAGGAGTGCACCCTGTAAGGAGAGCCACCCAGCACGAAAGAAAGTGCAGCCTGCCCAAGAATGGGGCTGTACACACGGAGAGCTGACGCAACAAGATGACGCAACAAAAAGAAACACAGATTCCTGGTGCCGCTGATAAGGATAGAAGCGGTCACAGAAGAACACGCGGCGAATGGACACAGAGCATACAACTGGGGTGGGGGGGAGAAGGGGAGAGAAATAAATAAAAAATAAATCTTTAAAAAAACAAACATGAACAAAAAAACCCTATAACTGAAATACTCTGACATAAAGGTAATAACTTATGTCTTATGATAAGGAGAGAAGATAGGGAAGAGAACCAAGACATTTACTTTATGTACATATACAAACATATTCATAAAACCAAGAAGAAATATTCATAACCAGTATATTCCTCATGTGGTCATAGATTATATTTATCACTACCTTCTTCCACTAACCATTCCTTCTTCACTTAACCTTTAACAAGCACTTCAGCTGGCCATGGTTCTTTGCCCACTAGGGTGACCCAACCTTCATTCCTGAAGTTTCTGGACCATTGGTAGCCCTGCTGGATTTGGTTGTTGCAGTTTTCCATTGACTTTAATTACAAGGCATGGTAGTACTAAGAGATGCCCTAGGGGATCTTCTGTATTACAGACAAACTTTACTTCCATTATTTAGTTGCAGTCCTACCTCCCCTTGTTAGTCAGGATCAATCACCCCAGCCAATACAGAAATTTCCTTCTTTGCCTATTGATTCAGAGGGTTGAGAAGCCCAAAGTGACTAAGTGGCAGTCTCAACTTCCATTCAATGGAATCATTGTTATGTCTCCTGGTATAAGAACTTCTTCTTTTGAAACTAAGACCTGTAGACCAAGAGAGCTTAAGGTTGCAGTGACAGGAAGCACAATTTTTTTTTTCTAATGGATCACTAGGGATAAGAGTCAATGGTGACACTCCCACTTTCACCCCTCAGTTCCTGGACCCATGAATCCTGGCAATTGGAGAAACAGCATCATAGAATGGATACTGATTATTTTTTTGGATGCTTATTTAAAGCATACCCAACCTCCTGGAGAACAATGCTCCAGCCCTACAAGGTATTTCTATCTAGTTGGTGCTGTAATTGAATCTTCAAAAGCCCATTTCGCCTTTCTATCAATCCAGCTTCTTCAAATAATAGGGATCATGCTAAGAGCAGTGAATTCCATGAGCACATTCTCACACAACATTTGCTGTGAAGTAGATTCTTTGATCTGAAGTAATGCTGTGTGGAAGCGCATGATGGTGGATAAGGAATTTTGTTAAGTCTATGGATAATAGTTTTGGCAGAAGCATTGCATGCAGGGAAGGCAAATTCATATCCAGAATATATGTCTATTCCAGTTATACTTTCCAGAATTGAGGAAATAACCATGGAATGGATCTGGGCACCCACTGGACCCATTGTAAGATGGACCTGAACTAAAAATTTCATCACCTGACTTCCCCCTACTCTGACTAGTGGACCACAGTGAGTAATGTTTTGGGTGTCCTGGAATTAATGCCACTTCTGAGCTGGTGTTTAATAATCTCCAAAATACTTTATCATTTCCATTTCCCCAAAGCAAATTACCCTGGTAAAAGACCCTAGGAATCTTTGTGGAAGGCTAGGAGAAAGGGTAATAGTGTAAAGTTTTGGCAGTGTAACAGGGTCCTTCCCCAAGGGGACTCAGCTTTCACTTCATTCAAAGGGTTCTGAGTCTGTAAACTGTCTCAAGTTTGGGACTTGATTAAGGTAACATGATTCTGTTTTTGTAATTAGACTTTTGCTCACTTGAAATAGAACTCCTTTGCTTATACAGATCAAGAAGGGATTTAGTAGATTGCCCATTTATTTTACTTCTAGGTACCCCATGATCTACTATCCAACACCATAGGTCTATGCAACTCACATTATTTAGATTGCTCTTTCGAGTCTGCTGTTCATTATGGTAGCCATGCTCACCTTGCCTTTGGCAATTATGTGCTGCCATTTGGCTTCTGTCAAACTGTTTAAGGATCCCAGTTCAGTGACAGAAGTTCTCAAGGTAATATCTCTTCCACAGAGAAGAGCAAACACAGAGCTCTTCAGGGAGATTAGTTAGTCTCACGAATTTATTCCTCATAGTCCTGGACAGAAGTATGTCCTCTGGACATTCTTAGGGTTGTATGAGCAATTCTAACATCATAAATTCATTCCAACATTCCATTTTCTCTAAGCCTTTGGATCCCCTCATCTACATTATGCAATGGCATTCAGGGGTTTTGACCTCAGATAATGCTGGCCTCCTTGGGTCCATGTTTCAGCCAACCACCCAAACAAACCATTAAAACCCTTTCTAGGCTCCTTAGTGCCTACAACTGAAAGCGAGAGGATTGCATCCAGTATCCATGAGGAATCTGAGCCTCCTCTTGACATAGAGGTGCAATGGACACAACCAATCCAATGTCCTCAGAGAAAAGGTGGCATTGGAGTGGGAAAAGTGGACATGGTGGCTAATGGGTATGGGGAATGGCAGGAAGAGATGAGATGTGGAGGCTTCTTAGGGACTTGGAGCTGCCCTGGATGGTGCTTCAGGGGCAATCACCGGACATTATAAATCCTCACAGAGCCCACTGGATGGAATGGGGGAGAGTATGGGCCATGATGTGGACCATTGACCATGAGGTGCAGAGGTGCCCAGAGACGTACTTACCAAATGCAATGGATGTGTCATGATGATGGGAATGAGTGTTGCTGGGGGGGAGTAGTGGGGTGGGGGTGGTGGGGTTGAAGGGGTCCTCATATATATTTTTTAATGTAATATTTTTACAAAATCAATTAAAAAAAAAACCCTTTCTAATCCCTCAGACTTCAATACTGAATCCAGAATCTCAGCTTAGCGGGCCCATATCAGTAAATTCAGCCTGATCCATCCTTACATATTCCTCCCACCATTATCCCACATCCTTAGTATCAATTCCCACACAGATTCCCCTGATTTCTGTCTATATAAATTGGAAAACTCATGCAGTACTTTTGGAGCATCATCACTTCTCCTTTTAAGGCCTTCTGCTCATCCCTTTTTTTAAAAAATAGATTTAAAAAAATTTTTTAAATACATAGCTCATATAAAATATTACCTAAAAAATAAAAAAGGATCTCATATACGCCCACTCCTCAACCCCCCCACACTCCTCCCATATCACCAAGTTCTTTCATCAGTGTGGCATCATTCCTTTCTTTTATAACTGTACCCAGTATATTTAAGGACAACCAGTCAACATCATTTTACCTTTTAATTCCACAAAACTAGGTTAAAGTGTGAAAAACACTCTCACCCAGAACTTTTTTTCTTAAAAGCATTTGAGCAGCCATATCCAGTGGTGTTATTTTATGTATCTCTATTGCTAACTCATGCTATGGATTATTGGAAATAAAGTCATTAATGCCTTTCAATCTATAATAATCAGAATAAAGAGCCAATTTCAAAAACCCCACAACCAATTTAGAAATTCCATATTTAAAATTCTGTTTCTGAAGAATCAATCCTGGTACCAAAACTGTATTAGTCAAGGTTCTCTAGGGAAAAAGCACTGACAGGAGGTATCTGTAAATATTAAGAGATTTTATAAAATTGTCTCATGGAACTGCGGGGATGCACAGTCCATATTCTGAGAGCAGATTGCAAGCTAGGATCTAGAAAGATGGTTTACGAAGAATTCGCTAGGAGAAGCTGGCTGGCTGAAGTAGAGATGGAAATTCTCTCTTCTGACTCCTGAAATCATCACTTCTCATTTTAAGATCTTCAACTGAATAAGAAGTCTCATTGCTGAAGGCAACCTCCTCATTTGATTGTAGATGTAATTAGCCATAGATGCAATCAATTTATTGATGATTTAAATCCATGAAATATCCTCACAGTAGCAGTTGGGCCAGTGTTTGCTTGACCAAACAACTGGGCACCATTACGTGATTGACACATAAACCTATCACAGCTCAAAATACTTGTAACCCTCAATCAGTCTGGTGGAGGTGGAACTACATCCTTGTATAATATCTAACCTCAATTTGTTGACCCTAAGATACGGAATTGAGTATCCCAGTTAAGCTGTGGGGCATTGGCCTGTCAGCTCTGCTGGTGACTCATGCTCTGCTTCTGTTGTGCCCAGGATGGTAAGGGCCATATAACTCAACAGTTTGATGTCAAGGCCAGATTGAGAACCAGAGGCAGTTCAAATGAGGTGTCATTCATCCCATAAGGGCTGGGCAGAGGCCTGGAAACCAATTCTGAACTGACAAAACTGTTGTAAGAGAAGAAAGCCCCCAGCACACTTTAAAGGGTAATAGGAGACAAAGCCTGGAGGGATTGTACAAGGCTCTGAAGAAACAGAAAGGGCAGGAGGTTGGAGGTTGTTACAGAGGGAGCATGCAGCCTCATCCTGGGGCTGTGGATGCTACTGTTAGGGCACCATCCCAAAGGAAACTATCAGAGTGTGATGCCAACTAGCATTAAGATAATTTAACTCAGGTGATTTTTCAAATGGCCAGTTGTAACACATTAATCCATTAGTAGATCTTGAAATCAATTTATTGGGCCAACCCCTATTTTTTTTTTTTTCTTTTCTTTTTACTGAAGGAAAGAATACAAATGAATATAACGGAAAATATCAGAGTGTCTCATGTGTAGTAAGTTAAGTTAGTGCTCTGATTTGTAAAAGTTCTTTTTTCAGCTATATTTTTCCTGTTCTCTTACCCTTCTTCCATTTAGTCTCCACCTATAAACCAGGGTGATCTTTTTTACAACATAAATCCAGGCATGACACTCTTCCAATTAAAATGTTTAATGATGTCTCCGTATTAAGTTGAATCAAGTGAAATTGCTGGTCAAAATGAAAATAAATAATTTTATATTAATCAATCTAACACTTAAAACAGAAACTCCTTACATATAAGGGCTTATAAGATCTAGACCCAAACTTTTCTTATGTCTTCATCATGCAGTGGTTTTCAATTTTTAAAAAATGGTAACTCACAATAACAAATACATTTTAGATCACTGCCACTGCATCCATCAGCACCAGCCATGACAGAGCTACGAGAAAACCATGAGTCTCTCTTCATCCCTGCTATTGGTTGCCAACCTCCTTGGGACTTGTTCCAGCAATCTGTTAAAAATACGGTAAATTACTATGACATTCTAGGCATGCAGAGTTCACCCAAGGATATTGAAAAGGTATATTGTAAATTGACACTAAAGTGGCACCTTGATAAAAATCCCGAGAATAAAGAAAAAAGCAGGAAGAAAATTCAAACAAGTAGCTGAAGCATACCAGATGCTAAAAAAATGGAAGATTTATGGCGGAGAAGGATTAAATGGTAGTGGTGGAGTTGGAAGTAATGTTGACAGTCCATCTGAGTCTGGCTTTACATTCTATAATCCAGATGATGTCTTCAGGGAATTATTTTAGTGTAAAGGACCCATTTTCATTTGACGTCTTCAAAGACTCATTTGAGCAATTTTTGGAAACTGAAGAGGCTTCCATGGAACCAGAAGCAGGGGCATGGAATCTTTTTTTCTCCACCTTCTGGAAGTAGTTTCCATCTAGTAGAGGGAGAGTTTCTTCTTTTGATACAAGGGGCCCAGGGGACTTACTTTATTTTCTTCAATGTCCTTTGGTGGTAGTAGGTTGGGCAACTTCAAATCTATATCAACTTTTAATAAAATAGTTGATGGCAGAAAAAAATCACTACAAAGAGAGTTATTGAGAATGGTCAAGAAAGAATGGAAGTTGAAGAAGATGACAATTGAAGTCCTTAACAATAAATGGTAAGGAGCAGTCGCTACTCTTGGATAACAACTAATTGGATAGCAAGCACCACTAGAGGATTAGCAGGAACATTTTTTGGAAGATTTCAAATGAACACTACTTTCAGTAAAAATGTACCTAATCTCTAGGATTTATAAACTGCTCATCAGAGCACTTATTGGTTATAGACTTTTGAGTTTGTTGGTACCCACACTAATCAGATCATTTTTCCTTTTTGTCTTTAAAATTATTGTAAATCTCTGTTTGCACCTTGATTTTTTATTAAACTTAATCCAAGGTGAACTGTGATTCTTCAGTAGTACTAGGACAAAATTGTACACTAATGCCAGCATTTTGTTTGAAATGTGGGTCAAGTAGTTTCAGACTGCTGTGAAGTTAACACTGCTAGGATGAATCTTCTACAAAAATAATTTCAAATATTTTAAGTATTTAGCAGTGGAAAATATTAATGTATTAATGGTGATACATTTCTGGTTAATATAAAGTAAGGATGTTTTCTAATTGTGCATGAAAGCTGAAAACTTAGAAAGTTTTGACAATTGTTTAAATAAATATGTAATGTTAAGCTTAGGTTCATAAAAAGTAAAGCTGGTAAATTGAGTGTCATTTGCTTTAAGGAAAAAAAAAAAGAAAATAAATGTTACTGTGTTTGGTGCATTTTTTCAAAGAAAAACATTTTACACCATGATCCACGATATACAAGTATATAAGTAAATGTCATATAAACTTGCTCCATCTCATTCTTCTGGTCTTGACTTGAACATTATTTCCTAAGAGAAGTTTTCTTCAACCAAGTTGGCAAAAGGTCCCATCTTCATCCTATGATTTTCTATCATTGCGTCCTCTTTTTTTGGCAGCACTTGTCACAATCTTCATTTCTACATTTACTTATTTACCTGTGAGAAAGAGAAAGCAGCCCCTGACACCCAGGAGCTGACCCGATACCATCAATTAAGCCCTTGGTGTTGCTCTAAGCTTGCCTAGCATTCACAATTATGTCTTGGGGATTTCCTGATAAACATAAACAATTTCACAGAATAGCAACATCAGACAAGGGCACTATGTGACCATAATGAATCAAGACAAAAACAAGACCACTTCATAATCATGTCTGAACACAGGCAAAACATGAACTTTGTTCAAGCCACAATATATCAAATATCCCTCCTCATAGCTAATATGAGTACCTGTTGCTTCTTCACCAACTATAGCTTTAAGCTCATTTTAGTCTGCCTTCCCTATAGATAAGATTTATTGAGATACCCAGTCAGAGAATTACCCCTGCTTCCTGACAGCACACAATCCAGACAGAATCTCTGATTCCTAGAATCGTCTCTGTGGAGCTATGCATCCCCAGAAAAACATGTTCTCAATCTTAATCCATTCCTGTGGATGTGAATCCATTGTAAAAGACTTTGATAAGGTTGCTTTAGGTAAGTGGCCCATCTGAATGTGGAAGGGTCTTAGTCCTATTACTGGAGTCCTTTATAAGTAGAAAGAAATTTAGGCAAGAAAGCCAGAGAGAGCAACCAGAGGCTGAAAGTTAATGGAACACAGAAGAGAAGGGAAAACCTAGGAAAGGCCGCCATGTGACAGAAAAGCCAAGAACCAAGGATCACTGGCAGTCAGCCCCAGAGTGTCACAATCTTCTGGGAGAAAGCATTGCCTTGATGACATTTAGATTTTGGATTTCTAACCTCAAAACTGTGAGCCAATAAATTTCCACTGCTTAAATAAACCCATTGTGTTCCATTTGCTTTAACAGCCAGAAAACTAAAACATTCCCCTAAATTATCCAATCAAACCCAAATCCTATAATAAGTTCTTTCTAACACTCTCTTACTGAGATGCCCCCATGATTCCTCATGGTATGTATTATCCTTCACAGTAATGAGTAATAACCCCAACTTGTTCAACTACATGTGTGTTCCTGGTGTATTATTCACCATTATATTCCCTGGGCCTTACACAGTGCCTGGCACTTAGGAAATGCTTAATACCTGTTGAATAAGTAAATGAATGAATGAAAAAGAGAATAATTACTAGTTAATTTCCATCTTCCTGGGAGGAGGTAGAGGACCTGTCTGGATGGATGGTTGACCTCTTCAGAAGACACTGTTCTGCCTTACTGTGTGTATTCATTGTTATCAATTTTCATTAACACCCTCCTTAAATTCTTGGTGCTTTCTGCTATGAGCAGAAAACTGCCTTCTAAATTAAGGAGTTTTCAATTCTTTTAAGAGTATTCCAACTAAGTTCTTCAATGATCTTGACTTATTGCATTCTGAGTTCTCAGCACTTAAATGGATTTTAACTAGCAAAGCTCTTATTCATGGGTCTGCAAAGTGGTCCCTTGTCATGCTCTTTCCAAATGAAAATTTCTTGGGCAACCTGCTCCTGACTCCTTCACTCACTCCTTCCTGAAACAGTATTTTTTCTCTATGTTGAGGTCATGGTTAAGCCTCCATAATTTCCAATTACTTTTTTCTTTATATTTTTCTGATACTTTTTTCTAAATACTGAAGTTATCCTTAATTCCATCATAGGAGATCTTGATTTAATTCCACTTGGACACTTTGTTATTAATATAAATTGTTTAAACTATATATTCACTTTGTTTCTTGTGTTCTTTATGTATTAGTACATCATGAGCATTTTTCTTCATCATGAAATATTTTTTGAAGTCAACATTGTTTCAACTTTGTTAGCTTCACTCATAGAACATTTGGCTAAGAACTCAGATTCAGCATATTATGCCAATAAATAGATATACAGGGGAAACAGATGTGGCTCAACCAATTGGGCTCCCATCTACCATATAGGAGGCCCAGGTTTCGATGGCCAGAGACTCTTGGTGAGGGCAAGCTGGTCCACACGGAGTGCTGACCTGGAAGTTCCCAGAATCAGTTCCTGGAGCCACTGAGTGAGAATACAAGCAGACACAGAAGAATGCACAGCAAATGGACACAGAGAGCAGACAACTGGGGAAAATGGGGAAGGGGACAAATAAATAAAAATAAATCTTAAAAAAAAATAGATATACAGTACTAAATTTATATAACTAATCTCCCAATACTGAATAGTTAGATTGCTTCTGTTTCATGGTTATAAAATCTTCAATGAATATATTTATATATAAATCTTTTTTCATATTCCTTAGGAAGGTTTCCTAGAAGCAACATTAGTTTAATAGTATGAACTGTTTAATACTCTTATAAAGGTATTGCAAAATTTCTCTCCAAAAGACTATCAATTTACATTCCTACCAGAGAATGTACCTGATTCTCCATCCTTCACCAACACTAAATACTGTAATTTTAAAATAGATGTTATATAGGTGTTTGAAAAAATGGTATCATATCATTTTAACTTTCATTTTTGAATGGTTAGCGAAGTTTGGTAATTTGTTCAAATACATTCCTTTTGGGGTCCAAATCATCCCCACTACCCTGCCACACACACACACACATTTTAACACATAATACCTTGGGAAGCAGATGTGGCTTAAGCAGCTGGGCACCCTCCTACCATACAGGAGGTCCCAGGTTCAGTTCCTGGTACCTCCTAAAGACAGCAAGCTGATGCGACAGGCTGGTGCGGTGAGCTGTCACAAGAGGACAAAACAAGATGAAGCAGGAAGATGATGCAATGAAAAGACACAGCAAGGAAACACAATGAAAGACACAATAAGCAGGGAGTGGAGGTGGCTCAAGTGACTGGGCACCTCCCTCCCATATAGGAGGTCCCAGGTTCAGTTTCCAGGGCCTCCTAAAATGAAGGCAAATAGAAAGCAGGCAGCAAATGCAAACAATGAGGGGGAGGGAAGAATAAATAAATAAAATAAAATAAAATCTTTTCTTTAAGATTTTTTTATTTTTTATTTATTTCTCTCCCCCCCTCCCCCAGTCATCAGCTCTCTTTGTACATTTGCTGTGTGTTCATCTGTGTCTGCTTGCATTCTTGTCATGTGGTACTGGGAAACTGCGTCTCTTTTTTTGTTTCATCATCTTGCTGCATCATCTCTCTGTATGTGCAGCACCACTCCTGGGTGGTTTGTGCTTTTCTTGCGCAGGGTGGCTCTTCTTACAGGGAGCACTCCTTGCATGTGGGGCACCCCTACGTGGGCAACACCCCTGCGTGGCATGGCACTCCTTGCACGCAGCAGCACTGCGTGTGGGTCAGGAGGCCCTGGGTTTGAACCCTGGACCTTCCATATGGTAGGCAGACGATCTATCAGTTGAGCCACAATTGCTTCCCTAAAATCTTTTAAAAATAATAATAATACCCTATGTGAAAACTGGGTTACTCTCACCAAAAAAATCTAAATCATAGGTAAATATAGGACCCAGTAATGGTGCCTCGCTCAGGAAAATGGTGAAAAAAATTGAAATCAGCCAACACACCAAGTGCATTTGTTCCTCTGGAGCAAAACCAAAATGAGATGCGCTCTGGAGATCTGCCCCTGACAGTAGCTGGTGGTTCCTGGACCTGTAGCACCACCTTAGCAGCCACAGTAAAGTCTGTCATCAGAAAACGGAAGGAATTGAAAGACCAGTAGAAGCTCTACAATCTGAAACATCTCTAGTCTTTAATAAATGGGTTAATTATAGAAACAAACAATAAAAACAAAACCTAATACCTTAAAAGTAATGTTATATAATAGTTTCCTCATAGATAAGCTCTCTTTATTATAGGACCTCTCTGTATGTGAACCAAAAATAGGACATAGTCTGATACTGAGAGAGAATATTTTAAGTAAAAATTGTGGTGGAAAATCCATAACATACTGTTGCCATATTTATATCCATAGTGGTGGCATGTGTTATGAACAATGTCACCAGTACTTGGTCTATGAAAAAGAAGAATAAAAATTCCATCACTACCTTTGGGCAGGAATTAGCTGTGAGGCTAAGTAAGCTCAGTTCAATTAGCAAACCTCCATACTGATTTTTTTTTTAATCATTATGGTCCACTATGATTTTCACAAGCATTTTACAACAAACTATTTCACAGTATTGGTTTAATTAGGATCATTGCTCTGGTTAGTAAGTAAATGTGAATTATTGGTGGAGGAAAGAACCACCAGGTCATAATTTCAAGGGATCAAGATTTAGGAAAAGATTTCTACAAATTTTATTTATTTATTATGGTGTTACTGGGATAAATTGTGACTAAGATTAGAGATGTTCAGGAAAGGAATAAGGTATGGTTCATACAGAAATACATTGCTGCCAAAGGCTCAAAACTACCCAGATGTTTCCCTTGTGCTATTCTGAAATTCTTTGTATGTTGCATCAAACACTCTAACCTGCAGCCAGAGATATTTTACCACTCAAAATTCATTGAATAAAATTAATATCAGATACAGCAACACAAAACCACAATACAATTTGACTCTCCATATGGTACACATACATATATAAAGCATCGTACAAATTCAGAAAAGGGACAGGAAAGAAAAAATCATCTTACCTCTCCTTCTTTTGTTGAGTAGGTAAATCAAGAGTTTTCCAGGAAGTAAAGAGAGAGAAAGGTAATTGGGTGAAAAATAAAACAATTTCCATTTCTTTCCTTTACCCGCAAACCTACATCCCCGTAAGAAAAACCCTAATCAGTCTCCCGAGATTGATCTGGAGTTAAATTAAATAAGCAAAGTTTTGGGACAGATGACTGAGAATTTCCTGGGCAACATGAATGGACCATGGAAGTGTCCAGCTGTACGGAAAACTGGATCAGACATTATAAGAGGCAATGAATGTGGTTATATTTCTAAAGTAATGGATCTTTACTGGTTACAAAGGCCTCACCACATATATTATCTCACTTGTCCTCATAACAACTCAGTGAGTGAGGAATTATTATTCTCCAATTTTACAGTTGAGAAAACTGAAGATCAAAGGAGTGACTTGCCTAAGACCACCCAGAAACCTATACTAAAAGCTAGACCTAAATGGGGTGTTGTAATTTGCCAGAGCGGCTATAACAAAGTACCGCAGAAGTGGTTGGCTTAAACAGCAGAAATTTATTGTCTTACAGTTTTGGAGGCTAGAGGTCCAAAATCCAGGGGTCAGCAGGATCATGTTTTCTCTGAAGTCTCTAGTGCTCTGGTGATGGCTTGATGGCAACACATAACTCAACCTCTGCCTCTGTCACATGGTCATCTGTCTCCTTCTGTCTCCTGCTGCTCCTGAGTTCAAATTTCCTCCATTTATAAGGATTCCAGTCATATTGGATTAAGACCCACTCTGATTCAATTTGGTTTCACCTAACAATAGCATATTCAAAGATCCTATTTACTGGGAAGTGGATGTGGCTCAAGTGATAGAGCTTCTGCCTACCACATAGAAGGACCTAGATTTGATCCCTGGGGCCTCCTGGTGAAAAAAGAAGAAGAGAAAGCCTGCCTGTGTCGTGAGCCAGTGCCCTGCACAAGTGAGTCACTCAGCAAGATGATGACGCATCAAAGGAGACAAGGAGAGAGTCAAGGTGAAGTGCAGCAGAAACCAGGAACTGAGGTGGCACAATTGACAGGGAAACTCTCTCCCCATCAGAGATCTCCAGGCTCAAATCCTGGTAAATCCTAGAGGAAAGAAAATGAGAAGAGAAGACAATGTAAACAGCAGAGCAGGAGGAGGGGAAGAGGGGAAAATAATTAAATAAATCGTAAAAAAAAAAAAAAAAGATCCTATTTACAACCAAGGGACAGGGTATCAGGACCTGAACATGTCTTTGTGGGGGACATGATTTAATCCATAGCATGGGGTGGGAGGAGGATTTTAGTTATGCCATTGACTTAGGCAAATTATGCAAGAAAAGCATAATGCTTTAAAATGTTCACCTATCTCTGAAAAGGGGAGGTAAAATTTAAAAAAAAAAAAAGACCTAGGGAAGATCAACCACAATAATATCATTAAATTATCATATTTTCATCATGCAATAATAATAGCAGAAACATAGTGTTTACCTTATGCAAATTCACAATCTTTACCACAACCCCAAGAAGTAGGTACAATTATTATTCCCATTTTACAGATGAGGTACAGAGAGGTTAAGTAAGTTGCTTTAGGTCATCACACAATCAGTAAGTGGTGGGGTCATGATGCAAACCCAGAAAAGTGGGCTCCCAAGGCCATTTAGCCCCTATACTATACCGCAACAGCCACTGTACTATCTATCCACTATACTATCCTGCCTAGGTTGGGGATGGGGTTTCCCTCTGTACTGTGTTCCCATAGCATCTTATAAATCCCCTTTGAAGACTTGCCTCATATTTTATAATTACTTGTTTGTCTTTCTTTCTCCCTAGATTCATATGGTGGCAGATGCTGTGATGATCAAATTCACCATTGTATCCCAAGTATCTGGTTCAATGCCTGGACCACAGTAGTTCTCAATGTATACTTGATATATTAATTAACTAATTAATCTACCAAACACTTATATAATGTTTATTATTTCCAGACACTGTTCAAAGAACATTTCAAATATTAAACAACCCTATGAGGTAGGTACTATTTTATAGATAGGGAAACAGGCACAGAGTGGTTAAATAATTTAAACAAGATCACGCAACTAGCATAAAATAGCACAGTCAGGATTAAAATTCAGTCCAGAGCCCATGTTCTTAATTTCTTAGTTTAATGGATAAATGAATGAATTATTGCATGAATCTGTATGTACCATATAATCTGTACCATCATCTAGAATTCTTCCTTAGGCTTTCCTGGTCCCTTAGCTTTCCTAGTGACCTTTTGACGACTTCCGTTTTTGGCTTTAGTTTGTAATTTTTCATTTCAGTGGAAAGATGATGGATATTACAATTGCAACTTGGCTGAGTAAAGAAGTACATATTTCTGGTCTTAGTTACTCTGCTTTTTATTTAGTCTGTGCAAATGTCTCAGAGTAGAAATAGCTGTCTAAATCTTTGGAAAATAACTGGATTCTCAAAGCATGCTAGGTGTCAGTAGAGTGCCAAATAGGGAAAAAAGAGGTAAACAAGTTTAATTTTATTTCCAAATATGTGCCATTATTTTGCTGAAATCCCTAAGGTTCACAATTAAATTGTGGGGGGAAAAAAGTAAACAAAATTACATGCTTTACATCTAAAATATTTAAACAGAAACTTCTGGGGTGACATTTATTACAGTTATTACTAATTCGATTTGTTGTACAAAAGTTGTTGCCATGAAAGTAGGATCCTGGCTTCTTAAAACCTTTTGACACTTAACTGAAATATTGAGAAGAAACGCAGAGTTTAGAGGAGACGTACCTAAATATACAAGGATTTTAAAATAAAATTCTTAAGACTCTACTGGTATTTCAAGAACTTGGGATGGGAAAATTACACAGAACTGTACCCTCCATGATAAAGAGATATTTTCGGGTTTACCATTTAATGCAGATCAGCATCTCCAAAGACATTAAAATGTAATCAAAGGTCCTGGTTTTCCCCAAAGTTTTTGTGGCAATCGAGCCTAGAGAAGAAATTAGAAAATATTTATGCTATGAGCCAAATAGTCTTTAAATGAAGTAGTTTTTCAAGATCTTCGAGACAAATCATAAATTGTTAGTTTTTATATGTGTCTCTGTGTTTTTCCCCAGTAGAATCAATTTATTTTATTTTGGTACCATATTGAGCATACAGAGAAAAGAATGTCAACCTCGCATCTCTTTCCCTAGCCAACAGATTCCTTCCCCAGAGGGAATTACTATTACCAGTTTCTTGTGTATCCCTCTGGAGATATTCTTTGTATACACAAATATATTTATTTTCACAAATGTCATACACATGCTTCTGTTCCTCTTCCCCCCCCCCCTTTTCTTTTTTAAATTTACCAGGACATGTTGGGCATGGCTCTATATCAGTATATACATACATATACATTTATATCATTCCTTTAAATGACTGCATAGAATTCCATTATATGAATGTACCATAATTTATTTAAACAGTTTGCTAGCAATGGACATTTAGACATTATTTTTTCTATTATAAACAATTCTGAAAATCAATATATCTAAACATATAGGCAGCAAGTATTTTAGGATAGGCAATAACACTGGAAAAATTTTCTTTGAAATCTTTTTTGGGGTACTTATTTCTAAATTTAAGAAATGAAAAAAATCAAAACATACTGTAGTAATTTAGGAGAACAATGAAATATAGCTGTGGTTAGAGTTTAATAGCATGAAAAAGGAAACTGGATGACCTGGTATGCAAGGATCGTTCAAAATAAGAAAATCGGTTAATGAATACACTAACTTAACAGAATGAAAGAGGGGGAAAAAAACACACCATCATTTCATTTGATGGAGAAAAGGCATTTGACAAAATCTAGGATCCCTTCTTGATAAAAACACTTGGAACTGAGGAATAGAAGGAAACATCCTAAACTAGATAAAGGGCATATATAAAAACTCAAGGAATATATCAAAGCCTCAGATGATACACGGAATTGAAGACAACCAATCAATGAGATGCACACAAATTCGGAAATCAAATGAATGAGTTGAAAGACAATATGGCTAAAGAAGAAAAGGATATTAAGAAGATCTGAGAGAGCACAAAGAAGAATTTGAAAACCTGAATAGAAAAGTAACAAAGCTCATAGGAATGAAAGACACAATAGGTGAGATAAAAAACACATTAGAGGTATACAACAGTAGACTTGACTGGAAATGAAAGGAATAAGTGATACAGAAGAGCTGAAACTGAAGAGAGAAAAGAATGGAAAAAATTGAGCAGGAGCTCAGGGAGTTGAATGATAACATGAAAGTCAACAACATATGTGTCATGGGAGTTCCAGAAGGAGACGAGAAGGGAAAGGGGGAAGAAAGAGTATTTGAGGAAATAATAGCTGAAAATTTCCCAACTCTCACAAAAGAAATGAACCTACATGTTCAAGAAGTGCAGCATACCCCAATCAAAATAAATGTGAATATGCCTACTCGAAGACACATACTACTCAGAATGTTAAATGCCAAAGGTAAAGAGAAACTTCTGAGAGCAGCAAGGGAGAAGAAAACCGTTACACACAAGGCATGCCCAGTAAGACTTAGCATGGATTTCTCATCAGAAACCATGGAGGTGAGAGGACAGCGGTATGATACAATGAGGATACTGAAGGAGAAAAACTGTCAGCTAAGAATTACTTATCCAGCAAAGTTATCCTTCAAGTAGGACACGGAGTTTAAAATAGTCACAAACAAATAGAAACTAAGAGAGTTCATTAAAAAAAGAATCCAACTTTGCAGGAAATATTAAAGCAAGCCTTAGAGCCTGAAAGAAAAAGACAGGAGAGAGAGGCTTAGAGGAGAGTATAGAAGAAAGAATATCAGAAAGGATAAACAAAAGAGTAAAAGACAGATGAAAGTAAGATGTGACATATGTAAACCGAAGAATACAATGGCAGAAGTAAATAATGCATTTACAGTAATATCATTAAATGTGAAAGGATTAAACTCCTCAGTCAAAAGATATAGGCTCACAGGATGGATAAAAAACATGGGCAATCCATATACTGCCTACAAGAGACATATCTTAGACCCGGATACAGATTGGCTGAAAATGAAAGGCTGGAAAAAGATACTCCATGCAAAAAATAACCAAAAAAGAGCTGCGACACCTATGCTAATATCGGACAAAACAGACTTTAAATGCAAAAAAAAGTTGTAAGAGATAGAGAAGGCCATTATATATTGATAAAAGGGACAATCCACTAGGAAGATATAGGAGCCATAAATATCTATGCACCTAGCTAAAGTGCCCTTAAAACACATGAGACTAACTGGCAAAACTGAAGGGAGAAATAGACATCTCTACAATAATAGTTGGATTCTTCAACACACCACTCACATCATTAGACAGAACAACTAGACAGAAGATCAAAAGGAAACAGAGAACTTAAACAATATAATAAACAAGCTAGTCCTAACAGACATACACAGAACATTGCACCCAAACTCCACGAGTTATGCATTCTTCTCAAGTGCTCATGGATCAAGGATAGACAACATGTTAGGTCACAATGCAAGTCTCAATAAATATAAAAACATTGAAATTCACAAAACACCTCAGATCCTAATGGAATGAAAATGGAAATCAAAAATATATGGGAAGGTGGTAAATTCACAAATGATTAGAGACTGAATACCACACTCCTAAATAATCAGTGGGACAAAGAAGAAATTGTAAGTGAAATTAGTAAATACATTGAGACAAATGAAAATTAGAGCACAACTTATCACAACTTATGGAATACAGTGAAGGCAATCTTGAGAGGGAAATTTATAGTCCTAAATGCCTATATTAAAAAAGAAGACAGAGCTAAAATCAAAGCTCTAACTGAGTAACTGGACAAATTAGAAAAAAACAGCAAACCATTCCCAAAACAAGCATAAGAAAAGAAATAATAAAGATTACAGAAGAAATAAATGAAATTGAGGTAAAAAAAAATAACTATAGAGAAAATTCATGAAATCCAAAATTGGTTCACTAAGAATTTCAATAAAATTGAAAAACTCTTAGAAGGACTAACAAAGGAAAAGAGAGAGAAGATGCAAATAAATAAAATCAGGTGAAACAACTTATGCTGATGCTACAAGAAATACAAGAACTTAACAAAGCAATCACATTTAAAGAGATTGGAATAGTCATAAAAAATCTCCTCAAAAAAGAAAAGTACAGGACTGGATGGCTTAATAGGTGAATTCTGTGAAAACTTTTGAGAAAAATGAATACCAATCGTGTTTCAACTCTTCCAAAAAATTGAAGAGGAGGGAAAATTACTCAACTTATTTTATGAGGCCAAAACCACCCTAAAACCAAAACCAGATAAAGACACTACAAGAAAAGAAAATTACAGACCAATCTCTCTAATGAACATAGTTGCAAAAATTCTAAATAAAATACTTGCAAATAGAATCCAACAGCATATCAAGACTTATACATCATAACAAAGCAGGATTTATTCCTGGTATGTAAGGCTGGTTCATCACAAGAAAATCAATCAATGTAATAAACCACATTAACAAATTGAAGGGAAAAAAAACACATATTATCTCAATTGATTCAGAAAAGGCATTTGACAAAATCCAACATCCTTTTTTGATAAAAAACACTTAAAAAGATAAAAAGATAAGAATAGAAGGAAAATCCTTCAATATGATAAAAGGCATATATGAAAAACCCACAGCTAATATTGTACTGAATGAGGAAAGGTTGAAAGCTTTCCCTCTAAGATTGAGAACAAGAAAAGGATGCCCACTCTTACCACTGTTATTCAATACTGTGCCGTAGTTCTGGCTACGGCAGTTAGAGAAGAAAAAAAAAAAAAAATTAAAGGCATCCAAATAGGAAAAGAGGAAGTAAAGCTCTCACTGCTTGCAAATGACATGATCCTGTACTTAGAAAATCCTGCCATATCCATGACAAAACTACTTGAGCTAATAAATGAGTTCAACCAAGTGGCAGGATATAAGATCAATGCTCAGGGAAGCAACTTTGGCTCAATGGATAGAGCCTCCACCTACCATATGGGAAGTCCAGAGTTCAAACCCAGGGCCTCCTGACCCATGTAGTGAGCTGACCCACGTGCAGTACTGATGTATGGAAGGAGTACCGTGCCACACAAGGGTGTCCTCCACATAGGGAAGCCCCATGCGCAAGGAGTGTGCCCTACAAGGAGAGCTGCCTCACATGAAAAAAAAAAAACACACAGCCTGCCCAGGAGTGGCGCTGCATACACGGAGAGCTGATGCAGCAAGATGATGCAACAAAAAGGGACACAGATTCCCAGTGCTGCTGACAAGAATGCGAGCATTCACAGAAGAACACATAGTGAATGGACATAGAGAGCAGATCCTGGAGGGCGGGGGAAGGGGAGAGAAATAAATGAAAAGTAAATCTTTAAAAAAAAAAATCAATGCTCAAATACCAGTAATGTTTTTGTACACTAGTACTAAACAATCTGAGGAGGATATCAGGGGGGAAATTCTACTTTCAATAGAAACAAAAAGACTCAAAAACCTAGGAATTAATTTAACTAAAGAAATATAGGACCTATATGCAGGAAACCACAAAACAATGCTAAAAGAAATTTTAAAAGACCTAAACAAATGGAAAGGCATTCCATGTTCATGGATTGGAAGAATAAACATTGTGAAGATGTCAATCTTACCCAAGCTGATTTATAGATTCAATGCAATACGAACCAAACTCCCACCAGTTTACTTTACAGAATTAGAAAGGCAATTACCAAATTTATTTGGAAGGGAAAGTGCACCCAAATAGCCAAAAGTGTTCTAAAAAAGAAGAGCCAAGTGAGAGGAATTTCACTGCCTGATCCTGAAATATATTACAAAACAGTGGTCAAAACAGCATGGTACTGGCATAAAGATAGACAAATCGATCAGTGGACTAGAATTGAGAACCCAGAAATTAACCCTCACCTCTATGCTCAGCTGGTTTTCAACAAACTTACCAAAGTCATGTTAATGGGACAAAACAGTCTCTTCAACAAATGATGCTGGGAGAACTGGGTATCTATAACCAAAAGAATGAAAGAGGACCCTGATCTCACTCCCCTACAAGAATCAACTCAAAATGGATTGAAGACCTACAATGCTCTAATGCTGATAGAGGTGATGAATCACACCTATGTGATTGCACCAGACACCACTGATTGTACATTTTGGAAGAACTGTAAGATTTATTAATCTGTATCAATAAAGTTGATTTATTGAAAAAAAAAAAAGGACCCCTTTCTCACTCCCTATACATAAATCAACTCAAAATGGATCAAAGACCTAAATATAAATCCAGGACCATTGAACAACTAGAAGAAAATGTAGGGAAGCATCTTAAAAACATTGTGATAGATAGTGGTTTCTTGGACCTTACAGCCAAAGCATGTGCAATAAAAGAAAAAATAGAGAAGTGGGACCTCCTCATATTTAACCACTTTTGCACTTCACAGGACTTTGTCAAAGGTTGAAAAGGCAGCCCACTCTAAGGGAGAAAATATTTGGAAATCACATATCTGATAAGGGTTTAATATCTATGATACATAGAGTGATAGTACAACTCAACAATAAAAAGACAAATGATGCAATTAAAAAATGGGCAAAAGATTGAATAGACATTGCTCTAAACAAATATAAATGGTGCATAACACATGAAAAAATGTTCAATGTTACTAGCAATTAGGGAAATGCGAATCAAAACTACAATGAGATATTTCACACCTACTAGAATAACCACTCTTAAAAAGTCAGAACTACAAGTGCTGAAGAGGACATGGAGAGATAGGAACACTTATTCATTGTTGATGGGAATGTAGAAACAGCCACCGTGGAGGACTGTTTGGCAGTTCCTAAGGAAGGTGAATATAGACTTGCCCACGATCAGCAATACCACTACAAGGTATATACACAGAAGAACTGAGATCATTGATACATACAGACATCTGCACACTGCTGTTAATGGTGGCATTATTTACAATTGCCAAAAGATGGAAACAACTCAGGTATCCATCAAACAATGAATGGATAAACTGTGGTGTATACACATGATAGAATATTATGCAGATGGAAGAAGAAATGAAGTTGTAAACTTATGATAACATTACTTCACTCAATATAATTACTTGAATATGGGTCAGCAGAAAATAGAATGAGGTTAGAAAATGGAAAGTCGAGAGTTAACTTGTGCAGAATTGATAAAAAGAATGTGTGTTCATCTATAGAAATGAATAGAAAAGGTGACAGCCCAACATAATGTCTATAATTAGTAGTACTATTACTTGGGTATGACAGTTGTTTGAAGGGAAAGTCTAAGATCATGTGTATTACTAAAAGGAAAGCTAAATAATGTAAACTGGGACTGTATAGAATAGTAAACTACATGTGAAATATGAATATGGGTAAAATTGCATATATAAGATCATTTTTCATTGAAACTGAACAAATGTATGTTAATAAGACAAGTGTTATATAAGACAAAAAAAAAAGAACCCGGTATGCTAAGTGAAAGAAAGCAGATACAAATTACTACATATTGTATGATTCCATCATATAAAATGTAAATATAAATCAATTTATATAAAGATGAAATTTGATTAGTGGTTATGTAGGGCTGGGGAAAGGCTGTTAAGGAGTCTGGAGTTTTCCTTTTTGGAGTAATGAAATTGTTTTGAAATATTTTGTGCTGATGAATGCACAACATTGTAATTATACCAAAAGCCATTGATTATACATTTTGGATAGATTGTATGCTATGTGACTATATATTAATAAAACTGTTTAATAAATAAATAAATAATTGTGCAAGAATAGGCAGAAATAGCAGCTATGTATAGCAGGGGAAGCATAGAGCGATTGAGAGGTGAAGAATTTTCTTGTTTGCTTTTTGTTTATTGTTATGATGATTTAATAATGAAAATGTTCTAATAATGATTGAAGTTATGAATGCACAGCTATGTGGTTATATCAAACACCATTGGTGGACACCTTGGATGAATTGCATGCTTTATTAATATGTATTAATAAAATTCATTTGTTTAAAAAATCTTGTTATAAAGCTGCAGTTATCAAAACAACATGGTACTACACAAGAACAGATATATAGACCAATGGAATCGAATTGAGACCCTAGAAATCAACCTTGACATTTATGGCCAACAAATACATTTTATTAATATATATTAATAAAGCATACAATTCATCCAAAGTATATAATGGTATATGGTAAAATCACATAGTTGTATATTCATCATCTCAATCATCACTAGAGCATTTTCTTTTTTTTTTTTTTTTAAATATTTATTTATTATTATTATTTTTTAATTACATTAAAAAATATATATGAGGTCCCATTCAACCCCACCGCCCCCGCCCCCCACTCCCCCCACAGCAACACTCTCTCCCATCATCGTGATACATCCATTGCACCTGGTAAGTTCATCTCTGAGCATCACTGCACCCCATAGTCAATGGTCCACATCATAGCCCAGACTCTCTCACGTTCCATCCAGTGGGCCCTGGGGGGATCTACAGTGTCCCGTAATTGTCCGTGATGCACTATCCAGGACAACTCCACGTCCCGAAAACGCCTCCACATCTCATCTCTTCCTCCCGTTCCCCACACCCAGCAGCCCCCATGGCTACCGTTCCCACACCCATTTCACATTTCCTCTGTGGACATTGGATTGGTTGTGTCCATTGCACACCTATGTCAAGTGAGGGCTTAGATTCCACATGGGTACTGGATGCACTCTTCCCGCTTCTAGTTGTAGATGTACAGATTCCGAAACTATAGTTTTCAAACAAGGTAACATTTGTGCTTACTATGTGGTCCATACTTTAGGTTGTACAGTTTTCTAAATTTTTTAGTTATCCTATGTTTTGTCTTATGGTTTTCATTATTAGTCTAGAGCATTTTCATTGTTTCAATAATACTGCTAGTTACAAACATTATGTTGGGTTTCACCTTTTCTATTCATTTCAAAAGATTAACAAACATCCTTTTTACCAATCCTGTACAAGTTAACCCTTAGCTTTCCATTCCCTAATCTCATTCTATTTTCTAGTAATACATATGCAAGTTAGTAATTTCATGGGATTATAAATTATATTTAGTTCATAGTAGCATAATCATACAGTATTTATTCTTCTATGTCTGGCTTGCTTCACTCAACATAATGTCCTCCAGGTTCATACCTGTTATAATATGCTTTATGACTTCATTTCTTCTTACATCTGCATAGTATTCCATTGTGTATATACATCATAATTTGTTTGTCCATTCAAAGTATTATGGACCCCTGGGTTGTTTTCATCCTTTGGCAATTGTGAATAATGCTGCCATTAACATCATTATGCAGATGTCTGTTTGTGCCACTGATCTCAGTTCTTCTGTTAACTTTAGTTAAATGATATCTGAGCTACCAGAATCCTTAAGCTACAAGTTCTATATTGAATTTAGAAGTCCAAGGACACGAGATTCATACAACCAAGAATATTTATGACAAATGTTAGTTTAGGAAATTTTAAAAATTAATAATCTTCATAAAGTAGAAGAACAGTAATACCAGAAATGGAATTTCAGAAGAAAAAAAAAGTTCAGAAACTGGCAGTATTTGGGACACAGCAATTCAGCTGATTTATAGATTCTCTGTAGAGAATAGAAATGGGTTGAAAATGTTGGCAGGAACCTATTGTCAAGTGCCAAAATTTCATGCTAATTGTTTGTTTTCAATTTTAGTCAATAAGGAATCATAGAAGCTTCTTGAGACTAGTGAAAAGAATGGATCTTAGCCTCAAATATGACAGCACAGTGTAGGATACAGTAAAGACGAAATTAGGGAACCAGATGTGACTCAATTGATAGAGCATCCGTCTACCATATGGAAAGTCCAGGGTTCGATCCCCAGGGCCTCCTGATCTATGTGGATAGCTGGCCCAAGCACAGTGCTACCACACGCAAGGAGCACGCCCCACACACGGAGAGATGATGCAGCAAGATGATGCAACAAAAAAGAGACACAGTTTCCCAGTGTTGCCAGATAATGCAAGCCGACGCAGAAGAACACACAGCGAATCAATACAGAGAGCAGACAACGGGGAAGGAGGGTAGAGAAATAAATAAAATAAACCTTTTAAAAAATCAAATCAAACTGGATCAAAGACCTAAATATAACAGTCAGAATTGTCAAACTCCTGGAAGAAAATGTAGGGAACCATCTTCAGGACTGTGTGTTAGGCGATGGTTTCTTAGACTTTACAACCCAAAGCACAAGCAACAAAAGTAAAAATATTAAATGGGACCTCATCAAAATTTAAAATGTTTGTGCCTTGAAAGACTTTGTCATGAAAGTAAAAAGACAACCTATACAATGGGAGAAAATATTTGGTTTAATACCCAGATTATATAAAGAAATCCTTCAACTTAACAACAAAAAGACAAACAACACAATTTAAAGATGGGCAAAAGAATAAATATCTTCCAAAGGAGATATACAAAAAGCACATGGAAAGATGTTCATATCATTAGCCATCAGGGAAATGCAAACCATCAGGGAAATGCAAACCAATATCACAATGAGATACCATTACTTTTTTAAAAAGTAGAAAATTACAAATGTTAAAGAGGATGTGGAGAAATAGAAATCCTCATTCATTGCTGCTGGGAATGTAAAATAGTGTAGCTGCTGTGGAAAACGGTATGGGGTTCCTGAGAAAGCTAAGTATAGAATTACCATATGATCCAGCAATCACACTAATGAGTATATACCCAAAAGAATTGAAAGCAGGGTCTTGAACAGATACTTGTACACAGATCATAGCAGTAAGATTTACAATTGTCAAAAGATGGAAGCAACTCGGGTGGCAGTAAGATTTACAATTGTCAAAAGATGGAAGCAACTCGGGTGTCCATCAACTGATGAATGGATAAACAAAATTTGGAATGTACAGACAATAGAATATTGAAAAAACAATGAAGTCCTGGTACATGCAACATGACTGAACCTTAAAGACATCATGTTGAGTGCAATAACCCAGGCATAAAAGGAAAAATATTGTATGATATCACTTAAATGAAATAATTAGAATAAGCAACCTCATTGAATTAGAATCTAGATTATAGCTTATCAGGGGATTGGGATGGAAGATAGAGAATGGGAATTTAAGGCTTAAAATGCAAAATTCCTATCTGGAATGCTTGAACTGTTTTCATAATGGGTAGTGATGATGATAGTGCAATACTGTGAATGTAATTAACAGTACTGAAATATATATCTGAATATGATTAAAGGGGAAATGTTAGATTTTATATATGGTATAGCAGTTTGATATCGTTATGAATTCCAAAAATAGATATTGGATTATGTTTGAAAACTGTTCTGTACCTGGATGTGGTTAAATTATGATTAGGGCTTTGATCGGGCCATGTCAGTAGGGTGTTGAGTCCCCACCCACCAAGGGGTAGGGACTCACAGATAAAAGACGTGGCAAAGGACAGAGTTGAGATATTTTTATGTTGAAATTTGATGCTGAAGTCTTAAGCAGGAGCCCCGGGAAGTAAACACACAGAGGAAAGAGAAGCAAGCCCCAGATAGAGAAGAGCCCTGAGCCCAGAGAGAAGCAAGACCCGGGAAGAGAGGAACCCAGGAAGCCAGAACTCTCGAAGATGTTGGTGGCCATCTTGCTCCAACACATGAAGGAAGTAATTTATGCTTTATGGCATGGTATCTGTAAGCTCCTACCCCAAATAAATATCCTTTACAAAAACCAACCAATTTCTGGTATTTTGTATTAGTACCCTTTTGGCTGACTAATACATATGATAACAGAATAAAAGTATTTTAAAAATTCATGGAGGGAGTGGATGTGGCTCAAGTGGTTGAGCACCTGCTTCCCACATTGGAGGTCCTGGGTTCAGTGCCCAGTGCCTCCCAAAAAACAGAAAAACAAACAACAAGGAAACAAGTGATAAAACTGAGTCAGGGGAGCCAATGTGGCTCAGTGGTTGAGAGCTGGCTTCCCACATAGAACATCCTGGGTTCAGTCCCCAGTTGAGGTACCTCAAAAAAAAAAAAAATCCATGAAACTTCATGCACAGTGAAACCTAAGTTAAATCATGAACTATAGTTAATAGTACAATTATAAAAATATTATATCATTAATTAAAACAAATGCTCAACACCAATGCAAGGTGTTGAAAATAGGACGGTATATGGCAATCCTGTGTTTATGCATGATTATTCTGTAAACACACAATTTCTCTAAATAAAAAAAATGGAAACTGGATGGTTTTTTGTAACGAGTTCTCATTCTATGAGTAGAAAGGTTTAAGAGTTAATAAAAATGTTTGAATGCAGAATGAGAGACTTGGAGGGAAATAACTTGAGCTACATATACACAGATTTTTTCCAGCGTAAAAAAGGCTCAAAAGCTGGAAAGGGTATAGAATACAGTACTAGAAGTTTGAAATGATTGTCTGGGAGAGGGGCTTAGTAATGAAAATACAGTAGAAAGAGCAGTTTCAAACAGTTTTTCATAGAAGCATAGCAAAGTTAGAAGTGAGGAAAAAGGGCAAGAGAACTTCAATGGAACTAAGGGCAAGTCATAAATGAAAAAACAAAGGTTGGCCATACCATGATGTGTCTAAATAGTTTCAGTGTAAAACCGATGGAAGCCCTTTAGATATATGACTTTGTACCATGACCCATGGTCAACTCTGATCTTTCCAACTCCTCAGTTAGAAGATTTGAAGGAGTATCAGCCAGGGAGAGTTGTGGGCAATAAAGAGGGTAATCAATCAATATGCACCAAGTTTTGCCTGAGTTTCTGAACAGCTGAGGCACAGCCTAGGCATCTAGGCTAAGTAATCAGATGTCCTTTCTAAAATTCGGAGTGAGTGGTGCAAGGAGGAAGGGCTAGTCAGATTTTGTTGTGGTGGCATGCAGCAGATGCAATAGTGCCATTTGAACTATGGGGAGTGTGGCAGTTTGAATCTTTTGTGGACCCCCCCAAAATTATGTTCTTAAATTGGTTCATTTCTGTTGTATGAACTTATTTTGAACCTTTGATTAAATTCAGGCCATTTGATTAGATTACTTCCGTAAGGCATAGCCCAGGGTGACTTCTTACTGGAACCTTTTATAAAAGGAATGAATACACAGAGAAAAACCTGCAGAGTCAGAGAAATAAGACCAGGGAGAACAGAGAGAAATACCCAGAAGCTGAGGAGAAGCCACAGTCAGAGAAGAAAGCAATGAAGCCTGGAGGAGAAGGCAGAGACTGGAAGATGCCACCATGTGCCTTGCCATATGCCTTGCCAGATGAGAGGAATCCAGGGCCACCAGCAGCCAGCCCTTGGGGAGAAAAGCATGGCTTGGTGAAGCCCTGATTTGGACATTTTTATTTTCTCAACCTCAAAACTGTAAGTTTTTAAACTAATAAATCCCCATTGTAAAAGCCAGCCCAGTTCTGGTATATGACCTTGGCAGCCTTTGGCAAACTGAAACAGGGAGCAGTGGTGGTGATGTGGTGCCAGAAATATTTGTATTAACCAGACTGCTCCAGCTCTAGCCTCCTTGTTCCTGCCTATCTTCCAAGCCTGTTTCTCCATTTTCCAGCCAGTTCTGTGAGTCATACAACATCCTTCTAGTTTTCTACTTATGTTAGCCAGAGTCCATATCTGTTCTTTTTATTCAAGACCCCTGCCTGGTACATGGTAGTAAGCAAGCAGAGTGCGTGGCTTCAGCCGGTCTAGCCTCTGACAGAAATAGCATGGGGCAAAGATCCCCAGAATTGGGGTCCTAAATGGGATAAACCTGTAACACTGGACTATAGGCTTGCTCTTCCCATATAAAGCCAGAGAAGCAAAAAGCATGTCAAAGTTAAATAAGGTCTCCCTGGTCTCTGGGAACTAGATAACTGTCTTCCTCAATGAGGTTATCAAGGCTATCAAAGGATGAATGTTTGAATGCTCCTCTTCCCAGTAAATGGAAGCTGGAGGAGTGTAGGAATGGGGAAGGGAAGGAAGCCAAGAGGAAACTGAAGAAAGTATGTAGGGCAAAGCTGTGGATTTCTAATTCCATTGTCTTGGAGCTTGGTGAAGAAGTAGCAAAAGGTCTATAACTTCAAAAAACTAAGACACTATGGACAGGTTGAATCATTCTTGTGACACAAGTACTCAGAATTGAGCCTGTTCACCCTACCCAGGCATGAAGAAGGAGTAGATCCAAAGCTCACTTGGTTTTGCTCACGGCCATATCCTCAGTGATGCCTGGGGCATTGTAGGTGCTCAATAAGCCTTGCTGAATGAATAAAAGAATTGTTAGTTTCAACACCCACCATCAGTTTGCACAAGACTTATAGCAGGGATCCTATGTAGGTAATATGAAATGAGATGTGGGGTTTGAATCCAGACCTATCTGACCCTGAAGTCCAAATTCTTAATTATCAAGCTATATTGTCTCTGTAGTTCTCAGCAGCAGTAATTGCTAAGGATTCTGTTGCCTGCCAAGCCATGTGAAAGAGCCTTCATGGTTGCTGGTGCTCATCAAGCTGTCACTTTCTTAATTGCCACCCCCTCCTTCTCTGTGCATCATCATCATAGATATGCTGTATTTTTCAAAGTGCCAAAGTTCCCCTGGGAAATGTGCTTTTTATGTCATGCTTTATCAATGAATACTAAAGACATGGTTCTTGTATACAAATGTCACACAGAGATTTTAGAGAAATTGCTCTTTCAGTGTTGACTCATAGCTCACATTTCCTCCTAACCCCAGTACATACACCTGCACTTGGGGGTCCACATGACTCAGATATGAATTTATGGGGGGGCTAGGCTAGGACACAAATCTGAGTGACAAACATGACTCAGTGCCATCCTCTGCCCCTCCAACTAAGGCTTTCTTACAATTTTTTTATGCTAGTTTCTTCCCTGGAGAGTAATCTCTCTCAGGAGATACCTTCGGATCTTCTACAGGTAGACTTCTGGTGGCTGCCCCTCAGTCTCCCAAAGGTGTTCAGACATGTATGAATCCCAACAGTGGACATCAATGAGTTCGTCCCTGGGATTCTTCTTGGATAAAGCTAACAGTTTTGAGCATATGTAACACATTCTTTTTAACTTCTATGCAATAAAATCAACAAGATGAAAAAATTTAAAAATCAAGCTTCCATTTTATGTGAAAGTACATAAAAAGCAATATGATAAATAAAAGAAAGCAGATCAATGGTAGCCTGAGTCTAGGGGTAGGGAGAGAGGATCTACTGCAGAGGGGATGAGAAAACTTGTTAAGAGTTAGTGAAATATTCTATATCTTGATTTTGGTGGGGATTATTTGCTTGTATACTGATATATTAGTTTGGATTTCTTCAAAAGTAAACTCTAAGGTAAGAACTTGGGTGGAGGTAGTTATGTGGGAAATGATTCCAAATAGTACAAGTGAGGAATTATGGAAAGTGAGACGGGGTGGAGAGGTACACTAACGATCAGTTTACTACTGGACAGCTGGTGCTCAATCCTGCTGAGGACCATCTGGGATACTGTGTGGAATACGCCTCAGAATTGTCCTGCCAAAGGACAAGAAAGCTGGTTTTTTTTCCCTCCATTTCCCAAAACCCATTGTTTGAGGGTTGCAAATACCCACACCCTTCCAGGTTTTTCCAGCTGGCAGCCAAGCTTCCAACAGTGATACAGAAAAGAATCAGACATAGTGCTTGAGGTAGGAAGCTTGGAACTATGAACCATCAGCAGCTGCAGTGAACTCAGTGGGCTAATGGGGATATGAGGCAGGATATCAATGACATCAATAATATAATACACCAGTATCAAGACTTCTTGGTTGCAAGTAACAGAAAAGGTGACTCAGACTGTCTTGGGCAAAAGAGAGAATTCCTTGGTTCATATAATTATAAAGTCCTAGGATAGATCAACAGGCTCAAACAATGTCATCAGGTCTCTCCCCATCCCTCAGATCTGATCTTCTTTGCACAAGCTTTATTATCAGGTTCTGTGTGGTAGCAGAGGGATGCTAAAAGCTCTAGGGTCTAAATCCTCCTGGATTCAACATGGAATCCAGGAGGATTTAGAAATGTGAACCTGTGGAAATGAGAACCTCTCTTCCTAGTAGTTCTTACATAAGTTTATGGAATCACTCTGATTAGACTGACTCAGACCATTTACTTATCTCTGAACCAAGAGGCTGAGGGGTTGGAAGAATGCTAACTGGTGATGTTTAATCTTAGGCCAACTCTGAATCATTACTGTGGGTAGGGGTCTTTAGTTCTCTGATTGGTCAGTGCATGATTACATGTTCCATCTCTGGTGGCTCCATCATTTGAACCACAAGAATTCAGATTGGGAAAATTATGCTCCCTCAAGAGAAATTATCAGAATAAAAATTACCAGGAATAAAACAGAATGAATGCCATACAAGCAAAAACAACTTAGGCCTATTACACCAGTGCGTCTCCAACGTCAATACACATAAGAGATACCCTGAGATCCTGTTAAAATGCATATTCTGATTCACCTGAGATTCTGCATGTCTAAGAAACACCAACAATGTTGGTTCTTGGACACACTTCAAAAAGCAAAATTCTGTACCCACAGAGCTAAAAATGTATATTATTGATTCGTTTCCTTTTACCACCATAGCGCTTTGTTTTTTCTGTCACCTGTCTCAATTCTCACCTCTTCCCTTCTCCCAAACCCTTTCAGTGAGTTCTTTGATATTTACACTTTGATCCTTCTTCAATCAACAAAATACCTGTAACATTTTTCCAGATCATTCTCTCTATTCACCGAATTTACTAAAATAGAGATGTCCTCTAAAGACACCACATCACCAAAAGATGTTTATTATCTTACACCTCACATACTTCAGGGGATATAGACAGCATGGTGTCATTATTGCCCTTTATTTTTGCTTTCAGGCTTTTATTTAGCCCTTCTTTTATAAACCTCTCAGTTTCTTGAGATTCATATAGTTTGTCTATATCATCCTCTCCCTCTACAATTCTGCTCACTCCACCTCATCCACTTGCCTACTGTTTTTCTATTGTACCCAACTCCTGCCAAATTATTTCTAAGTTCTTTGACCTCTTTATATAAATAACTACTTTCTCCATTCCACCTGTGCCACCTCTCCCAAAGTCAGAACTAGTAATGACCAGAAATTGCTGTGGATCCAAAGGTGTGTCAGTTAACTATGACCATTGCAGCAAGTTTTCCTGAAGGGACATCTGTGCAGTGGAACTTCAAGGCTGCCGCAGATCCACTTTCTAAACTTCTCCTTCAGCCATCATCTTGGAAGGTCTTGAAAGCTTTCCTGAAGGTGTAACTAAAAACTTCATTTCTGAGGAGTCTGAGCTCTTGTTAATCACAGACTTCTAAGGCCAGAATTGATGCAGGCATTCACTCACAGGTAAAACTGGGAAGGGAGTACCAAGATGCACACAAGTGGATAACCTGTGTTCCACATGTATATCTCTAAGTCCCTCTTCTGTAAAAACAGCTCTACCTCCTATTAGTGATCAGATTCAATTACCCCTGCCAAGATGGTGACTATCTTCTTACTTGTTTGTCCCTGGTCACAGGGAATTCAAAGTGCACTGCTGGCAATAGTAGCTTACAGTTAAATGGGACCCTTTCTGGGTCCTTTGGACCTTTCGGGTACCAGGACCTTTTACCCTCCAAAACCCAGCATTTCAGAATAGAAGCACAAAGTCCCCAGTAGATCTTGGGAGCAATAGTAAATGGGGTCACTTCTTCTCCCACCTCTTATTTCCTAGACCCATGTTTTCTTTCTACTGGGGTTACAGTGTCAGGTGAACTTTGATTTAATGTATATACAGCATGGGGAAGGATGGCATCCCATGCCTGCAATGTACTGCCTCTGAGTTGGTGCTTAAGCAATACCTTTAGTAGGACTTCCAGCACTTTATAGACTGACTGATTCTAAATGGCATGGTGGATTAAAAGGTATGGCATCTAGGGTTATCAGTCAAATATGCTCTCTGCTGCAGATTCACTTCAAAGGACATCCTAGCATTGCATCTCCATGGCTGCCACAATAATCAACTTGCTAAAAACCAAAGATTAAAAAAAAAATCTTGAAAGCAGCAAGGGAGCAAAGAAACATTACATACATCAGAAAAAAATAATAATACGGCTGACTTCTCACCAGAAATTTTGCAAGTCAGAAGAAAATGGAGTGAAAGTAAAGAAAGGAAAAACAAAACCTGTCAACTCAAAATTCAATATTCAGGAAAATAACTTTCAGGAATGAAGTCAAAGTAAAAGGTTTTTCAGACTAATGAAAGCTGAGAGAATTCATTGACAGCTGACCTGTATTACAGGATATATTAAGAAAGTTCTTCAGTAGGATACTTGACAGACATTTATATCTATACAAAGAAATTAAGAGCTCAAGAAATGGTAAAATGAAGATAAATATATAATACATTTTCTCATTTTAAAATATTTTAAAGGATAAATGATTGTTTGAAAATATTAACGATGTATTTTGGTGTTTATAACATATGTTAAAGTAAAATATATGACAAAAACAGCACAGAGAATGGAAAGAAGGAATTGAAACTATACTGTTGTTTCTTATACTTTCTGTGAAATAGTATAGCATTATCTGAAGATAGACTATGATATGCCAATGATGTATATTTTAGGTTAACCACTAAAATAATTTTAAAAGGAGGTATAATTAGTAAGTCAATAGTGGAGATCAAATGAAAAAATAAAATATACTCAATTCAAAAGAAAGCAGGCAAAGAGAACAAAAGAAAGTATCAGAAAAAAAACTAGCATTAATGTAGATTTAAATGCAACCAGATCAATAATTACATTAAAAGTAAACAATCTAGACAGCCTAACTAAAAGTAGTGATGATCAGATTGGATTCTAGAGCAAGTTCCAACACATACAGTCTATAATACTTGTGGCTTCCCCTTCAACCTGTGCCCCAGAATGAACGCACATGACTTTCTTTTTTCTAATTGTTACTTTTTGGGAATCGCTGGGCATCTTGAATTAATGAATTGAGGTCTTTCATCAATTTTGGGAAACTCTAAGCCATACCTCCAAATAATGTCTCAACCCCATTCTCTCTCACCCTTATCCTTCTGGGATACTATTAATAATTATATTGGAACATCTTATTGCATCCTATGTATCTCTTGTTCTCTGTTTTATATTTTAATTATTTTTGTCTCTATGTGCTTTATTTTTTTTTAATAAATTTTTTTCTTCCCCTCCCCACCCTGCTGTTTTTTTGCTGTCTGTGTCCATTTGCTGTGTGATCTTCTGTATCTGTTTCTCTTTTTTGTCTTCTCTTCTCGTCTTTCTCCTCTAGATTCACCTGGATTTGATTCTGGGGACCTCTGTTGTGGAGAGGTTCCCTGTTAATTGTACCACCTCAGTTCCTGGTCTCTGCTGCACTTCACCTTGACTCTCCCCTTTGTCTGTCTTTCGTTGCATCATCATCTTGCTCTGTGACTCACTTGCGCTGGCAGTGGCTCACCGCACAGGCACTGGTTTGCTGCACGGGCGCTTGACTTGCCATGTGGGCACTTGAGCAGGCACTTGCGTGGGCACTCAGCTCACCACGTGGGCACTTGGCTCGCCACATGGGCATGCTTTCTCTTCTTCTTTTTCACTAGGAGGCCCCAGGGATCGAATCTGGGTCCTCCCATATACTAAGCAGAAGCCCAATCACCTGAGCCATATCTGCTTCCCTCTATGTGCTTTATAATGGATAAAATTTTCTCCTTCTAGTTAAATATTTTTCTATTCCTCTTAGTCTATGCTTTTGTAGAACCCATATGTTGACTTAATTTCTGGTGATTGTCTTTATTGGTTTTAAAATCTCTATTAGATTTTTTTCAACTCGGTAGTGTCACTTTCCAGAGTTTCTAGTTCCTTGTTGAAATTTTAAAGTTTTGCTTTTATCTACATGAAAAGAGGAAATATTTTATAACCTCTTTCTGATATTTCTAATACTTGGAGCCCCTGTAGATTTTTTTATTCTCTACAAGAATAATTTTTGGGCTTGGATTTGCACTGTTTTCACTCAAGGTGTATCCATAATCTTTGATTGTTTCTTGGACATTTTATTTTAAAAATAACGCCTAGGAATTAAGAGCTAGGGTAATGTAGGCATCAGATCATTTTTGTTTCCTTCAACCTAGCACCTGATGGTGCTAGCAATTCAAGACCAAGGCTATGCCATTACCCACCGGAGTCAAGTCCCTACTCTCACTTTCAGGAGGAGGAAATTTCAGTGTCCTAGTCAACACCAGAGGATCTCTGTCTTCAGCAGGAGCTAAACTCCTACTTATCCGTAAAGCCACTCCACTTTTCAGCTACTCCCCTTAGATTATCAAATGACTCCAGGTAGTTAACAAGAAGGGGGATCATTGACTTTAGTTACTGGCCAAAGGCAGCTTTGTTTCTTTCAATGGACATTTTTGGATCAGCAAATTCCCCTTGGGAAGAATCAGTTTAAATTTACCTCTTTAAATTCTAATCCTTTTCCCAGTTCGAGGTCTACCTTGTTACTATTTCTTTGATGCTTTTTATCCAATTTTAAAAGTTTTCTTTAGTGGAAGGATAAAGAGACTTATATTTAATGACCCCCAAGAGCCAGAAAGTAGAATGAAAAGAGACAAATCTGAATGGTCCTGGAGATTGGTTCCTTTACTTCTTTCAGTGTAGTCATATATTAGATTACTGTTCAGCAAATATTCACTCACTTCCCCCAACCTCCAGGAGAAGTGCGAATCTATTTTTCAGCTCTTTGGATGTTGAACTGAGTCATAAGACTTGCTTTGATTACTGTTATATTACCAAATGTGATACAAGGAGAGGCTTGAAATGTGCTTGCATATTTGGGCTTACCCTTTTGTCCCTCTAATATTGCCATGAGAAGAGCTTTCCCCAGAAGCTGCTCTTTGAGTTGGGGCCCCAAAATGAATTCACATGAAGCAACCCTGAGCAAGCCTCAGCTGACCCCTAGCTGACCTGAATTGCATGAGAGAGAATAAATGTTTTAAGCCATTGCATTTTGGGATAGTTTGTTACAGGGCATTTTGTGGCAATAGCTAATCAGTACAAGAAGTCTAGCAAGAAGCCGGTTCAGCAGGTCTGAGTTGGTGCCACAGTAAAAAGACTACTACCAAAAGTTGAACTCCAGGAGCTTCTCCTTTCTAACAAGGTCATTTTCCCAGTCAGGAATTTCCCATTATTACATAGTTGCCTAGATGCTTCCCACTTCTCATTCTCTATTAGTAGGTAAAACATCACGTGACCACACTAGTGTTAACAGTAGAGAAAACTGGGCACACTGTGTGTGTGTGTGTTATGTGGGAATTCTCTACTTTCTGCATGGTTTTCCTGTAAACCTACAACTTCTCTAAAGATAAATCACAGTAGTAGGGTCCCTCTTATGGAACCCTTCCCCTTTTGGGGGAGGGAGTGATGCCCACTTTATTTAGGCCCAAACCAGGCGAGGTTGCCAAGAGGAGTAGGGGAGGAGTAGGGGAGAAGTAGTGCAGCCCAGACTAGTGTTGCTTTGTGGCTAGATTACCCCTTTATTTTGCCCCACCCCACAGGTGACCTGAACTCAAATCCAAGTTCAGTGCAATTGAAAGGTTCTTCCACGATTTTGTTTCCCCCCCCCATCCCCCCTCTGCCTTTTAGCAAAGTCTCTATACTATCCCTTTTCTGCATGGGGCCCTAAGTTTGCCTCTTCTGCTAGGCAGTCACCATGCTTCCCTGCCCCAACTTGTTTCTTTTGACTTAATTTGGACCACAGCCCTCTCCCGCCCAAGGATTTAGAGTCCCATGTTCTGGGAAACTGTTGCCAGTTTAAGAAATCATCGGCTTCTTCCCGGCATAATTAATGGAGTCCACAATTTAGATGCCTAACACTAACCGCCTCTTTTCTCCTGGAGAAGAACCTCTCCTTCTAGGATGACTTCTGCTTTAGGATGCTTTGGATGACACAGTGAGTAACATCTATTTATTGAAATCAGTCTCTTTGGTTTGTTTTATATTATGTTGTACATCTAAAAATCTAAATATAAAGAATATATAGGGAAGTGGACTTGGCCCAGTGGTTAGGGCATCCATTTACCACATGGGAGGTCCGCGGTTCAAACCCCGGGCCTCCTTGACCCGTGTGGAGCTGGCCCATGTGCAGTGCTGATGCACGCAAGGAGTGCCCTGCCACGCAGGGGTGTCTCCTGCGTAGGGAAGCCCCACGCGCAAGGAGTGCGCCCCATAAGGAGAGCCGCCCAGAGTGAAAGAAAGTGCAGCCTGCCTAAGAATGGCGCTGCCCACACGGAGAGCTGACACAACAAGACGATGCAACACAAAGAAACACAGATTCCCGTGCCCACACTCACAACAACAGAAGTGGACAAAGAAACAAGACGCAGCAAATAGACACAGAGTACAGACAACTGGGGTTGGGGGGGTAGAGAAATAAATAAATAAATAAATCTTAAAAATATATATATATACAGTATTGAATCTAAAGTAATTTGCTATTTTTTAAAAGATTTATTTTATTTTATTCCTTCCCCCTTTGTTGTTTGTACTTGCTGTCTGCTTTCTGCATCTGTTTGTTGTATGCTCACTGTGTCTGCTTGTCTTCTTTTTAGGAGGCACCAGGAATTGAACCCGGGGCCCTCCCATGTGGGAGGAGGCACCCAATTGCTTGAGTCACCCCAGCTCCCTGCCTGTTGTGTCTCTCATTGTGTTTCCTTGTTGTATCTCCTTGTTGCATCATCATGTTGCATTAGCTCGCCACACCAGCCCATTATGTCAGCTTGTTGTCTTGCTTGTCTTCTTTAGGAGGTACTGGGAACCAAACCCAGGGCCTCCCATGTAGTAGGCAGACACACAACTGCTTAAGCCACATCCCTTCCTTGCTAACTATTTTGATTCTTCAGGGAGAATTACTAATAAAAATCTAAAAGATAGGAAAAAACAAAACACCATATAAATTTGGACCTTGTGTTTTTCAGCAGAGGAAACTTGACTACTAATTCAAATTTTTCATGAACATATCCCTGAATAATATAATTGTTTTCATTGTGAAGTATATCGCACATTTAAAAGTAAGAACAAAATATATTTGCACCTTTAAAAAATAATAGTAACATGAACACACCTGTGTGTCTATCACTTAGATTAAAAAATAGGCCAGTTCCAGCTCCTTAGAAGATTCCTGTGTGTCCCTCCCTGGTCATGTCCCTTTTTCTCTCCATAGGAATAACCATATCCCTTATTTTATATAAAACATTTCCTTGCCTTTCTTCATGATTTTTAACTCCATACATTTATCTCTAGGAAGCATTGTTTAGTTCTGCTCTTTTTGAACTTATTTAAAATGTATCAAAGTGTTACATAGTCATCTTACTTTCTTCCTTTTGTTTTTGAAATTCATCCATTGAAACTGAAATGTGCAGCAGTATTTTTTTTTGCTGTATAGTATTATACTGTATTAAATGATACTGCAATTTATTTATCCATTTTACTTTTGATTGATATTTGAGTTGTTTCCAATGTTTTTGCTATTTCTATGTACGCTGCAATGAAAATTCCTGAACAAGTCTCCTGGGTTATTTGTGTAAGATTCCTCCTTGTATTCATCTACCTAAAAGTTGAACTATTTGGCTATATGGAATATATTATGTACCACTTGTATTTTCTTTTCAAAGAATTATTATTATTTTTTAATCAGCAAACTATAACATGTCATCTGGTTGCCGTTTTTGTAAATAAAGTTTTACTAGAACCAGGGCCAGGATTAGGGTGAGGTGTGAAAGGCATGGTAAGGTAAGTGCACGGTTGGATCCTCTCTTTATTATTTTGTTCATTATGTATTTCTCTTGCATTAATTTCTTTAAATTGTTGTATTAAAATATTCTTTACCTTGATTACTGAGTTTTTTGGTGCTTGCTTAAATTTTGTGCCCAAGGTGAATGCCCCAATCATCTTACCCTAGGCCCAGTCCTGCCTTGTCCAAGCTGCTCATCATCTCCAGGTTGTACTTCCGTAAGAGCTTCCAAGCTGCTCTCTCCACTTCCATATTTGCCGCTCATCTCTTATTGATTCTCCACAAGGCAGCCACAGTTATCTTTTGAAAAGTTAAATTGAGTCATATTACTCCTGATTCAATGCTTTCAATGGTCTCTTACTCTGTTGAGAATAAAATCCAAACTCCATATAAAGCCCAGCATAATCTGGGCTCTGCCTTCTTGCCTAATCTCCTCTCCCACCACCCTACCTTCGCACTCTAGGCCCCAACTTCAGTGCCTGGCTTTCCATGCCTGGAATATGCTTAATATCCTACATTAGGATTTGGGCATGGGTCATACTTCAAACGGGTGAAATCCTTTAAACCTCAGATTAAGTGTTCTCTTCAGAGAGGTTTTCCAATCTAAAGTATATCCCCCTCCCCTCCCCTTTCTTCCCCTTCCTCCCCTCTCTGAGGTGGCTTCCTCTGTCTGTTTGCTCATTGTTTTTTATTCATTGTCAGCTTTTTAAAAAAAATTTCACCCCTTCCCTCCCCCTTCCCCCCATTGTTTGCTTCGCTCTCTGCTCTCTGTGTCTGTTTGTTGTCTGCTTTTTAGAAGGCCCAGGGAACTAAACCTGGGACCTCTAACGTGAGAGGTGGCCGCACCCACTCCCAGTATATTCCCCTCTTTACTTTTTTTGAAATTTATTCCCCCCCACATTCCCCCCATTGTCTGCTCTCTGTGTCCATTCGCCATGTGTTCTTCTGTGTCTGCTTGTATTCTCATTAGGCGGCTTTGGGAACCGATCCTGGGAACTTCTGGAGTGGGAGAGAGGTGATTACTCTCTTGCCCCACCTCAACTCCCTGTTCTGCTATGTCTTCTTATTTTCCCTCCCCTGTGTCTCTTGTTGCACCATCTTACTGTGCCAGCTCTCTGTGTCAGCCAGCACTCCTGTGCAGGGTGGCTTTCCCATGCTAGGAGGCATTCCCACTCAAGGTGGCACTCCTGTACGGGGTGGCATTCTCACGTGGGCCAGCTTGCCCTCACCAGGAGGCCCTGGGCATCAAACCCTGGACCTCCTATATGGTAGCTGTGAGCCCAATCGGTTGAGCCACATCCATTTTCCGGTATATCCCCTCTTGATATTTTTTTTTACCACTTGATATTTTCTCCTTCCTAATACTTTGACAACATATAAGTAGAATTTTTTTTTTTTGGTTTTTTTTTTTTGTTGTTGTTTTTGTTTGTTTGTTTTTAATTTACTTATTTCTCTCCCCTTCCCCCCCCACCCCGGTTGTCTGTTCTCTGTGTCTATTTGCTGTTCTTTGTCCGCTTCTGTTGTTGTCAGCGGCCCGGGAATCTGTGTTTCTTTTGGTTGCATCATCTAGTTGTGTTAGCTCTCCGTGTGTCCGGCGCCATTCCTGGGCAGGCTGCACTTTCTTTCCTGCTGGGTGGCTCTCCTTATGGGGTGCACTTCTTGCGCGTGGGGCTCCCCTACGCGGGGGACACCCCTGCGTGGCAGGGCACTCCTTGCGCGCATCAGCACTGCGCATGGGCCAGCTCCACACGGGTCGAGGAGGTCCGGGGTTTGAACCGCGGACCTCCCATGTGGTAGACGGACGCCCTACCAACTGGGCTAAGTCCGCCGCCTAGAATTTTATTTACTTATTATTTTTCACTTATTTTCTTTCTATATTTTCCTTTAAAACTGGATCTTTGAGGAATTTTGTATTTTCCTCACTACCATATATCCAATATTAAACACTCAAATACTCACTGATTAAAATAAGAAAAAAACATTATAAAACCTGGTGATAATAGTTTTTTCTAGAAAAAGCCACACACAGAAAATACTATTAATATTTATTAGCATTAAAGCAATCTGACCATATAAGGATAATGAAATTAATCATTTTCTTTGGCCAGGAGGTCTACATTTGAGATTATATCCCAAGAATATAACTTGACCATCTCATTTATTTAAAATACCTATATATTAATTATTTATAAAAGTTGGAAAAACGGGAAACAACCCATGTTGGTTACCTGTTAATTCTCCCCATCTCCATTCTCTTTCTCCAGTCCTATGTATGCTATTTCCATGGAAGAACCCAAGCCGATGAGCAATATTAGAGGAAAAATCACTAAGTTAGGAAAAACACAATCACAATGAATTTTTTTATTACTAAATCTTCTTTATTAGAGAATTTGCTGGTTTACTGAACAATCATGCATAAAACAGGATTCCCATACACTGCCTGTAGCAGTTTGATATGGTTCATGAATTCCAAAAATAGATATTGGATTATGTTTGTAGGCTTGTTTGTACCTGGGTGTGATTAAATTATGATTTGAGCTTTGATTGGGCCATGCCACTAGGGTGTTGAGTCCCCACCCACCAAGGGGGGGGACTCACAGATAAAAAACATGGAAAAGGACAGAGTTGGATTTTTTGTTATTGGAATTTTGATGCTGGAGTCTTGAGCTGCAGCCCTGGGAAGTAAGCACACAGAGGAGCTTGGTTGTGAGGAAAGAGAAGCAAGCCCTAGAAAATGAGGAACGCTGAGCCTGAAGAGAAGGAAGCCTTGGGAAGAGAGGTACCCAAGAAGCCTGAACCCTGGCAGATGTTGGCAGCCATCTTGCTCCAACCCGTGCCAAAAGACTTTGGTGAGGGAAGTAACTTATATTTTATGGCCTGGTAACTGTAAGCTCCTACCCCAAATAAATACCCTTTATAAAGTCAACAGATTTTTGGTATTTTGCATCAGTACCCCTTTGGTTGACTAATACACTACCCAACAATAACAACTTGCATTAGTGTAGAACATGTTATATGATGATATCACATTTTATAATTGTACTATAAATTAAGGTTCATGGCTTAACTTAGGGTTCACTGTTTATGTAGTGTAGTACTATAGATTTTATTGTAATTTTTATATTATTATATATACAATCTAAAATTTTCCCTATTAATCGTATTGAGATGTATATTCCAGTACTGTTAATTATGTTCACAATGTTGTGCTACCATCACCATCATCCATTATTAAAATATTTCCATAATTCAAAATAGGAACCTTGTTCATTAAAAGCCTTAAGTTCTCATTCCCTATTGACACCTTATCTCCTGGTAACCTATATTTTAGATTCAGACTCTATGAGTTTGCTGATTCTGATTGTTTCAAATAAGTGAGATCATACACATTGGTCCTTTTGTGTCTGATTCATTTCAATCACATAAATTTTTCGGTTCACCAATCCCAAATGGGCCATCATTATTTCCCTGAAATCCTACTGTTTATCTGATGATGAAGCTGTTCTTCCACTCTATACAGCTGCTATTTCAACATTTACTATTTTCTCTAAATCATATTTTAAAAAATCTTTATTTGCCTCTCAACAAATTCACTTTATGTCACTCCTCTCCTTTCTCAGCATAGTTCATACTAGCATTCTGGTGAGGTTTTTTCTCATCTCATGGTTCCTACATATTTTCCACTCTTAATCTGGAAAAGATCTTTCCTAACTACCTTCCTCTCCCTCACCCTCTGATACTTTCCCAAAATATCTTGTAAACACTTTCCATATAATTCATCCCCAGTCACAATTATATATAAGACATTATGTTTTTATGTTTATATATTTGTATTTATTTATACTTATCATTATAATCTATGTCTCCTCTATGTCCTCCATGAGGACAAGGATAGTGTTTTGCTGTACCATCAGCACCTAATACAATGCCTAACACCGAATAATATTGCAGGGATAGATGCTGGACATTATATATTCTGCCATAACCCACTGAATGTACTTGGGGAGAGTGTAAACTACAATGTAAACCATTATCCATGCCGTGCAGCCTCGCTCCAAAATGTATTCACCAAATGCAATGAATATGCCACAATGATGAAAGACGTTGATGTGGGAGGTGTGGGGGGGTGGGGTGGGGGGTGGGGGATATGGGAACCTCTTATATTTTTTAATGTAACATTTTTTGTGATCTATGTATCTTCAAAAAAATACAATTAAAAAAAACAAAACAAAAAAATATGTGTTAAGTAAATCGATATGTCCTTCCCTGAGGAACCATATGGCAAGCTAGGTAACAGAATTTAATATTAATTAACATTTAAAATGATGTGAAAATTGTTATATGGACAAGTCTATATGGAATTATACACACATATATATGAGGAATTGGTAATACAGTGTAGTAAAGAGCACTGCCTTGAGATAGTAGTGTGAAAGTTACTAATTAGTAGGTAACCTAGGAAATGTCACTTCCTTCCGGTTTTACGATTCCATCAGTGAATGATTCTCAAGAGATGTGGTGTTGCCCCCTAGTGTTGGACACTTGGGGGAGACACCAAAGGACTCTACAGTGCAAAGGCCAGGTATGCTAGCCTTTCTGCAATGCAGGGGACTGTTCCTCACAATGAAGAAGTGTTCTGTTTCCCTCATGACTTCTAAATGTCCTACCGTAGGTAAAAAATCTGTTTATAATTATCTGAACATAAATCATATTTAAAAAATCTTTATTTTACATATGAACACAAAGTTTTTATTTTTTATTTTTTTTTAACATGGTTATAATATACAGTGAAGCTTTTAGGAATGAATCTACTATGAACAGTGAAGAAAGATGAATGTTGTCCACCAGAGGTGGCCAAACACCACATCTGTGTCAGTTGGTATTTGTAGCTATCACATTTATGAGAATTTTATTTTATAAGTGCAAGCAAAGGATGACTTCATTATATTTTCTAGCATAGTCATGCCTGAGCATTTATATATTGACATACAAACCACCTTATTATAAATTATTTTCTTTGAACTTTTTTATATTATAAATAGGATATTATTTTGACTTAAAATCTTGTATGTTTGTAGGTAGGTTATATTTTCTATAAATTTCATTTTAGTATAATAAAGGGTAGTATGACAGTATTTGTTATATTTGAAAGGGTGTTGGTAAGGTAAGGTTATAAACCACTGGATTAGATGATGCTTAAAATTCCTTCCAGTTCTTACTGCTGTGGTTCTAATCTGCAATAATAGAGAGGATTCATTCAATTTCATTCTTTTCATTTCTTTGTTTTTATTACACTATGAAATCGGTCACCTACAAGAAAAATAAACACATTAAAAAACACACATAATCTATACTGAATATTTAGGCAGTTAGCTACCTGAAAGTGAGTCCAAATCATTTCCCAAGTTTCCTTGTTAAGTAATCATTCCATGATTCTATAATTTCAAATTTTTGGTAAAATTTGAGTTTATACATTTTATAACTACACATTTTCCAACTAAATAATTATTGTCTAGGCTTCGTAGTGAAAAAAATGGAAACACAAAGGACTAATTTGTATTAAAAATAAAGTCAGACTAAGTTCACACTTAAAATTGCAACCTCTTTCCCTACTCCTCTTTCCTGTTTTAAAGTTTGCCCTTAATAGTTCTGACATACTATAGATTCTTAATCCCATAATTTAAAATTTCATTTGTCTCCTTTTCTCTCTCCTCAACAAACATGCTAGAATGGGGACAGTGAATTTCAACCGTTTTGCTCACTGTTGTATTCCTACTATCTAGAACAATGCGGGGCACACAGGTGGAGCTCAGAGAGCACTTGTATGAATAGCTGAAGAATACACGCAATAAGCCAAAAATGACTGCTTCGAGTGCCACTTCCACCAGAATTCTAGGAGGGAAGCAGGAAAGACCAGTAAATTGACTGATTTTGGCGACTGAGGGAAACCCCGGCTCTCCTAGGAATTGCGTCTGCATTCTTACCTTCTTTGGGATGTGTTGATGTGTGAGGAGTTTGCGAACTTGACTCAAAGCCGTGCAGGGGAGGATATCGAACTAGCAATAATTTGCACCGAAGTCTGCATAATAATCTCAAATTTACATCATTAGAAACATATTTTTGTACATGCATGAGTCTTTAGGTCTTGTGTACAACGTGCCTAGGACAATTTAGGGTCTTTTCTTCCTGCAGATTTACGGTGAGGATGGGATTTAGGGTGGTTACTGCTACAGAACAGTTTCTCCAAATAGCGCAAAGATGGGGAAACGAGTAAACGCTGACTTTCCGCAAAGAAGGCCAACTCAGTATCAAATCTCACCGTAGATCAAATCCCGCGCTCCTCCTATCCAATACCTGTCTCTAGACCCCGCCTCCTTCAGATCTGTGATAGGCGGGGCAGAGTAGAGATGGTCTCGGCTTTCCCCTCCCCACATTTGCCCAAGTTTTGTATCCCATATTTCAGCAAATAGCAAGGAAACGGAACAACTAACGAATTCCGCCGACCAAATGACAGTTGAGCAGCCCAGGCGGACAGAGACAGGAGCAAAACACGAAGATAGCCAGCACTCTAACAGCCACGTGAGGTGGGCGATCCCGTCAGCCCTCGGAGTTAGAACTTCAACTCCCGGCTTGCAGCTGGACGGTTGACCTCTGAGTACTACAACTCCCAGGGTGCCGCGGACGCGGCTGCCGCAACCTCCCACTCGGTCGCCAGCCGCTCCTCCCGCCCCTCCCCCGTCCCTCCCGGCCCGATCGGCGTGCGCCTGCGCACGGAAGGCCGGAGGAGTCTTACCCTAATGTAAGATGGTGGCCCGTCTGGCTGTGGAACCCACCGAAAGCTGATAGTCTCTCTTTCAGCCGTAAAGGTCGGACTCGTTGAAGCAATCAGGCCTGGTTCTGAAGAGTATTTTCCCCGACACCCGTTCAGTGGTCTCTTGTGAGGACGAGGCAGTGCGTGGAGTCGGCTACGGGAAAAGCGAGGCAAGGCAGGCGGGTGAGTCTATGCGGGGCTGGGCTTAGGGGAAACCCGGTGCTGACCGGCTACGAGAGAGCGGAGGCTTCGCTGGGACTGTGCAGGCCGCACCCCCCTTTCTCCCCACCCCCCGCCTCATCTTCACTCTCCTCCTTAGTCTTCCTCCTCCTCCTCCCTCTCCCCTCTACGCCACAGCACTTACCACCAGGAAAAGGCAGCGAGGCATAAGGCAGCGGCGGCGGCGAGCCCCGACTCTCCTTCGAAAATTTCTTCCAGTTGGGAGGAAGCCGGGCGGCTTCTCGTCTTCATTTCTCTCCTGTACATTTTTGTTGGGGCAGGATTCTTAGGTCTCAGTACTCCTTCTTTCCCCAATCCCTTTTCCACTCCCTGACGTCCTTCCCCCACTGGCCCCGGTCTCCCCGGACCAAAGCCATCACTTCCACTCTGTCCGGTGTTACTGCTGCTCTTTAATCCCATTGCTCGTAGCCCACTTCTCCTGCTGCTTGTTTTTGCTCCAGTGCTACCACCCTGGAGTTAGCCTTTGCCCGCCCCCCCCCCCCCCCCTTTCTGTTTGCAATCAGCCCCGCTAGGGTATATGCCACATTAGAGCTTCCTCCGATTTGCAATCTTTGCTTTAACCACGTCTGTCATTTTAAAGCTCCTTAAGTATTTAGATTACGCTGCTGCCGGTTCTAACCCACCTGTTTCTTAGCCTTCTTGGAAATTGTCCGTCCCATTCCTCCTTCCTAAACAGTTTGCTCCAACATACAATTCCAGAAAAAGGGATGCCCCTTGTTGGCCCTTGAAAAGTCAAGGAAGTTGGGAAGTGAATGAACTGAGGTAGGATACTGAGACATCTGAGACGTCATGAATAAAGATAATTTATTCAGGCTACTCAGGAGAGGCACGTTTTCATTTTGCTTTCAGTGATCAATTTGTCGATTATTCGCCCTGTTTGGACGTGTAATTCTACCCCCCCCCCCTCATTTTGGCCACTTTCCCCTTTGCTACTAATACTTCAGACAAATTGTCTTTCTCCAGGACACTTAATATGGAGTCTGATTAAACCAATAAATACTACCCTGAGCATTTTCACATAGATAAACCAGATACACACACAAAATTCACCTGTGAAATTCACAAGCAAATATAAGTGATTTTTAAAATTATATATGGGTTTAAAATTATATGTGAATTGACTATTGACCAAGTGAATTATGTTGATGTTCAGCTTAATTGATGGCATATTTTATTTACGTTTTCAGTGGAAATTTCCTCTCCAGCTAGTATCATATTTACCTAGTATTTTTGGAATTTGGGAATTCTCTCTTTTAACACTAGTAGGATGGTAGTTATGAATAAGTTGTCTTCTCTTAAAAATCCAGTAGGATTTTTTCCAGAGAAAAAAGGGCTGGGAAAAGAAACGACAAACTTGTGCACATGTATGCATTTGTTGACATTCATTGGCATTATCTACAATGAAAAGCAGAAAACCAGAAGCAAGAGATGGTTTATGATGCCCGTGTTTTGGCAAAAGCGAAAATTGAAATGTTCTGACTAATGGCATAACGGGAAGGAGGAGCCTTTGCTATAATCAGTTCATGGTGAAATAATTACCAGAAAAGCAAAGAGATCTGATACAAATCAAGTTTAAACATAAATAAGGCATTGTGTTCTTAAGATAGACATAAACTTTTTTTAAGTCATAGTAGCAATCCCAGGCAGCAATATATCTTTTACTTGCAAAAGTAAAGTATAAATACAGATCCAGACAGTTACCCTTTCATTACTTTGCACATTAATGGATTATTTTTAGTTTTACTCATTTTACCTGTGAAACTTGAGGAATCTTATATTTGGCGTTTTGTTTACTTGATTGTGAATAAATGTTCTGTTTTACCAAATGTAAACTAAGGTTAGAAAAACTGTTTATAAAACTTTTTTTTCCTTTTCTTCTACTTAAGCCCTGATTTGGAGAACCTAAATAAATCCCTACTCTTCGGAGAATTGGAAACAATTTACGTAGAAAACTTTATCTTAAGTTATAACTTGAAATTTTTTTGAAATTACTTACGCTCTGTTTATCAGTACTAGCATATTTAATACAGTTGTTCTTCAACTCTAACTTTAAAAATTATACTTCATTTTTCTTTGTAATACACTGGTGGAGAAACCTTTCTACTTCGAATAAGCCTAACACATAGGTTTAGAAGTCCTCGGCAGTCATACTTGCCTGAATTGTAAGCATGTATTCTAGGAGAGGACTCTCTAGCTAGCAGAGGGGAGTAAATGATTTTCATACATCTTTTCTTTTGTAAAGGTATTTTGCCTCACTAAATATTTTCTCAGGTAATTTTCTCTTATCCATATTTATTGCCTGAAACCATAAAATCTTAGCTTTAACCCTTTGAATCAAAATGAATTTACTTTAGGGTCTTTAGTGTGTCTAAAGAATACTGTATTTCTAAAGTTCTGTGACACTTTGAGAGGAAATAGGGAGTTGAAGTTTCTAAAATATTTTTGTATAGTTTAAGCTTTCCTTTGTAACATTCTGAATACTGCAGTTTCATACTTTCATATTTTCTTTTGATAATATGGAATATGTTCTGCCAAGTTTAATGGTTGAATTCTTAGGTGAACAGATAATTTCTAAAGGAAGTTTTTGAACATGGATTTCTTAAACTTGGCTTATAAAATTTGTTTTAGAGAATTGCATAGACATATCTTTAATTTCAGTGAAATGATAGCTATAATCAAATACAAGATGCAGGAAAATACAATTGTTTTGGAATGCCCTTCAACTTCAGTCTAAATGGAAGTACCAGTGATGACTTAACAGTGCTCAATACTTTGTAAAAAACCAAAGAGGGTGTGGCTTAAGGATGACCTTCTTGCATTAGGGGAGCTATGTTTCAAAAATGACTTAAATATCTTCTCAGTTTAAGCAGTTTGGTTTTAGAAGTCTTCCCTTTCTCTCCTTCCCTACTAGTTTTAAAATGAAGGTACACTCTTCATTTTTTTGTGTTTTTTTTTTTAACGTGACTGCAAATAATATTGAATTGACTATTTACACTCACTGTTATTTTTCTAGACCATTCAAATGAGATAGGAAGTATTAATTTATGGAAACTTCTACCTTTGCTGAAAATGCAATTAGCTTTCTGTCAGTAAGTATAGTACTTAGCCTTGATTTTTTGTGAAAGAAGTCATAAGATTCATCGCAGTTGGTTCTTAAGAAAAACAGTGGGGAAATAGGTTATAGGGATTTTTGCTGTTCTAGAAATGATATAACTAGAATGTACTACATACTTTTCTCAAGGGATTTCTTAATCTAAATAGAACTTATAAATGGTTTTCATCCCACTGGAATAGCGTGCATTTGATAAAACTTGTTAATATACTCATTAAAAATTTTATGTTATGTCGGAGATATGAGGAAAAATCTGCAAATGACCATAGTTGTATAAAATGGGGTTATATTCCTGGTCTTTTAAAGATTGTTTTACATTCGTATGTGTGTTTATGTGTATTTGCTTTCTAAATATTGAGAGTACACAAATTGTAAAGGTAGCATAATTTAGTTGTTTTTGTGATGCAAGGAAAGAAAAGTGTGACATTTTAATCATGTACTTAGTGGTTTAAAAAACTTTTTTCAATATTATTTTTAATTTCATTGTATGTGGCATTCTGCATAGAAAAGACTGTGTAGTAAATGTCAACTTTTTCAATGTAGCAATGTAATCCGGTGGGTCTACTCACATTTCTCTTTCATAGTATGATTTTTTTTTTTTTATCAGAAAATTGTTTATAGAAGAGAAAATTTCAGCACTATTTTGGCCCCTTAGGTTAACTTTCTCATAGAAGAATTTTTCCATTCTCAGAAGAGAGAAATTATTTATACCACTTAAAAGATTACTTTTATTAGCTAGGAAAAGCTAACTTTAAAGATAGTACAGGTTCAAGGTAGTTTGAGTATGAGTTTCCTTTCCTCCTAAGGAGTTCATTTGTGAGGATGACTTCATTATTATTAAACTGCTTATGCAGGATGTTTTTCTGTTTTAAACTTTACAAATTTTAGGTGATAGACAAGTGCAGTACTCCAATTTGGGTATACCTTGCTCTTTGTAAATATGTATATGTCAGATACCTGTTCAAAAACAAAAGTTTTTTAAGTCTTGGTAACTAAGATCTCACTCTTGAATATTTAAACAAAATATGGATTAGAAGGGGAAATAAGAATAATCACATTGATTAAATTGTTAAACCACTTTGGAAAAAAAAGGCAAGGTAAGAAAAGCGATGTGATTAGAATAATAAAATGCCTGTATTTAAAAATAGTAGGTGTGATACTACTGCTTTTGCTTTTGGAAGGAAATAGTGAAGGATATCATAGGGAAAATGACTGAATTTTGAAAAATAGCTATACGCTGAAATATCAAAGGGATGAAATATTCCTTAGCAGCAACAAATAGATACATTGTCCTTATGCCAGATATCTGAAATTTCTAAACAGTTTTTCAGTCATTGGAATAAAGTAGAAATGATAATTGTTCTCTTATTTAAAAACTTACCAATTCCCTGTATGGGCATCAAGTGTCTTTAGATTGTGAATTTCCTAAAATAACATTGGCTGATTTGGATTGTTGAACATTGATTATAGCAACTTTTTCTCCTTTTTTCTTATTTCCTGCTTCCAAATTTTTCTTATGATTTTTTCCAGTGTCTTTGATTTTCAAGCATTTGTCTGGTGGACCCTTTTGTGAATACTGTAGTTGAATGAAAATTTGTAATATAAGTTATATTGCTTTTGGTGATAAGATTAATTTTTCTTTTGGTGAGAGCCTTTCCACTAAAAGGGGCTTTTTGATTAGATGTTTCCTCTAACTTATTTATATTAATTCTTAGATAAGAATTAGGATGTTGCAAGTTCCCTGTCAAACTCAACTTGCCAGAATTTTTTTTTTTTTACTCTATATGGGGACCTAGGTATTGGTTGGGTAAAGAAAATGTTATAAGGTATTTGGCTTTATCTTTGAAATGAAGTAAATATATTATTATTATTTTTAAACAACTTATCATTCAGAAACATTTTAAGTATAAAAGACAGTAGTATCATGAACTGCCATGTAGCTATCAGTCAGCTTCAAAGATTATCAACATGTGGCTGAGCTGGTTTCATCCATTTTACCACTTACTTTGCCCTCCTCCCCTTTTTCTTTGTCCTGGATTATTTTGAAGCAAATCATAGACATCATGTCATTTCATTTGTGCTTGAACTCTTTTGACATAATAAAATATCTTGACTTTTTATCAGGGTTATTTAATTAGTTTATCGAATAGTTTTTGGGTGCCTATCGTAGATCCACTACTTGGAAAATGGCACAGCTTCTAAGAGTTCATTATCTTGGTGGAAACACTTTCATAATAATGTAACTAGCACTATCCAAAGTAGTCTAGAAATAAATCCTTCAGTGTCTGGTACATATAGTCAATACAGTATGCTAGTGCAGAGGTATCTTCAGATTAAAGTTCTAGAGGTGAGGCTTTCTGGAGAAAGTGGGACTTGAATAAAGAATATATACTATTTGTATAGGCAAAGCATCTCCAAAAGGGGAACATTCCATACATTCCATGTGGGGGATGGAAGCATGAGCAAACACTTACTGGTGGGGACCAGTATGATGTGAGAGGGATATAAGGAGTCTGATCTCAGTGGAAAAAGAGTGTTTTTCTGGGAATTGTGTCAGATAAATTTGTATAAATTGAGTAAAGCTAGATTATGTAAGTTGTATTCCATGTCAGGTTGACTTTGATCAGCTAAACAATAGGGAGCCATTAGAGGTGGGGGGGGGGGAGGTGATGACATGATGAAATTTTTTATATTTAAAGAAAAATTGCTCTTTCCATAATAATGGTCAGCATATTTTGGGGTTGAGAGTTGAGGTTAAGGTTAGAAAGTTGAAGACCAGGCCACTGAAGTTAGGGGCCAGTCTGAGAGATGTGAGGGTGGAAATTCTATAGGATTTGACCTTGATTCATTCCATCTTCTTTTCAGTCCCTTATATTTAAAAATGATTCCATGGTTTTGTGGGATTTATCTCTGGTAGTAAACTGCAATTTGTTATTCAAGTCCAGCTTTGGAAAGGAAGTGATACATGATTACTCAAATAACAATCTCAAAAAATTTCATTAGAAAATTGCTCCAGCATTTTTGATTAATTTTAGATATTCATTCATTGGGGAATAAGAGTTTGGAAAATAAAGAAACAATCTTTATTATAGTAACAGGTAGAACATATTTCATTTGTAAGAGAGAAATTTATGCCTCTTCTGCTTCCTATGTGTGTATTAGTTCAGAAAGGGGTATTTGGAGACTTCTTGTCTCCAAATAGCTTATAACCAGTATATATTATTTTATACCTTTAAAATTTAATAATGGCCTTATTAGAACAGAGGGAATGGCAGAAAATCCTGATGAAGTAGGACATTCAATATTGCCAGCTTCAATCTCTATTTAAGCATGGATAATGTTAGGTCAGCAGGCCAAAGAACTGTAGGAACCCTATAAAATGAAAATTTATTCTTTAATCTGCTTTGGTAGACTTTGTTTTGCAAAGGTTATGTTTAAAACATCTGTTAAACACCAGTTATTTGTTTTGGTTGGATATATATTTTTTAAGTTCTGAGATCCTTGAAAGTATCTTTTATTCTTTTTTGTTTATTTGTTGATTTTTCATTAAGCCAACTTTTTGCACCATTGTATATTTCTGCATAGCATGTTTTCTTGGTTAAGGAAATTTTCACGTTTTCTCTTAAAGCTGGGAAAAAAATTTCTTGCTTCTGGCTTTATAAATAGTAGATGAATAGTCCTGCATTCATCTACAAATAGTACTATATTGCTATTTATTCCCTTCCTGCTTCCTTCAGTATTGTGAGTATTCCCCCACTAAGGTATTTATCAGATGGATTTCAAGGATTCTCACAATTGAGTCTGAAAACATCCCACGCTCAGGGTACTGAAAAATTTTTAACTTAATTTTCTCAATCATTTCTTTCCTGTTATTATAAAAGGTGGGTCCTAGCATGTCATGGACCTTTGAGATATGGTAATTATTAATAATGATAAAATAGTGATGTAGGGAGTGAATGTTGCTCAAGCAGTTGAGCTCCTGCCTCCCACATGGGAGGTCCCGGGTTTAGTTTCCCCTGTCTCCTAAAGAGGAGAAACAAACAACGAGCAGACAGCGAACAAAAACAGTGAGCAAGACAAACGAAAGAGCAGGGAGCGGATATGGTTCAAGCAGTTAAGCGCTTGCCTCCCACATGGGAAATCTTGGGTTCGGTTACCAGTGCCTCTGAAAGAAACAGACAATGAGCCAAAAAAAAAAAAAAAAAAAAAAGTAAAACAAAATGGAGCACAAACAACAAGCAAAACAACAAGCAAACAGACGAGGGAGTCATGGGGGGTGGGGGAGGATAGTGATGTAACATAGTACATTACTGGGAAATATCAGTTGTTTTTCATTGCTGTTCCCTGCATCTTAAAACCTCCTTTCATGACATGACAGAGCTATTTTTGATATTTTTTACTTTATTTATTTTAAAACAAATCAATTTTATTCATACATATTAATAAAGCATACAGTTTATCCAAAGTGTACAATCAATGGTATTTGGTATAATCACATAGTTGTGTGTTCATTACTTCAATCATTATTAAAGCATTTTCATTATTTCAATGTAATAATAGATAAAAAAACAAACAAAATTCCTCACCTCTCAATCTCTGATTCCCCTGTTATTTCTGGCTATTCTTGCACAATTATTTATTTATTAGGCAGTTTTATTGAGATATATTCATATATCATATGTTCTATCCAAAGTGTATAATCAGTGGCATTTTTTTCACTGTTGAAAAGTAAAATTGTAAAATAATTAGAAAAATAGATTGAGAAAAATAGATTGCATGAAATTACAAATTTTAAACGAGAGTGCAAGGCCAGGTTAGATTTAATATAATCAATTATAAAAAATAGCATAGCAGCAAGCATAAATATAAATAACTCAAATGTAGAAATTAATTATAACAATTCTAATTTTTATATTACAGCTCTATTGTACATAATAATCTCTAAGAATGAAGTACATTATTGGTTTAGTTATTTCCCTTTAGACATAATTCTTTCTAGATAATCAAATTCCTGTTTGGGACTTCTTCACATCTTATTGGAATGAATTACAGAAGATACAGTTTGCCAAGTCATAATTTTATGAGGCAGAAAAACTCAAAATCTTGTTCAACAGTAGCTATGTTAAATCATTATTGACCCAGATAGATTATTTTAATTAAAGAGTCTGAATAAGAAACAGTTAAAGTAAAATGAAGTATCTAAACATATATCTCCAGCCTCCTCAATTAAAAGCAAGTGTTTATTTTGTATGAAAAAAATTACAAAATACTGATCACAGGAACAATTTGCCAGCTGCACTGGGTAATTATTGTTCATCTACTATAATGTTGTTTTACGTTTATCTGGTCTACTGCAGCTCTTTTTTGGTTACTATTTGCATGGAATACCTTTTCCCAACTTTTCATTTTTAACTGATTGTGCCCTTACATCTGAGGTGGGTCTTTTGTAGATAGCATATAGAGGGCTCATATTTTTTTGGAGAGTTAAATCCATTAACATTCATTGTTACTACTGTAAAGGCATTACTTCCTTTATCCATTTTGTCCTTTGGCTTTCTGTTGTCATATCATTTTATTGCCTGTCTTCTTACCCTTCAGTTTACCCTTCCTAATAATTTTCATTTCTAAACTCTTCTCCACATCTCTTGCCCCTGTTTTTCCTTTTAGGCTGCATTACCCCCTTTAGTATCTCTTGCAAATCTGATATTTGGTGACATATTCTATCTGAAATTTGGTCACATATTCTATCAGATTTTGTTTGTCTCTGAAAACTTTAAACTCACCCTCATTTTCAGAGGATAGCTTTGTCGGATACAGAATTATTGGCTGGCAGTTTTTCTCTTTAAGTACATTAAATGTATCATAGCACTTTCTTCTCTCCTCCATGGTTTCTGATGCGAGATCAGCACTTAATCTTCCCTTGTATGTGATGCTTTGCTTTTCTCTTGCTGCTTTGAGAATTCTCTCTTTATCTCTGATGTTTGACATTCTAAATAGTAGGTGTCTTGGGTAGGTCTGTTTGGGGTGTGTTGACCTTCTTGGATATTGATATTTATGTCCTTCACAAGGGTTGGGAAGTTTTTGGTCATTATTTCCTCAGATATTCTTTCTGCCCCTTTTCCATTCTCTTCTCCTTCTGGGACACCAATAATACGAATGTTTGTGAGTTTTGCGTTGTCATTCAGTTCCATGAGACCCTGTTCCATTTTTTCCATCTCTTTTTCTGTTCTTCTGTCTTTTCCAGTTCAGATGTTCTATCTTTGAAATCACTAATTCTGTCTTTGAGCATTTCAAATCTGCTCTTATGTGCCTCTAATATACCTTTAATCTCATCCATTGTGTGTTTCTTTATCATTATGTTTTGTATTCCCCTAAGGTCTGTTACTTTTCTTTGTAGGCTTTCAAATTGTTCTTTATGTTCTCCCAGTGTCTTCTTAATATCCTTTATTTCTTTAGTCATATTTTCTTTAAATTCTGTGCGGTGAATTAGGAGAGTTTTGAGATTATCACTGATTGATAGTCTTAAATCCTGTATCTCTTCAGGATATTTGTTTAGTTCTCTGGGCTGGGCCATCTTATCCTGTTTCCTAGTATGGCTAGTAGTCTTTTGTTGATGTCTAGGCATCTGAATATGTTGGTAAATTTACTCTGATGGCTGATTTTCTCTTGCCAGTCCCCCCAATGCGCCCCCCCCCCCCCGCCTCGAGGTTTTCTTTGATATTTGGTTCAACATTCTAAGTAATTAAAATTGCCCAGTTTAAGATGGGCAGGACCCAGGATTCTGTCCCAGGGGTTAGGATACAAATAGAACAGAGAGCAGTTTTTGTCCCTGCAATTTCCAGACTGACCAGCAGATGGAGAAATTCAGCATACCTTTCCACAGAAGTGTTTCAGTCTCAGCTTTCTTGTGTTTCTGTGTTCAGTCTCCAGATCCAAGATTCAAAACGTGCTCTGCTGGCTGAATTCACTGAAGAAAAGCACCATAACCTCCTCTCCCTTTTCCCTTGAAACAGCTGACAGGAAGGAAGATGTCTGTTTCCCTCTCAGTTGACTGCAGTGAGCCAGGGTTTTACCCCAGCTTAATATCTTGGAGGTGGTAAAGGGGAGCCCTTTCTGGCTTCCATGGAGACTTCGTAACTCACATTTGTTGTATTGGCTTCGTCTCTCTTTCCCTCACCCTCTTGGAAATTTTGTAGCACTGTTTGGGTCTGCTGGCCCCCAAAGCAGGTCCCTTGGATGGCTATTGGCTCTTTCTTTTTTTTTTTTTTAAATTTATTTCTCTCCCCTTCCCTCCCTGCCCCCCCCCCCAGGTTGTCTGCTCTCTGTGTCCATTCGCTGTGTGTTCTTCTGTGACCGCTTCTATCGTTATTAGCGGCACGGGGAATCTGTGTCTCCTTTTGTTGCATCATCTTGTTGTGTCAGCTGTCCGTGTGTGCAGTGCCTTTCTTGAGCAGGCTGCATTTTCTTTCATGCTGGGTGGCTCTCCTTACGGGGCTCACTCCTTGCGTGTGGGGCTCCCCTACTTGGGGGACACCCTGCACTCCTTGCACGCATCAGCACTGTGCATGGGCCAGCTCCACTCCGGTCAAGGAGGCCCAGGGTTTGAACTGTGGATCTCCCATGTGGTAGGCGGACGCCCTATCTATTGGGCCAAGTCCGCTTCCCTCTCTGTTGTTTTTGTGAGAGCATTCAGTTCTGCTTGTCAGTCCATCGCCTCCTTGCACAATCCTCTGAGATCTCTTTTGTGCAGTAGAATTTTGTGAAAAATTATGCATCTTTCTCATTGCTACCAGTGTAAGTGGGATGGAAGTAAACATCAAATATGTGGTATAGGGAAGTGGACTTGGCCCAATGGATAGGGCGTCTGCCTACCGCATGGGAGGCCTGTGGTTCAAACCCCGGCCTCCTTAACCCATGTGGAGCTGGCCCATGCGTAGTGCTGATGCGTGGAAGGAGTGCCCTGCCACGCAGAGGTGTCCCCCGCGTAGAGGAGCCCCACACGCAAGGAGTGCGCCCTGTAAGGAGAGCCGCCCAGCGCGAAAGAAAATGCAGCCTGCCCAGGAATGGCGCCGCACACATGGACAACTGACACAACAAGATGACGCAACAAAAGGAGACACAGATTCCCGGTGCACTGATAAGGATAGAAGCGGTCACAGAACACACAGCGAATGGACACAGAGCAGACAACCTTGGGGGGAGGGGAGGGAAAGGGAGAGAAATAAATAAATAAATCTTTAAAAAAAAAAGAGGTATAGAAAAACCTTAATTATTTGAGAATATTCTCAGTTTTAACAGCCAATCCAGTCTTGTCTCCAAGAAATTTTTATTTAATCCCTTGGTGTGTGGAGCCACTTAGAGTGTCACAAAGGGAGGTGGAGGAGAAAATGGCTCCCTGTTCCAGAAATCTCTCACAGTTAGTTTGAGCATTAGAAACTACTTTGAATTAATATTTACTTATTAATAGTTGTATGTATTTTTCATTCATACACTGGTTGGGAGGGAGCTGATTTTAAGGGAGTAGTTTTGGAGGTGTTCAGGAAGGCAGGTGCATTATATACCCAGGAAAAGGAAGGAGAGAGAGAAAATAAAGTGGGAAAACATCGAATTCTAATTATGGCTACTGTGTATTTTTTCCTACAACATTTAAGACATTGTCTCCTTTGCTGCATTTAAGCATATCCTTTTTTTTTTTTTTTAAGATTTTATTTATTTATAATCCCCCCCTCCAGTTGTTTGCACTCCCTGTCTGCTCGTCTTCTTGTCATTTTTTTTTTAGGAGGCACTGGGAACCGAACCATGTGGGAGGGAGACACTCAATCACTGGAGTCACCTCTGCTCCCTGCTTGTTGTGTCTCTCATTGTGTTTTCTTGCTGTGTCTCTTCTTTGCGTCATCTCACTGCATCATATTGTTGTGTCATCTTGCCACGTCAGCTTGCTGTCTTGCTCTCTTGCTTGTATTCTTTAGGAGGCACCGGGAACCAAACCCAGGATCTCCCATGTGGTAGGTGGGTGCCTAGCTGCTTGAGCCACATCCGCTTCCTTAACTATACACTTTTAAGTTAGGCTGTCATTACTACTTTGGAAGGTTACAAATTTTAGCCTTTTTTAAATCAAACTAGTGTCCTTGTCCAGTCTTGTGTATTTTAATCTCTCTAGTTCAAAACCTGACAAATTCATGTTTTTTCTCTGCTGGGAATGATGGGAAAGAGAAGGAGATGGTAGGTGTGGTACTCCTTATCTGCTCATTTGTTATATTCCAGAATTTTTTTTTTTTTAATGGTCAAAAAGCTTATATATTTAGAATTAGCCAGCTGGACTCAGTTTAGATGATCCCAATTTTGTTGGCAACATCCAAAGCATCATAGTCAGGAGCCAATCAAACATATGCTGCTTCTCTCCATCTGGCCTGATCAAGGTGTTGACCTTGGCCACATCGTGTCATAGAGCTTCTTCACAACTTACTGGATCTGGTGCTTGTTGGCCTTGACATCCACAATGAACAGAGGTGTGTTGTTGTCTTCAGTCTTCTCCATGGCTGACTCATTGGTCAGGGGGGATTTGATGATGACATAGTGGTCAATATTGTTTCTCCTGGGGGCACTTTTCTGAGGATATTTGGGCTGTCTCCTGAGATGTAGTGTCTTAGGCCTCCAGAAAGTGGGTGATGTGTGGATCTTTTTTGTGGCTGTGGATGCCTTTCAGTACTGCCTTCTTGGCTTTCAAATCTTTTGCTTTGGCTTCGGTTTTGGGAGGGGCAGGTGCTTCCTTCTTCGCTTTTGGTGCCATCTTTGTGAAAAGGCCAGAAGATTTTTATGAACGAATCGCTGCCTTTTATTTTTATGTAATCAGTTATAAAATAGCATTATGAATTTACATAATAAGTGCTTAGAAACCTTTTAAAAGGTTCTTTAGCCATAGGGTTCGTGATAGGTTAAAGGGTACCTGTATAAGGTAGGTGCTTAGAGATACTTTTTTTTTTTTCTTTATTCAATCTCTTCATTTCTACTAAAATCTTTTCTGTCTTATTAGGCCTAGTCCTAGAGGTAAAGTTTGCTCCCAAAAGTAAACCTGGTGGTCTTTAAGATGGATACCTTCCCTGCATTGTATTCCAAGCTATTTTAATTTTGACGAAAATAAGAATGACAGCAAAATGTTTTAATATAGATACTAACATAAGTACATTTGTTAGTCATATGTCACCATATACACTTTTATGCCTAGCAGATATTTTCAGTAGCTTTGAGGAATTCTGAATATGTGGTGTGTTTGTATTTACAGTTTGTGCTTTATTTTATATCTTACTATAATACTATATATAATTTTTAAAACTTGGCATGATATTAAAGGTTGCTCCTCAGTATTTGGAGTAAAAGAATAACCTAAATGATTTTTTTATGGGTAAACACAGTTTTCAATACCCTGTAGTTTTCAGTGCAAGTCTTAACTCTGTCTTTATTTATTAGTCCTTTTGGGAATAGGCAATATAGTATGGTGGGTAAGAGCACCAATTCTGGAGCCTTGCCTGTGACTCTTAGCTCTACCACTTACTATCTGTCAGACCTACAGCAAGTTACTTTATCTTCTCCAGGTCTCAGCTTTTTCATTTTAAATGGGAGAAACTAGAATTGTTATGTGGAATAAATGAGTTAATGCATATAAATTGCTTGGAATAGTGTTTGACACATAGCCCTAGATAATTGTTTGCTATTATTATACATTTGAAAGAATCAGCATTCATTTTGGAAGACCTATCTTTTTATTCAATACCCTTTTTTATGTCTTAGTACCAGACATATGTTTCAGTAGTTATTGACCAGCTGGAAACACAAACGATGTTTGAGTGGAATAATTGGAGGACATGCCTGTTTGGAATTTTAGTGATTCAGGGAGTCATGGAAAATAAACCTGGATAGATAATGATAGAAAATGATTATGGAGTATCTTGAATTAAAGCAATGAAATTTAGGTGTGATTGTGGTTGGTAAGAGGGGAATTATGACAGTTGTTTTTGTCTAAATATCAGGGGAATGGTGTGTTTAAAATAGTAATTAGAGGAGGATGATTTTGAGTGTCCTTGGTAGTATAGAACTAACATTTAACTTAATGTGGATAGAGGATTTTTGTTTGTATGTGTTGTCGGTTTTGTTCATGGATCTACCCAAAATGCCCCAAATAATGCCTAGTAGATAGTAGGAGCTCAATAAATACTAGATGAATGAATCTTAAGGGCACTCTGAGGAAACGTAATTAAACACAGAAAACCAGACGCTTTTGAGGTTCCTACCTTTAAGGGGTAGATGTGAAAAAGGCAGTATTAAAGGAACAACTGGAGAGGTAGAAGGAAGTATGAGAAAAAGTATAAGTCTTGGAAAACAAAGGGAGAAATCTTCCAGGAGAGGGGGTTGAAGTGTTAGGGATAGGATAGTGTCACTTCTTGGTAGCTAAGGAAGTTTCAAGAAAAAGGATGGGGACTGACAAAATCCAATACAACATTGAAGGAAAATGAGACTAGAAAAAGGGTCCTTTGATTTGGTGGTGTGAAAACCACTGACCACATATGAGCAATTTCAATAGACTGAGAATATAAAAGGGAATATAAATCAGATTGGAGGGATGGATTAAGGAAGGCCGTCAGTGGAGACTGTAGGTAGAGAGCATTCAGTCAAGAAAATGACTGTAAAAGTGTCAGGAAGAGAAATTATAATAGTAGCTTTCATAGTTATTGAATGTGTACTGTGAGGGATTTCTATTATTAGAGATGAGAAAACTGAGGCAGTTTGTGCTGAATGATGTTAAGTTTCATGGTAGAGAAGATGTATTGCATCTCTCTCTCTAGGATGGGTTCTTAAGAAGGGGTTCATGAGCTTGAATTGAAATTCAAAAAAACATTCTTTGGGGATGTGTTGTTGTGGGTGTGATATATTTATTAAATAATACACAGTATAGTATGGACTTAGTAAGGGGTCTGTGATTTTCACCTGACTGGCAGAGGGGTCTGTGGAACAAAAAAGATTAAGAACCCCTGCTCTAGGACTCTTGCCATGTGCTCATTGTGTGGTCTTGGAGGAGGTTACTTAATCTTTTTGTGCCTCAGCTTTCCCCCTTGTAAAATGGAGACAACAGTAGCACCTATTCCATAAATCTGTTGTGAGGAGTTCATTAGTTCATCTTTTAAAAACATTTAGAATAATACCTGGTATATGGTAAGCATTAGATAAATGTTAGATATTTTCATCTACTGCTGAAGTGAGAGTGATTGGAGGCTTGAAGAGAAGAAATAAAAAAAAAAGAAAAAGAAAAGAAATGAATAAAACCATTGCCAAATAGTGACAAGAACTAAATGGAAAGGCCTTTTCAGAGACTGTGCTCTAGCAGTTCCCTCTGCCTGGAACATTTGGCTCTCTCAAATCCTTCGGGCCTTTTATAATTACCTTTTCAATCAGGCCTAACCTAACCATTTATTTACAATTGGAATCCAGGCTTCTTTTCTCCAATACATACACTGTTTTATTTTCACCCTTTAACACTTATCTTCTAATATATCATATAATCTGTTTATTCATTGGTTATGTTCAATAAAGTTGTAGTAAACACTGAATTGATGAATGCTGAACCATTGGTCCTAGGAGAAATACAGAGTTAGGTTCCTGTGAACCTCTGGTCACAACATTTTCATCAGCTGATCAGTACATAACCTTGTTTCACATGTGTTTCTATTTAAAGACTATCTTATTTAATATATATTGTTGATTAATTAGCGTTGAACTCACAACCGATAGCACTGTAACTCATGCCTGAACAAAGCATATCCAACACAGTGATTTTTTTTTTCCTTGAAGTCTGTCACTGCCTTTTCTTACTCTTAGGAACAGTAGACAGCACTTCAGCACCATGCTTGGAGGCCATTTTAAATAGCAAAGTTACCAACCAAAAGCATAAAAATGCAAACAAACAAACCCCAGTATGTGGCACTAAATATGCTCTTAAAAGGACGCACTTGTTTACAGTATGAGAGCTGAAACAAGATGGAGTGGTGTCTTATTTGATCTCAGTGGTGTTAGCTGACTCAAAATTTTCACCACTGCATGCCTGCACATTTCAGGGAATGACTGTGTGTATTTTTACTGTGTGTATTTTTGGGTTATAAATTTTAGCGAGTACTTGAATAGTGAGGATCAACTGTATAATGTTTGTTGTTGAGCTCCCTGCGCTAGGGCAGGGGTGTTTGTTTTAGTCCCTGACATATCCCAGGTGCTGGGAATAGTGCTTGGCACATAATAGGTGCTCAATAAGCTTGTTGAATTAGTTATTCTACCATTGAGGTAAAGTGGATGAGGAAACAGGTTCAAACATTAGTGGTGATACACCTTTGGAGGAGAGCCAGGTTTCTGACATTGATGGACTCTACACAGAAGTTGACTTTCACAGACTTCCTCTTTCCCAAATGACTTTTCTCAGAGTCCATTTTGGTACTGGTTTTCCTTGAAATGACTTTGGGAACCTGTTTAGCTAAGAAAAGGAAAATGTAAAATGAATAATTTTTTACTATATTTTAGTAAAATAATTTGTGAAGTATATTTTACATTTAATTACCTAATAAAAACTTGTTTGAGTTCTTATTAGATGCCAGGCATTGTTCTAACCTTTTTAGAGTATTACTTTTTGTTGTTAATTTTAATTGTGGTAACAGATAATAACACACAATTTCCCATTTTAACCATTTTTAACTGTACAATTCACTGGTACAATTGCATTCATAGTGCTGTGCTACCATTACCAGCATCCATTACTAAAACTCTTTCATTGTCTCAAACTGAAATTCTGTATATGTTAAACAATAACCTTATTCCCCTTTCTCCCTGGTGTACCTTGAAACCTCTCATCTACTTACTGTTTATATGAATTTGGTTATTCTAGATATTTCATACAAGTGGAGTGATACAGTATTTGTCCTTTTTTTTTGGCTTATTTCACTCAGCATAAAGTTTTCAAGGTACATCCTTGTTGTAGCATGTATTAGAACTGTATTCCTTTTTATGACTGAATAATATTCCACAGTATGTATTTACTGCATTTTGTTTATTCATTCATCTCATGATGGATACTTGGCTTGTTCCACCTTTTGGCTGTTATGAATAATGCTGTTTGGCTATTATGAATAATTTGTACACCAATTGTGTACAAATATCTGTTTGAGTCTCTTGTTTTCAATGCTTTTGGATCTGTACCTAGAAGTGGGATTGCTGGGAAATACGGTATTTCTATGTTTAACTTTTGAGGAATCACCAAACTCTTTTCCACAGTGTCTGTACCACTTTTATATTACCACTTTTTAAAAATTCTATAAAAATTCTACAAGTACATTAATTTTCAAATTACTAAATTATTAGAGCAGTTATAGGTTTACAGAAAAATCATGCAGATAGTACAGAGTTCCCATGTATCCTCCTCAGAGACACAGATTTCCCTATTATTGACATGAATACATTGCAGTTTTAAAATAACTTTTATAAAAATTCTCATTATTCTTTGCAAGCCACCACCAGGGGTCAATGGGAAGCCCTTTGCATTGAGACTAAGAACATGACTCCCCAGATTGTTGTCTTTCATTGAAAGGGAACTCCAAATACCTCATTCCTACCCACCCACCTTCCAGCAGTCACAGCCTTGACATCACTACTTGCTGGACGACTAATATCGTTATGTCCTTTATCCCTTTTTATGTGAGTCACCACAAGTCTCCCAGGTAACCCTTTATAATCCCCCACTTTAATTTCCACATGGCTCTGCACATTTCCTATCTTTCACTCCTTTCCAACTCCTGAAATCCTGATGTTGTACACAAAGTGGAATTCACAGTCCATCAACAAAATTTCCCATATCCTTGTTTGTTTTTACCTGAATGTTTCTTCTACTTTTTACTTTTTTGGGGATGCTCCTTCCCCTGCAACCCTCTTACATGTTGGCTAGTAAAACTTTTTTTTCTTTTTAGCAATCATCAAGGGTCAGTGGAGAGTCCCATGCATCAAGGCTTAAGATCGTATTTCCCCTTTCTGACCTCTGTTAAACAGAAATCAAGAGGGAGCCTGGATCCATTGAGCATGGAAATGGGGCAGATTGTACTCCATTCTCCTTTCCTCCCCAAAACCCACTGGTTAACAGGTTATATTGTCTATAAATCCTTATATTTGCTGGCACCTACTGCACCCTGGGTTACTCTCTCCCTCTCTCTTCTTTACTATTTTAGCAACTAACTCACTGTCATTCTCACCATAACTAATTGATTCTTGGTAATTTCAGTGTAAACCATCTATAGTCCTTCTAATACCCTGGTCTCTGAAGTTCTAAAATTCCTCTTCTTTTATGATCTTGCTCTCCACTCTATCTCAGCCACTGACTTCCATGCTCATATCCTAACACCTTGTCATTACCAATAATTTGAACCCCCCATGATTTCAATTGCATACATCCTCCTCTCTGACCACTGTCTATCTTTTCAGCTCATTTCATCTAGTATCCTGTTGTAACAATCCTTCACAATTCTTGGGATCTCCAGTCCACTGATTCTATTCCCTTTTCATTGTTCTTTGCCTCCTTGATTTCCCTTTTTCCCTCCTTTATATTCCATGATCAATCATTATATTTATTTCCTTGCATGTGTCCTCAATTCTTGTGCTCTTTTCTGGGGCTTCTTTATACTACTATGGCAAAACTTTTATTATAGTTAAATGAATTTGACTGTGAATACTTGAACCTGTGCAGCTGAAAGTGAATGAAGAAAAGCACAACTTTCATTACGGCTCTCACTTTAAATTCATGGTAAGAAAACTCAAGTGGCCTTCAATATTGTCTGACAATCATATTCTATTTCTTTAGTTCATTCACTCTTTTCTTTCCTAGGTGACTTCTTTTATACCTTTGCCTTTCTCCTCAGACTTCCAGCTTTCCTCCCCAGATTCACTGTCAGGTGACTGATAATGCTTTCTACTTCATTGAGAAAATAGAAGCAGTCAAAAGAGCACTAACAGACTTCCACCACCACTTTTATGTACCTACTGCGTTTGAACTCACATATCTGGCCTTTCCATTGTTAATATAGTTAGAACGGTCTAAGCTGCTAATTCCAGTTCTTTCAGTAAGAGCATTAGATCCCATCGTCTCTTGTTTACTCTGGTCATTGAACTAGCAATTCTTCCTTTTCTCTGTACATCATCAAATTTACCTTTTTTTCTAGATAATTCCCATCAGTTTGCAAATATGCTGTTATTTTTCTCTAAGTATCTTCTTTTGACCACTCTTCCCCTGCTTGCTTCCCTGCTCTTCTCTGCTTCCATTGCTGCACAGCCTTTCAAAGCAATGTGCAAATGCACTGGCTCTGATATCCTTCTCAAGTCTTCTCTTAAACCTATTCCAATCAGACTTATGCACCACCATTGTCGTAAAATTGTTTTTGTTCAGGTATCCTAGCAATGACATTGTTGAATCCAGTCGTCATATCTCTTTCTTTATTGCACTTTATCGTACAACATCATTCTACGTTTGATATAGTTATTTTTTTCTTCCTCTTTGATATACTTGTTTCACTTGGCTTTGAGGATACTACATTCCATTGGTTTTCTTTAAAATTCATTGGTTGCTTAGTCTGTCTTGCTGGATCCTCTTCATTGCCTACCTTTAAACATTGGACTATCCCAGGGCCAAGTCTTTGGTTATCTTTTCCGTCTAACCACAGTCTTGGTGATCTCTGCTTGTTTGATGCCTTTGAATAACTACTAAATGTTTATGACTCTCTAATTTATTTCTCTAGCCCAGATTTCTTTTCTGCACACCGGATTTGTTTATCTAGTTGTCTACTCAGTATTTCTACTTGAATGATGATTAAAGATCTCAAGGTCAACATGTCCAAAATGGAATTTGGCTCTTGCCTCCTGTTTTAGTTTGCTAAGGCTGTTGATGCAGAAATAACAGTAATGGATTGGCTTTTTAAATGGGGATTTATTAGGGAAAAAACGTACAGTTCCAAAGCTGTGAAAATGTCCAAATCAAGGCATCATCAGAGACGCTTTCTTAACAAAGATCAGCTGCTGGTTAGAGCCTGGGCTCCTGCCATATGGCAAGGCAAAATGGCACTTCTCCTCCAGGCAGCATTTTCCATGGACTCAGCTGTGAGTGATCAAGCACATGACAGGGCTTTTCCCTTCAGCCTTAAGCTACTATAGTGAGCCTGGCTTGGGGGTCTTTTTCCGTGCATTTGTGTTCTGCTGATTCGAACCTCTGGGACCTCTCTCAGCCTTTCTGGGGTTCTTTGTCTTTCTGTGACAGCAGGCAATCCTCTCTAACATGGCAAGGTCAAATGGCGGCATCTTTTCTCTGTATTTCTACTTTCAGTTCTCCACTTATATAGGACTCCGGCAAGAGTGTGGCGACCTAATCTGGGTCACCCTTCACTGATGTAGCCCAATTAAGAACACTAAAGTGATCTAATCAAAAGTGATCTAATTAAAGGTCCCTTAACTAAATCTGATCAAAAGGCCCCATCTACACCATGTTTATAGGCACAGCAATGGGTTAGCTTAAGAACATAATTTTCTGGGATCCACAAAAGACAAACCAGGACACCTCCCAAACCTGCCCTCTCATACCTCTTCTACTTACATACCCTTCCTCATTGCTGTTGTAGGCATCTTCAGGTTGCTCAGGCCAGATACCTTGGAGTCATTCTTTACTCTCTTGCTATCACATCTCCCATTCATTCCATCAGGAAATTTATTGGCTTTACCTTCTAAACACTGAGAATTCATCCAGTTTTCACCATCTCCTTATCTCCTATCATCTCTTGTTATATAATTGCAGTAGCCTTTTAACAGGGTTACCTGCCCTCTAACACCTGTTGTTAAAACAGCTATCAGAATGATCCTTTGGAAACGTAAGTCAGATGGCAAAGATTTTGCATCACATTTAAGACATTTTGTGAGTTGATTAGAGATCATTCCAATCTATCTTAATTTACTGTATCACATTTGCCTTGATGGCACATTTATTGTAGGCTTTTGACTCTCTTTGTATGGATCAGATAGAAGTTGTCAGAAGTTCATGACCTTCCTCGTTTCTTTTTACTAACCTTCCCCCATGCTACATGCAGAAAGATGAGTGTATAGTTTGCCAAAGGCTGCCAATGCAATATATCAGAAATGTGTTGGCTTTTATAGTGGGAATGATGTTAGGGTAAAAGCTTACAGTTAACGAGGCTGCAGAAATACCCACATCAAGGCATTATCAGATATGCTTTCTCACCAAAAGTCGGCTGCTAGCAGATTCTATACTCCTACCACATGGCAAAGCAAGATGTCAGGTCTACTGGTCTCTCTTTACTTTCTCCTTGAGCTCAGCTGTGGGCAATCAGGCATCTCTCCCTGGGCCTCCTCTTCTTGAGCTACTCAGGCCTTCTCTGTCTTTCTGCAGCTGTAGGCAAACCTGGAGTCCTCTCTTTCACATGGCAGGGTCAAAATAGCAAAGCACCCTTTCTCTGTGTCTCTTCATGTCTCTGTGTGTTCTCACACAGAGTTTATATAAGACCCAGCAAAAGAGTAGAAACCCAACCTGTATCGTGCCTCACAGATGTAGCCCAATCAAAAGCCCTGAAGTGATCTTACCAAGTGATTTAATCTAAGGACCCTTAACTAAACTTAATTCAGTCAAAGGGCCCCACACCTCCAGGAATGGATTAGTTAAGCATAATCTTTTTTGGGATTTACAAAATTCAGAATGTCACAATGAGGTACCTATATCCTCTAGGATATTGAAAAGACAGGGTCTGAGTTGGTTGCTATCCAGAAAGTTGCTTTGAGTGGATGACTTACCCACCATTTCTTAATAGAGGTCTGTTGGTATTTGACTTTCATCTCTAACCTTCCTTAGCAATATTTGATTTCACCCAATTCCTGCCAAGTTCAGTGTCCTTTTTCTATCCCTGCCCTTTCTCTGTTTTACCAGCTTCCCAAATGGAAATATATTTCTTAGGACATTCCACTCAATTTGAATTATTTTATACTCTGAATGTTTTTTTTAGATACCCATAAGTTACAACTTCTTGCAGCTGTAGTGTGAGCTAGTTTTAGTTTTGTTAACTAATTTTCCAAAAAAACCCCACAAAAAACCGGACATGATTGTGAAAGGGAAATTGATACAAATAGGTGAAGAGGAAATCATGAGTGAAATTAAAAGGGGGAAATGAAAGATATTTTACTAGGTCCTTTTATAAGTTAATAAAAGGGATTTCTAAAGAAGGTATACTATATATATAATCTTAAGATTTGTTGGCAAAAAAAAAAGGATTTCACAGTTCATTTCTCTTATTTCTTTAAATTGTTTCTCAGAAGATAAATGTTCTCTAATTTTTCCTTTGCTTCCCTTTCTTTGTTTGTATGGAATATCTTTTTCCAGCCTTTTACTTTTAACGAGGTTGTGTCTTTAGGTCTGAGGTGGGTCACTTGTAGACAACAGATAGAGGGCTCATAATTTTGTCATCCATTCTATCAGTCTATGTCTTTTGATTGGGAAGTTCATTCCATTAACATTCAGTGTTATTACTGTAAAGGCATTACTGACTTCAACCATTTTGTCCTTTGGCTCTCTATTGTCATATCGTTCTATTGTCTGTCTTCTTACCCTTTAGTTTATCCTTCCTAAAAATCTTCACTTCTAAATTCTTCTCCACATCTCTTGCCCCTGTTTTTTCCTTTTAGGCTGCAGCAACCCCTTTAGTATCTCTTGCAAATCTGGTCTTTTGGTCACATATTCTATAAGATTTGGTTTGTCTCTGAAGACTTTAAACTCACCCTCACTTTCAAAGGACAACTTTGCCAGATACAGAATTCTTGGCGGGCAGTTTTTCTCTTTCAGTACATTAAATATATCGTATCACTTTCTTCTTTCCTCCATGGTTTCTGATGGGAGATCAGCACTTAATCGTATCGAATTTCCTTTGTATGTGATGGTTTGCTTTTCTCTTGCTGCTTCGAGAATTCTCCCTTTATCTCTGATGTTTGACATTCTGAATAGTAGGTGTCTTGGGGTAGGTCTGTTTGTATTTATTCTGTTTGGGGTGCGTAGGTCTGTTTGTATTTATTCTGTTTGGGGTGCGTTGTCCTTCTTGGATATTGATATTTATGTCCTTCACAAGGGTTGGGAAGTTTTTCGTCATTATTTCCTCAGATATTCTTTCTGCCCCTTTTCCATTCTCTTCTCCTTCTGGGACACTAATAATACAAATGTTTGTACGTTTTGCGTTGTCATTCAGTTCCCTGAGACCCTGTTCCATTTTTTCCATTCTCTTCTCTTTCTCTTCTCTTGTCTTTTCCAGTTCAGAGGCTGTCTTTGAAATTATTAATTCTGTCTTTGAGCATTTCAAATCTGTCCTTACGTGCTCTGATGTATTTTCAATCTCTTCTATCATGTCTGTCATTCCCCTAAGGTATGTTACTTTTTTTGTAGACTTTCGAATTGTTCTTCATGTTCTCCTAGTGTCTTCTTAATATCCTTTATTTCTTTAGTCATATTTTCTTTAAATTCTGTGCAGTGAATTAGGAGAGTTTTGAGATTATCACTGATTAATAGTCTTAAATCCTGTATCTCTTCAGGATATTTGTTTAGTTCTCTGGGCTGGGCCATCTTATCCTGTTTCCTAATATGGCTAGTAGTCTTTTGTTGATGTCTAGGCATCTGAATATGTTGGTAAATTTACTCTGATGGCTGATTTTCTCTTGCCAGTCCCCCCAACGCCGCGCCCCCACACCCCGAGGTGTTCTTTGATATTTGGTTCAACATTCTAAGTAATTAAAATTGCCCAGCTTAAGATGGGCAGGACCCAGGATTCTCTCCCAGGGGTTAGGATACAAATAGAACAGAGAGCAGTTTTTGTCCATGCAATTTCCCGACTGGCCAGCAGATGGAGCTAATCATCACACCTTTCCACAGAGGTCTTTCAATCTGGGCTTTCCTGTGTTCCTGTGCTAAATCTCCAGAGCAGAGATTCAAAGCAGGCTCTGCTGGCTGAATTCACTGAAGAAAAGTGCCCCCCCTCCTCCACTCTCCCTCCCTTTTCCCTTAAAACAGCTGTGGTGGGGGGCGGGTGCCTTTTCCTCTCCCATTTGGCTCCAGTGAGCCAGGAGTTTTACCTCAGCTTAATATCTTGGGGGTGGAGGAGGGGAGACTTTCCCAGCTACCCCTAGGGTTTGGTAACTCATGTTTGTTGTTTTGGCTTTATATCTCTGTCCCTCACCCTCCTGGGGGTTGTGTAGCACTGTTTTGGTCTGCTCACCCCAAAGCAGGTCCCTCTGATAGCTTTTGGCTCTTTCTGCATAGTTTTTGTGAGCACATTGAACTCTGCCAGTTAGTGCAATGCCGTCTTCCCACAATTCCCTATTTCCTTTTCTTTAAAGACCCTCATGGTTGTGTTCTAAATATAAACTGTCAAATATTAATTTTCTAGAAGTGTGTCTTCTATACATACTAGCTCTTGCAAAATCATCTTTTATAGAAATACCTCCTATACTCCCATTTAGCTGCTTATACTTTGGAAGATTACATGAATCAGAGAGAGCGCCCTTGTACTAGGATTATTAGTCTTAACCACATATGTGATATTATGTATATATTGCTATTGATTTCAGGTCCTTTCAGATTATAATACTTACTCTTGAGATATATGCCTGTTTAATTGAGTCATTTCTTAAACCTGTTCTGTCCAGTATGGTAACACTAGCCATGTGTGGCTATTTGGTGCTTGCAATGTGGCTGTGCTAAGTTGAGATGTGCCATAAGTATAAAATATAAACCAGGCTCAATCCTTCAGTTTGAAAAAATGAATATTCTAGTAATTTTTCAGTATTAACTACATGTTAAGCTGATAATGTCTTGGATATCTTCTATTAAAATAAAAATTAACTTTACCTGTTTCTTTGTACTTTTTCTTTTCATTGAGATTCTCATATTATTCATGCATCATTTTTCAGATATTCTTTGTTCTTTCTCCATGTTTGCCTTATCTTCTTATGCATATTGAAGATCTTTTTTTTTTTTAATGTACCAGGGCAGGGACCTCGTGTTGGGAAGCCAGTGCTCACCTCAACCACTGAGCCACATTGGCAACCTTGAGTTGTTTTTTTGTTTGTTTGTTTGGCTTGTTGTTTGTTTTTTTTTTGTTTTTAGGAGGCACCAGGAACTGAACCTAGGACCTCCCATGTGTGAATTAGGCACCCAACCTTGTGAGCCACATCTGCTCACCATTTTTTTTTTTTGTAAAGGAGGTACCAAGGATTGAAACCAGGATCTTATATTTGGGAGGGAGGTGTTTAACCAACGAACTACATCTCCCCCCAAGATCTTTATTTTTAAAAAATGTGTTTGTCAGGTATGCCCAGTGTTTGGTATTCTTTGTTGTTGTTTCTTAATTTTTTTTTGTCCCTTTGAATTGGCCATTGTTTCTTGTTTCTTTGTTTTGTACTCTTTTGTTGTATGCTCTATATTTCAATGTTTTAAGGTGTTAACTCTGGGATTTAGTCTCTAAGCACTTAATGTTCCCTTAAGTTTGTATCCAGCTAGTGATTTGACAGAGATTTCATTGAGTACCAGAAGCTAACAAAAACAAACCAACAAAGGTAAAAATGCCTTTCATGGTCTTTGCAGATTGGCTCTGGGTTAGTGGGTGCTCTCCTTCAGATTTTAGCCCTTCCATCATGAAGATCAGGTTGAGGTAAAGGTGGAGTGCAGGATTATATGGTTGTCTTTTCTGAACCAGAGCTTTGTTTTGGGCTTATGCATGTTCATTGCCTTAGACTGTCCCTCTCTCCCTTGGAGCTCTTTTATTTTTTCTCTTTACAAATGAATTTTATTGATACATGTTAATAAAGCATAAATCCATCCAACGTGTACAGTCAGTGATATCTGGTATAATCACATAGTTGTGCATTCATCACTTCAATCATTATTAGAGAATTTTCATTATTTCAATAATAAAAATAATACTAAACAGAAATTTGGAGTCTGGAGGTTGTCAGAAGGAATACCCCTATGTACAACTGAACAGAGTCTAAGAGACAGATAAGGTAGATACAACCCCAGGTATTGGTTCTTTTGAGGGATAAAGAGACCCACGGGTTCTATGGTCATGGCAGAAGGGGTTCACTGCCATGACAGATAGCCCTTCTTTGGAGCTGGTGTTTCTGCGTGATGGAATTGGACTCAGAGGGGATCTCTTTTCACAAGACTTGCATGCTACTTTATTGGAATTGTAGTCGGTGCTGGGTTTAAGATATATGTAGGGGATTTGAATCTCTGGACTGATAATATGACACCCAGGCCCAGAGCCTCAACAGACTTCAGCTCCTACACTTTGATTTATTGGACTTACTTCACTCAGCTAACATGGAGTTGAAGAAGGTCAACCACCACAACATGGAGCCTAGAGTGTCTACAACTGGAAGCGGGAGGAGTGCATCCAGTACCCATATGGAATCTAAGCCCTCACTTGACATAGATGTGCAATGGACACAACCAATCCAATGTCCACAGAGAAAATGTGGAATGGGTGTGGGAACGGTAGCCATGGTGGCTGCTGGGTGTGGGGAACGGGAGGAAGAGATGAGATGTGGAGGCGTTTTCGGGACGTGGAGTTGTCCTGGATAGTGCTTCACGGACAATTACGGGACATTATAGATCCCCCCAGGGCCCACTGGATGGAACGTGAGAGAGTCTAGGCTATGATGTGGACCATTGACTATGGGGTGCAGTGATGCTCAGAGATGAACTTACCAGGTGCAATGGATGTGTCATGATGATGGGAGAGAGTGTTGCTGTGGGGGGAGTGGGGGGCGGGGGCGGTGGGGTTGAATGGGACCTCATATTTTTCATAATGTAATTAAAAAATAAATAAATAAATAAAAGATAAAAAAAAAAGAACAAATTACTAAACTGAAAAAAAAAAACACAGAAATTTGTATCTTAATGTTAGTAATCTTTTGCCCCAGGCCACTTCCACTACTGTTTCTTTTTCTGCTTTAGCTGTTTGTTAGCTGCTTCTATCTGCAGGGCAAATTCTGGGAGAGTGAGTCAGAACTAAGTGTCCTAGTTCAGTCTTTAATCCTGCCGCCAAGTAGGTTGGCACCTTCTTACAGGCCCCCCAGTATGTATATCTGGGTTACACAGATCCTTTTGGAACTCGACCAGGGACCCACACTGGAAGCTCAGTCTGGCTCCATACCACATGTAGCCTCAAAACCATGAGACATAAATGCTTGTTATTTAAGCCAATTCATTGTGTGATATTTGTCATAGTAGCCTGGCCAACTAAGACACTTCCTCTTTGACTTGTGAAATACTCAGTATTGAAAATACTTCCCCCTGTGCCACTCCTCTGACTCCCATCCCCATTCATTCTCTTTGGCTCATATTCTTTATTATTTTGGTCGTTTTAAAAATGATTTGTGTAGCCTTATTGACAATTATTTTCTTTTTGTTCTTTTTTCCTCTCTCTAGAATTCTTTAACCATGTCCTATATCTCATTTGATATTTTCTGTAGTTCTAAAAAAATTTCAACATATTTGTTCTAAATAGTTATTAGTTTTTATGCTGACAATGTAATTTGTACTTCTACAAGTGGCAAATTGACCTTGAGGTATTACTACCCCAAGTGAAATATGGCAGTGTGTTTTTGTTATTCTTCCAAAAACCACCCCCAAAGTATGGTTCTCTGGATAAACCTAGACTGAGTAAGGAAATGTATACCAACCGTATTGCTAGACATTACATGGGAGGAATTTTCACTATCTGTGTCCCCAGAGACATTTCATGGAACACAGATAAATGCCTCTGCAATGGTTCTAGTAATATAAAGACAGCAGTCACCAGATGCTTGATGGGGAAATAGTATAGAATTTCAAAAAAAGGAATAATCAAAGAATGTGGACAGGATTAATTTGTGTGGGCTCATGAAAAAGTTGAAATGAAACTTGGAAATACTGTCTGTACAAGGGGCCTACTAGATAAAATGAGCATGGCTTGGTAAGGAGGATGAGGATCACAGGTTATGATGGTAGAGAGAAGTACACTTAAGCAGGAGATACTAGTTCACTGAATGGTTCTTGATCCTAAGAGTGAAATATATGGTATGAAGCATTGGCATCAACTGGGAGCTTATTAAAGATTTATTTTATTTATTTCTCTTCCTTTTCCCCCGTTGTCTGTTCTGTGTCCATTCGCTGTGTGTTTTTCTGCATCCTCTTGCATTGTCAGGCAGCGCTGGGAAACCATCTCTTTTTTTTTGCATCATCTTGCTGAATCAGCCGTGTGTGCAGTGCCACTCCTGGGTGGGCTGTGCTTTTTTCACGCAGGGTGGCTTTCCTTGCGGGGTGCACTCCTTGCATGTGGGGCTCCCCTATGTGGGGGTAACCCTGCGTGGCACAGCGCTCCTTACATGCGGCAGCACTGTGTATGGGCCAGCTTACCACACAGGAGACCCTGGATATTGAACCCTAGACCCTCTATATGGTAGGCGGACGCTCTAGCAGTTGAACCACATCTGCTTCCTTGAGAGACTTCTTAAACGAATAAAATCAAAAGGATTTAATGGCTAGGATTTAGAGAATGGAGGGGAGAGAGCTAAATCACAAATTAAGATCAAATTTTGGCACTAGGCAACTGAAAACTGTGGGCCATTCACAGGAAATGGCTGGGTCTCATGAAAAGCAGAACTTTTTGTTAACAGAAAATCAGCATAATGGCAACAGTGGAGAAAATCTTGAAAAAGGGATAAAAAGAACTCTTATAATTTCAAAATCCTAAAATAAAGTGTTTTCATTTTTTGCATTTTACCTTGATTTTTCTAATATATGAACTTGTTTTTATAATATCACTATAAAACCGTTTTTATACCTTTAAAATTTATTGTGTTTTTCGTGTTTGTTCTAGTTTTGAGTCGTTTTAAAGGAATTTTTTGCATTGTAAAATACAATCTCAAATTTTTAAAATGCAAATTAAAAGTAAAAATGATTCCAGGGAAGCGGATTTGGCTCAATGGATAGAACATCTGCCTACCACATGGGAGGTTCAAGGTTCAAACCTCGGACCTCCTGATCTGTGTGGTGAAGCTAGCCCATGCGCAGTGCTGATGCGCACAAGGAGTGCTGTGCCATACAGGGGTGTCTCCCACATAGGGGAGCCCCATACACAAGGAGTGTGCCCCTTAAGGAGAGCTGCCCTGCATAAAAAAGTGCAGCCTGCCCAGGAGTAGGGCTGCACACACGGAGAGCTGATGCAGCAAGATGACGCAACAAAAAGAGACACAGATTCTGGTGCCACTGACAAGAATACAAGCGGACACAGAAGAACACACAGCGAATGGACACAGAGAGCAGACAGCTGGAGGGGGGGGGCAGGGAGAGAAATAGAGAAATAATCTTAAAAAAAAAAAAAAGGTTTACATTATTTAAAAGAAAAAGATTCCAGTATTTATATTTTGGATTGGTAAGGATTAAAATGTTTCATTCTAATAGGATTTACTGGAACTGTAAATTGGTGCAAATTTTAAATTTTAAAGAAAACTTTGGCAATATTTGTTAAAGTTGTAAATGCATATTCTGTGCTTGATTCAATAGTTTTATTTCTAGGAATTTGTTTTACTAATATACTGACTCTCAGTGATACATCAGATTTATCAATTCTTATGTCACTGTATTCAGGAAAATATTCTAATTAATGTGGCCAATATTTCATTATTTCAGAGAATCCTTATTATTTTTTTGTCATTGTTGCAAATTACTCAGTTAACACAAGATAATAACTATAAATAAGATTAAACCGGCTTTAGTCAGCAGTTACACTCTCCCTTATTTTTGTTCATTCCTCTATCTTGAGGGATTTGGGATACAGTCCACTCTCCTGTTTTGAGGGATTTGGGTTGTTATCCACTCTACTGAAGGCTGAGAAGGGCTGTAGATATTTTGGGGCAGAGGAATAGAATTGTTTTGCTTGCAGTTGGAGATACTTCTTGCTTTAGGGATAGGACTGGTCCACCGTCATCTTTTTGTTAGTTTTCTAGAGCAGACCTAAAGAACTGGAGATTGGAGGTTGGCCACATACCAGCTGGACATCAGGACTTAACAGGCATAGAAACAATCAGGAAGCTTTAAGTCTCTGAGAAATAAACTTAACAAGTAAATCGAAAATTATGGGTTCAAATAAAAGATGTGGAAGAATCATGATTAGGAGATTTATAAATGAGTATAGCTGTTATAGTTGGGAAATAGTCTTTCATGTATTCCCATATAGAGTCCATCAAGAGGGTGTTGACGTAGTAGACTCGTGGCTTGCCTATGGTGTCCGGATATCCTTATGGCCCTCAGAAGCAGTTTTGTTTGAGACTTTGTTTACATTGGCAGTTCGTGAAATCTACCTGAGACCTGCTTAATGCTTTTGTCAGCTTTTTTAAAAGCATTTTTAGGATTTTTTTTTGTTGTTGTTAATTTCAAATGTGCGTGTATCAACCTTGCTCTTTTATGTTTTTGACTATAACATCTCCAGCTATTTATATTGGATGAGATAATTTTTAATAGATTTTAAAGATTTTTGATAAGATTTGGTTGGCAGTTTTCATTTTGTCCTCATACATCATTTTAAGGAATGTTCAATTTGTTGTAAGCTAAGGGTCATAACATGGTTGATTAATATCTTAATTGAGATATTGGGGAATGATATTAAAATTACTGAAAGACTGGCATATTGAAATATTTCACTCAAGAAAGAATGGGAAAGAACTGAAAAAAAATGGCCTTAAAAATGATCTTTCAGGGAAATGGATGTGGCTCAACCAATTGGGCTCCTATCTACCATACAGGAGGTCCAGGGTTCAATGCCCAGGGCTTCCTGGTAAGGGCAAGCTGGCCCATGCAGCGAGCTGGCCCACATGGAGTGCCAGCCCATGCAGGAATGCAGCCCCACACAGGAGAGCCACCCTGCATGGGAATGCCACCTCTCACAGGAAAAGCTGCCCTGTGTAGGGGTGCCAGCTGACATGGAGAGCTGGCACAACAAGAGACACAGAAGAGAGAAAATAAGAAAACGTAGCAGAACAGGGGAGCTGAGGTGGTGCAAGACAGTAATCTCTCTCTCTTCTGGAAGGTCCCAGGGTCGGTTCCCAGAGCCACCCTAATAAGAATACAAGCAGACACAGAAGAAAACACAGTGAATGGCCACAGAGAACAGGCAATGGGGGGGATGGGATGGGGTGGTGGGGAGGAATAAATAAAAAGTAAATCTTTAAAAAAAAAAGGTCTTTCATTATGAAAGACATTAAGATTTTTAATGACTAGAAATACAAAACTAAGAAATCTGTCTATTAATACCATCATAGGACATCAGGTGCATGTGTCCAATTTGTTCATATTGGATATATAAATTTTGTAATCTCAATGACTTTATTCAGTGAATTGAATTTTGGAGATTTAATTTACATAGGGGAACATATGCTTCAGTGTATGCATTGTATCATTGTACTACCGAAAGATTGGAAACTACCTGTATTAGTAGCAGTAGGGGGACTTGTTAAATTATATTTGTATCTAGGTGATGTGAAATATTGCAGCCACGAAAAAAAGATGAACTAGAGATATATGTATGAAGATTTGCAGTGTATATTAAGTGAAAAAGGGAAAACTCAGCACACAGTCCTCTTTTCAATTGAAAAAAGTTGGGAGAGGCAAGAGGGAGATATTCATGACCATGTTTGTATATACATTGAATATGTCAGAAGACTATGCAAGAATTGTTCATAGGCGTTGCCATTGGACCTCAAAGATGGAAACAAAATGTCATGGAACCCTTTTATTGTGTTTAAATTTTGATCCACCAGTTAGTAAAAGTAAAATTAAATTTTCATAGAAAATATTCATTGTGGAACATCCGAAAAATGACAGAAATTAGAAGAGCTCCTAAGAGTAACTTGTTGAAAGTTACTTTTACTGTTTCCTTTCAGTCTTTTTATTTTGCATTTTCGTTTGACTTTTTTGTCTTAGCTTATTTTTAAAACCATAACCTTAGTATTTTCCAGTTGTCATTTACACTTTACTATCTTATACTTTATGAAATAAAGTGAGGCATAAATGTATAATACGCATCATTTTTAGTGGTCACTTAATATTCCATTATAATTCTGATATGAAGACAGCATGGTTGCATATATTACTGCTTTGATGATCTGGGTTGATGTGACAGTTTGCATTTTGTGAATCCCAGAGAAAGATTATGTTTTTGAACTAATCCATTCCTGTGGCTGTGAGATCCTTTGATTGCATTAGGTGATTTCGTTAGGGATCCTTGATTAGATCACTTAATTACATCGCTTTTGATTGGACTCCCATCAGTGAGGTATGACTTAGGTTGGGTCTTCACCCTCTTACCAGAGCCTTATATAAATGGATGCATAGAAAGAAGACACACGGAAAAGGGAACTCTGCCATTTTGATCCTGCCACGTGAGAGGACTCAAGGATTGCTAGCAGCCTAAGCTGAGGCACGAAGCCCACAAAAGGCCTGGGGTCACAGAGCAGCTCAGGGCTGAAGAGAGGAGCCACATGTTGATTGTCCACAGCTGGGCTCAGGGAAAAAGCTGAACCAGCCCAGTCGGAGAGGAGGCCTGCAAAGACACAGGCCATATGTGTGATCACCCACAGCTGAGCTCCTGAAGTCTCTGAGCCTTATGGGGAAGGCAGGGAAAATTACATTAAGCTATTTTAATTTATTGGCCAGCTTTCTAAAGAGTTACATTAAATGTTTATAGACTTTTTCCATATTTATTTTACTCAAATTATTATTTTTACTGGAATCGATTCTTTTCTATTTTATAATGAACATCTAATTTATTGATTAGATTTTTTTTTTAAGATTTATTTTTTTTAATTTCTCTCCCCTTCCCCCCCCAGTCGTCTCTTCTCTGTGTCCATTCGTTGTGTGTTCTGTGCCCGCTTCTATCCTTATCAGTGGCACCAGGAATCTGTGTTTCTTTTTGTTGTGTCATCTTGTATCAGCTCTCCATGTGTGCGGTGCCATTCCTGGGCAGGCTGCACTTTCTTTCACGCTGGGTGGCTCTCCTTACGAGGTGCACTCCTTGCATGTGGGGCTCCCCTATGCGGGGGACACCCCTGCGTGGCAGGGACTCCTTGTGCGCATCAGCACTGCGCATGGGCCAGCTCCACTCGGGTCAAGGAGGCCTGGGGTTTGAACCGTGGACCTGCCATGTGGTAGGCGTACGCCGTATTCATTGGACCAAGTCCGCTTCCCAGATATTTGTTCTTAATTTCACTTAACAGTTTTTGTGTTAGTTTTCATTTGATCTTGCTTCTCCCAAATTAATTTTCTTACATAAGATGTACTCCCAAGTTTTGTCAAGAAGAGTTGATTCATCATTTTTTACTGCAGCATATTTTCCCATGTGCAGTTTTAGTCATGGTCTCCTTAAGTTTGTTGATTAATTTTGCCAGTAATATTTTTTATGAATTGGATTAAAGACCAAGGTTTTATTTCTTAGCTAGTCCATAAGAACATTATAAGCAATTTCTCTTTATGAGACTGCTAACTGTATTGTCAAATTCCTTTATGAGGAAAATATTCTTTCAGTTTTTTGCATATCACTTGCCTCTTCACCCTGAAAGTACTCTTCCTGATGTTGGCCTCTTTTTTTTGGAGCCTTCTTATTCTAGTGATGAGATTCTAAAATGCAGAATTCTGCTTGTTTGCAGCTTACAGCTTGTTTGTAGTTACCATTGCTTGTTCTATTATACAGGTAACACTTGGGGTGTAAACCAAGGCAATATGAGTGCAGGAAATACCGATCTTCATACCTAATGGCAGCTCATTTAAATTGACTGCTAAATTGTATTAACTGTGCTCTCATATACTAGGCAAGGTTGAAACAGTCTGCAATTCTTTTAGTTAAATTATTGGTTTAGGTGAAGTTTCCAGATGTGAAATTACCAGGTCATAGGATATTACCATCATTATGGTTTTTGCATTATATTAGTTTTCAAAAGGATTGGACCAATTTATAATGCCATCTGCTATGTATAAGCATTTCAATTTTAATATAGTTTCTTTGGAATTACGTTCACTATTTTAAAATGTTTTATTCACTTAACTAAGAGTTAGTTCACTAGAGTTCACTAGAAATGATCCAGTGAAGTTGCTTTCATTTACATTTTCCTTTGCTTTTTTAGAAATTTAGTAGGAACAAGTCAGAAGCAGGTTGGAGAAATAGTAACTTTTAGCCAGATCATTTGGGTATGTAGCCTTCTGTGCACTGCATTAATATTTTGAATCAAAATCAGTTTCAAAATTAAGATTATCATAATGAAGTACAGTGTCCCTGGAAGGAAAGCCATAGAGTACTGGTCTATTCTTAGAAGAGGAGAGTTTGTTCTTCTTTTGTCTTGTTCCTCTAGATGCAGAATAGAATAATATGTTACTTTTATCCTGCAATTTGACAGTCACTGTATTTAATACTGTCTTTTTGTGTCTGCTTGGTATAGTCAGTTGAAAAATACTTTTTAATTCTTTGCCTATTTGGTAATGCCATAATATATTTTTCAGGGACGTGAATAAAGCTATTTTTTGTCATGTTTATTTTTTATTTAGTGAAAAAAAAGATTAGTGTAGTTCTGCTTTTCCTTGTTGTTGAGTATGATTTTTAATCTGTAACTTAACCACAAGAGGTTTAGAAATAATCCTTTAAAATACAGCATGACACTAATCCATTTATCAGAAAACAAGGAACATTAAACAGGAGGTTGAGCAAATGTTTTCATTTACTTTCCTATTTATGACACTTTAGGACTCTTATTCAAACCTCCAAGCCAAAAGTTTTATTAAAACCAGATTCTGGTACAGGCAGATCGTTCTTTTTTTGATGTTCTTTTGCATCCATAATAATAAATTGTATTTATATATTTTAAAAGATTTCTTTTAATGCTTTCCTTTAGACTTTTATAATTGGTGGATTGCATGGTTTAAGCTTCTTTTTTTCTCTTTAATTTCTTTTGGAGCCAATCATTATCTTTTAAGGCTAATATGATATAGTTAACTTAAGTGCTGTAAAGTACTTTCTGTCATGACCTACTTGTAGTGAGGATCATTTAATGTATTTTATATATAGCAGGAGCTCATTTGGCTGGTAAGTGTGCCTTTCAACTTTCTGCTAGGTGTAGGTAGGTCATTACCTTCAGGGAACATAAAAATGTACTAATTTGTAATAGATTATATATACAAGTCTGCTGGATAAATGAAATACCATCGTGTATAATGTGTTTTCTTGCAGTACAAGTGTTCCTATACAGCTTGTCTTAAAATTTCTGAAATGCAGGATTTCTTGCCACCTCACAGCCTTTTCACGTGACGTTTTCCCTGTGTGGAACTGTCTTTCAGCACTCTGCACTATTGCCTCTTTTCATTGTTTGGATTTTACCTCTTAGGAGGGACTTTCCCTTACTACATAATTTAAAGTAGTCTTCCCTTCTTCACCTCTGTTATTCTCTTTCATAGCAGCTAATTGTTATTAGTTTTTAAAAATAGATGTTCTTTTAGAGCTTTTTAGGTTTACAGAAATATTGTGCAGAAAACAGAGCTCTCATACCCCACTTCACCCCTGCACACAGTTGGCCCTGTTTTCTTCTTGTATTAGTGTGGTGCATGTGTTACAATAGATGAACCTTCATTGTTACATTATTATTAACTCAAGTCCATGGTTTACATTAGGGTTCAGTGTGTTGGACAGTTCTGTGGGGTTTAACATATGTATAATATGGATCCACCACTTACAGTAGCATACAGTATAGTTTCACTTATCTAATAAAAATGGCATGTGCTTCGCCTTTCATCACCTAGGAGTGTGATTGGATCATATGGCAAGCCTATGATAACTTTTTAAGAAACTCAAACCATCTTCCAAAGTGTCTGTGCCATTTTGCATTCCCACTAGCAAGGAATGAGAGTTCCTACTCTTCCAGATCCCTCATTAGCATTTGAAGTTGTCAGTGTTTTAGGTTTTAGCCCTCTAATAGATGTGTAGTGGTATCTCAGTGTTATTTTAATTTGCAATTCCCTAATGACATAATTGAGCATCTTTTTAAATGCTTATTTCCATTTATATATCTATTTTGTCTTTTGTGTCTGTTTAGTTCATTTACTCATTTTTAATTTGTTTTCTTTTTGAGAGGAAGTCTTTGTGTATTTTGAATACAAGTCCATTTCAGTTATGTGTTTTGCAAATATTTTCTCCTGTTCTCTGGCTTTTCTTTTCATTGTCTTTGTGTCTTTGGCAGAACAGAGATTTTTAATTTAACTAAGTTTAACTTATCAGTTCTTTCTTCTATGGATCCTGCTTTTGGTGTTTTAGCTAAAAAGTCATCACCAAACCAAGGTCACCTAGATTTTTGCCTATGTTATCTTCTGGAAGTTGTGTAGGTCTGTGATCCATTTTGAATCTGTTTTCATGAAAGATATAAGTCTTGTGTCTGTCTGTCTTTTTATTTATTTATTTAATTTAATGTGGCTTTTCAGTTGTCCCAGCACCATTTGGTAAAAACACTATTCTTTTCCCATTGAAGAATGGTCTTGGCATCTATGTTGGATATCATTTGACCATGAAGGTGGACTCTTGGTTTTATTTCATTGATCTGTTTATCCTTCCACCATTGCCACACTCTCTCTTTTTTAATTTAATTTAATTTAATTTTTTAACAAATCAATTTTATTGATACATATTAATAAAGCATAAATCCATCCAAAATGTATGATCAATGTTATTTGGTACAATCATATAACTGTGCATTCCATTCATCACCTCAATCAGTATGAAAGTATTTTCATTATACCAGTAATAATAAACAAAATAATCACCTCTCAATCTCTCTGTGCTTCTCCTGCTGTCCATAACTGCTATTTTGTTTCTTTCTCTTTAGTTTATTTGTATTTGTATTAAAATTTTTTTTTTGTTTTTGAAGATACATCAATCACAAAAATGTTACATTAAAAAATATGAGGTTCCCATATAGCCCCCCCCCCCCCCCCCCCCCCCCCCCCGCACTCCCATCACACTCTCTTAATTACTATTGTTCTATAGCATGTTTTGCACTCAGGTGGTTTGAGTTCTCCAACTTATCCTCCTTTTTCAAGTTTGTTTTGACTATTTTGGGTGTCCTGTAATTCCATATGAATTTTACAGTGAGCTTGTTGGTTTCTATAAAACAGCTGGTATTACAATAGGTATGGCATTGAATCTGTTAATCAATTTGGAGGGTAATGCCATCTTACAATGTTAAGTCTTCTAATTCATGAATATGGGGTAGTTTTCTATTTATTTAGTTCCTTCTATCTTTCAACAATGTTTGGTAGTGTTTAGGGTAGAAATTTTCATTTCTTTTGTTAAGTTTATTCCTAAGTATTTCATTCTTTATGATGCTTTTGTAAATTGAATTTTCATAATTCTTTTTAAGTGGTGAGTACAGACATCTGTGTTTTGTTCCTAATCTTAGGGGGAAAACATCCATTTTTTCATCATAAAGTATGATGCTAGCTGTGAGTTTTTCAGAGATGTCCTTTTTCAAGTTCAAGAAGTTTCCTTCTGTACTAGTTTTTTGAGTAATTTTATCATCAAAGAATGTTGTTTTTTCCTAATGCTTTTTCTGCATCTACTTGGTATCACATGGCTTTTGTTTTTATTCTTGTGGGTATGATGTGTTATATTAATTGGTTTTCAGTTGTTGGTCCAGCCTGTCATTCATGGGATAAATCCAACTTGATTATAGTATATAATTCTTTTTATATGTTGCTGGATTTGGTTTGCTAGTATTTGATTGAGAATATTTGCATCCATAGTTTTAAGAGTTAATGGTCTATAGTTTTCTTTTGCTATCTTTTTCTCTTTTTAGTATCAGGGTAATACTCGCCTCGTATAAATTAGAAAGTATTTCCTCCTATTCTGTTTTTTTGGAAGAGTTTATGATGAATTGATATTTATTCTTTAAATGTTTGGTACATATCACCAGCAAAGCTATTGTGACCTTAGATTTTTGTTGTAGTAGCTCTTTGATTGCTAATTCAATCTCTTTTTTTTTTTTCCCATCATTTTTTTGTGTTTATTTTTTTAATATTACATTAAAAAATATAAGGTCCCCATATACCCCCCACCCCCCTCATCCCACTCCTTCCTCCATAACAACAATCTCCTCCATCATCATGAGACATTCATTGCATTTGGTGAATACAACTCTGAGCTCTGCTGCACCTCATGGTTTTTTAACACTACCAGATTGCTTTCCAGAAGATTGTTCCCCGAAATGCATTTTTCTCACATCCTTGTTCACTCTAGTATCCCAATAAACCCCAGTTTTCACATTCTGTATCCTCAACTGTCTCTAACAAAATTTTATTGAGATGCAGTGAACCCTAATGTAAACTATGGACTATAGTTAATAGTATAATTATAATTATATTATTATTTTTTTTAATTCTCAATTTATTCATTTTTTTTTTTTAATATTACATTAAAAAAATATGAGGTCCCCATTCACCCCCACCACCCCCACCCCACCACTCCCCCCACAGTAACACTCTCCCCCATCATCATGACACATCCATTGCATCTGGTGAGTACATCTCTGGGCATCGCTGCACCCCATGGCCTGAGTTCCACACCATAGCCCACACTCTCCCACGTTCCTTCCAGTGGGCCATGGGAGGACATACAATGTCTGGCAATTGTCCCTGGAGCACCACCCAGGACAACTCCAAGACCCGAAAATGCCTCCACATCTCATCTCTTCCTCCCATTCCCCGCACCCAGCAGCCACCATGGCCACTTTTTCCACACCAATGCCACATTTTCTCGATTATTAGCCACAATAGTTCATGAATAGAATATCATTAAGTCCACTCTAATCCTTACTGTATTCCTCCTTCCTGTGGACCTTGGATTGGTTGTGTCCATTCCACATCTATGTCAAGAGGGGGTTTAGATTCCACGTGGATACTGGATGTAATCCTCCTGCTTTCAGTTGTAGGCACTCTAGGCTCCATAGTGTGGTGGTTGACATTCTTCAATTCCATGTTAGCTGAGTGGAGTAAGTCCAATAAATCAGAGTGTAGGAGCTAAAGTCTGTTGAGGCTTAGGGCCTGGCTATCATATTGTCAGTCCAGAGATTCAAATCCCCTAGATATATCTTTCCTATTCTAGGTCTATTTGGGTTTTCTTCTTGAAACCATTTTTGTAGTATCTCTATTTCTAGGAATTTCTCCATTATATTTAATTTATTGGCATGATGTTGTTTTTAGTTTTCCTTTTTAGTTCTTTGTATTCTGTACAGTCTCCTCTTCCATTTCTTATTCTAGTATTTTGAGTTTTTTCTTTTTTCTTTGTCAGTTTAGCTAACGTTTCATCAGTTGTTAATTGATGTTTTTAAAGAATCAGGTTTTGGTTTCATTGATTTACTGTATTGTTTTTCTATGCTCTATTTAATTTCCTCTCTAAATTTCATTATGTCCTTTCTTCTACTGCTTTAGTTCTAATTTCTTTTTCATTTTCTAGTGTCGTAGGTGGAGGATTAAGGTATTGAGTTGAGATTTTTTTCCTTCTTAATGTAGACATTTATGGCTGTGAATTTCCTTCTGAACAGTGCTTTAGCTTCAACCCATAAGTTTTGATGTGTCATACCTTGATTCATCTCAAAGTATTTTCTGATTTCTCTTTTGATTTTTTCCCTTGGCCCATTGCTTATTTAGAAGTGAGTTGTTTCATTTCCTCATATTTGTGAGTTTCCTTAAATTTTCCCTGCAATTTCATTCAGTTGTGTTCCGAGAAGTACTTTGTATTATTTCTGTCATTTTGAATTTATTGAGGTTTCTTTAATGGCCTAGTATATGGTTTATCCTGGAGAATGTTTCACATGCATTTGAGAGAAATGTTTATTCTTTTGTTGCATGGGGTGTTCTGTAGATGATTATTAGATGTAGTTGATGTGTGGAGTTGCTCAAGTTTTCTCTTTCCTTGTTGATCTTCTGTTTAGTTGTTCTATGCATTATTGAAAGTGGGGCATTGAAACCTCTGCCTATTGTTTGAATTGTCTATTTCTGCCTTCTATTTGTTCTGGCTTTGCTTCATGTATTTTGGTGTTCTTTTGTTAGGTTCGTATGTATTTATAATTGCTATATCTTTCTGATGGGTTGCTCATATTATCATTATAAAATGTTCTTCTTTAACGTAACATTTTTGTTTTAAAGCAACTTTGGTCTCATATTCATGTATTCACTCTAGCTATCTTTTTTTCCCCATCATTTTATTTCAGTCTATTTTGTATCCTTGAATATAATTGTCTCCTGTGGGCAGGATATAGTTGAATCCAATTTATTATTTAGTATGACAAGCTTTTTATGACATTGATTAGTCCATTCCCATATAATGTTAATATTGATATCATTGAATTTTTATCTGTTGTTTTTTGTTTTTTGTATGTCTCGTGTTTTTTTTGTTCCTGTTTCTCCTTTATGGTTTTTTGTATTAAGTGAATATTTTCTAATGTAGCCTTTTAATTTCTTTAATGATTTTTCACTATAAATTTTTTAAGTTATTACCTTAATGGTTTCTCTAGAACTTACCATATACATAGTAACTTATCAGAATCAAGTTCAAAGTTATACTAACAATTCCAGTGAGATAGAGAAATGTTATTCAATATCATTTTAATCACCTTTCCTCTTTCTGTGGTATTATGGTAATATATATTGCATCTATAAAAGTTGCTAACTCAGCAACTTTTTATAATGATTACTTTGTGAAATTGTATATTTCTTAAAGAATCTGAGTGAAGAAAGGAAAGCATATGTATATTCATAGCTTTAGTTATATTAACTTTCTTATTTATCATTTCTAGTTTTCTTCCTTCTTTTTTATTATTTCTAGTTCCCTTCCTCTGTTCCTGTGAATTTGAGTTAACATTTACAGTCATTTCTTTAGCCATCTACCTCCTTTGTGCTGTAATTGGCAAATATATTTCTATGTTATAGACCCAATGATACATTAAATACATGTTGTTGTTTTTTAAAGATTGATTTTATTTTTTTACCCCCTTTCTTGTTGTTTGTACTCGCTGTCTCCTCGTCTTTAGTTGGCACTGGGAACTGAACCTGGTCCTCCCATGTGGACGAGAGGTGCTCAGTTGCTTTTTTTTTATTTTAAAGATTTATTTATTTCTCACCCCTCACCCCTGCCCCCCCCCGCCCCAGTTGTCTGTTCTCTGTGTCTATTTGCTGTGTGTTCTTCTTTGTCTGCTTCTGTTGTTGTCAGCGGCACAGGAATCTGTATTTTTTTTGTTGTTGCATCATCTTGTTGTGTCAGCTCTCCGTGTGTGCGATGCCATTCCTGGACAGGCTGCACTTTCCTTCACGCTGGCCGGCTCTCCTTACAGGGCGCACTCCTTACGCGTGGGGCTTCTCCCACGTGGGGGACACCCCTGCGTGGCACGGCACTCCTTGCGCACATCAGCACTGCGCGTGGGCCAGCTCCACGCAGGTCAAGGAGGCCTGGGGTTTGAACCGCGGACCTCGCATGTGGTAGACGGACGCCGTAACCGCTGGGCCAAGTCCTCTTCCCCTCAGTTGCTTGATCCACCTCATTTCCCTGGTTTGTTGTGACTCTCATTGTCTTTCCTCTTTGTGTCTCTTTATTGCATCATCTTGTGTCAGCTCACCATGCCTGCCCATTGTGCCACCTCACCTTTTCCAGGAGACCCTCGGAACTGAACCTGGGAGCTCAATCACTTAAGCCACATCCACTTCCCTCTACATATTGTTTTATAAAGTTTCTTTTTAAGATAGGAAAATATTTGTTTATACAGTTTTTTATAATTACAGAAATACCTTTACAGGTGCTCTTTGGCTTTTTTGTATGTGAATTTACATTACTTTCTGGGTTTATTTGCTTGCAGCCTGAAGAACCTCCTTTAATATTTCTTATAAGGAGGGTCTGCTAGCAAAGACATTATCTGGGAATGTCTTTATTTCATCTCATTATTGAAGGCTAGTTTTGCTGAGTATGGGATTCTTGTTTGACAGTTTTCTTTGAGCACTTTGTTCTTTCATTGCCTTCTGACCTCCATTATTTTTGTTCAGAAATCAACTGTTAATCTTGTTAGTGTTTTTCTTAAGTGAAGAGTCATTTTTAATCTCTTTCTGCTTTGAAGATTTTCTCCTTAGCTTTGGCTTTTGTTGTATTTACTATGATTTGTCTTTTTTGTATTTATCCTACTTGAAGTTTATTGAACTTCTTTGATGTTCAGTATAGATTACTGCTCCTTTATCAAAGTTGAGAAGTCCTCAGTCATTACTTTGTCAGTTTTTTTTCCCTGCTCCTTTCTCTCTCTTGTCTTCTTGTATTCCCGTTGTACTTATTTTGGTTTGCATAAGGTTGTACCACATTTCTTGTAGGCCGTGTTCAGTTTTCCTCTTCATTTTTTTTCTCTTCCTTGGATTATATAATCTCTGTCAATCAATCTTCAACTTTTGTAATTCTTCTGCTAGTTGAAATCTACTGTGGAGTGACTCTAGTGATTTTTCATGTGAGTTAATTTACTTTTCAACTCCAAAAATTCTGTTTGGTTCTTTAAAATAATTTGTCTCTTTACTGATATTCTCTTTTTGCTGTGACATTGTTATCATGCTGTCCTTTAATTCTTTAATCATGGTTTCCTTTAGTTCTTTGAGTATGTTTATAATGACTCCTTTGAAGTTTTTTCTTTGAAACCCAGCATCTGGTTGCTCTGAGAGGCTGTCTCTGTTGCCTGCTTTTTTTTTCTTTCTCCCTTGTAAATGGGTTATACTTTCCCATTTCTTTGCTTGTTTTGTCATTTTTTTTGTTGGACACTGGGCATTTTCTATAATATATTGTAGTAATTCTGGGTATTTATCACCCCCACACCCCCTTCCCTATTTATTTTTATTTTTTATTTTTGCCTATTTGTTTTGTGACTGGATTACTTTAGTGAAGTCTTTCTCCCCTCTGCATTGTGAAGTGTCAGACTGCGCTACAGTGTTTTTCATGACTTTCATTTTTACTGCATCCAGCTGTTAAGCTCCACTGATTGTGGGCGTTGAAATCCCCTCAGGCTTAAATTGTGTCCTAGATTGATCTAATCAAATTATGCTAACTTGATGGGGTAGTTCTTATGGTTAATGTTTGAGATTTGTTCTAATACTGGGAGGGTTTCTTCCAGCTGTCTCTGCTGGGTTCTCTCTGAGAAATTAGCAGACCTGCAGGTTAGCCTATATCTCCAATGAATCTACCAATGTCTTCCTTAATTGCCTTTCACCTCAACCTTCACAGTTTTCACAGTACCCTTAGGCATGAACTTTTCCACACTGTTGCCAATGAGGTTAGTAGTTCCTTTGGAAGAGATTCGGAGATGTGTGTTTTAAACCTTGCTTCTCTGCCTGGGGCAAAATCTCTGACTCTTGAACTGAGAATGGACATAATGACACTCTTCACCTTGATTTAGGAACTGAGTTCTTGGTGCCCTGGTTTATAGTACCTTCCTGCCTTCTTGACTTGTCTTCTCTCCCATGGGACCTACAATTTACATATAAGCTGGGGTGAGGGCAGTTTTGGACCTAGTATTTTCTCATGCCTCATTCAAAATAGAACCTCATTCATAATAAAACCACAAATTGGGGTAGGGCAGAAGAATGGATCCTCTACCTCTTGGCTGCACTCTTCTGGAATTTAGCCTCAACAACTTTTAAAGCTACAGGCAGAATGAGAAATTCTGACATCCTGCCCCTTACTGAAAGATAGCTCTCTCACTAGCAGTTGAGGGGAAGATGGAGCCCTACGATTTAGGCTGTACCAGGATAGAGTGAAGTTTAGTCTTGTTGACATGGGGTGTGGGATGGCTGGGAGTGAGTTTGGCACATAGTCTTGTTCTTACGAACTTTTGGTAGATTTTCTTGAATACATATTCTTCATTTGCTCTTTGCTCTTAGGACCATTTCCAGAGACCTTATATGGTTATTTTAAAAATAATTTTCACCAAGTTCACTGGGGGAGTGCGTCTGTGGAGCTCCTCACACTATCATGCTAGGAGTGGATTGGAAACCCAGGGAGATCTTTTTAAAAATAAAATCCATGTCATTCTTCTGTTTAAAACTCTCTTGTCCTCATGATGAAAATATTTGACAGAGAAAACCATAGGTGTTCTGGTAGCCTATGCTGAGTCCTTAGAAAATCCCCAATCCCCATTTTTCTGGCCTTATCTCAAACTGCTTTCCTCTTGCTTCTTCTGTTCCAGCCACTCTGACATCACTGATTCTCAGACAAATTAGGCATGTTCCTTCCTTTGAGCCTCTGCACTGGCTTTTCTCTGTCTCCTCTTTTTACAGTTATTTACTTGTAAAATGTTACTTGTTAAATGTTACCTTCTCAGTGAGGGCTACTCCAACCGCCCAATTTAAATCAAAACCCTCATCTCTACTACCCTCTTCTACTTTTTCCCACAGCATTGGCACATTCTATCTTATTTAATTTACTTATTTATTATGATAATTGTTTAAATCTTTCTCCCCATTAGAAGGTAGGCTAAACAGGGGCAGGAATTTTTGTCTGTTATAATCACTGGTATATTATTCATTGTGTCTGTGTATATATACATTTCATATCTATAATTGTCTTTTAATTTCACTATACATAAAACTTTGGGTATATAATGTATTCAGGAGCAAAATTTCTGTGTAATTTTTTGTAGCCAGTGCAATTGTGTAACTTATTTTTTTGGCAAAGATGTAAAGACTTTATTTAAGGGGGGCAGTTAAATAGTTGTAAAATTTTGTAAATGTACTGTTTTATTATATAGTGTATTTAAGTATTTTTAGTGTATTTCTTCACATGTCTGTTGAACAGGGTGGGACCCTATACACAAAACATATATTTAACACTTTTTGAGTGATTTACAGAATTTTCAAGGATAATTTTGAATATATGATTTTTGTTTTGTGCACTTACATGGTGTGTGATACATTTGGGGGCACTCGGAAGCATTGGCTTGCATTTTGGGGATTATACGGTGTTGTGGCATTAGTTGCTGGTGATACGGAACAAGAACTCGGGTAATGAGGCGGCGATTTCTTTAAAAAGTTTTTTTTTTTTTTTGGATGAAATAATGTCATTTTGCTTTTTTGGACATTTTGTACTCTTCACCAACTTCAGTAATTCTGACTACTATCCTGTTGTATTAGAAAGGACATGGATTTTGAGAATGGCAATATTGTTTTAAAATTGTGTAGCCTGGTAGCCTGTTTCATCTTTTTATAAAGGAAATATGTTCCTCACTAAGTCACTGTGAGGAAATGGTGTATATGAAAATGTAACACTTTTTTCTTGCAAATTTAATTAGTGAATAAAAAACTTGATATTTTTGTCTTAAGATCCTTTTCCACACTCACTGCCCAGTCCAGGAAATTGTTAACTTTACTTCCCGTCTTCATTTAAAAAGTTCTTTTATTTCTGTGTCTTGTACCTGTATGCATCTTTTTATTTTAACCCATTCTTTTTTATCTTTAAGATTAGTTGATTGGTTTATGAAACAAAGGTATTCTTACTTAAATGAAAATTTAGACTATGGGAAGGGAGAGAGTTTATTTGAAAGTTTATTTTAATAAAGCTTTAGTTCAGAGAGGATACATTTAGGAAATTTCTCTCTATACATAAAATTCCCTTAAATTTTTTTTTTTCTGTTCCCGTTTTTCAGATTAGTAATTTGAATTCTGGAGCTTTTGACTGTCTTACTCAAGATCAGATAGCTACTTTGTGGAAGAGATGAGGAGGAAGTAAGGTCTTCGGACTTGTATTCTAATGTTCTACCTGTCAGACTACCCTACACTTTACTATTCACGTGATTGCATTTGGCAACTGGCTTGTGTGGCACCTCTCTGTGGTTTTACAAGTGAGCAAAATGAACTTGCTTGCTTTTTATTTTTCCTTCATTGAGGGGAAGGTCACATAACATAAAAGTCATTTTAAAGTGAACAATTCAGTGACTTTATTGCATTTACAATGTTGTACAACCACCACCTTTATCTACTTCCAGAACATTTTCATCACCCCCAAAAAGGAAACCCCAGACCTATTAAGCAGTCATTCCCCATTTCTCCCTCCCTATCCCTAGCAACCATCAATCTGCTTTCTCTGTCTATTTACCTATTCTGGACATTTCATATATGTGAAATAACAAATTTTGGGCCTTTTGTTTCTGGCTTCTTTAAGTTAGCATAATGGTTTCAAGATTCATTGTCATTGTAGCTTGTATCAGTACTTCAGTGCTTTTTATGACTGAGTGGTATTCCATTATATATCCACAATTAGTTTATCCAGTCATCTATTGATGGTCACTTGGGTTCTTTCTGGCTTTTGGCTCTTATGTATAGTGCTCCTATGAACATGAATATTTGTCTTTGTTTCAGTACCCTTTCTCACTTCTTTTGGGTATATACTTAAGAGTAGAATTGCTGTGTCATATGGTAATTCTGTGTTTAACTTTTTGTGGAACCACTGAACTTTTCCTGTGCTTGCTTTTGTATTAACTATCATAAGAGACTTCTTGCTGCTTTGCCATTTTCCTTCCCTCTGTGTTTGAAGTTTGTTTGCAAACTTTTAAAAAAAATTATCCCCCCCCACCGTTGTTTGTGCTTGCTGCCTCCTTTCTAAGTCCATTCGCTGTGTGCTCTCTATATATGCTCATCTTTTCTTTAGGAGGCACCGGGAACCAAACCTGAGGCATTCAGTTACTTGAATCACCTCCACTCCCTGCTTTGTTGTCTTTCTCATTGTGTTTCCTCTTTGAGTCTCCTTGTTATATCATCTTGTTGCATCAGCTCACTGTGCCAACCCATCATGCCAGCTCGCAGTCCTGCTCATCTTCTCCAGAAGGCACCAGGAGCCAAACCCGGGGGACCTTCCATGTGGTAGGGGGAAGCTCAATCACTTGAGCCACATCTGCTTCCTTCAATATATTTTTTAAAATTTATTTTCCTTATTGCTTTATAAAATTACTTTATATATTCTGGACGCTATTATATACAGTGACTATATCCTTTAGTCCCTTGCTTGCCTTTAATTTTATGTTTATTTCATTTCATGTTGCTAAGTCCATCATAATTTTCTCTTTTGGCTTTTGAATTTTTGTTTCGCTTAGGAAGAAAATATCTGTATCCCAAGGTTTAAAAAATTCCTTTTTTTCCGCTAACACTTTAGGGGTTTATTTTGCTGTGTATTTCTGTGGACAGATCATTTAGGATTTATATTGATTGTAATGTCAAATAGATATAAACCGTTTTTTCTTCAGGTGGATAGTTTCCAGTGTCCCTTACTGGTTATGAAATAGTCCATCCTTTCTATATTGATTTAAATGCCACTTTTATCAAATAATTTAAATATCATGATTTTTGCATTTTTCCTAGAATCTTTAGGTTCTTCGATCTTTTGTCTATTCTTGTACTAATATAAAATTATATAAATCACCTAAATTAATAGTGTTTTGGTATCTCATAGAGCTAATCCCCACATTCTCTCTCCCACCCCCATCCGCACACCCAGCCTCAAAGCTATTATGCATTCTCCCCTCTAGGTAAACTTTATTATCAGTTTGTCAAATTCCATGTACTTGAGCACCTACTTCCCATATTCAAGGTCATGAGTTCAACTTTGGTACCTCCTAAAAACAACAACAATAATAAAAGAAAATACTGTGATTTTGGTAGAGATTGCAATGAAGTACAGATTTCATCTTAACTTTTTATTCTAGCAGTGACTTTAGCCTAAATATTTACCCTAAAGTTCTCAACGCTCCATAATCTAAAATGATACAGCATTTAATTTTTAAAGAAGTGTTTGTGAGTGTGGAGGTCTGTGTGTTTTTTACCCCTCCTTCTTGTTTCTTTGGGTTTTTAAAAATAACAACCATTTATGCTCTGGCATATTTATTAGGACTTGGTTTTGTTTTTTACAATTAGCCTCTGTTTTCTGTAGTTTATGTAAGGCCTTGATGTTATCCAGCTTTAGATGAATGAAGCCTCTCTTTTTTGATTAGGTGTGTTTTGTAAATTGTGACACATCTTAGAATACTGTAATACTCTTAGTTATGTGGCAGTTATTACTAACTTTTAGATCAAAGCCGAGACAATTTAAGTTTTAAGAGAGAAGATGCTTCTTTATTGAATTTATTCCCTTAAAAGGTATTACAGTTATGCTATAACTGTTGATAGGGAAATCCATCCTGAGATGACAGCAGATATTCCTCAGATGAGTTTTTTTCAGTAATGTGATTCTGGATTACTGAATATGCCATTCATTCTCTAGTAGTAAGCAGTGTGTTTTGTTTATTTTCATACAGGTCTTCAAAGCTCAACATTTTAGCTCTCAGTGCTGAAGTTCCTTCTCCCTTAAATTATTATAAACTTTTGCTGCTGTTTAATAAACGTGAAGATGTCTCGCAGTCCTGATGTGAAGGAAGACCCTGTGGAATGCCCTCTTTGCATGGAGCCCTTGGAGATAGATGACATCAATTTTTTCCCCTGCACCTGTGGCTATCAGATTTGCCGATTTTGTTGGCATCGAATTCGCACTGATGAAAATGGGCTTTGTCCTGCATGTAGAAAGGTAAATACTCCAAAATCATTTTGTATATAGCTTTTATCCATGCATGTGAGTAAGTGAATTTACAAGAATCTCCAAATCTCAGCTGAGATTATATAGACCATTATATTTTTGAGATATCATAGTGAGGTGGAAAGAACCCTGAACTGGGAGTCAGTGTCTAGTCTTGGCTTTGTGGTTAACTAGCTGTATGACCTTTGTAAAGTCAAAATTCTCTGGTTAGTCTTTATTTTTCTCATTTGAGGAGAGGGACAAGATCATTGATGCTCTCTGTTTAAGGGCATTGGAAGTAGGGAGTTACCTTAATTTCCTAGGGCTGCCATAAAAATACACCACAAACTAGGTGGCTTAAAATAAGAAAAGGTATTGTCTTACAGTTCTGGAGGCTAGAAGTTGAAATCAAGGTGTTATCAGAGCCATGCTCTCTCTGAAACTTGTAGGGGAGAATCTTTTTTTGCCTCTTTTAACTTTGGTGTTTGCTGGCACTCCTTGACATTCCTTGGCTTGTAGCCACACCACTTCCATCTCTGCTTCTGGCATCATGTGGTGTTCTTTCTTCCTGTCTGTGTATCTTCTCTCCATTTTATAAGAACTTAGTCATATCGGATTAAGGGCGCATCTTACTTCAGTATGACCTCATTTATCTTAGCTAATTCCTTCTACAACTACCCTAATTCTGAATAAGGTTACATTCACAGGTGCTGGATGTTAGAATTTGAGCATTTCTTTCTGGGGGACACAATTCAACCCCTAATGGGGTAGTGGATTTGGATAGATTGGTGTGAAATGGAAAAACACATTCAGTATTAAATTTGGGGAGAAATCCACTTTAATTTTTTAGAGCAAAGTAGGAGAAAAGTTGTGATGTTTATTTAAAGGGATCATGGGTTAAAATGACTGAGAAATCCTGATTCAGAAGATATCAGTTACTCATTTTGTTAAACCCCTATAATTCTAGTCAAATATTGTTATCCTCATTGTACTTTGAGGAAACTGGGGCTTAGAGAATTGAAGTAATTTGTTCAGAGTCATCAATTAGTGAGTACTAGATATGGGATTCAAATATAAATCTTTTGACTCCAAAGCCTTTGTTCTCAAATACTGTATTACTGAAATACATCTTCTATCTCTGAAAATATATCATTTTTAACATTCTCTGGGGTTTATTGTTTTGATAATCAGCCACAGCACAGTTAGAGTGAAGTGAATGAACTATTTGGGTTTTATTAGTGATGTTAGAGCTTAATGCAAATATCTGTTACTTATCTATAGAATCAGCTTTCTCTTTAATGTCTGTGTGGTTTAAACTTTTTTTTTCTACTTACCCATTTCAAATAGCTTTTGTGTTCATTACCACCAAATTTTGAGAAAGCTGAAATGTGCTTTAGATACCTAAAACCTTAAAAAAAAATTACTCTCAACTTCCTTACGAAAGGATTTATAAACCTCAGAAGGCATTGCACTTTTGAATTTTTTTTAGTCTAATGGACATGCAGTATATATTTGATTGTAAAAAGGTTGTATCTATTTAAGCATTAGTTATATAGTTAATATAATTTATATATAACTATATATAATGAGTAATGTGTATAATATACATAAGGTATAATATGGAATATGTAATGTATTTAATATTGGATTCGGTAAAAAAATCTATATAAATTTTTGTTAGTGGATTTCAGATATTCAGCTATATTGTGAAAGTTGGTTCTCTGTCATTCTGTAATAGGGACTCTTAATCTTTTTCGTTCCACGGAACCCTTTGCCAGTCAGGTGAAAACCACTGACCCCTTATTAAGTCACACTATACTGTGTATTATTTAATAAATATATTACATTTGTACCAAAACATCCTCACAAGAATAAAGTTTTTTTTTGAGTTTCAACTCAAAGTCACAGACCCCTTGTTAAGAACCCCTGTTCTATAAGAATACAATCTTACTGAAATATTTTGTTGAAAGTGGTGGCTTTCAGGATAGTCCAGGATTCTGAGGATTATGTATTTGGTTGACTTCATGAGGTTTATCTCTTTTTTTCCCTTAGAGTGTTATAAAGGTAGAGTCTTCCAATAAAAAAAATTTAAAAAATAGTAGAAAAGAAATTGAAGTTATTTTGAAAATGGCAAAGAAAGTTATTAGTCTTAAGGAACTACTTAGAATTACCTCAAATTCCTAGAAAAATAGAAGATTTTAAAGATAAAAACAAAGAGAAATAACTTTGACAAGGGTGGGGTGCCTTGGGAGGACTAGAAAATGTGAGTAATCTCTAAAAGGCAGACCATTGAGATCAGTTTGAAGAAGGAAGCGTTAGTGCAAAGCATACTCAGAAGTCTGTTGCTAAATGGTGCTTTAAGCTCTTAGGGAAAACGTAGGTGTGGTTAGTTGAGTATGACATTGGAACTCCCAGCTGCACCCAGCCTCCCTTTTGTGCCATGTAGTAGAAATGGATGCCCTGTAGCTAAAATGTGATTATAAATTTGGATCAGAGCCTTAAGGTATGTGGAAACATGCTGGAGGAACTGGAATGTCTTATGCTCAGAATATTACCTGTTGGCACACCCTGTCCAGCAACATGTTCTTTCTGCAGCTAAAAAAGATCATCCTGCCATAATCAGAAAAGCATCTATAAACAGACTGACAGGGTTTTCACATGTCAAAATGAGCAGCAGCAAAGAATCAACAGATATTTCAGGAAAATCAACATCGTGAAAGAGAAGCACAAAATCAGTAAATATAAAGAACCTGACAAAAGGAAGCAAACAAAGATACTATTAAAAGTGTCATTGTTCCTTTCAGAGAGGAAAGAAAGAATGAGATATTCACTAAAAAAAAAAAAAAGCCAGATTGTTTTAAAAGAATCAATTAGGGAAAATGAAAATTAAAAAACCTCATAGATGAGCTGAACAGCGAAATGGACACAGTTCAAGAGCAAATTAGTGAATTGGAAGTTTGTTTTGAGCATTTTTGCAAAATTACAGCATTAAAAAGTTCAAAAATAGAAAGTGAAAGAAAATTTAAACAACATAAAATGTAGGTCTGTAGGTCCTAATCTCTGTTAAGAGGAGTTTCAGAAGGAGTAAACTAAGAATGGATCAGTAAAATAATGAAAGAACTAATTGAAAAAAAAATCTTATGAAGAAAAGCAGTAGTCCTCAGATTAGAAGGGCCCTGTGAATGTGAAACAAGATGATTGAAAATGATCAGTGTGATTTGTATACTTGTGAAATTTTAGAACATCTAGAATAAAGACAAAATTCTAAAAACTCCTGAGAAGAAAATATAGATATACTACAGAGGAATAAGAGTAAATTGATGCAAGTATTTCTGTTTTACAGCTGTACACAAGAGAAAATAATTGAGAAATTTGTTTTTCTACAATTCTGAGGGAAAATAATTTTGAAACAAGAATTCTCAATTTCATTCAGATGTATAAACTATAATAATAAAGCATTTTTCAGACATATAAAGTTTATTATCTTCTATGAACCTCCATACAGGACTAATAGAAGAGTTGAAGGTGACTGCCAGGTTTTGGACTGGAAAATTGAAAGTAAGGAGTAGCCGTTAACTGAGATGGAGAATTCTGCAGTAGCAGTAGTTTTTTGGGGGAAGATAAGTTCTAAACTTACTAAGTTTGAAATTCCTATTACAAATGGAAATATTGAATAGATAGGTGATTTAGGTCTAAGGTTCATGTGAGAGATTCTGGTATGGAGATAAAAATTCTAGAATAGTCAACATACAGAATGCTATTTAAATCATGAGATTGGATGAGGATAAAAGGGAGAGAGGGTAAAGAAAAAATAAGAGAGACTGGCTAAGGATGAGCCCCAATGATCTTTAACACGTATGGGAAAAAATCCAGCTCAGAGAGGTCTGAGACAGTCCCCTTTTGGGTTTCAAAATTATATGCTTTTTCTGTGGCAATTATTATATTAGTCAGGCCAGGAATAATTTTTGGTTTCTTATTTAAACTCATTGCCTTGAACTTCTTTTTGGTCTGTTGGCCACCAGACCTTGTTTGTACCTGTCTTATGGCTGAAGTAGTTAAAGGAGGGCAGACAGTACAGGCAATACACGATCACGGAGACTGAGAATTGGCTTAGCCTTGCCAGAGAGTATACCGAAAACAGGATTAATAATTATGTAGTTGATCATCTCAGTCAGGGACCAGCATAGCTGTGGTCTCTGGGAGACCAGACCCTGTGGTTGTGTTAACACAGAGGGAAACCACAAATGTTACCAGAGGCCTGGAGAGAACTATGAAGTGACCATTTACATGTCACCCAACCCTGCATGAAAAGGGTCTGAAGAGGTGACCTGTGATGTGGCAAACTGATATGATTTAAGTAAACTTGGAGATGGAGGTAGGGACGTGGTTGAAGGAAGCCCTTGGTCATGGTCCAGAAGTGGAAACCTACTCTTTTGCAAAGAGAGCCTCTTTGGCATGGGACTGTAGAACACAGTGAACTGTATGATAGAAAATGGATTGTTGTTTACAGTACAAATATGAGTGTTCTCTCATTAACTGTAACAATGTACAGTACTAATACATGGTGTTAATAATGGGGTGGGGAGTATGGAAAAATATACCAAATGTACTCTATGGGCTGTAGTTAGTGGTAATAGTCTGGTGAAGTTATTTCATACCCTTAATAAATGTTCCACAACAATGTAAGGTGTTGGTGGAGGGGTGGAGGTATGGGAATTCTGCACATTATGTATGATTGTCTTTAAGTTCATAACTTCTCTAATTAAAAAAAATATGTATAGGTACATAATTTTTAAAAAGAGCCCTTTAATAGCTTTGAAAAGCAGAGACAAGCAGTTTAAAACCAAGAGAGTTTAGTGTTTCTGTGTGGTCTTAGATGCTGAGCCTAATGGGGTCAGAAGAACCTTAATGTCCCCAAACATAGGTACAAGCTCCTTTGTCTTCCCTTAGACTTGACTTTTTGTGTCTTTTTAGTGCAGAATTTCTAAGAAAGATTCCTGGTAAAATGGCAGAGGATGTGGGAACATGGATGGGGTGTTCTGACACAGCATTGCATGTAATTGGCTACTCAGAAACCAGTGACTGGGCAAGGAAATGAAAACTTCAACTAAAATATAATTATTTTCATTACAGAAATAATAGAAGACATTGCATCCATGAAATAACGTTGTGTATTAAAAAAAACAGTCAGTGAACAATGAGTGTTGTTATGGAAAATTAAAATGTGATAGTGGAAATAACTCCAGGAAAGGGTTGAAAGATGAGGTTATAAGGCAAAAAGGCAAAGAGAGAGATTATTTGAGAGGAGAAATAAGTTTATGAGGATCAATCCATCAGGTCCAATATCCAGTTAATTGTTGTAGAAAGAGACTACAATGATAAAGAGGGAGATTCATCATCAGAAACATGATTGAAGACTATGACCTGGAACCAAAGGACACATTTCTAGATTGAAAGGGCCATTGACTGCCTGGCACATAAGTCTTGAAGTATCAGAATATCAAGGATAAAGAAATTCTGCAAGCTTCCAGAGAGGAAAACATAGGTCACATACAGAAAGATCAGGAATCAGAATGGTTCAGACTTCTCATCAGCATCACTTCAAGCTAGAAGACAATTCTGAAGGACATTTATTTTCTTCCTAGAATTCTGTACCTGTTCACCTCTTAATTAAGTGTGAAGGTAGAGTAAAGAAATTTACAGACCTGAAAGGTCTCAAAAATGTTTTGCCTTCCATGCATTCTCTCTCAGGAATCTACTGGAGGATGTGCCACTCCAACATGAAGGAATGAACAAGAGAGAATACATGGGATAAAGGAATCAGGAGATCCAACAAAGGAGAGAAGCAATGGGAATTCCTGGGATGATGGGAAAGGATGACAGCTGTGCCCCAGGTATAGAGGACAACCAATCTAAAATGCAGCAAGTCACAAAGCTGTGAGGTTCCTACAAAAAGATAAAATTGAAAAAATACTTGGATTTCTTAAATATTCAAATAGAAAGGCTTAAGAGGTGATTGTGTTGGACAGTTGATGGAGATTTGATGGTTGAACTAGAAGTAAATACATAGAAATATAATCTGTCCAAACAGTTATTAACTCTAAGAGAAACGAAAAGGAAAAGTAATTATGATACAGCGACATGTGTGTGTTGGGGCGGGGGGATGTCGAGGTTTTTTTCTCTTAAATATCCAATTATTAGAGCTGCATTTGTAGAAAGGAGCATCTCTACACTATTGAATGATTTTGAAATCCTTTTTGAAAATCAATTGCCCATAAACGTGGAGGTCAGTTTCTAGAGTCCATTAATGATTTTGTCTATCCTTATGTCAATACCATATGGTCTTGATTACTGTAAGTTTTGAAACCTGATACAATCTTTTAATATTTTTATTGTTTTAGAAGTTGTTTTGGGTATTCTAAACCTTTAGCATTTCCATATAAATTTTTAAACCAGTTTGTCAGTTTCTATATAAAGCCTTCTTTATTTTGATTGGGATTGTATTGAATATACAGATTGATTTGAAGAAAATTGATGTTTTAAAAATGTTGACTCCTCTGGTTCATTTTCTTGGTCTTTTAATTTCTTTAGCAATATTTTGTAGTTTTCAGAATACAGACTACAGTACATTTTGTTATATTTATCCACAAGTATTTTATACTTTTTGCACTGTGGCACATGATATTGTTTTCAGAACTTCATTTTCCACTTGTTCATTGCTAGTACATGCAACAGTTGATTTTTGTGTATTGACTCTCCTGCATCCTTGTTAAATAGATTCCTTAGCATATTCTATGTATATGATCATGGGAATCTGTAAATAAAGACAAGTTTTACTTCTTCCTTTCCATTCTCTATGTTTTTTGATCTTTTTCTTGCCTTATTGCATTGGGCAAGCTCTCCAGCATAATATTGAAAAGAAGTTGTAAGATGTATCTTTGCTTATTTCCAGTCATGAATGGATTCTGAATGTTGTCACATGTCCTTTTTGCTTCTATTGAGATGGTCATGCTTTTTTTCTTTTCTCATATATTCTAGATAACAGTAATTTATTTTGATAGACTTTTAGTCAGCCTTCCCTTCCAGGGATAAACCTCACTTGATTATGATATAGTATCCTTTTTTATATTCAACTTGCTAACATTTTCAGAAGGATGTTTGTGTGTAAGAGGGGTATTTATCTGTAGTTTTCTTCTCTTTTGTTTTGGATGTGGTATCAGTCTTCTTTTTTCCCATGTGTCAAAAACATATTTTATTTTTTTCAACAATTGAAAAATAATACCATTCTTAGCTCAAAAGCTGTATAAAAACAAGCAGGCTCACAGTCTGCAGGCTGTAGTTTGTGGACCCCTGCTTTAGATGGTCACCCTCCAACAGTGTAAGGCTGGGCTGGGCCTTTGAGGCCTCACCAGGAATAGAGGACATCAGGTACAGACCTCACCTTGGGAACACTGAGGTTTGCAGTTATGATATCAATCTATTGCTGGCCTCATAAAATGAGAAATGCCTCCCCATCCTCTATTTTCTGAAAGAGTTTGTGTGTGATTATATTACTTTTTTAATTTCTTCCCCAAATTCATTATTGAATGGTACTATGAAGTTATTGTTCATTGGAGAGCTTCCTATGAAACCTGGCAACTATGGTAATTGTCTGTGTAGATTCCTGGAATTATTTTGGGGTATCTCCCTTTTGTAGTATTTTGCCCTATAAATTTCAATTGTCTCAGTCTCCCCAAATTTTTATCTTTGTCTCCTGAGCTCAGTAACTGATGTTCCCTCTTAATCTTTCCCTTCCCGTGTTAGGGTCCGCTAAATGCCGGAAAAGAGAAAAAGGTGTATTAGTCAGCCAAAGGTTTGCTGATGCAAAGTACCAGAAATCTGATGTCTTATGTAAAGGGTATTTATTTGGTGTAGACGCTTACAGTGACAAGGCACTAAGGGGTCCAGCTCAGGGTACCATAGGGGGTGCTTCCTCACCAAATGTCTGTTGCTACATGTTGAAACAAGATGGTGCGCAATATCTGCGAGGGTTCAGCCTTTTTCTTTCCTCCTAAGGTCTGTGGGACCAGCTTCCTCTGTTATCAGCGCTAGGCTGGAGAGCTCATTTCTTTCCAGGCTCAGTTGCTCTGTGCTCTTCACAAGGTCAACTGTAGACTATCAGGCGAAAGGCTCACCTCTTTCCCTGGGACTGCAGGATCAAAGCTGTCTCGTCTTCTGTGTCTGGAGCTCTCTTCCTCTGTGTATTTCTTCTTTTGTGCTTTCCTTGAGTGAGTGAGTGTGTGTGTGTGTGTATCCCACAAAAGGGGCGGGGACTCAAATTAAGTCACCCTAATGATGTGCTTGAATTAAAGCCCTAATCTTAACATAATTTAATCAAATGAACCTCAGCTGAATCTAATACAGTCAAAGGGTATCACACACACAAAAAAGGGGGGGGGGGGGTTATTATGCCCAGAGGAGCAGACCAGTTTACTAACATAATTTATATCTTTTTTGGAATTCATAAATAATATCAAACTGCCACACTGGGCAATTATGGTTCTCATCTCTTTTGCTTCTGAGTGAATACTCAGAGATTACCAACCTGCTGATTATCGCCTATTGTCCAGTGTCCGGAACAATTATTTTATGTGTTTGTTTTGTAGTCCTCTAGTTGTTTTTGGTGATAGGTCTTTACCATTTACTCTCAAAGATGGAAGTAGAAGTGTGTAAGTAGCATTTATGTTTTATAATAATGTAAACCTGAATATTGATTAACCACAGTTAATATAGAATTAATTATATATATTATAATATATTAGAAAGTAGGAGGTTAAAAGTGTACTTAGGGTGTATAGAGCGGGTTGGTAAGTGAGAGTAAACCTTCAACTTGCATAATGTGATCATTTCTAAAACTGAAAAATTAAAAAGTAGCAATAAAAGTATGCTATTTAGAGATATGGTGGTTAATGGCAAAAGAATCATTTCAAAGAGTTAATAGGATTATTTCTGGGGAGCAGTAAATGCCTTGGGGGGCAGGGAAGGAGAAGGAAATGGCAGACTGCTCTTTTTCTTAATAAACCTTGTAGAACTGTTGACTGGAAACATATCAAAGTTAATTTAAAATAAAATTTTAAAAATACAGGGAAAATACCAATGAAACAGGAAATAAGAAAGATATCAGGCAAGTGGAAATCTCAGGAATGAAGGTATAATACTGATTAATCATAATAAAATTCAGGATCAAACACATTTTAAAAGGAGAGGAATTTTTCTTACTGAAACAGGTCCACAAAATCATGAATCTTCATGTATTTAACAGCAAAATTTTGAAGTATATTGAGCTGATAGAAGTGCTAGGAGAAATTTGCATTTGCATTCATAATGGAGAGACTTTAATATGTATTTTAGAATTTGACAGATGAAGTAAGTAGTAAAAAGGAAATGAAGAATTTAAATAACACAAGTAGTAAGTGTGTGTGTTTGTATGTGCACATATTTTGTACCCTATGAACAATATACCTTTTAAAATACTGGTGGAATAGTATTGGCTTCAGTGGAAATATCACCCATTTCCAAAAATTAGAACTCACCTGTGTATTTCATTTTATTTTTCTTGCTTGGGGTTTGTTGGACTTCTTGACTCTGTGAATTGGTAAATTTCATTTGTTCTGGGGATGGGTACAAAAGCTATTATCTGTTTAGATACTGTCTTTGTTCTTTTCTGCTTCTTGGACTCTGATTAAATTTTTTTTTTTTCTTTCAAATATTTCATTGTCTTCTATGTCTCTTAATCTCTCTTCTTTAATTTCTATCTTCTTCTTTCATTAATGGATTAATGGATGATGTCTTTTGATCTCTTTTCCAGGATGTGAATTATTTCTTCTTTTGGGTCAGTCTGCAACTAAGTATGTCTACTGAATTTTCAAATTTGGTTTTGTTTTACATGTTTAGACCTTCTGTTTTCTCTTTTTTCAAACTTGCTTTGTTATTTTTTATGGATTCTTATACTCTGCAGATATTTCCAAGTTCGTAATCTATTACTTTAAACAGGTAAGTGTTATTTTAGAGTCTGTGTCAACTAATTCCTGTAGTTGAAGTCTTTGGGGGTGTGTGGGGGGGTACTTTTGATAGATGTTTATATTGTTTTGTTTCTTTATGCTCATGGTTATCTTTGCCTTCTTCTTGGTCACTGTCATTGGAAAAATTATTTGAAGGATTCCCTAAGACCTAGAATGCTTTTGCCCTCTTCTAGGGAGGCTTTGAGTTGGCTTCTGCTGGGCTCTATAAACATTGCTATTAGGGATGCCTCAAGCTTAAAGGCCCTTGTCTACTCAAGCTATGTGTATCAAAGATGCAGATCTTCTCTAGGGCTGGTTTCAATAATTTCTTAAGGATGATTTTCCCGTCCATTTCCCCAACCCTCTCTTCTTCTCTGCAGTGCCTAGTTGGAAGAAGGGTAGGTAGATCTGCTTTGTTCTGTCCTGAAACTAAAAGAGCCTTTTGGGGTAGGCTGGGTCTCAGCTAAACATGGGGAGGTTCTCCCTAAAGTCTACCTTGGTGTGGCCCCAGACTTTGAATGTTATCCTTATCCTCTGTTTGGCTACTAAACTAAAGTCTGAGTTTAGTGGCTTTGTTGTTACTCAGATAATCTGCTTATTACTCTGGTTTGTTGGCTTTCATCCAGAAATTGGCCTGGGAGTTCCCCACTGCAGATCATTATTGTTTTTAAGGTGTTGGTTAAATTTTTTTATATATAGAATTTTTCATTGTCTTCCCAAAAATAGTACAATAAAATTATATGTTAATAACAAAAGATTGTTTTGAAATCCATTGACCTTTAAAATAAAAAATCACTCTTTTAACTCTTTTTTAAAAGAGAACAAAATAGAAATTACGCATCATTTCAAACCAGTTATTGGAACACTGCTTCTTAGAATCTCTGGAATGAGACCAAAATGGTATTTGGAGGAAAAGTTAAAGCCTTCAATGCATTTATTAGAAAACAAAAAAGAATGAAAATAAATGAACTTACTTTCATCTTGGGAAACCAGAAAAAGAATAAGCATTATAACCGTGGAAGGTAGGAATTAAGCAGAATTTAGCAAAATAGAAATAGGAAGAAAGCAAACAAAAAATTTTCTATTTTTCTGTAAAAGTTAGAGCTAGTTCTCTGAAAAAAACCAATAAAATAGTCAAACTTTTGGCAAGTCTGATCAAAAAATAAAGAGAAGACATATAAATAGCATTAGGAATAAAAATGGGAACATAACTACCCATATGGAAGAAATTGTGTTTCTCTGGAGACTACAAACCATCTCAATTAGTAATTTGACAATTTATTGCCAAATTACTATTAATAAAAATAGTTATATTTAAATGTGGCCCCACAGATGACCTATTTAGCATTAGGCTGATACATAACACAAAATATTGTCTCTAAAGGAAATTTTTCTGCTTGTAATTTTTCATTTGATGATATATTCCTAGATATTTAAGTTTAACATGTGTTTAATCATAAATTGGATGTATTTTTCTTTATAGTCATTTTTAGTATTAGTGTTCTAGCTTTATGGGTCACTATCTTTTTCTCCATTTTAGGTTTCTTTCTATCTTTTTTTCTTCTTTTACAAAGTTAAGAATATGGTGATTTATGAAAAAAATCACAATTAATGTAACTTATGGACAGTAGCTAACAGTAATACTATAATATTTTTGCAACAATGGAAAAGAAGATATATCAATTCTAAGATATGACTATGGAGGGGTCTAAGGTGGTGTGGGTTTTTTCCATCTGGAATAATGCAAATGTTCTAAAATTGACTGATGTGATGACAGCACAACTCTGTGATGGAAATGAGAGCCACTGAGCATACACTTTGGATTGTACAAAACATGGGGCTGTTTAACACAGGGAATCCAGTGGTGGAAGATGGACTGTAGTTAACGGGACAGTATGAGAATGTTCTCTCATGTACTATAACAAATGTTTAATACTAATACAGGGTGTTAGTAATTGGTTGGGTTGGGGAAAAAATACACCAAATGTAAGATATATATGTTTGTTTTGTAGGTTCATAACTTTTACTATACACTTACAGTTTATTTTTTTATTTCTCTCCCCTTCCCTCCCCCCCCCCCCCACTGTTGTCTGCTTTCTGTGTCCACTTGTATTCTTATCAGGCAGCACTGGGGATCTGTGTCTCTCTTTGTTGCATCATCTTGCTACGCCAGCTCTCTGTGTGTGTTGCACCATGCCTGGGTGGGCTGCAATTTCATGCAAGATGACTTTCCTTTGAGCGGGGGCCACTCCTTGCATGGGGAGCACCCTTACATAGGGGCATCCCTCTGTGGGCCAGCACTCCTTGCACACAGCAGCACTGCACATGGGCCAGCTCACCACATGAGCTAGTAGGCTCTGGGCATCGAACCCTTGGACGTCCTATATGGTAGGCAGGTGCTCTATCTCTTGAACCATATCTGCTTCCCCACTTATGGTTTATATATGTTCATGTATGTATGATATAATTCATTATAGTAGCTGTAGGTTTACAGAAAAATCATGCAGAGAATTCAGCATTTCCATATACCTCCCCTCATACCCAGTTTCCATATTATTAACATTTTGTGTTAGTGTGGAACCTTTGTCACAGTTAATGAAACAATATTATTATAATTTATTATTAACTATGGTCAGTAGTTTACATTAGGACTCACTCTTTGTATTATACAATTCTCTGGATTTTCTTTTATTTTTATTCTGGTAACATAAATACAACCTAAAATTTTCCATTTTGCCACTTTCAAGTCTTCAATTCAATGATGTTAATTGTATATACAATGTTATGCTACAATCACCACCATCCATTACTAAAACTTTTCCATCACTCCAAGTAGAAACTTTGTACCCATTAAACATTCACCTATCATTCTTTATCTCCATCCCTTCCCCTGCTTATCTGTATTCTAATTTTTTGATTCTCTGAGCTTGTTTATGCCAGTTATTTCATATAAGTGAAATCATGCAATAATTGTCATCTTCAATTTTAGTTGTCCTCCCTTTCTCATCTCATTGTAGTAGTTTATTAATTTTCTGTCATTGGACTTGTATAGTAGGTATATATGGTGGTTATGTATCTTAGAGGATGAACCTTTGTGGAATGTATGCTTTTTCAATTTTTTTCTTTTTTAAAAAAATTTATTTCTCTCCACCCCCCCCCGCCCGCAACTGCTGTCTGCTCTCTGTATCCATTCGCTGTATGTTTTCTGTATCTGCTTGTATTCTCATCAGGCGGCACTGGGGATCTGTGTCTGTTTTTGGTGCACCATCTTGCTGCGTCATCTCTCCATGTGTGTTGCACCACTCCTGGGCAGGCTGCGGTTTCGTGTGGGGCGGCTCTCCTTGCGCAGGGGCCACTCCTTGTGAGGCAGGGGGGCACCCTTATGCGGGAGCATCCCTGCACGGGCTAGCACTGCTTGTGTGCAGCAGCACTGCCATGGCCAGCTCACCACACAAGCCAGGAGGCCCTGGGTATCGAACCCTTGGACCTTCTGTATGGTAGGTGGATGCTCTGTTGACCCACATCTGCTTTCCTTTCAAGTTTTTTTTGAAACTATTGGACATGTTAAGGCTAATAAGTCTTTGAGTATATAGTTTCCCGTTATGGGTAGATTAAATTAGCATATTTTATATGGTCCAGGAAAATTTAATTGATTTTAACAGAGATGCATTTTCACATGTATGTTAAGATTAAATGGCTAATATTTATAACATTTTAAGTTGCTAGAAAAAGAGATATTTTAAGAATTACATTATTGTAAATTTATTTAATTTGTCTTGTTCTCTTGTATTGGTATCTTTCGCATTACATAATATTCCAACAAAGTTGATTTTGAAGTCTGATGGAAATATGTTTTCATAGGCAAAAGCTTGGAATAATAAAGAAAAAAGTCTAGGATAATGCAGTGTTATATTCTCAACATGGTGATGTATCAGTACTATTATACTTGGTGAGAGTTGATCTGCAACCTAATTTTTTTTAACTTGTCACTCTCCATCAATTTCTTTCTGTGTTTATGCAGTTTTTGCTTTTATATTACTTTACCTAGGATTTTGCAGTGTTGGAGAATGTTAGAAAAGAAAGAAATCTTAGCGTGCTTGCCAAATGCCCTCATGGTTTCACAAGAATCTAGGTCCCAGAAAAGTTACATCAGTGTTCCTTGAAACTATCTGTAATGAAGAACCAGATTTTCCTTTTTCTTCCCCCTGCCCCCAGCCTGTTCTATATGGTCCTACTGTACTTGCCTCTTATTCTCAGCTATGTGATCTACCATCTAAATTCATTAACAACCAAACTGATAAATATCTCATTCTGCAAAGAGTCCACTGATCATGTGATTGAATGTTGTTGGACTGTCAAATTGCTATAAGTATTTCCAAGTGCTTATTCTCCAGTTTTTGTACCTTTCTTGTCATGAAATGCTAAAACTCAATGTATGAACTATAATGTGAGTAGCACAGTTACATGCCTGGGTTACATGCCTGTCTAAAGTCAAACTTCACATTAAAATGACAGTTAAATTAAATTCCTGTACTTGGCATTAATTTACCAAAAAGTTGTGCTGTCGCAAGATACATTCTTACCTGTTAATTTTGAAGCAAAATTTAATGACAAAGCAGTTTACTTTTGCCAATCTTAAAAATTGTACATATATGTATTTTACTTGAAACAAGTAATTAGGAATAATCCTTATATTTGGCCCATTCGTGGAGTCCAGTAAAGTCTGTAGAAGTTAGTGAAGGACAACAGCTTTCAAAGGAACTTGATAGTAACACAAAAAGGAGCTGCTAGAAATCTGAGTTAGAAAACAGCTTATCCATTTGCAAATGAAAATTTTAAGTTATCTTATAGAAAGGTATTTTCAGTGGTTTATATGTAATTCATATATGGAGCGCCACATAGCCTCATGGGATTAAAATAATCAGGACAGATAGAGTAAGATTTGAAAGGTAGTATAGATACAGAAAGGTGAGGGGAGAAGAGAGCAGGTTTTGGTAATGTAGATGCAGAAAGATGAGGGGAGACGAGAGCAAGTTTTGTTGAAAAAGACAAATCAGGAGATACAGATCATTATTGAGGAATTTATTGTAGTTGATCTTTAATCATTCAGTTTTTTAAATTAAAATGCAAGAACATTTTGAAGTAACTTATTTTTTTAATATGAGAATTTAGGTATCTTTTAGAAAACCAGCAGTGCTGAATTTCCAGTTGTAGAGAGTGGCTTGGTGTTCATTTGGCATACATTTATTGGGCTCCTAAAATTGCCATACTGACTTTGTATTTAATGTTAGAGAAGGTTCTCGGCTAATACAAAAGTCAGATAAATGAGTCAGCTGTTACATATGCCTGTCACCCCCAAGGAAGTTGTAGTATGCCAAATAGGACCTTTGGGTTAGAAGATCCAGATTTTAAATGTGGAAATCAGACAATGATGGCTGCTTATATCCTGGAAGACCAGTAAGAGTTATACTTGGATCTTTTAAGGTCCTAGTTCATTGATGAATGGGCAGACTATGAAGAATCTAAAGGTGGTTTTCTGTTCTTTGTTTTAAATAAGAAATAAAGTTGTATAGTGGGCCTAATAAGTTCTCCAGAAAACAGTTTCTGGAGACCTTACTATGATAGTACTGTTAGAATTTGAGGGATGTAAAGGGAAATCTCACCTTCTTAATTGCCCTCAATATTAGTCTGGGCAAGTTTACAAGTTTGAAGGTTGTTTTTTATTTATATACAAAAAGAATGAAATTAACCTTTTATTAAAAGTGTAGCAAGGTTTCAGGCTTCTGGATACTTCCTCCATTCTTCTTGTTCCCACTTTTTCTCTCTTTTTTTAAAAAGCAGTTTTATTGAGATATATTCATATAACAATAAAGTGTACATTAAAATGGCTTTTGGTATAACCACAGAGTTGTGCCTTCATCACCATAATCAATATTAGAGTATTTTCATTACTTCAAAAAGAAAAACCATACCAGTTAGCATTCATCTCTTTAACCACTATGTACTTCCCCTGCCATACGTAGCAGTTAATCTAATTCTGTCTCTATAAATTTATTTATATTTACAATTTATATAAACCAAGTCAAACAGTATATCGACTTTGTGTCTGGTTTCTGTCACTTAGCATAATTCTCTCTTATTCTTACAATTCATGAAAAAATTTTAATATATTACTATTTGCCACAGTCCATAGTTTGCATTAGGTGTATTTTTGACCAAATACCACCCTGTTATTAATATCTTGTAATATTAACATACCTTTGTTCTGATCCATGGAAAAACATTCTTATATTTGTACTATTAATCACACTCATTATCCACAACAGGGTTCACTATGCTATATAGTTCCCTGTAGCAATTTTTTTTTTTTTTTTTTTTTAGCTTTCCTTCTAGTGACATACACAACCCTAAATTTTACCTTTCAGCCACAGTCATACCCCATTTTGGTACTGCTAATTATATTCGCTCTAATGTGCTATCGTCACCGCTATCTAATTCCAAACGTTTACAATCAACCTTATTACAAATTCTGCATAAATTAAGCCTTGACTCCCCATTCTCTATCCTCATTCTGTCTTCTTGTGAACACTCTTCTAGTTATTAAATCCATGGTTTTGTTCATTATATATAGTTCATATTAGTGAAATCATACAGTATTTGTCCTTTTGTGACTGGTTTATTTCACTCAACATAATGTCCTAAAGGTTCATCCATGTTTTCATATGTATCACAACTTCATTTCTTCTTATACCTGAATAATACATCATATGCATATACCACATTTAAAAATTTTATTTATTAAGCAATTTTATTGAGATATATTCATATACCATACTATCTATCCAAAGTGTATAATAAATGGCTTTTAGTATACTCACAATGTTGTGCATTCATTACCACAAAAAATTTTAGAACCATTTCATTACTCCAAAAAGAAAAACTCCAAACCCCTTAGCAGTGCTTCCCTAGGCCTACATAACCAGTAATCAAATTTCACCTTTATAAGTTAACTTATATTTACATTTTGTATAAATGGAGTCATATAATATGTAGTACTTTGTGTCTGGTTTCTTGTACTTAGCATAATTTTTTGTTTGATATTAATGTGTTGTAGAATTAGCATACATTTATTCAATTTCAGAGAAAAACAGCCTTATACATGCAATTTTACCAATAGCCGTATTTCACATGCAGTTTTAGTATGCTGTACAGTTCCGTGTTAAATTTTTTAGCTTTCCTTTTATAATATATATAACCATAGACATTCCCTTGAAACACTTTTCATACCCACACAATAGTACTGATAGTTAAAAACATTGTTTTCTATTCATTTCCAAAGATTGACACATTTCCTTTTAACCAATTCTGCAGACGTTAACCCTCAGCATTCTGTTCTCTAACCTCATTCAGTTTTCTTTTGACCATATTCAAGTTATTAACTGCATGAATTAACACAATATATTTAGTTCATAGAAGTACAATCATATAGTTTTTGTCCTTTTGTGACTGACTTGCTTCACTCAACATAATGTCCTCCAGGTCCATCCATGTTGACATATGTTTTATGACATATGTCTTCTAGGTCCATCCAAGTTGTTATATGTTTTATGACTTCTTCACACTTCTTAATGTGAATCCACCACAGTTTATCTGTTCATTGGATGATGGATACCCAGGTTGCTTCCAACTTTTGGCAATCATGTATAACGCTGCTATGAACATTAGTGTGCATATGTCTGTTCGTGTCACTGCTCTCAGTTCTTCTGGGTATATACCCTGTAGTGGTATTGCTGGGTCATTTGGCAAATCTATATTCAACTTCTTTAGGAACTGCCAAACAGTCCACCATGGTGGCTATACCATTCTCCCTACCCACTAACAGTATGTAAGTGTTCCTCTCTCTCCACATCCTCTCCAACACTTGTAGTTTTCTGTCTTTTTAATAGTGATCAGTATATAGGTGTGAAATGATATCTCATTGTGGTTTTGAGTTGCATTTTCCTAATCGCTAGTGACGTTAATCGTATTTTCATGTGTTTTATTGTCATTTGTATTTCTGCTTTGGATAAATGTCTATGCAGGTCTTGTGCCCATTTTTAAATTGTATCGTTTGTCTTTTTATTGTTGAGTTGTAGCTTCTCTTTATATGTCATGGATATTAAAACCTTATTGATACGTCATTTCCAAATATTTTCACCGTTGGAATTGGCAGCCTTTTCGCCCTTTTGACAAAATCCTTTGAGGTGCAAAAGTGTTTAATTTTCAGGAGGTCCCATTTATTTTTTCTTCAGGTGTGCATGCTTTGGGTGGAAGGTCCAAGAAACCACCACCTACTACAAAGTCTTTAAAATGTCTCCCTATATTTTCTTCTAGTAGTTTCTTACCTTTTATATTTAGGCCTTTGATCCATTTTGAGTTGATTCCTGTATAGGGAGTGATATAGGGGTCCTCTTTCCTTCTTTGGGTTACAGATATCCAGTTCTCCCAGCCCCATTTGCTGAAGAGACTATTTTGTCCTGTTAACATGGGTTTGGTAGGTTTGCCAAAAACCAGTTGGCCAAAGAGGTGAGGATTTATTTCTGCACTCTCGGTTGTATCCCACTGATCATTGTGTCTGTCTTTATGCCAGGATCATGCTGGTTTGACATTGCTTTGTAGTATGTTTCAAGGAAAGGCAGTGAAATTCCTCCCACATCGTTCTTCTTTTTTATAGTGCTTTCAGCTATTCAGAATGATGTTTGTCATTCTGAAATTTTCCCTTCCAAATTAATTTGGTAATTGCCTTTCTATATCTGTAAAGCAGGCTATTGGAATTTTGACTGGTCTTGCGTTGCATCTTTAAATCAGTTTGCAGGAAGCAGACTTGGCCCAATGGATAGAGCATCCGTCTACCACATGGGAGGTCCGTGGTTCAAACCCCGGACCTCCTTGACCCATGTGGAGGTGGCCCACGTGCAGCGCTAATGTGCTCAAGGAGTACCCTGCCATGCAGGGGTGCCCCCCACATAGGGGAGCCCCACACGCAAGGAGTGCACCCTGTAAGGAGAGCTGCCCAGCACAAAAGAAATTGCAGCCTGCCCGGGAATGGCGCTGCACACACAGAGAGTTGACGCAGCAAGATGACGCAGCAAAAAGAAACACAAATTCCCATGCTGCTGACAACAACAGAAGCGGACAAAACCAAGAACATGAAGCAAATGGGCACAGATAACAGACAACTGGGGTTGGGGGCGGGGAGAGATATAAATAAAATAAATCTTAATAAATAAATCAGTTTGGGTAGGATTGACATCTTCATGATATTTATTATTCCAGTGTATGAACACAGAATGTCTTTCCATTTGTTTAAGTCTTTGTTGATTTCATTAACATTGTTTTATAGTTTTCTGTATGTATGTCCCATACTTCTTTGGTTAAATAGATTTCTAGGTGTTTGAGTCTTTTTGTTGCTATTTGAAATGGAATTTCCCCCCTGATTTCCTGCTCTGCTTGTTCAATACTAGTGAACAGAAACATTACTGCATTTTATATGTTGATCTTGTATCCTGCCACTTCGCTGAACTTGTTTATTAGCTTAAGTGGCTTTGTCACAGACTTTGCCGAATTTTTTAAGCATAAGATTATGTCATCTGTAAGTAGTGAGAGTTTAACCTCCTATTTCCTATTAGGATACCTTCCCCCCCCCCTTTTCTAATTGCTGTTGATAGAACTTCTAGCACAATGTTGAATAACAGTGGTGACAGTGGCATCCTTGTCTTGTTCCTGGTCTTGGAGGGAAAGCTTTCAACCTTTCCCCATTACATACCATGTTGGCTATGTGATTTTTTTTCATCCATTCTTTCAGTCTATATGTTTTGATTGGGGAGTTTAATCTATTCACATTCAATGATATTACTGTAATGCATTATTTACTTCCACCATTTTATTTGGTTTTCATATGTCATATCTTATTTTCATCTTTCTTTTTACTCTTTTATTTATCCTTTCTGCTATCCTTCTATACTCTCCTCCAAGCCTCTCTATCCTGTCTTTTTCTTTCAGGCTCTAAGGATTCCTTTAATATTTCCTGCAAAGGTAGATTCTCATTTACAAACTCTCTTAGTTTCAATTTGTTTGTGAATATTTTAAACTCACCTTCATATTTGAAGGACAATTTTGCTGAATAAAGATTTTCTCAGCGTGAAGTTTTTCTTTTTAGTATCCTAATTGTATCTTACCACTGTCTTCTCACCTTTGTGGTTTCTAGTGAGAAATCTGCACCAAGTCTTACTGGGTGTCTCTTGTATGTGATATTTTGCTTCTCCTTGCTGCTCTCAGAAATTTTCTTTTTATCTTTGACGTTTGTCATTCTAAATAGTATGTGTCTTGGAGTTGGTCTCTTTAGATTTATTCTGATTGGGGTATTCTGTGCTTCTTGGACATATAAGTTCATTTCTTTAGTGAGAGTTGGGAAACTTTCACCTGTTATTTCCTCAGATACTCTTTCGGCCCCTTTTTCCCTGTCTTCTCCTTCTGGAACTCCCATGACACGTATGCTGTTGCATTTCGTGTTATCATTAAACTCTCTAAGCCCCTGCTCAATTTTTTCCATTCTTTTCTCTCTTCCATTTCAGCTGTTATTTCTTTGGCATCACTTATTCTTTCTTCTTTCATTTTGAGTCTGCTGTTATATGCCCGTAATATATTTTTTGTTTGTTTTTGTTGTTTTTTTAAAGTTCTGGGGTCAGGGATTGAACCCGGGACCTCATATATGGGAAGCCAGTGCCCAACCACTGAGCCACATTGGCTTCCTTGCGTTGGTTATTTTGTTTGTTTCGCTTGTTTTTTTTTTTTTGTTGTTGTTGTTTTTTAAGGAGGCACCAGGAGCCAAACCTGGGACACCTCCCATGAGAGATGCGGGCACTCAGCCACTTGAGCCACATCCACTCCCTCTGATGTGTTTTTAATATCACCTATTATATCTTTCATTACCATGAGCTCTGTTACTTTTCTATTCAGGTTTTCAAATTCTTTGTGCTTGCTCACTGTCCTCTTGATGTCCTTTATCTCTTTAGTCATATTGTCTTTCTACTCATTCATTTGATTTTGGAAATTTGTGTGTCCCTCATTGATTAGTTGTCTCAAATCCTGTGTCTTTCTGGGACTTTGATATATTCTTTGTCTTGGGCTGTGTCTTCCATTTTCTTTACATTTTTTGCTGCTGTCTAGGCATTCATTGAGCTCAGAAGCTCAATTTCTCTTTTTTGTGGGAATGTAGTGGCAGGAGATTTTGTGTTTCTGCTATTCTTTGATTCTTGCTTCATTCTGGATCTTAGGGATCGTCCCTGTTGCTTGCTCAAAACTGGGCTCTGGACCTTCTAACTAGAGCCTTGTAGAGGGAGGCCATAAAGACCAACAAAAGCCTCAGTTAATTTCCACACCAGCACTTCCCTGGTTCGCCAATGGATGGCGTTCTTTGGCCACCTTCTCCGTTCAGTGCCTAGTTTAAGTGTCTTTGCTATAACTCAAACAGTACCAATGTGGTGGAGAATCCTGCCTGGAGGCTAAGAGCCTCCTTATTTAAACTTTCTCTGAGACAGTTTTCTAACTTTTGCTGGCAGCCCCCTCACTTTCCTGGGTAGAAAGTAATTCCATTCCCTTCTGTGTCCCCAGCAGTCAGTCCTGGTCAGTAGAGAGGGAGATGAAGAGAATTGGATCTCTTTCCTCTGGGATCTCTTTAGTCCTAAGCTGGCTCCCAAGGAAAACAGTGGCATGTCCCCACCTGGTCTAGAAGTCTCATGGGACACAGCAGACTAAATTTGTGGGTCAAAAGCTGGGTCAGCCTTAGGCTGCGTCTGTTTCTCTCCCCTTTCTTTGGCAGTTGGATCTCTGGGTCCTCTTTGTCTGTAGCCACCGGGCCAAAGGCCTGAGAATTCAAAAGTGTCTGTAGTATGGGGGAGTGTGCCAGCAGTGATGTCTTCATATCCAGTTTTAGTTATTAATGCTTTTAATATGTCCCGTCTTCCATTTATCATTAACAATATTTATTGTTAGTAGTAATAATGATTTACTTATTGAATGCTTACATGCAGAACACTGTTTTAATCACATTGTGTTTTATTGCTTTTAACCCTTATAACAACATATGAATCAAGTACCATGATTCCAGTTTTACAGATGAGGGGACTATAATTCCCATTGCAGATGAGAACGGTCACACACCTTAGCCAGGGCCTCTCAAATAGTAATGGGTGAGCCAGATTCAAAATCAGGCAATCTCATTCTACAGCCCCCTTTTCAGGCCACAAGCAGCCCTGGCATTAGCAGTAGGAATGGAAAACAGTGTCATAATGCTGAGGAGGAAAAGATAAAGCCACAGAGTAATAGCTAGTGTTTATTGAGGGATTACTATGTGCCAGTCTATAGTAAATGCTTTATGAGTGCTGTTTTATCTTTACATCATCCTTTGAGATTGTTTTTATGTTACATGAGGTTTTGAGGTATGGAGTTTAAATAACTTACCTAATACCACACAGCCAGTAAGTGTTGAAACTAAATTCAAACTCCTAATCTGTGTATTATTTATTATCTGTCTGCCTCTTAGAGTGGAACTGTGTTGAAGAACAAGCACTATAACTTTATTAGTCTTCTAGTACATGATAGGTTTTCATTAAATTGATAGTGATGCATAAGTGAATACAAGATAATTTATCATCTTTGCCCCTTATACAACACCTCAGAAGCTTAATCTTCCTGTAAATTGTATGTGTGTGCTAGACACTGTAGGGAGTACCAAGATGAGAGAGAATTTTACTCTGTCTTCATGGCACTTAGAATTCGTAGGGAGATAAAGAACAGGTATATTAATCTAAATTATGGAATAAATAAAGGTTTCATGGTTTCTTTTTTTTTTTAAATCTTTGGTAGTGTTAAAAATTTTAGCTAAACTCCGAAAACTAAATATTTAAAACGTAGTTTTATATAACTTTTATTAAATGACGTTTTTAAACCATTAAAAGTTCAGAAAAAGGACAATGTCACAAATACCCACCATCCACAATTAGCTAATCTTTATTCATAAAGTTCTTCTGTTTATTTAATGCTAACTTTTATGTTTGTTTTATATGTAAAGCCATATCCAGAAGATCCAGCAGTATATAAACCACTCTCCCAGGAAGAACTGCAAAGGATAAAGAATGAGAAAAAACAGAAACAAAATGAGAGAAAACAGAAAATATCAGAAAATCGCAAACATTTGGCTAGTGTACGTGTTGTACAAAAAAACCTCGTCTTTGTTGTGGGTCTGTCTCAGCGCCTAGCAGACCCAGAGGTAAGTCTTCTTTTGGTTTCTTTCTGAACTTGACATTTTTCTTTCTATGTGCTTGTCTTATTTGAAAATAACAGTTAGCCCTGCTCAACTGCAGATTTCTTTGAAAATATTAAAATTTAGTAGGAGAAAATGGGAAACTCTGTAGTAATCACTAATACATCAATGACCAGTTGTGATTTTAGGCAAGTGTCTTAATCTTTAATCTTTCTTGTCCTCAGTTTCTTCAGCTGTGAAACTACGGAACTGAACTAGATCCCTTAAGTTCCCTTTAGTGGTAACAGTTTGTGAAAATTTGATAGTGATTCTGTTTTATTGTTAAAAGGCTAAGATGTGTCATGACTACTACTGTTTTTTCAACTCTCTTCATTAGCTATTTTAGAACCAACAGTGGAGATAGAGATACGTGAACCCACTGGGGATCTTATGTTTTTCATCCTGCCCAAATTCTTCAAGTAATTCTTGGTTTTTCTAAAGTGCTGCTATACTGTGTCATCATTCATAACTCTTTCATTCTATGCCAGTTTTAGGGAGAGAGGATGAATTTGATGAAGAGAGCTAATGGATTAAGGTCTTTGTCACTCATTTGAGTGTAGGGGAGATAATAGCCTTTTTTTCTCTCTTTTCTCTCTTGCCCTTACCAACCTTAGTAATATTGAACTCATACTTCCCTTGAGCCTTGGATTCTCATTTACTAATTTTTATTTCTGATAAAATGCCAGGAGATGCTGACTCAGTTGTTGGCAAGGTAAATAGAAGCTGATTAACAGCCAGAATATTTATTTCAGTAGGAGAGAGCTAGATGGTAGGGATCATCCACAACTACTCCTTGAGAATGGTTTGAGGTAGAGTTCATCATGGTTCCAATCAGAAGGGAGGACTGTAGTGAATTTTTTTAAGGAGGTGGGAATCTTCAGACTTAGTGATGGTGGGCTGATGGTTCCAGAAGGGGGAGTTTGAAAAAGTCTAGAATATTTTTTTTAACAAAAATTCATTTAGAGAGAATAGTAAGTATTTATTGAGGATGATGAGTTTACTATATGTTTAGGTTATGAAGCTTTCATGATCATTAGAGAAGAATGTTGGGGAGACCTTTTTAGAATCTATCATGGGCAGTGAAAATGGAGGCAGTCAAGAATTACTAGGACCTAGGTCCAGGGATGCTGGCAGTAATGGACTGCATGTGGTTCAGAAGACCACTTTCTTTCCAGAGCTGAAGGGGTATGCCTAGGGTTCCTACAGAAAAAGAATTCTTCAATAAGATGTATAAAGAAAGAGCTCATTTTAGGCCTATACTCAGCCTTGGCTAGTACTTACTCCCAAGGCAGGCAGACTCTCTACCTGACCTTTGATGTCCGTTAACCTTGAACACCACCATGACTTTACATCAACCCTTTTATCCCTCTTTTTTTTTTCCTGGGGTTTCAAAGAGAGAGTTTACTGATTGTGCAAGCAAGCAATGGAGCACAGTGGCCTCCTAGCCCAAAACTGCCTCCCTGATCTGCAAAAATTCTAATATTTTATAACATCAGGGTACTAATGAATAATTGGGGGAGCTGGACACAGGCTCCTTCATTAATAAACATTAAGGGGCTGAATAGGACGGGGGTGAGGTAGCAAACCGGCATCAGTCACAAGGATTTGGGATAAGGGTATACAGAACAAATGTCAGTTATGAGGTCTTTCATATGGATGTTAAACAGAGGTTGGTGGAGGTGGTTACCATCTGTAGCAGTTTGATATTATTTATGAATTCCAAAAAGAGAGATTATGTTTGTAAACTGGTCTGTTCCTCTGGGCATGATAACCCTTTGATTGTATTAGATTCAGCTGAGATGTCTGATTAAATTATTTTAAGATTAGGGTTTTGATTCAACCATATCATTAGAGTGCAACTCAGTGTTGAGTCCCAGCCCCCTTGGTGGGCTGGAAAAACAGACTCTCAGAAAAGATACACAGAGGATCCTGCAGCCCTGGGAAGAGAGATGAGCCTGATCATCTACAGCTGACCTTGTGAAGAGACCAGAGCATCTGAACCCAGAAAGAAATGAGCCCTGATGAGAGAGATGAGCCTTATCCTAGCCTTCAGCTGAGTTCAGAAGAAGCTGCTATCCCTCTCTTTTAACTCTGCCTCTTTCTGATGAGAGATTGCTTCTCATTTACTTACTTTTGTTTACCTGCCCCTATTTATTCCTACAAATCTTATTGATTTGAATCTACTTTTCTCTTTCCGATATTGTTTCTCCAGTAAAGTAATGGAACTTTTACCTTGGTTTGAGAACTCTCAGAAATGGGTGAAATTATTTTTGTTCATGCATCCTGGTCTGGTCTGCTGTAGTTCTTTTGGTGGTATACAGAGTAGCACACAAGGACTGGAAGAAATTAAGCCATGGTTTGAATCTGATGCTTCTTTTGGGGATTGAATCATGTTTCCCACGAAAGGGATGTTCAGGTTCCAAACCCTGGTTCTGTAATTGTAAGCCCATTTGTAAATAGGACCTTTGAAGATGTAATTAGTTAAGGTGTGCCCAAACTGAGTGATGGTGAACCTTAATCCAGTAAGACTACAGTCCTAATAAGTAAAAAATTGGACAAAGAAAGAGGAACCAAAGGGAGCAACCAGAAGCTATAAGAGAGTGGGACCCAAAAAAGAAAGAAGATAAACTGCCATGTGATGGAAAACCAGAGACCACGGATCATTGGCAGCCAGTCCCAGAACACTGTAGTCATCAGGGAGGAGGAAGGAGGATCACTTTGCAAATGGCCTCAATTTTAGATTTCTCCTACCCTCAAAACCATGAGCCAATACATTCCCATTGTTTACACCACTTATTAAATGGTATTTTAGTAGATGGAAACTAAAACAGTTTTTGATACTGCAAAGTGGGGTGCTGCTATTACAAATACCTAAAATATGGGAACAGCTTTGGAATTAGGTAATGGGTTGAGGCTGGGAGAATTATGAGGTACTTAATCGAAAAAGCCTAGATAGCCTTGAAGAAAATATTGAAAGAAATGGAGAATGTTCATGGCAACATGGATGTTAAAGGTAGTTCTGGGAAGCCTTAGGAGGAAATGATAAATGTTTTATTGGAAATCAAAGGAAGATGATCTTTCTTATAAAGTGGCAAAGAATGTGGCAAAATTGTATTCTGATGTTTGATAGAAGGCAGAACTTGGAAGTGATGAACTTGGATATTTAGTTGAGGAGATTTTCAAGCTAAGTGTGGAAGGTGTAGCCTGGTTTCTCCTTGCAACTTGTAGTAAAATGTGAAAAGAAAGAGATAAGCTGAGAACTGAACTTTTAAGCACAAAGAAGCCAGAAATTGATGATTTTGAAATTTCTTGGCATTTCCAAATGGCATACTTTGAGACTATGACCAAAAGTTTCTTAATCAGGACCCTCCATGAGCTTTCAGGAAATGAGTCCCCAGAGAACAGGGCTCCACATGATTGTTTAATTGAATAACTGTGCTAAAGAGAGTGTGGCTAAACATGGATCCTGTCAGACATCTCAGTAGACGTCAGGATTAGAAATGCAGTTGTCTAGGAAGGATCTGTGGAAAGTTCTGTTGTTTTATAGTTTGTACCCAACTGCTTGCAAAGTTCTGAACTGAAGAGATCTCCTTGGGCCAAGAGTACAGGCCCACCCAAGTGTGTGGAAGGGTAGGTCTGCCTCTGTGCTTGGGGGTGCAGGCCTTGCACCCCACTTATTAAGGAGAGTATTGCCACCCCAGTGCTTGGAGATGGTGGGGTATTCACCTCAGTGTTTGGGGAGTGCATGGTGCTGTGCAAACTCTTGAAAGTTTGGAACTCTCTCCATCAGGCTGGGAGGACAAAGAAGCAAGCTAAAAGACAAAAAAAAAAAAACAAAAACTGCACACCCTTCGAGGACAACAGCCTACTTTAAAATTCCTTGTATTCCCGTAGAGTAGCATGGTAACTAAGTTTAGGCTTCAATAAATGTGTCTTTCTGGTCGCAACAATGATGATACTGTGATCCAGTGGTGGAGCCAAGTCCAAAAAAAGAAATATAATTCTAAAAAAAGAAAAAAAAGAAGCAAGCTACAGATATCTCTTAGAAATTTAATAGAGTGTGTCCTTCTGGGTTTTGGACTTGTTTGGGACCTGTGACCCCTGTTTTTCTTCCAATTTCTTCTTTCTAGAATGAGAAGGTTTGTCTATGCGATTGTTTATTGTAAGTGGATATATAACTTGTTTTGTAGGGTCCTTGAAACAGGAATTTTGCCTTGGGCCTGACCACACCCATAACTGATTTTGATGAGACTTTGTGCTTAGCATTGTTCTAACATAACTTAAGACTTTTGGGGTGTTGTGATGGAATGATTGTATTTGAAGAATATGTCTTTGGGGGTCCAGAGGGTGGACCGTTGGGGATTGAATCATGTCTCCCACATAAGGCATGTTCAGCTCCCAGTGAATGGTCCTGTGTGTGTAAATTCATTTGTAAATAAGACCTTTGAAGATGTTATTAGTTAAGGTGCACCCATACTGAATGAAGGGTGGGTCTTAATCCAATATGGCTGAAGTCCTCATAAACAAAGGAAATTGGGCCCAGAAGGAAGAAGCCATGGAGAGCAGCCAAAAGCTGGAAATCAGCAGGACCTGGAAGATTAAAGAAAAAATGCTGGCAAGTGATGGAAAAGCCAGCCCCAGAAGAACACAGTCTTTAGGGAGATAGCCTTGTCAAGTGTTGATTTTAGGCTTTTCCTAGCCTCAAAATCATTAGCCAATAAATTCCAGTTGTTTAAATCAACTTATTGTATGGTATTGTTTTAGAAGCTGGGACACTAAAGCAGTTTTCTGCTTCTTTGAGTTCATGTTCATAATTTATAAGTGGTATGAATTTTAGTTTACTTATAGAGATTTCTTCTACTTAAAAGAACATGACTCCAGTAAGATTAATCTGAAGAACTGTAATACAGAAAACCTTAATCTGTGTGGTGACTAGTGAGAGAGAGAGAGAGAGCGCGTGTGCATGCTCAGGTCCAAGTATACGCCCAAAAGGTACTGGTTAAAATCATTTTTGCTTTGTGGGAGGAGAATGAATTTTCTTATGCATTGATTTCTCTCATTTATTTCCCCTCAGAGCCTAGGGAGCTCATACCGTGTTTTGTTACATATTATGTACTACCATGATTGAATAATGTCATTAAAATTTTTTTCTTTTATCTGTAAACACTTTCAATTTTTGGAAACTTAATGTTCATTTTACTAGAAAAGTCAGAGGAATTTCATGTTGTTAGTACAAGTTCAAGACAGTGTCTACACTTTATTTACCTTTGGATGATGAACAGTTTGATATATGACTGAATTCTGATTGACAGAACAGGAGAATTTAGAATTAAAGCTTATGTTGAAAGTAGTTTTTGTGTATCAGAAAGCTTCACGCCAAGATTGATTATTAAATGTATTAATTTATTTGTCAAAAGAAAATATCTTAGAAGATAATAGGATAATATTAAATTAGAGGTGATGATGATGATCTACTAAGTCCTGAAATTGGAGATTGTAGGCATTTAGTACTTTCATTCAGCTAATTAATTATTGAATATTTGCCCCATTCCAGAACTTTGGTAAAGTAGCTAACAAGCTAGATACAGTCTTTACTCTTAAGGAACTTACAGGCTGGTAGGGAAGACAAATTAATTAAAAGTGTGCTCAGCATTTATAAAAAGATAAGTACAGGGCTCTTTGGGAACATAAATAGTAGGGTATTTAGCTTGTGTAGGGATTCAGGAAAAGTCCCCTTTTTCTGATTAAGGTCATGCTTGAAGAATGAATAGGGGTTACTTAGGCACCAAATAAGAACTAGCATGTCCCGTGTATGTTTGGTGGCCAGAGAGAGCAGGTTTCAGGAGCTATAATTTTTTTTTTTTTAAGATTTATTTATTTATTTCTCCCCCCACCCCCATTCCTCTGCTCTCTCTGTCCATTTGCTGTGTGTTCTTCTTTGTCCACTTGCTTCCTTGTCAGACAGCACCGGGAATCTGTGTCTCTCTTTTTTTTTTAAATTTCCCCTTTCCTTGCCCACCCCCTCAGTTGTCTGCTGTCTGTATCCATTCACTGTGTGTTCTTCTGTGTCTGCTTGTATTCTTGTCAGTGGCACCTGGAATCTTTGTCTCTCTTTTTTTTTTTTTTTAAGATTTATTTTATTTATTTCTGTCCCCTTTGCCCCCAGTTGTCAAATCTCTCTGTCCATTCCCTGTATGTTCTTCTATGACCGCTTCTATCCTTATCAGCGGCACTGGGAATCTGTGTTTATTTTTGTTGCGTCATCTGTGTCAGCTCTCTGTGTGTGCGACGCCATTCTTAGGCAGGCTGCACTTTCTTTCGCGCTGGGCAGCTTTCCTTATGAGGCTCACTCCTTGCGCGTGGGGCTCGCCTACGCGGGGGACACCCCTGCGTGGCATGGCACTCCTTGCGCGCATGAGCACTGAGCGTGGGCCAGCTCCATACGGGTCGAGGAGGCCCGGGGTTTGAACTGTGGACCTCCCATGTGGTAGGCAGACGCCTTATCCAAGTCCGCTTCCCCTGTGTCTCTTTTTGTTGTGTCATCTTGCTGCATCAGCTCTCCATGTGTGCGGTTCCACTCCTGGGCAGGCTGCATTTTTTTCGCGCTGGGTGGCTTTCCTTATGGGGCACACTCCTTGCGTGTGGGGCGTGCATTAGCACTACACGTGGGCCAGTTCATCACATGAGGTGGGAGGCCCTGGGTGTGAACCCTGGACTTCCCATGTTGTAGGCAAATGCTCTATCCGTTGAACCAAATCCGCTTCCTCTGTGTCTCTTTTTGTTGCATCATCCTGCTGTGTCAATTCTCCATGTGTGCGGTGCCACTCATGGGCAGGCTGCACTTTTCTCACAGGGCAGCTCTTCTTGTGGGGTGCACTCCTTGCACGTGGGGAACACCTACATGGGGGGCATCCCTGAGTGGCACAGCACTCCTTACGTGTGGCAGCACTGTGCGTGGGCCAGCCCATCACATGGGTCAGGAGGCCCTGGGTATTGAACCCTGGGCCTCCCATATGGTAGGCAGACGCTCTATCAGTTGAGCCACATCCACTTCCCTGAAATGTTTTAAAGATGCAGCTATTTCATTTTACAAATGAGAAACTGAGGCACAGGGAAGTTGTGGTTTGCCTATGATCACAGAGATGTTTCATAGAAGGCCAGGTCCCTCCCCCCACAGCCCCCAGGTCGGTCCTAAAAGTCCTATTTCAGTATATTCTATACTGATGATTGGCCAGTCATTCATCTGTTTATTTATCCATTCATCTATTTATCATTCATCCATGCATCTAATTACCAAGGTTTTGTTTTTCTCTGTAGTGTCCATGAACATTTGACTGTGTTCCCAAAGAATAAACAGTAACACATTTTAGTCAGTAAGCTTACCATTGGGTATTTATCATTCTGTCACTTAACCTTTTATATTCCATGTTAATACAAAAACTTGCTCACTGTGAAGTAAATATATGACACTAGGTATATAGATAACATGCTCTTATGAAGGGTGTTTTGCCTACTCCTGATTCCCATTATTCACTGGAATACAGTTTTGCTAGTTGACTGTTATTTTTAGGTAGAATTTGAATTGTACAACTTAATATGAAAAGTTTAAATGCTTTGAATTTCTCCTTTCTTGGCAACCCATTTCTAATACTTTGAGGCCTGTCAGTGTTCTATATCCAGGTACTACTATTTGTTCAAGGCTAAGACAGTTCATTCTTTAATTAAGCATTTATTCAGTATCCTGCAGTGTGTCTGGCACTATGTAAGACATTGAGCATACTGGAATGAACACTATAATCTCTGCTGTGAAGGAGTTTATATTTATAAAAGTAATAGTATACTATGACAAGTGCTGTGTGGCATGGAGGTTCAAAGAATGGTCCCTAACCTTGTGGGAAGGTATGCACACTTCTGTTACCTTGGGATAAGGTGCTTCTGGCATAGGAACTATGCATACGCTTCTGAAGGAGAAAAAACTCTGCCTGCAAGTGATTTGTTTGGCTGGAAGATTAAATTGCAAATGATGAGAGATGAGGCTGGAGAGGTAAGTGGTAAAATCATGAAGGACTTTCTAACCATGCTAAGGAGTTTGAATTTTATCTTAAAGGCAGTGGGAAGCTGTTGAATGTCCTTGAAGAACAAGGAGTGACATGGTCAGATTTGTGCCTTAAAAATATTCTAGCTGCAATGTGGATATATCAGTGTGAATATTTATAAGTCTTATGTTGTTATGAAGGTGTTACACCTTAAGATAGTCCAGCATCTGTATCCTTACACCAGTGGTCTTCAACCCTATCACACTCAGTGCCTATTTTTTAAACTAATATTTTTAATAATCCTTGACTTTCATAAAATGACTTCTTTGATAATGTGGTCTGTTGCACACATATTTTAAGAAAATAAAATATACTTCCCTATCTGTAATAAAAAGAAGAAATAAAAGGAAATTAATTATTAAAATGATGTTCTAACATTTGCTTGTTTGGGCATTGCTACTCTAGAACCTTGCCACTCAAAGATGTGGTCTCTGGACTGATAGTATTGGTATCACCTGGGAGGTCATCATGCAAACTCTCAAACCCTATCCCAGACTTGCTAATCAGCATTTTTACTAGATCCTCACATGATTGTGCATGTATTCAAGTTAGGGAAGCACTACTTTTAGACTATGTAATGAAGTAATGAAGTGCTTGTACCTATTTGTAGAATCACTTTGAATGTCATAACTACAAATGTACACTGATACAGGTATATTAATTGGCAACTCAGTTACCAGGAAATGCCAATGATGTGATTTTTCTGAAACAAATCTTAATAAAATTTCAAACAAAGCACGTGTAGTCTTCTCTTAATTACAGATTACTTGCCTTTCTGTAAATTCAGTGTATGTCAAAACAGAGAATGCTTTATATTTACATGTAATATGGAATTTGTTTGTAGGCTCACTTAAATAGAGAACTTGCTATTTGGAGAGATTGTAAGAACAATAGGTCTATAGATAAATTCTAGGAAGTGGACAAATTATGGGAGAGATTTTTGTAACAAGTTACATACTGGTAAAATTAGCCAAGGTTAAGTAAGTTTGGAAGACAAGCTAAAAGAATGCATATAGTGATCACAGAGTAAAGCAAACGATATAATAAGCGTGAGGGGAAGTCACTACCAAGAAGTCATCAGGTAATAGAGAAAGAAATACATTAATTTCCCCCCCAAATGTTATTTACTAGAAACAGAAAGGTTAAAATAAAACAGAAAACAGAAAACAACAGGAGACAATTGAGATAGTAGTATTGAATAAAGCTCAACATAAGAAAACTAAATATTTATATAGTGATAAATCATAAAGCATAAAGATTGAGGGAGTACTCTGTTAAGTTTGGAATCTTTGATTTATAAAACAATGTTTTAACATAGTCTATTAAATATTATTAACTGTGTCTGCTTAACATCTGTCCTTGAATTCATAGGTCTGTCTTTAAGATATAATTTTGGTCATTGTTTTGAGAATTACTTTCTTATAAGGATCATCTATTAATGAAAATATGGTTAATATGGCTTTGTTTTGTGCTTAAGAATACTGTGAAGGTAAGATCCTAAAGATTACTGGTGTAGGTATTACAACACAGTATATGCTATCAAACCTAGTGAATCTCAGATTCTCTTCAGTGGGTTGATAAAGAACAGGTTTTTAGACTCTGTTGATGATTCACTGTAGGCTGTCCACACTAATTGTCATTTAGTTACATTTATTAGAATCTTTAAAAATTACTATTTCCTTTCACCAAAGAGAGATGATTGAATGTCGCCATTATAAGGATAAAGTTGATGAAAATGGAGATAGTTTATACCTTATTTCTTCTTCTTTTATAGGTTTTAAAACGACCAGAATATTTTGGGAAGTTTGGTAAAATACATAAAGTTGTCATCAATAATAGCACATCATATGCAGGCTCACAGGTAACTAATTAGAGGGATTTTTGTCTTTCCTGACTATGGTCTGGGCTTGACCTGGGCTGTTCAGAAGGAAGACTTGCTTTCTGTGATTAGAAAAGCTTGAGTGTCAAGGACCTCAGCAGTGTAGTGCCCTCTACTGGTGGAATTGGGGACTTTTTAGAGTTCATTTGACTCTTCTAGGACTTCAGAGTGAATTGATAGTAATACTAACGTTTGTGATGGGTGAAGGAGAGACAGAGTTCAGTCTGTTACCAGGCAGTGTAATAATTAGACAGTGACTTTTAAACTTAATAGAACATCTTTGTTGTGCTGGTTTAGTAGATGGAATACTCGTGCAAAATGCAGTTATTTTGGAGAGAACATAATTTGGCACAGTGTCTTCAAATCTTATTTTTTACTTCAAAATTCCAACTTTTTTTTCTTCTAACCTTGATAAACTTGTTAAAAGACTTAAATAAATGCCAAGCAAAAGGTTAAATTTTGTTATATATTATAGTCTACTTAAAATGAGATAAAATTCATTAAGTGTCATTTCTTTTAAATGAGCTAATATACTGTTTAAACAAAACTACTACTACTTCAAATTATTATTATTATTAAGAATAGTAGTAATAAAGACCTTTGGAATTCCCTAGGCAGGTTGCCAGAGAAGTTTCTTTTACTTTATTTTTAAATATTTTGTGTCGTCTGAAGTTAATCAAAGTGGGATGGGATGTTTTCACTTTAGGGTCCAAGTGCCAGTGCTTATGTAACCTATATCCGGTCAGAAGATGCCCTCAGAGCCATACAGTGTGTCAACAATGTGGTGGTAGATGGCAGAACACTTAAGGTAAAATGACCCTTTTGCTCTTTTTCCAGGGGGAGAAGGATAAGATGTTGCATTTACGTATTAAATTTAAAGGCATCCCTGCTATTCTGTATCAGTTAATTTGTTTATTACTGACTTGCATAGCATCCTGTTCCACCAGGTAGGAATAAACACATTCATTATTAGGAGGTAATCTTTTAAAATCTCCTAGATTTACATGTATCTTATTTTGTGAAAATGGAACCATTGTTCTTTACATCAAAAATAGATGACATAATTTTAAAAAAGAATTTGCCTTCTTATGTGCCCTAACCACTTAAAATATGGAACAAACTTTGTTTGTCTTCTTGCCTGGTTTCTAAAAAGGAAGACTTGGATGCTCAAGTTCTGGAAACCATAGACTTAGATATTACCATTACTTTCTTCCCAATGAACATCTTCTTTAATAGATTCTACTAGTGTTAGTTCAGTTCTCTAGTATCCATAGCCATGCTTATTGTTTTGTTGTGTCTGTGCCTCATTTTAGGTGAAGTGAAAATACTAAACGTGAAAATTCTTATTGTGATGTCAGTTCACATTTTGAGTCCTTTTTCCCTCTCCTACTCTTCCTGCAGGCATCTCTAGGTACAACAAAATACTGCAGTTACTTCTTAAAGAATATGCAGTGTCCAAAACCTGACTGCATGTATCTACATGAATTGGGGGATGAGGCGGCCAGCTTCACAAAAGAGGAAATGCAGGTAGTAATACAAATTATCAACTTTGCAGAAAAGGGAGTATTTTGTATTAGTTAAAACTGCAAAAGCAAAAAATAGGATTTTATTTTATTAAAACTGGTATTACTTTATAGTAGCATTTTCCAAACAAAGTATTCCATGGGATACCAGTTCTCCAGGATGTTATAATAATAAAAAAGGGTTCTGTGGTCAACTAAGTTTGAAAATGCTAGGTTCAATGAAGATAAACAGGTTTCTTTGTTGCAGAACTTCTCAGTGTCTTTAATATTCTAATACATATACAAGAAGGGGATATGTAGTATCCAGTACAGTTACAACTTTTCATCAACCATGGAAAACACTTTGGGAAATGCTGCTTTAAGGGGAATGTCTGCCATATGAAAGTTAAATGGATACTATAATTATTTGTTGAGTTTTTGCCTGATTCCTGTTCATAGAGTATGCTAGAAAATAATAGTCTATCAAATGATACTAAATAAAAAATATTTCCCCATTAAAATGTCCATTGAGTCAGTGTCCTGTAAAAGGTGAATTGAAGGCTAAATATGTTCTTTTTTACATTTCCTCTTCTCCTGTCTCCTTTCAATTTGTAGTATAAACATGCCTTTACAAGTAAAAATGTTGACCATTCGGCATATTAAATGAGGAATATACCAAAGCACAATGTTGCACTTCCCTTTTATAGATGAGGACTTCCGATTGTTGCTGTGGACTTTTGCAGGAATACTTCTCATTTAGAAGGTGGGGGGCATTCATTGCTACCTTTAATTCTCCAGGTCAAACTAGAGAAAGTTTGGTAGGGGTTCCTTTAAAATCAGATTGTTTAATTAAGTGGAATATTACCTTTTTTGACTTGGAGTTACTTCAGATTAAATCCCATTATAATAAATACATTGGAGTTTCTTGACAGTATTAGTCTTTATGATCCAAAAGCAGTGTTAAAATTAGGTCCTTCCAATATTTATTAGGGATGGATGACTTACTAATTTCTACTTTATTAAATAATTGCTTGTTGATTTTTCTATTTTTTTAAAATGAAACTTAAGGTAGAACCATTTCAAACTGAATTTTGATTAGAGGAGAGTATGCTGTATTCACAAGTAGAATTGCAAAGAAAATCGTCTATCAAAGGATTTCCAAGCCCCAGTTAATTTCATTTTAAGTATTATTGAAAAATGAAAGAAAAGGATGGGCAGTTCCCTTGGAACTTTTTTGTAGTGGGATTTAACCTGTCTCTTATGAACTGCCCCATAGAATCATTTGAATATAAGTTTGAGTTTTTTTTTGCTTTTAACAACAGCCATGATATCTCCTGAAGTGTTGATTGCAGAAAGAATTTCCAAGGTTCTTCATGTTATAAAGCTGTAAAATCCACCTCTAAATGTATTTTTTCCTACTAATTTAAAATTCATTTCATAGTGTTGTCCTGAATTCATCTGGCTGTTCTGTACTTGAATTTAAAATTAACTTTGTAAAGGGATTTTTTTGTTAAAACACTTCCTCATTGTAGAAAGCAAATTTGAATAAATTATATCATGGCAAAAATCAGAAGATCTTTCATTGTTGCTATAACTCAAAATTTTTTATCATATGAAATATTTAAGTCTAATTGAAGCAGACAAGGGGCCTCAGAACAGGGAACGATGCATTGTGCAGTATATATGATGAAATTATGCTTAGTTGATATTACCTTGCTTGTTTTTGTTTTGGTTTTGTTTTGTTCTGTTTTGGTTTTGTTATGTCATAACATCTATTTAGACCACACTTTTAAATGATTATTATCCCTGAAGGTAAGTCAAAATGTTTAAATCAGTGCGTTATTCTAGTCATGATATTTATGCAAATAGTAAAAAATTATTCAAAATAATTTCATTGTAATTTAATTTTGTGTATGAATGCCTTCTACAGTCTTTGCCTTATTTCTCCTATAACATTTGTGACATTGCCTTCTGATATACAGTTACCCAAGTACAGTAATTACAGCATTCTGTCATTGTGTCTAGAGCTGGGCAAAGTTTTTCCATAAAGGTCCAGTTAGTAAATATTTTAGGCTTTCTTGTTAGGTATTTTGGACTATCTGGTCTATGTTGCAACTACTTAGCTTTGCTGTAGTAGCATGAAAGCAACCGTAGATAGGTAAATAAATGAACTAGGCTTTGTTGCAGTTTCATTTACAAAGACAGCTGGCCAGGTAAATTACCTGCCTCGGTTTAGAGTTTAATGTAAATTTTTATTTTACTCTCAGTAAGACCAAAGGAGAGGGTAAAAATTAATTAATGGGATTTTTCCTTAATGTCAGAATGACAAATAAGAAAATTCTTCATCTGTGTGTTATTTACAATGTTAATCTCTGAATAAAATGTTGGTTGGTTGATTGATTTTTGGTAGTCTTCCAAAAATTCAGTAATGGCCTATATGCAGAAGAACGAATTCTTAAATGGAAAATGAGGAAGTAGGTTTAAAATTGACCTTCTAATTTTTTTTGAGCTAATGTAAAATGTTCTCTCAGTATGCTTTTTTATACAATAAAGTGATTTCCAATTAATGCAATGCCTTAATTTAATTAATGGAATACATGTTATAGTGTGTTTTTTTTGGGGGGGGAAACTGTGATGTCACAGGAATTACTTCATTGGTCTAAAAGTAGTTCTGTGACATCATCCACACAGATTTTTCAGACAGAAGAACAAAACTTTGTATGCTTTATTTAGAGTATCTAATAGTACAGAGTGTAATGCAGTATTTTTATACTAGCTTTTTTGTGAATCCCACTGCGGTTTTAATTTCTTTTTTCCTTAGGCGGGTAAACACCAAGAATATGAACAGAAGCTACTTCAAGAATTATATAAATTAAATCCCAATTTCCTTCAACTATCTACGGGTTCAGTTGATAAGAATAAAAACAAAGTGACACCACTGCAGAGGTATGATACGTAAGTACTGATGCTAGTTTAGTGGGACTTCTTAATCCCGTCAATCTTTTCTCTTCATTCTTCATCTTTTTCAGTTAGAATCCTTCCTAACAAGTTTTACCATTTGTCCTTTTCATGCAGAATTATTTAGCTATGTAGGAAATCTTTTTGAATCACAATTTCTAGATTTGAATATTCACTGCCTGCTGCTCCCTGGTGACACTTTAGTCTGTCCTTTTGATGGCTTCATTTTTGTATGTGTGGTGGTTTGCAGACTGTCCTGAGCCCAAGAAACACATTCTTACAAAAAGAAATTAAGGAATGTTAGGTGTTCACATGCTCTTGCCACCTATTTGAGGCTTCCTTCTGATATGATGAGATAAAAAATACTATAAAAGGGAGAGTGGGAATTATCTGAAGTACAGCTGCTCAAGAATGTCTAGTCCTAGGAATCACTAAAGTTTTGTATCCTGTAAGTGAGGAGGGTATCCCATATTCAGAATCTTACTCATTTTAGGAGACAAGTCACCCCCTATCCTCCACCCTTAGCATGGTTCCAGGGAGACCTATATTCTGTCAATGTTTAAACAGACTAATGATTTGTGGTTTATAAAAATAATCATTTGGGGTTGTGCTCTATCCTGAATGTTCCTTAAGTCTGATGAGTTAGGATCTTATTTCTACTCTTTAAGTTTGATAAGTTTAACTTCTATAAAAATGAATTTTTAAAAAATAAATAGCCGTGGGAAGTGGATGTATCTCAAGCAGTTGGGCTCCCGTCTACCATATATGAGGTCCAGGGTTCGATACCCAGGGCCTTCTGGTGAAGGCAAACTGGCCTGTGTGGTGAGCTGGCCCACACGGAGTGCTCACCTGCGTGGAGTGCTGGCCTCCGCAGGGAACTTGCGCAGCAATATGACGCAACAGAGACACTGAGGAGAGACAATAAGAGATGCAGCAGATCAGGTAGCTGAGATAGCCGCAAGAGAATGATTGCCTCTCTCCCACTCTGGAAGGTCCCAGGATTGGTCCCAGAGCTGCCTGATGAGAATACAAGCAGACACAGAAGAGCACACAGCAAATGGACACAGAGAACAGACAGTGGAGGGAGGGGGGAGAAATAAATAAATCTTTAAAAACAAAAACAAAAAAAAGCCCCACCTACTAAAAAAAACCAAATAATAAATAAATAGCTTTACTTAATTTAGGTATGCTGATTGTCTTCTTTTTAAATTCCAAAATTAAATTTGATTTAGTGGTACTTTAATATCTTGAGTATTAAATGTTGTGAGTCAGTGTCTATTTAGCACTAAAATAATATAAGAGCCATTTTTCACATAGCCACATGGCTAATAATAACTCCATGAATCATTGTTGTAATTTCTTCAAAAACATATTCTTGTGGGGAGCAGATGTAGCTCGGTGGTTGAGCACCTACTTCCCCTGTACAAGGTCCCAGGTTCGATTGCTGGTACTTCCTAAAAACAAACAAACAAATGAAAATACCAACTCTCATTGGGGAGTGGATGTTGCTCAGTGGTTGAGTACCTGCTTCATGAATGAGGTCCTGGGTACCTCCTTAAAAAACAACAAAATATTCTTATATTTAAAGTTTTGATATCATTGTTACATTTATTCCCTTTGATAGTAAAGATTATTTAAATATTAAATACTTTATTATGATTTATATATGCATATACATATGTATGTATATATGTATATTATATATATAAATATATATAAGAAGCCATAAAGCAAAACAAAGTTGCTATATAGGTAAATTATGTGAAATTTGTTTATATCAAAGTTAAGAATATAAACTAAGTCCAAATAAAGATCTTTCTGGTTGACAGCTTTGACCCTCCTTTCCTTGGATCTTTCTACTACCCTTTCCTACCCCTGCATGTTTTTTATGATAAGCAATATTATTACTTACCTTATATTGGTTGACAATTCTGTAGCAAATGATATTTGAATCGGGATTATTATAGTAAACATTTATTTTAGATACTTTTAACATGTACACATTGTTATTTTAAAAATGTCATTCTAATTAAAGCCATTTTCTGGGTATATAGTGAGCCTCTAGAGAATGTAAAGCAGAAATTTAAACTTTGGAGCTCCTTGAGATAACATTTGTTGTTTTCTAAATATAAAAATAATACTTTTGCATTGAAATAAATTTTAAAAATTCACAAAGCATACAGAAGAAAATAAATATAGTATGTCATCTCAAAACCCAGAGGTTTTCACTGAAAATAATCACTGTATTTTCCTTGCACTGTGTATTTCCTGACCTTTTTCTTTCCTGTGAATGTAGACATCCAAAATATATGTTACATTTTAAAACCTCATATACATATTTTAATGTTTTCCCATGTCTTGAAAATAGTTTTTAATGTCTACCTTGTAGTCTGTGGTATGTGAATATTTCAAATTTATTAAAACAGTCTCTTATTGTATAATATTATTTTTACTCTTGGGCTCTTATAAACAGCACTGTATGAACATTTTTTTCATATGAAGTTTTAGTTGTAACATTTTTTCCAAGAAATAGAGCAATAAGGTCAGAGAGTATGAAAATACCCATTTCCTTGAATTGGATATTTTTTCCTCCTGCATATTTGCCATTTTAGAGACAAATGCTGTCTCATAAATTTGCATTTGATTAATACAGTGGAATTTTCTGTTTCCCATGTTTTATTTGCATATCTTTTCCTAATTTGTAAGATTTTCGTTATGTGTTAAGGACCTTATGTTTATATATGTTGCAGATGTTTTCTCATACCTTCGTGTTTTAATTTTTTAAACGATATATTTTTACTTGAATAAGTTTTCAGGTTTTATGTGGCTAAAAGTGCCAGTCTTTTTCCTTTATTTTTATCCTTTCCTTAAATGCTTGGTTTACTCTACCCATCGTCAGATAAATGATGATCTATATATGTGGGTTTTTAAAAGTTTGTGTGAAGTAGAAAGAGCTAACTTTCCCAGTTGGTTGTGTTTTGAAATACCTGAATTTATTAATTGTTTTTAGAAGAATTGGTATTCTGTTGCATTGAGTCCTCCCAACTTAAGTCTTTTGTACCACTTAGAAAATAATTTTTATCTTTTTCCTCTTTTATAGTCCTGGATTGCCCACTGCCATCTCTTCCTTTCTAAGAATCATTAGGTTAAAAATTAGAGAAAAGTGTTAATAATAGCAGTTCTAGCAGATATCTTTGTCTCATTCTTTATTTTCATGGCAATATCTCTAGTGTTTCATTTTCTCTTAAGTGTGAGTTTATTTGTTATAGATAAATATTTTTAATCACAGTATGAAAATATCTTGTTATTTCTAATTCATTGGTATTTTTCCATTTAATTTGGAAATGAATATTGGAATCCATCAGGTGTCTTTTCAGCATTTATAATAAGCATTTAGCTTTTCTTTTTTTGCGTGTGATCACTTATTAATGGGTTTTGTAATATTTTGTTGACTTCTTCATCATTAGATGCTCCTAGGTAATACACAGCACATTCATAACTGTTTTCTTAACGGAAGAGGAGTGTCCTAGGAACCACACATTGTGGAGAGAAAAAAAGGAAGAAAAAGGGAGAATTAAAACACGTAAACTCAGTTAATAACTGCCCAAAACCAGTGCTGCTCATCCTCAGCTGGGACCAAATTAACTTTGACAGTGAATGTCTATGCTTTGCATAAATGCATGATATATATCAGAAAGGTTTTTTGATTTCTTTTTGTTTGTTTTAATGCAGATTCCTGAAGTCTATTAAGTGATAGTAGATGGTCCACGTTAGAATTGTTTTTTTGACAAGCTCCTATAGCTTCCTATCTTCCCATACCAACCCCTGCAAGAGAGTAAGCCTTTGAGTCACTGTCAGGAATACATACCCAAGATCTGCTTTGCTCTCCATTCCACATTGCCACAGTACAAGATAGGCATAAAAAAGCTATAGGTGATAGAAATGACTTTGTAGATAAGATTTCTTCTTCCCAGGAGGAAAACTTGCAAAGTTAGAATGATAAGCATTAACCCTTTCCCTGGTCTTACTAAAGAGAGATGAAGTTGAGAATTAAACCTTTCTAGGAAAAAAAGAAGTTCAAAGAAGGGTTCTTTTATCTCTTTTCTTGGCATTCTCATGTAGTGTGTGGCAGTTTTAGAAGGATTATACCAACTGAAGGCTGGAAGAAGTAGTAACTAAGTAGGCTGCTTTGCCCAGAACACTGAACAGCCTAATTATAGGAATTGGGACAGATCACTGAAAGTAAGTGGTTATGAATCAATATTGTGGCTTAGTCAAGCAATCAATCCCCACCATTGAGGAAAAGGAAATGTTCAACTTTAAACTTAGGTAAAAGGAATGTAGAATAAAAACTTGGTTTCTTTAATGTTTAAGTAATCCCTTCAGTAGTTCTGTCTGGTAGATATTGTTATCTTAGTGCAGGTAAGAAAACGTAATCCTCCAAGAATTTGAATAACTCGCCAATATTCTATACAAGTGACAGACTCAGATTCTGACCAAGTTACTAATACTTTAAAGTGTAACCCGTTTTATTCATGCTCCCACTCTCCCATGATTTGATCCAGAAGAGGTGATATAGGAAATTCTTAAGAAAAACTCTTGAGAAAAACTCTTTTCCATGAATCAGGCTAACTCAGTTAAATGAAACTATGCCATAAATATATGTAGTTTTACCTTGGAAGATCTTAGGTGCTTGAGGTATATACCTAAGTATAGGATAAATATAGTGGACAGTCTATAAATTCCAAGGAATCGGTGGTATTTTGAGCAGAATCTCACTTAAACCACAGATTGGTGGCAGTAGAAAATTAGAGACATGGTAAAAAGAAAAGTTTTTAAGGAATTTGTTGATTTTTATTATATTTATTAGATTGACAGAAAATGCAAATCTTTTAAAAATACAACTTATGTCCTTATTGAAAATCAGGTGTACGCTCTGACCGATTCTGAAGGTATAGGCAGAGTACTTTCTATTTTTCAGCAGAATAGGAGTGGTCTCTATGAATTCTCGTCTTCTACCCTGTCATTATTTGGTAAACTCTTGAGATCCAGAAAATGTATGGTCTTGTATAAAATAGTCTCAAGCTGACTTGTTATAGATAGGCTTCAGGATATCTGTGAACTTTCTAAAATTTTGTATAAATTTTTTCATTTGTGCCCATTTTTCTGGAGAGAAGATCCATGACTTAAAAGTAGTTATCAATTATTGGTGTAGAGGATCTGGTCTGCTGATGCCCATTGGTAGATTGGTAGTTTAGGAGTAGTATAAAGCATAATTCTCAAAGAGCAAGTGCCATGAAAGGTTGCCTGCATTTTGTAAAGTAAGTCACTAGAAAGGCATTTCCTTTTTATAAATAGATGAATGACTTGCATTTTCCTGCTTTTATTTTTGCATAAAACTGAGGGCTGCCTACTAGTAAACTTAAGTAGGTGTCTTAGTTTGCTAGGCTCCTTATACAAATACCGCACAATGGATTGGGTTAAACAATGAGGATTTGTTGACTCATGGTTTTAATTAAGGCTTCCAGAAATCCAAAATCAAGATATTGACAAGGCTTGCCTTCTCCTCCAAAATCTGTAGTGTTCGGTGCTGGCTACCGGCAATCCTTGGGGTTCCCTGCCTTGTATGTCTGCCTCCCATCATATGGTGATGTACTTTCCTTTCTCTTCTGGGTTTTAGTGACTCCCTACTTTCCTTAAGGCCTTCTCTATATTAGGTCTCTAATAATAAAATAGATTAAAACCCACCTGCATTCTTTAGGCCACATCTTAACTAAAAATAACATCTTTAAGAGGTCCTATTTACAATGGGTTCACACCCACAGAAATGTATGTGACTTAAGAACATGTGTTTATTGGGGTATGTAATTCAATCTACCACAGCAGGTGAGTTGTTAATGCTTGCTAAAATTTGGTATTTGCATTAAACTTAGTGAATTTTAAGATTTCTCTGAGGTTTCTTTCCTTAATTATCTTTAAGAAGTTTCCTTCCCATGTTATTTGTGAACATATATGCATACTTGGATATACATGTGCACACAGAGTGGATGGAAAACTGACAAGAGAATTGGGGATATATTTTCCCATATAAGTAGAATATTGTCACTGGTCTAAAGTGTCTTCCACAGTCCTGATTTTTTTTTCTATAACTACTTTTGGATTGACGATACTGACCTAAACGTTTTTAAACATCTTTGATAAAACTTCTGAAATTGCAGTAGGCATGGTGGACAAGACGGTATGAGTTCTTCTAAGTAATTTTAATTCAGAAATATCCTTAGGACTTATTCTTAATTTTCATATATTGCTCTTGACATTAGCAAGACTGACCTTGCCCCTGTATATTTAGTGCTTTTTAATGGTGGCGGCTAGGACGATGAACCAAGATAAAGATACTGAAATTCTTTCTTTGTAATAATCTTGCTTTCATTCTTTCAGTTCTTTTACTGCATCTTCCTTTCAACTTTAAGTCCTTATTCTTATGTTCTACAAATAGTACAAATTTATCCTGGATTATCTCTATTATGTTCCAGTCTGTCCTTCCTGCCACCACCAAATTATGTCATTTTTGTGCTCCAAATTTCCCTGGAGTCTGACCTTTATCTCCTTTTCTATCCTTATCTTTCATTGTTAGTTAAACTATCCTGTATGTTAGCCAAACTTATTTCTCTCCCAGTCTTACCTGTGACTTTTCAGTCCTTCACACACATGCTTTTCCTGCCTCTAATGCTGTTTCCCTTTTTCCCTTTGTTCTCCAAATGTGTAAATCTTTTTAAGGGACTTTCTTAAATGTGAACTCCCCTATGAAACTTTTCCTTGGCTGCCCCACTAGAGGTAGCTTCTCTTTCTTCTAAAGACCTATGACATTTATTATTTAAGCGTTTTCATTTGCTAGTTGGCACTAGCTAATATTTGTTTGGAGTTCACTTTTTTGTGTGTCATCCAGTATCTCTAAACATAATGGTCTCAGAGCTGTATCTTAAAATTATTTGTAGTGGAGCAGATATGGCTCAAGCAGTTGAGCACCTACTTCTTACATGGGAGGTTGCAGATTCAGTCCCCGGTGCCTCCTAAAAAATAAAAAAAAATAAAAAAAACAGACAACAAGCACATAGACAAAAAAGCCAACTCAGTGTAGCCGATGTGGCTGCATGGTTGAGTGCCAGTTTCCCACATAAGAGGTCCCGGGTTCAATACCTGACCCTTTTACCAGAAAAAAGAAAGTATTTGTATTACCACACTACTTAATAATATTGATTTATTGATATTAGGTTGGTGCAAAAGTAATTGTGTTTAGCCTTGTTGATTTTGCCATTTGATACTGGCATACGTTCTTAAATAAATGTGGTTATGTTATGCATCATTTTAATGTGCAATTCTTTCTGTTTTTTTGCTAATGACTTATTACTTGCTGTTTATCTTATATTTATTTTAGACTATGGAAATGATGTTAGACAAAAAACAAATTCAAGCGATTTTCTTATTTGAGTTCAAAATGGGTCGTAAAGCAGTGGAGACGACTCGCAACATCAACAACACCTTTGGCCAGGAACTGCTAATGAACATACAGTGCAGTGGTGGTTCAAGAAATTTTGCAAAGGAGGCGAGAGCCTTGAAGATGAGGAGCATAGTGGTTGGCTGTTGGAAGTTGACAACGACCAGTTGAGAGCAGTCATCGAATCTGATCCTCTTACAACTACACAAGAAGTTGCCTAAGAACTCAACATCGACCATTCTACAGTTGTTTGGCATTTGAAGCAAATTAGAAAAGTGAAAAAGCTTAATAAATAGGTACCTTGTGAGTGGACCAAAAGTAAAAAAAAATCGTTGTTTTGAAGTGTCATCTTCTCTTATTCTGTGCAACAACAGCAAAACATTTCTCGATTGGATTGTGACGTGTGATGAAAAGGGATTTTATACGACAGCTGGTGATGGCCAACTCAGTGGTTGCCTGAGAAGAAGCTCCAAAGCACTTCCCAAAGCCAAATTTGCACCAAAAAAAGGTCATGATCACTGTTTGGTGGTCTGCTGCTGGTCTGATTCAATACAGCTTTCTGAATCCCAGCAAAACCATTGCATCTGAGAAGTATGCTCAGCAAATCAATGAGATGTGCCCAAAACTGCAATGCCTGCAGCCTGCATTGGTCAACAGAAAGGGCCCAGTTATTCTCCACAACAGTGTCTAACTGCACGTCGCACAACCAACACTTCAAAAGTGAACGAATCAGGCTATGAAGTTTTGCCTCATCTGCCTTGTTCACCTGACCTCTTGCCAACTGACTACCACTTCTTCAAGCATCTTGACAACTTTTTGCAGGGAAAACACTTCCACAACCAGCAGGATGCAGAATATGCTTTCCAAGAGTTCGTTAGTCCCGAAGCACAGATTTTTACGCTACAGGAATAAAAAAACTTATTTCTCATTGGTAAAAATGTGTTGATTGTAATGGTTCCTATTTTAATTAATAAAGATGTGTTTGAGCCTAGTTATAATGATTTAAAATTCATGGTCTGAAACTGCAAGTCCTTTTGCACCAACCTAATATTTAGTAGTGAATAATAAGAAGTAAAGAATGGAACTTTTTTGCATTGTAGGTTGATAGGAGATAGAATGTGGGTTGAGACGGGGGATGCTGGATATATGTAGAATTTTTAATAAGGTCAATTGTAAGTATGTTGTAATGGGTGGTGTTGATGGTAGTACATTGTAATAAGTATAACAAACACTTGATTTATGGATGTTATTGTGCCAGGAATGAGTAGTCTAGGGAGGTTTCAGTTAGACGGAGGACAGTGGTAGCATAGTATAAGGAATGTGTAACAGTGATTTTGGTGGTAGATGAGTGTGGTTACTAATATAAGTACAGGAATGTTCTATAAGGTGTTAAGAATATGGTAATACATACAAAATATAACTAATGTAATTTATAGATTATAGTTAATATTGTAATATTTTTGTAGCAAAAGCAAAGAAGGTACTACATTAATGCTAAAGAAAGAAAAAAGAATATGGGGTTTGGTTTTGTGAGGTATGACTATGATTAAGTCTCTTTTCCCCTCTTCTTCATTAACAAGGAGACCTTGACTATGTTAGTTAACTAATCTGTTTTCATCTGTATATCTTTCTGAGCGCTGGAGGAACAATTGAGTTTGTTGTTGTGATTAGATGAGATAAAAGTGCCTGGACAGAAATTTTTTTAGAGTAGCTTCCATAACTTGTTGAGCTGCCTTTTGTCAATTTATTTTTTGAATTGGAAATAAATTTTGAGCAATAAAAAAAAAGTGAAGAGGCTCTTGGAGATCTGTGTAGTTCAAATGGTTGAGTACCTGCTTGCCATGGACAAGATCTCAGGTTCGATCCCTGTACCTCCTGAAAACAAAAAAACCAACTCACTGGGGCAGTGGATGTAGCTCAGTAGTTGAGTACCTGCTTCCCATATACGAGGTCCTGGATTCAACCCGTAGTACCCTCCTTAAAAAAAAAAAAGAACTCTTAGAGTTACCTATTTGCCAGAATCAAGAGCATTTGGCAGTGTCCCTGCAAAAGATATACCTGGGATTCAGAGAGGGACCTAGCCCTTGTTAATTTTTTTTTAGAGCAATTTACATGAGGTGCCAGAAAGTTGTCTCTTCAATTATGTTTAAGAGGATTTTGGATATATTTCTAAGGAATGAATAATTTTGGTAAATTTATTGGCTTATTTTTTGCTGTAATATTGTTCAGAACAACACATTTGAATACTAATACTTACCTCTTGTTTGTGTGCTAAATTATAGAGATGGTGTCATAAGGTCAGTGTTGTCACATCAGATTTTTACTTTCTAATTAAGACTAGTTAAAATAGACTTGGAGTTAGCAATCCTGTCTTTACAGTGGTACTGTATTTTTTCTATATGGAAATGAAATTCTGATGTTTCTGTTCAAGAGTATCAGTTTGCTCAAAAGTTTGTTTCTGTTCTCAAGTGTATGTGTATATGTATACACATATGCTTTCTCTAGTCTTATAATTAGAGTATTAAAGTATTAAGTGAAAACTATTGCTCTTAAGAACCTGTAGAGAACTTTCAGTAACTTTTTATGCCCTTCTAAGAAACCCCTAGAAAAATAAGACAGTACTATTTAAAAAACTGTAATGGGGAATGTGTTTATTAAATGCACAAAACTAAACATTGGATTGGACTTTTGACTTATTTTTAGGAGTAGTACCCAAATTTATGCACAAAGTTTCTTATTTCATAAGCTAGTATTTCAACCATTGCTTTTGGAGGATCTGACAAGCATCTAAGTTCCTCAAGGGTGGGGATCTTATTTTTTGGCTTTTGGGGGATTTTGTTTTTATTGTGTGAGGATGACTTTATTTTGATTATTTATTTTTGGTTTGTTTTCTTTTTGCAGCCCCATTGACAAACCTTCAGATTCTCTCAGTATAGGGAATGGTGATAATTCCCAGCAGGTAAGAATTTGATACTGTACCACTCCATTATCTTCCCTGAAAACAAAGTGTTCCATACAAATGAATTTTGTAGATAGTGAAAAATACCTTGAATATGAAAACAATTAAAAACACTTTTGGTAGACATTCCCTTTTTCCCCACAAATATATGTAGCTTAATTTAACCCTTTCTCAGTGTCTCAGAATTATCATTCCAATTATATTATTTGTACTGTGTGGCAATATATCAGAATCCTTAGAATCTGCTAATGTTATTGGTTTTTTTGACCGTATGCCAGATGGTCCCAGACCAGCTTCTGAGTTCTTGCTTTTTAGAATTGTTTCCCTACCACACTCTCCCCTTGTCCCTTGTTGTCAACTTTAATTTTCTTTTCCTGTCAGTAGATTTGGCCTTAATTGTTTTCCTTCTTTCTTGCCCAGTAATGAGTTTTGGTTTTGAAATGACAAACCAGAAAGTTAAGCTGTTGAGAGTTGTTGCATCCATAATGGTATTCCAAATACAGTCCTGACTTTTAGAGCATGCTTTGTGTCTTACCTAGTTTTTTAGGGAACATTTTTTCCTGCCTGTTTTTTACTGCTTACCTTTCTATCCATTTTCTTAACATTGCTAAGATAAATGTAATTCTAATATCTTCCATAAAGAATGACCAGTTTTCCACAGTGTTGTTAAAAGACTTAAAGATCTTCAATGTTTTCAAAGTTTTGCTCACAAATTCCATAACAGAATTTGGAAATCTATATATCCCCTTGCACATTTTAAGTTGACATTAAACTTTTTTCATAATAAGTTAAAAGTAGTCACAAAGGGCGTAGTTTCAGCATAGTGCAAATAATGGCATTTTAAAATAAAAATGCTATATTACTCTTTACAGGTATCTGAGAAATTGAAATACTGTAGTGTTTTGTTACTCCATCCATTTTTTTAAAAACGCACAAGTCCTTTTACAATCAGAAAAATTATATCATACCTTTTTCGCCATCAACTCGTTTTTCTATGAACTCAGTTTGCCATTACAGAATTTTGTCTTGATGTGATTATTTTATGCTTGAAAGGCATTTATGTATCTCAAGCAAAAATAAGTATATAAACTTTGAATTAAAAATTTTTGTGTCACAGGGCTGTAAATTTTTCTTCTGAATTTTTATAGTAATGTTGTTGACCAAAATGGTGTTAAGTATAGATTTTGATATAAATTAAACCATTAAACATAAATACTAAAATTATATTTGAAAGACATCTCTTAATAAGGTGGATAGAGCCTTAAAAATTACTTTTCTTATAACACCGAATGAATACTACCCATTGGTAGAATGAGAGAAAGTACAGCAGCAACCCTAGTTGTGTTTTTAATTTTTTTAGATGTAAATGCTGAGACGTCTTGTTCATACAAATAAGAAGATGGAAGAAAAAAGATTTTACCATTAAACTTATACCTTTGAACTTCTGATAAATACCTAAAAATCATATAAAGATTTATCATAAAAATTACTTCTAATGTTCTCTCTGAGAACACCTTGATTAGATCTTCCATCAGTCAATTTAGTTGGAAAAAAGTGTTAGGGATCACCTTGTTTATAAAAGGATCCAATCATTAAAGTCATTCTCTCTTCACCAGTTCACATATTTCTAACAGGTTTTTGTTTGGCCCCTCAGAAGTTTTCAATCTTGGAAAAACACCACAATTAGATTCTAGAGCAGAGATTCTTAACCAGGGGTCCATGAGCTTGAATTGAAATTCAAAAAAACCTTATTCTTGTGGGACGTGTTGGTGCAGGTGTGATATATTTATTAAATAATACACAGTATAGTGTGGACTTAGTAAGGGGTCTATGGTTTTTACTTGACTGGCAGAGGGGTCTGTGAAACAAAAAAGGTTGAGAACTTCTAGAGAGTAAGAATTCTTTTTTTGGTAAAGAGAATAGGGATAGGAGACTGGCTTATTGCTTTTCAGGAAGATCAATTTTAGAAAAGAATACATACATAAATTGATAAACTAATTGATTTCTGAAAACCATTCTGTCAGTTAAAAAGTCTTCAAGAACTCCTGTTTGAAGACCACTATTCCAATTCACTTAGTTGCAGACCTTTTTAAATGGTGGCCTATTAAAATATAAAAACTTGTATTGATTATTATTTTCTCTTCTTATTTTATTTAGATATCTAACAGTGATACGCCTTCACCACCACCTGGGTTATCAAAATCTAATCCCGTCATCCCCATCAGTTCATCCAATCACAGTGCACGGTCACCTTTTGAAGGGGCAGTAACAGAGTCACAGTCGTTATTCTCAGACAACTTTCGCCACCCCAACCCTATCCCAAGTGGGCTTCCTCCTTTTCCCAGCTCCCCACAGACATCCAGTGACTGGCCTACAGCACCAGAACCACAGAGCCTCTTCACATCAGGTATAGCCAATTCTACCAAGTGTTAGTAATTATACTCTTATTTATTATGTTAAAATATCTGCCATTTTAACTATTTTTAAGAGTACAGTTCAGTGGCATCAATTACTTTTTTGAAGTTGTGCTACCATCACTATCTACTATTGCTAAAAATTTTCAATTACCCTAAACAAAAGCTCTTCACCCTTTAAGCCATAACTACTCTTTCCCCTGCCTCCAGCTCTTGGTGACTTCTAATCTTCTGGCTCAGTGAATTTGCCTATCCTAGTTATTTCATATCAGTGTCATCATATAGTATTTTCCTTTCGTGTGTCGCTTGTTTCACTCAACATGTCTTCATCCGTGTATCAGAATCTTGTTCAATTTTCGCAGCTGAATAATATTCATGAAATCTGTATGAAAATATCAGATTTTGTTTATCCATTCATCTTGGTGTATACTTGGATTGCTTTCATCTTTTGGCAGTTGTGCATATTGCAGCTATGAACATTTATGTGCAAATGTCTTTTTGAGTCCCTGCTTTTCAGTTCTTCAGGGTATTTGCCTAAAAATGGAACTCCTGGGTTATCATATGGTAGCTTTATGTTAAACTTTGAGGAACCACTATTTTCCACAGTGGCTGCACCATATTTCTACCAACAATGTATGAATGTTCCGATTTCTCTGCATCTTGCCTGCAGGATGTTATTTTCCATTAAAAAAAAAAATAGCCATCTTAGTGGGAGCAAAGTGGTATCTCACTGTGGTTTTGATTTTCATTTCCCTGATGGCTATTGATGTTGAGAATCTTTTCATTTGCTTATTGGCTTTTTCTCTCTCTTTGGAGAAATATCTATTCAAGTTCTTAGGCCATTTTTTAATTGAGTTGTCTTTTTGTAGTTGAGTTGTAAGAGTTCTGTAAATATTCTGGATATTAGGTATATAGTTCTATTAGGTATATAGTTTCCAAATATTTTCTCTCATACTGTACGTTGTCTTTTTGCCTTATTGCTAAAGTCTTTGGATGCACAAAGTTTTTAGTTTTGATGAAGTCAAATTTATATTTTTTCCTTTATTGCCATGCTTATGGTGTCATTATCTAAGAACCTGTTGCCTAATACAAGGTCTTCTAAGAGTTTTATATTTTATAGTTTTTGCTTTTAAATTTAGGTTCTTGATCCATTTTGAGCTGATTTTTGTATATAGTACAACAGGGGGTCCAATTTCATTCTTTGCATGTGGATATTCAGTTTTCCCAGCCACATTTGTTGAAGAGATTATTCTTTCCTTTTAAGTGGTCTTGGCTCCCTTGTCTAAAATCAGTTGGCCATAGTTGTCTGGGTTTATTTCTCTCCTTTCAATTCTATTCTTTCAGTCTATTTGTCTGTCGTATATGAGTACCATACTGTTTTGGTTTTTTTTTTAAGATTTTATTTATTTATTTAAATCCCCCCCCTCCCCCAGTTGTCTGTTCTCTGTGTCTATTTGCTACGTCTTGTTTCTTTATCCGCTTCTGTTGTCGTCAGCCGCAAGGGAAGTGTGGGGGCGCCATGCCTGGGCAGGCTGCACTTTCTTTCACGCTGGGCGGCTCTCCTTCCGGGCGCACTCCTCGCACGTGGGGCTTCCCTACACAGGGGGACACCCCTGCGTGGCAGGGCACTCCTTGCGCGCATCAGCACTGCGCATGGGCCAGCTCCACACGGGTCAAGGAGGCCCGGGGTTTGAACCGCGGACCTCCCATGTGGTAGACGGACGCCGTAACCACCGGGCCAAGTCCGTTTCCCCCATACTGTTTTGATGACTATAGTTTTGTAGTAAATTTTGAAACCAGGAAGTTTGGATTCTCCAACTTTTTCTTCTTTTTAAGATGGTTTGACTGTTAGGGGACCCTTGAAATACCATATGAATTTGATGTCTGGCTTTTGCATTTCTGCAAAAAATGTTTTTGGAAATTTGACTGGGATAGCATTGAATCTGAAATCGCTCTAGGTAGTATTGACCTCTTAATATTAACTCTTCCAATCCATTTTTTTTAGGTCTTCTTTAATTTCTATCAGAATGTTTTCTCAAATAAGCCCATTACATCCTCATTTAAATTAACTCCTTGATATTTTGTTCTTTAAATTGCTATTTTAAATGGAACTGTGTTTTTTATTTCCTTTTTGGATTGTTCCGTTGTTCTCTACACATTGCCTGGTATATAGAAACAACTGATTTTTGCTTATTGATCTTGTACCCTGTACCTTTGCTATTAATTCATTTATTAGTGTAGTGGCTTTCTTGTAGATTCTTTGGGATTTTTTCTCTATGTATATATAGGATTGTGTCATCTCAAATAGAGTTTTATTTCTTCCTGTCCAATTTGGATGCCAGCAATTATATGGTTAACAGCCTAACATGAAACCCATTGGTGGATATACTTGTTTTTTTCTTTCTCCTCACTCCCTTTTTCATACAAATATAAACATTTTAAACTGCATGCAATTAGATCGTTAGATAATTTGTTTTATGATATAGAAATTAGTTTGTTAAAAGACATGTTTCTCCAGAAATCAGAGATTATGTCCTCATTTTACTCAGTAATAAAAAGTTCATTCCTCTGGGAAACATTGAGGATTTAACCATTTTAATGAGATTTGTGTTTATGTAGTTAGACTTAAGATTTTTTTCCCCCCATCTGAGGTAAGTTATTTAATAATAAAAGTTGTGTTTTGTCATTTTTTAGCCATTTCCATTTTATTTATTGTAATTAATTACTATTTCACTATTAATAATATGAAGGATGGTTTAAAGGTAGCATTGAGCCATTTGCATTTTATTTATTGTAATTAATTACTATTTCACTACTAATAATATGAAGGATGGTTTGAAGGTAGCATTGACAACAGCACCTATGGGGCAGAACGTTTTTTTTTAAACTATAAGGATTAGTATAAATACTGTTTTCATTAACTTACATTAAATTTTCTTCATAGTATATAAATCATATATTGAAAATTATTTGTACTTTGTCTTGATACATTTTTAAAAAGCTTTATTAATTGAAATCTATTAGATTATATTTATTGCTACTTGATTTCATTTAAATGAATTTCTCTGGGTTTTGATTATGAATGGCTCAGAATATAATGTAGATACCAAGTATTTTTGCTTGATTAACAAAAATTAGTCTATATAATTCAACTTTTGAAATTGGTAACTTAAGAGTAAATTATTAGTAGAAGTATATGAGGCCTTTTTATAATTATACAATCTTAATATGCAAAGAAATCATACAGATTTTATGTATATTTGGTTTATCCTGAAAATGATAGATTTAACTTTCACTACTGTAGATACTCATTAAATACAAAAGTGAGTTATGTATTTTATATTAACTGTGGTTTTTTCCTCCCATCAGAAACAATCCCAGTATCATCCTCTACAGACTGGCAAGCGGCATTTGGCTTTGGTTCTTCTAAACAACCGGAGGATGATTTGGGTTTTGATCCTTTTGATGTCACTCGAAAAGCCTTAGCAGACCTGATTGAGAAGGAACTGTCAGTCCAAGACCAACCCTCCCTCTCACCCACATCTGTTCAGAACTCCTCACACACTACAACCGCCAAAGGTCCAGGCTCTGGATTCCTGCATCCTGCTGCACCTACAAATGCCAACTCTCTCAATACTACCTTTTCAGTCTTGCCACAGAGGTTCCCTCAATTTCAGCAGCACCGAGCGGTTTATAATTCATTCAGTTTTCCAGGCCAGGCAGCCCGCTATCCTTGGATGGCCTTTCCACGCAATAGCATCATGCACTTGAACCACACAGCAAACCCCACCTCAAATAGTAATTTCTTGGACTTGAATCTCCCGTCACAGCACAACACAGGTCTGGGAGGGATCCGTATAGCAGGTAGGTTCATTTAACGCCTTGGAGAATTTATGAATAACTCATGCCTTCAGATGGTTGGGTGGGTAGGGAGGAAACTATTGAATAACAGAGTTAGAGTACTTATTGTTAGTCTTGGAAATTTCTGTGGGAAAGGAAAAAAAAAATTAACCTAAGGAAAGGTTAATTGGATGGATGCCTTGTAATATGGAGCTTTATAAGGATGGTGGAGTATTGTACCTAGTTATTGTTTGGAAGCATTTTACTAAATAGGATAGTTAACCGAACTTTGTAAATGCAAAAAGTAAAAGAAAATATGAGCTCTTAAATTATGATGCTGTAGAGTTCAACACCATAGTAAAAATTCTGATCTTCACATTCTAAAAGTAAACTGGTTTCAAAAAAAATTTTTTTTGAGATGATAATTAGAGCATGAGGGACAAAGCCACCCTCTAAACTACATTTGACAATTTCTTATTTTGACTAATACACGCATGCACACACACACACCTATATCTCAACTGCACTGTATATTAAAGTACTTAATATTTGAAAACGTATTATTAATGTTTCACAGCTATATCATATATGTACAAATATATTTTTTGTGAAAAAGAAATTGTTCAAGGAGAGAAATCTTTTTGCTCTGTCATGTTTTTATTTCTGGGGGAAAAATGTTAGTTGATATGATAAGACTTCTGGGTTTAGACTGCTACCCTTGAAGGTTTCAGAACTTTTGTTCCTAAGATCCCGTACCATTTTCTAGATCAAGTGTCTTTATGTGAGGGAATCTTCCTTATTAATAGTGTTCTCATTTAATTTGAGTGGTGGACAAAAAAAGAGTATGTTCTTTTCCTGTGATTGTCTCAAGAAGAATTAGAGTAGTCCCTCCCTCTGTTTCATAATTCATATAATTTATCTTTATTCTTTCTCTTGACCTTTAAGATATGGTACAGCATAGTGTTCTTGTAATAATGTGCTTTCACCAGGAAAACATTCATTTTCTTGTTTTAGCCAGATAAGTGGATTTGCAGAGATAAATCGAAATTCTTTGGTTCTATTCCCTTCATGACCACAACATTGCTTTTATAGGATTTAGAGAGTAGAGTTTGTGGCTGATGATACAGTGACATTAATTTACTCAACAGTTGAGTGAAATTAATTTAAGCTTAGAAACACCTACAGTAGTGATTTGCACATTGACAGACCTCACAATATTTCTTCATTTGATTATGGTAGTTGGTAGGTAATCCAGAATGGCGTTTTTCAGTCCTCTCTTTCTACATGATAATCACTTTCGAAACATTGTAAGTGTTCAGTTCCTGATACTCCTTTTCTTTCTCCTCCATTCAATTTAGCATATTAGAGTGTGTATTTATTTTGCTTTAATCATTATAGAAATGTATTTTAATTACTATTAACATATCTATTTACTGATTATAACATTAAATATTAAAGTTAAGTTCCCCTAGATATTCTGAACATTAAAAACTAAAGTATTAAACCAATTAAAATGACTATATGGTTTCCTGTTTACAGCAATGAATTAGGCCATGTGAGGAATACAAAAGAATATTTATATTGTAGTTGAAGAGGTAAAATTAAAACATATGGAAGTGGTAACAGTATGATACTGGAGTCTGAGAGACATCAATGTAACCTATAATTGTTGGGGAGACTTCATTGAGGAAGTGGTAATTGATTTGGGTTATGGCATCTTGGATTCGGATTGATAGAGGGGGAAGAGAAAGGCCTTTAATCTTGATGGAAACCTCCTGAATTAGTATATCATTCAAGAAGCGATAGAACTGCTTTCTGTAACAGGAGGTGCTTCTTCTTTTGTATGATATAAGGATGAGAAGATGTAGGAGCTCTGACAGGTGGGCAAAATAGTGTGGACTTGATTTGATAAGGCGTATGATACTTTTGTAGAACTCTAGTTCTTAGCTGTCTTCACTTTCTACTTTTATTTGACTTACTATATGGCCATCTCTGATAATTTATCTGTTCTTTCTATATCATAGTTATCATTATCACAGAAGAGCAGTTTCACCCCAAATATTTGAAACCAGTAGTTATTCTGGAAATGCCACAGTGGTAAAAAGAAATCACTGATTGGTGAATGTAGTTATCTTCATGTTAGTCATTTGAAATCTTCATCAAAAGTAGAAACTTTACCCAAAAAAAAAGGCATTAATTGTGATCCTATTTGTGTGTGTGTGTGTGTTTAACACATAATACTTAACTGTAGAGCATTAAAAACTTTTTTTAAGAAATTTTTTAAGAATTAAGTCACCAATTTCAAGTTCTTAAATCATTGCTGTATTGTTGGTGTGGGGTTGTTGGGTAGAGTTTATTTTGGGTTTTTCAACATTTGGCTATGTATACTTGCTTGTTATTTAAGTGGTGACTTGTGGTTAAGCTTATTATTGGGTTATTTTTAAGTCTCATGACTAGAGAAATTCTACTTTTAATGTACCAAAATATTTGAAATTATCAAGATTCACACCAGAATCTTCTCATGGCTTATTTGGCATATTCCTCAGAAAATAATATGATGAGCCTCAAAAAAGAGTAGTATAATTATAGCCAGATGATTTAAGATTTTCAGTAACAAATATAAATGACAATAAAAATCTGGAAAACTATGTACATCTTAACTGTGTTTAATGTGAATTTAATACCTAGCTAATACCTCCCACCTCCTCCCCTAGTTTTAACTTAATTGTACTTGAGTTGAACTATTGAAAGAGATTCAATTTTGTATCCTTTCATAATTGCCATGGTACCTCACACAGTATAGCTGTTCACAGTATAGCTGTCACTTCACTGACCTCCTGTGTGGTACTTCACACAGTGTAGCTGTTCACAATATAGCTGTCACTTCACTGATCTCGAGTACAGTGTTTCAGTAGATCTTTGATACATGCTTAGACAATATTTTAAACTAACTATGCTGGGGAAGGCAAGTGTATTTATTCTTCTGCTAATGAAGACTAAAATAGGGTCCCTGACTTTAAGGGAAAATATTCAGAGGTAGCAATCAGATACATAAAATACAGGTACCATGCCTATATTATTATATATTTGCATTTGAGTTTTTGTTTTATTTCAGTTAATTCTTAAAACTTGATATACTGAAACCTATCATGGGAAGAGCAGTTGCCAGAGGTTTGATAGGAATGTGGCTTTCATTTCCTTTGTCTAATTAATTGAAAACATTTTTTAGTGCTTAAAATTAGTTCTTTACCTGGTAGGTAAAATCTTTTTAACAGCATTTTTTGGGCTGGACATCTAGTTTGCTAAGTTTAGAAGGACTTTTGAACTAAATATTCTTGGGAAAAAATTTTGTGTGCAGTCATAGCAGGTCCGTCAGATCTTTTTTTTTTTTTTGGAACTGTGTGCCTTTGTCCTCAAAAGTGACTTCTCTTGTCCAGCTCCTTTGTTTTATGAAGGGCATAACTGTGTCCCAGAAAGGTTAAATAATTTGCTAAAGGTCACACATACAGTTAGTAGTGGAATTAGAATAAGAACTCAGATATCAAATTCAGTAACTGGAATGTTTTTTAAACTGCAACATTGATGCTCTCCTTCATAAATGAAGATCGCTTTTATGTGCTTTAACTTGGCTTTCTTTCCATAGTAATTGAGTTTTGCTCTCACACACTTGCATTCTGTTTTTATCAATAAAATCTATCCATGAGCCATTTGACACAGCTCAGGAATATGGTCTATAGTTAAGAAATAGAATGAAGTTTATTGACTTTATGAAAATCATTCTCTTGCTTAGTCCTCATTAGTACCATTTTTTCACCTATTGCTCTGCTCTGAAGTTGTTCCTTGCTATGTTCTTGAAGTCTGAAGGATCTTTACCAACCAGGAAATAGCCAGTTTTAAGGATTGAAAGACTCTTTTTCTTCACTTCGTCAGTTAATCTTTCCAAATGTAGTTTTGCAGATTTGTTGTACAAGAAATTATTTGCCAAGATGTTTTTATTCTATAATGCTAAAAAAAAAATTGAAACTAATAGGCTTATACCTGTAATTGCTGTTGTTTCATGATATACTTAGAAAAATATTTGAAACTTTATTTTTTCATGGTTTTATTCAAATTTTACTTATTAGAGGACATTTTCCTTTAAATTTTCATTGTTTCTGAATTAAGCTAATTTAGCAGTGACTTGAATTTTGAGTCATCTGTGAACCAAGGCACTTAAACCAAACAGTTATCATTTATACTTAGAAGAACTGTTCTCACATCATATAAAGTTCTCTGATCCAGAAGTAGTCATCTCACCTTTAGTCAATTGGATCATTGTATTAGCATTTTATACTACTTTCTAATTACTTCAAAAGTACAATTGAATGTTCAGATGCTGTATACTAATTTGATAAGTTAACATTTAAATGCATATTATTTCAAATTTTTAATATACTTTTTCTGCTTCTAAAACAATGCATTAGTATTTTTTTTCCTTTTAGCAAGCAGTTTTTTACTTCTATAAAAATGTACTTTTTAAAGGATCCAATTGACTTGGAAAAGAATGGCTTTCCTGGTCTTTTTCTTCTTTTTTCTTTCCTTTTTCTGGGGGGTATATTTATAACCCTAAATCTATTACATTTGTTCTTATCTCTGACATGATATTAAAACTAAGGGTATATTTTGAATATAATTACTTTGGTAGGTACTTGATAAGCTTATATTTTAAAATTCATGCCTTATTTCACACCCAGCTTCCAACCATTAAGCATGTCTTTTATATATATATAATACTTATCAATATTCCAAGTATTGAAACATTTTTAAAGGGACTGTTAACAAATCTAGTCACCCATAACTAGACCATGACTGACTTTTCCACAGGGGAAGAAGAGGTGAAGGTTTCGACCATGCCACTGTCAGCCTCTTCCCATTCATTACAACAAGGACAGCAGCCTACAAGTCTCCACACTACTGTGGCCTGACAGCAGAACTGAGAGGAGAGGATTAGACTCTGGGGTGCTTGCATGGGCAACTGGATTTTTGCATGATTCCTTTCTGGTTTTGCATTTAATGTATATACCCAAAGAGCCAATACAAACGTTCCTCATGCCTACAACTAGTGTGTTACCTCATAGTTGCTAAAGTTATTTCTTTAATAGGCCTTTAACATTATTTATTAGCATAATAATTTTGACATTGTTTCTCATGAGTGATATTATTTTTAACTCATACAAATTAACTTGCAGTGCTAATTAAGATCCCAGATGAGATTAGCTAGAATTATTCTTATTTTGGCTCTGTTATTGAAAATATACAAAGGTAATGGTAGTTCCTTGTTTTATTGATTTGTGAAAAATGGTAATATCCTAATCTACTTCTGAAGAATTTGACAATTAAGAAGATAATGTCTATTGGATTCTTTGAACACTTGAGAAGAGAGTATGCACATAAAACCAAATTGGTGGTGTCATTTAATGCTCAGAAGGATGTTGTCAATTGTTTTCAGTCGAATGGATTTATATACTATATTATGCATTATGTGTTTAGAAATTGTTTATGTTCTCTCTCATTTGCACATTTGCACTTTGTTTGAATGGTTAATTATTCGTAGATGGTTAAAAGATAATTATTGTAGCTTAAATGCAGTATAATCTCTTTTCTAATGTACTGCCTAGTATACCAGGAAATGCCTCAAAAACAATTTCAGTTTATTGCTGATTTCTCAGAAACTTGAATATGGGGTAAACATTGTATGTGAGAAGCAACTGTGGTAGTGTAACTTTTTTTAAAAAACAGTCATCTGTGGAATATCTGTTTGGAAATTTCATTCTTTAATAGTTAAAATGTGATAATATGACTGTATTAAAAGATTAAAGTCAAAAGAGATTGGGACTATCCTAACATCAGGCCTATTAAGTTGCAATAGATAACTTTAGTTCATCACAAAAGAATAGTGGAGTATTTTATTAGAACATAATGTGAAGTGATGTTTTTGGTAATACAGAATTTCTTGAAATAGTTTTAAAACGGATAATGAAATAAACTGAACTCAGTTCTGAGCAGTGAACAAAAGCTGATTCAGACAGCAGGATCATATTCTGCCTAAATTAGGCATTCCTGGAAAAGAAGGGGAAGTCAGATGTCCTCTTGAGATTTAAAAAAAACAGTTATGATAGGTGCTATATGTTAATTTGTTAAAAATATTACAGGGATGATGTGAATACTGAAAAAAGTGTGGGGATTTGAAATAATTTTTAAAACATCTTTAATAGGAGATATTTGATGTCATATTTGAGTTAGTTTTCAAGGTTTCCTTTCTGTATAAAACCTTGTTACTTTCTATTAGATATTATGCAACAAATTAAATGGCTTTGATGTGAGTTAGAGTGGAGTAAACTAAAATCTGTGTTTAGATATCTTTAGATTTGGATAATTGAGGGTGCAGAAAAAGCCAGTTATCTAGTTATTTAAATTATTTTTTGTAAAATTCAGTAGATCAATCTCTAATTTCTGTGTAGAATTCATTTTAGGACAAGATTGTAAGAAATTAGAAATAAAATATTGTAGACATTAAATATCAGCCTTTTAGCTTTACTTAACTTCATTATGGTTTTTGTTTTTACTGTAAAGGCCAAGACTTCCACTCTGGTGGTAAGGCTCCTAGGCTTTGTTAATGAACTCTGGCTCCCTATAATGATGCTTACCAGCTCATAAGCTTTCTCTCGCTCTCATTGCAAAGTCTTCATCTCTTGGGATCTTCTTAGAAAGCCATAAGCAGGTGAATAGCTCCTATTTATTCACTTCTCGTTTGCTCAGACTTGCCAGAGCCCTGAATAAAATCCCAAAACTGTCCTCCTGCCTGCTTCTCTTCCCTTCCTACTTCTCGGGACACCATAAATCAGGAAAATGCTTCTTGGGTAATTAGGTTTCAACATATTTTTTTTATATAGAATGGCTAAAGGTTATTCTTTAGCTAACTTTGTAATTCCTAGTCCTTATAACCTAAGTATAATAAACCTTACCTTTTTTGTTTACTTAATAGTTTGTATAATATGGTTTTAAAAAACTAAAGTACACTGGCGTACAGAAAAAAATTACACAGCGCATACAAGAAAGCACCACTTCACAGAACAAACAAATTGATGACATCAGATGATGAATTTGAATCTTATAAAAAGCTTCAAGTTAGGTTTTGATATATTCCTGCATGATTGATCTCATACACAAGGAAAATTTTATATGCTTTTACATCCTTAACTTTTTTAAGTGACTTGTCTTTTCCTTAAAACAGGAAATTTTTTACCTGGAGTCCATAACTCTTTGAAATTACATGCAATGTGGGTTTGTGTGTATGTGCACATGTACATTTGCATCTGGGGAAAAGATCCATAGTATTAAATTTGTGAAGACTTTGGTCCCACACCTACAAAAAAAGAAAAAAAGGTTGAGAACTGCTGCCTTGAGATGTTTTCAGTGCCACTGTAGGAAACGGAGTCCTGGACAGAATCATTTGAGTGCTATGTTTAATGTCAAGTGCATCTTTGCTCTGTTTTCTTAAAGATTTCATTAGAAAATATTTTTGATTAATAATGATTTCCTTTTCATTCTGTTGCATTTTTTTCCAGGTGGTGCTTTGGTATACATCCCCTTATTTCAACAAAGCGTTAATTAAATATTTGAGTACCCATTCTGTGTAGTGCCCTGAGCTAGGTCTTAAGGGATACAAGGTTGAATAAAATACCCTGTTGTCAGGGATAACAGTCTAGTAACAATTTGTCAGTAGTGTCAGCTCTTTGATATATTTTAACCACAAGAGTAGCCATAACAGTCCAGACTTATTTCATTATTTCCCTCAATAATCTATCAGTGACAAGAGATATTAAATACCTATACTGAAACATTTAAAATAAATCATAATTTGAGGGGGTGAAAAAGTCTTAATTGGGAAGGCATACATTCATTTTTCTCAATCGTGTATGGATGCTCATGATTCTTACTCCTTATTGAGTCTGCTGGGAAATAAGAATTTTCTATATTTATGTTCTTGTAAATGAAAACTACTTTAATGCATTTTGTCTCTGCGCATTTCTATTGGCATGTCTTCTATTTGTATGGTATTCTGTGCATCTTCAAGATTACCAGAGCTCTTTACTGTGACACAGGTCCTTAGACATATGCTCCCACTGAGGGATTACCTCACAATGCCAAAAGAGAAAAGAGAAGATTGCAGGTACATTGAAATCTTAAAAAATGAAGGTTACCAATCTTCCATTATATAAACTGGAAGACATTTTATCCTATATTGAGTTTGAAAGGTTTTGAATTTTTTTGTTCCTTTGATCATGAAGTTTACCATAGCTGCATAATTGGATTTGAGAGATGGGTATCAGTACAATTGAAAATACAATAACTTTTAAGAAACTATCTTATACAGAGGTGATAACTCCAGACAGTGATATCCTGTGTATTTTATAAAATACAGCCAAAATGAGTAAGTGCCACGGATATGGTTGCAGTAATCACTGACTACTTATTTAAGACAGTTGGCAGCAAAGAGGAGGAGAAAAGCAAAACGCTAACTATATGAATGATAGATCTTAGAAAGTACTGCTTTAAGAGAAGGGAGAGACTTAAATGTTTAAAGGCAGAACAGATAGAGCCGATTGAGAGGAAAATACTAACAGTGCAAAAGAGGAGATAGGTCAGTCCGTTAAGATAGCTGATTTCTTCAGATGATAAGAGAAGCTGCTAAGATGAGGTTGTCGGTTTAGCTTTAGAGAGGTGAAATATATCTTCCTCTGTGATTTTTAAGATCAATAAAAGATCCAGGAAAGAGAAAGTGGTATTAAAGAAAAGGATAATATGTGAAGGGGCTCATTTAATATCAGTAGTTTTTAGAATGCATTGTTATTTAAGAATGGGGGTGAGAGAGTAGTTGGAATCCTGTGAAGAAAGGAGATTTTAAAAATCTGTGAAATTAAGCCTAGGAGTATATTCAAAAGAAATTTAAAGAGATGTTGAGTAAAGAAAAGGGTCAAATTTTTAAATGTTACAGTCCAGATATGTATGTTTTTATGTTCCTTTGGTTCAGCAAAAAGCATCTGAAGTGGAAAAAGCAAATATTGAGAGTTTGGTTAGAAAGTGAAGAGGACAGAGAAATAGGGCATTAAAAAAGACAGTAATCAAATGTTTAGTCTATGGTCAGAAATAGGGAAGAGTCCATTGAGGCAGGAAAGAACCAGTGATATATGTGATGTTGAATGGAGTTCAGAGATTTTAGATATTGATGAGTTCAAAGAACAGATAGACTATTGTTAAGGAATTAAGGAGATTGTGGTCAGTATGATCACCACTCAATGCTGAATGATGAGAGATCCACAGAAAGGAGAGTAGGTCTAACGTTAGGGTTGGGGGTCAAGAAGGAGGCTAAGAGGAGGAGGTGGTATGTAAGTAAGAATAGTAGAAAATATGGTATTACTTGGTGAATCCTGGGCCAGCTTACCTGTAAAGAAAAAATGATCCGAAGGAAAACTGCAATGGAACAAACATTCTTTCCACAAAAACTCAGTAGAAAGACATGGAAGCAGAATGGGGAAGGCCTAGGAAAAAACAGAATTGGGGAGCAGATGTACTCCGGTTTGAGTGCCTCCTTCTCCCTTATAAGGTTCCGGGTTCAATCCTCAGTACCTCCTTAAAAAACAAAACAAAACACAGATTTGAAACAGGACAGGTGTAAGTAAGACCAGAGTGTGAGAGATTGGTGGAAATGTTAATTGCATTGTGAAAGTTTTAGACAGAGAGGGAGTAGGTATGGACTCTGATGAGTTAAAGAGTCCATATTACAGGTATGTGCTAGCTTCTCCCAAGTTCACATACAAACTGGAAAGACTGAGTTTTCTACCTACATTGTGAAAGTCTCTTTTCTTATTTAATTGGACTAGGCCACTGTGCTTTATTTTTATAGGAAATAGAATTTAAAAGCAGTAGATTAGTGAAAAGTAGAGAAGAGAGAAATTAAGAATTTTATCATAACAGTGTATAAAAATATTTTAGCAGTTTTCCCAATAAGAGAATTCATTGTGTGCATAGATTTGAAGCTACATATTATTGGCCTAACTTTATGGTCTTTTACCTATTGAATACTTAGGATATGACTTCTAGGAAAATTGCTGACAGTAATGTGGAACAGGGGTAGAGATACATGTATTTATTTTTCTTTTTTCCTCCTTTTTCAGTTAGCAGCAAAAGTCCCTAGTTTGGAAGCAACCTGAGTTTTTTTAACAGTAAAATATTTTTAAACTCACTGGACTTGTTTCCATATATGTCAACTAAGATATCAGTTGTGACATTTAAGGAAGATAATGCTTTGTATAAATCGTTGCTTAAGGACACTATATTTGTGAAACCATGCTGATAGGTTAAGAAATGACTGCTCCTTGGATCTTCATACTGCCTCTGATTTGCTGCCATGAGTATTATTTTTAGGAACCTTTCTATTTCTGGTCACACCAGCTTTTTATCAGGAGCTATTTCCAAAGAATCAAACTGAGAAATCAAGCAAGACTCATTAAGGAGAATCCACTGTTTCATGGCCTTCTAGAGAGTCTGTCCTGGATTTGAATTCTATAAATTGATCTAATTTGCACCTGTTAGGTACATGGAACTGAAGGGAAGCCTGTATTTAAGCTATTTGAGAATTGGACTAAAGTATGCAGAAGTTCCATGAAGTAGCTTAAAACTGTCAAACTTGAAAACCAGTCCATTTTCTCCAGGGTCGTCCAGACAACACTTCCTAAGGCAACTATCGATGTTACTGTGTGTTACTAGCCCACTTAACATACTTTTATTCTAAAGGTCCCTGGAAGCTCCAAAATGACCCTGGAACATACTTGCTGTATAACAGTTTTTTTGTTCCAGCTTCTGTTTGGTACTCAGACCTACTACTATGCTCCGTTACAAGGCTGCAAAAGATTTTTTCCCCCATATACTGTAATTTATACAGCCTTTAAAGCACCTAATACCTTTTAAAAAATTATCTCAATGTTAAAATAGTAGAATAAACAACCCATTCTATAGCTGTTAGAATTTGATCTCTTGTTGAAGTTATGTGGTAATACCAGCATCTAGATTCAGTATTTTAGCAGTAAGCTGAAAGGCAAAAAATATTTCATATTTCTGCACTTTTCATCTCAGTTTGTGGGTCAAGGAACTTTTATACTTTCCCCTTCAAGGGATAGGGGACAGAGGCAAGGAGCTTTAAATGATCTAATTCAACAAGATTTTATCACAGGAAATTGCATAATTTATTAATAGTTCTGAGTCTTTTACATGTTGATATCATTTTTGGTGTCTTTTCTCTGTACTAGAGGGAAGAAAGTATGAGTTTTGATTTTTAAATTTAATTTTTCTTTATTTTGAGGGTTTTATAATCCAGGAGACTAATGCAGATATTATGAGTTGTCATGATCTTGGGGACCATTCTGCCATGTACTGATATGTTAAAAAGTACTATAATAGGAACTAGATTGGCCATTGCTGTAAAGCCCCTTAGAATACTGCTTTCCTAAATAGGTAAAAATTTTTGAAATAGTCCTTTACAGAAAGGACACCTAGTTAACTTTACGTCAGAAAGGATTTGCACCTCAAAGGTAAATTAAGCCCAGTTTTCTTATGTGTGTGAGGCTAAATAGGAGTCTCCGTATGTGTGAGTGGTTTTGTGTATAATACTCTTCAAATAATTCTGCCACTTAGTGAATGTAGCAGAGAAAAAGTCTGAGGCCATGTCTCTATGACTTTTTAAAAATATATTTTTATTTATTTTTTAAAAGCTATTTGGATTACATAAAATGTTACATTAAAAATATAAGGGATTCCCATATGCCCCACTCCCCATACCTGCCACTTTTCCCCATTTTTTTTTTTTAAAAGATTTATTTATTTATTTAATTTCCCCCCCTCCCCTGGTTGTCTGTTCTTGGTGTCTATTTGCTGCGTCTTGTTTCTTTGTCCGCTTCTGTTGTCGTCAGCAGCACGGGAAGTGTGGGCGGCGCCATTCCTGGGCAGGCTGCACTTTCTTTTCACGCTGGGCGGCTTTCCTCACGGGCGCACTCCTTGCGCGTGGGGCTCCCCCACGCAGGGGACACCCTTGCGTGGCACGACACTCCTTGCGCGCATCAGCACTGCGCATGGGCCAGCTCCACACGGGTCAAGGAGGCCCGGGGTTTGAACCGCGGACCTCCCATATGGTAGACGGACGCCCTAACCACTGGGCCAAAGTCCGTTTCCCAACTTTTCCCGATTTTAACAGCTTCTTTCATTAGTGTGGTACATTCATTGCAATTGATGATCACATTTTGGAGCATTGCCACTAAGCATGGATTATAGTTTACATTGTTGTTTACACACTCTCCCACTCAATTCTTTAGATTATGGCAGGATATATAATGGCCTGTATATGTCATTGCAGTGTCATTCAGGACAGTTCCAAGTCCAGAAAATGTCCCCATATTACACCTTTTCCCCTCTCCCTGCCTTTAGCACCTCCAGTGGCCACTGCTTCCACATCAATGATATAATTTCTTCCGTTGTTAGAATCCCAATAAGTCTATAGTAGAATACCAGTAAATCCACTCTAATCTATATTTATTTCCCCAATCCTGAGGATTCTGGGATGATGATGCCCACTCCACCTCTAATTGAGAGGGACTTCGATCCCATATAGCAGATGAGTGCAACTTGCAGTTATAGATTCTTAGCTCAGAGACAGTTCACCAGTCTCATAATCTATGACTTTTCATGTGTTTATTTGGTTCCTGCTTTGTTCTGATTAATTAATATGTTCAGGCTCGATGCTTTATTTATATACTGTCTTTCTCTAAAAAATATATTTTTTAAGAAAACATAGATTCTATTTAAAAGTCATGAGGTTACAATACTGGTATCCACTTCACCCTGGTCGTGTTTTTATCTGAACAGATATTTTCCTAACTTTATTCTCGCTAGTGCCACTCTCACTACTGAGAATACTCATCCATGTCACGGTCCTTGGGAAAACCTAAGGAAAGGATAATTTTAAAAAGATTTGTGTTTGAATCATGAAATTTCAGAGCTGTGATAGACATAGTTTTAACAGTTTGCCTTTTAAAGGAAAGATAATGATAATGATAAGATTCAGAAAGATTGTGATTTGTCCATTGTTATATTCTAAAAGCAGTTTAAAATTCTGTTAGCCCTCACAGTCTGTATTTGCTTCCATATACGTAATCCAGGAGGAAAAATACTTCCAAGATTTAGGCTGTATCTCTTTTCCAAACTTTGTTGTGCCTTGTAGTTTAGTTATTATAGTACTTCTCTCACATCAAGGACTTTAAACTGTGAATATCAGTATAAATAATGAGTTGAAGGCATTCAAAATGTTCGTCTACTGGCAACTATTATCATAGATTCTGTAAGTTATCAGATCAGCCTGGTGCTAAATATGATCCAGTGATCTTGGAGTAATTTTAGGAGGGAACCTTGAAGGTACCCTTAATGCAGACTTAAAATAATTTCATAATTACCCACATCAGAAGTAGACTAATGAGTAAAATGGATGGAATTCAGTTTCCAATACTTGAGAATTTTTTCTGCATTGCTAAAAAGCATTTAAGGACCAGCATGCAAGATCACTAGACCAGTGGCATCACTATTACAGAACAGCAACAAAAATCTTATAATAAATAGTACCAAGATATACTGGCCCACATTGAAGATGTGATCACAGGTTCATCTTTGAAGAAGAGCTCCTACTCCATGCCCAACATGTAAAGTGATAGAATATCTGCTAATTTTTTTTTCAATCAAGAGAGTTGTTTTCAGCATAATGAAACAGGTAAAGTTCCACAGGGATTTGAAGGTGTTAATCACCATCTCCAAGAAATGCAAGGAAACTGACTGCAATCAACTTTTGTAGCCTAGTACTGTTTATGGTGAGATCTTGTCCCAAGGTCTCTATTAGCCTTACCCTCTTTCAGCCTTGCATCCTGAAACAGTGTTTCTACAGAGCAGAACGTAGTGACCTGGAATCTGTGATTTTTAAAGCATTGTCATTTTATATGTTGGCATTCGCAAGAAGTCTGACATCTGTGAGACTTATAATTTGAATACACAGGTAAAGAAAAGAAAGTTCTGGATGACAATTTCATCAACTGAATAGGAAGGTTTCCCATTGACCTTAAACGGAGTCTTGGATTACATACAATAGATCCACTTATTGTTCTCTATTAAAAATATAAATTATTAAAATTTATGATTATGGATTGCTGATATGCCTATCTCACCCTCTCCACATTTAGACTAATCTTTTTACTTCTAATCTGTTAACATTCATTTATTAACCTAACTAGTCTTTTCCTAGTCCCAGACAAGTATAACATACCTTGAGTTTTAGTCTAGTCAGCACTGTTAGGTGTAAACTCCCAAGACCACACCTATGCTTTAAATGCTTAATGATTATTTAATTGGAATGAAGTATGTTACTAAAATAAGCCAGGATCTTAAATAACTTCCAAACAAATACACACAGCCCTGCAACCTGCTTTATAACACGCTTTCAGGTTTTAATTCTTCACCGCTGTAAGTCTTCTCATTCTGATAGTTTGTGCTTACCCATCTACCATTTCTTTTTCTTTCTTTGGCTAAAGAAGAAACCATTTCTTTCTCTGTGTAACTTACCACAATTAGAGAAGTCACAACTAGATCTTAATGTGAATTCTGTTGTGGATCCCTGATAAGTCTGAATTTTCCTTTTTTAAAGGAGTGAGCTCTCCCCCCATCAGACCGCTCTGTGTTTACTCAACAGTTTCTGTGCTCGATTACCAGATTCATCATACATACTCTTTGTATCCCTAGTAAACATTTTGCTAGCCTTTCAGCTTTTTTTCCCAAACTGGTTTTTGCGTTTTAGTCACCATATTCTTTTTTCCCCCTTATTTCTCTTATAATTCAAAACAGTACATTGAAACAGAAAACGTAGTCTGGGTTTTGGAGTAGATTGAAGATCAACCACTGTACTGTTAAATGTTGAGTTAATTAAAGATTTTGACATTATTAGACTTGGCATTACTCATTCTCCCAACTGCTAAGGCGACTTTAGCTCTTTTAATTTTTTTTTTAAATTTATTTATTTCTCTCCCCTTCGCCCCTCCCCCCGTTGTCTACTGTCTGTGTCCATTTGCTTTGTGTTCTTCTGTGTCTGCTTGCATTATTCAGTGGCACTGGGAAACTACATCTTTTTTGTTGTGTCATCTTACTGTGTCCACACTCTCCAAGAGTGTGGTGCCACTCTTGGGTGGGCTGTGCTTTTTTGCACGGGGCAGCTCTTCTTGTAGGGCGCACAACTTGCGTGTGGGGCACCCCTGTGTGGGGGTGCCCCTGCGTGGCATGGCACTCCTTGTGCACAGCAGCACTGTGCATGGGCCAGCTTACCACATGGGTCAAGAGCCCTGGGGATCAAAACCTGGACCCTCCATATGGTAGGTGGACGTCTATCAGTTGAGTCACATCTACTTCCCTCTAGCTCTTTTAAAATTCACTTACCACTTACCATGTGGTTAAAATTCAAAGCTTTTTTTAAAAAGTGTGATTTTTAATAAAATTAAGAATTAATTTTTTGCTAAAGCATTACTTTTAATTTAGTATAAAGCTGAATTTATATAGGAAATTGTGGAATAAGAATTGTAGTTTCTGATTTATATTTGAGAATGTATTCCTCTGATCTTCCTTTCTTTCCTGCCTTCCTTCCTACACAGTAAGACTCAATACTGACTGAGAATTGATTCTGCCAAGACTATCTAGCAGCCTTTGTTCGAGATAGAATTATAATAAATTACAGCAATGATGAACACTCAAATGTATATTTAAAATTCTTTCTAAACTAGGGCCCCTTCATGGTCTGGTGGTGAGCGCATAGGCCTCTAAATTCATCAGGTCTTTTGAAATGCTGTCTTCCACAAAAATCTCACCTTTAGTAGATATAGAAAGGATGCCTTCTTATTAGGAGTAATTATTTCTAAATTGAGACAACACTAGAAAAGTAGAATTTAAAAAATTTTTATTTTCCCTGGTATGTGAATAAATAATGAGGAAAAAAGTAGAACAGTCTTACTTTTTAGTCATACATTACGCATAGCTAAAATAGTTAATTTTCAGAATATGCATGTTTGTTTTGAAAACATTTGTTTTTAAAGAATCTTAAAACCTTAATTTCTTGGCGTGGGTAACTAGAACAATGAAAAAGAACTTAGGAAGATATGTGCTTGGTCTGTGGATTGTAAATGTTCATCACCATGGCTGCACCTTTATCTCTTTCATTTAGTTTCAGTGTAAAATGATGTTACTTCATTTCCTGAAATAACCTTTTTTCCTGAAATTGAAGAAATAAAGTAAGTGTTTTAATGCCTAAAAAGATAGTTTTTAAAAAATGAAATTCATATCTGAGTTACAACAAATTTGTCAAGTAAAATCCTTTTTCAGAAAAATGGGTAATTACAGTCTTCTCATTTGAGCTTTATGTGACTTTGATTTTATTTTTAAAGCTATTGGGTATTTCTGCTAAAACTACTTTTTTCCCCTTTATTTATGTATTTATTTTTTTGAGGTACCAGGTGCAGGGATTGAACCTAGAACTTCACAGGTGGAAAACCAACACTCAACCACTGAGCCACATTGGCTCCCCTGAGTTGCCTTTTTCAATTGTTTGCTTTTTTTTTTTTAAGGAGGCACCAGGAACTGAACCTGGACCTCCCACATGGGAAGCAGGTACTGTACTGCTTGAGCCACATCCACTCCCCTATGTGACTTTGGTTTAAATCCTTAAGATAATTCCGTGCATCAAGTTAGGAGCCATATTGCCAAAAACAGATGAGATTGACCAACCTTAATTATTGAAATAAAAGTGGGTTGTATAATCAACTGCAGTAAACAACTTGGATTTGGTGTTTTAAATAACATTTAGAAAATTTGGTAATCTCTTTATTTGGAAAATTATGAACATCAGTATTCTTTGGAATTTCATAAAGGGATTTGCTGCATATGCAGCATAATACTTTGGTGTGAATGCAATCCTGAAAAGAAACATCTACCCCCATTAAAATATTTTATTGGCAGTGAGCAAGTAAAAGTTATCACTGACTGTTTGGGACAGCCAGCCTCCAGAGATCTAAAGAAATAAAAAAACAGCAGAACAGCATGGATTTTAGGAGACTGCTGGAGAATGTTACAGCACCAAGCTCCAGAGAAAATAGTATAGAGTAGACATTCAGTAAATGTTTGTTGAATGAAAACTGATGGTTGAGAAAGTGATACTCTTAATTGCTTCTGGAGGCCTACAAAATGTGGATCTGCTTTTTGTTGCAGCTGGACTTTTGGAAGCATTTGATTGGATTCATTTGCACATGAGTTATAATTTACCTCTTGGTTCTATTGTGGCATTCAACAGTAAGGTTCTCGCTCCTGCCCGTCCCGCCCCCCTTCCTTTTCTCTTCTCCCCTTTACTTCTAAGTCAGTTCTTGACTTTTCCTTATTTTCCCAGTTCCCCCCACATTTTTAATTTTACCTAACACTTTTTTTTTACCATCCCATTCCTCATTTATGTTATTCACAAATCTCTATATTAAAATATCAATAAGTATCTCCCCTAAACAAACACACATATGCCATGTAGAAGTCCTCTGGAATACCTGCTTTTTCAGAACTCTTTATGTGTGCTGCTGAGCTGTTCTGGGAATTTTTCTCAGTAGGAGGTTTTTTGGGCAACTTGTAACTATCAAAAACAAATGTTTCTCTTGGGTAAACCAAAATCTTATCTTTTGCCCATTTGTCCCTCTTGAGTATAATTTGTCAGATATATGAAGGCAATTATCAATTGTCTAGTGGTAGATCAAACATCCCAATTTCTTCCAACCATTCTATATTTAACATGATTTCAAGTTCTCTCTAGTCTATTTCTCCATGTATTTTGATTTGACAATACCATTCTTAAATTCACACTTGAATATGATAATCTAGATATGATCAGATAATTGTAGGACATAGTAGACCTTTTTCGTTAAAACTTTTTTTATTACTAATATTTGTATATTCTTTTAAAGTTTACAGAGCCTTTTTATAAAAGTATCCTGAGGGGTAGGTATTATCTCCATTTTATAAGTAAGGAAACTAATCCTCATGATGGTATTTGTGATTTGCCCAAGGTCATACTGTTGATAATTTAGACATTGCACATCTGTTAACATATTCTCAGTGTTACCATTTTAGAAATTCCATACCCAGTTGTCCTATCAAATATTATGAGCCTATTAAGTAAAACAACTAGACCTTTTCCAACCATATTACTACTGGTTGATTAGATCTCATCAATCCTGCATTTTCCTAATGTATTTTTAAAAATCTGAATGTATACCTGTTAAATTTTATATGTTTGGATTTTGTGTAGAGTGTGCTTTATTTGTATATCATCTTATAAGTTCATTTTTTAAAAGACTGTATAATTATAAAGTATAGATAAATGTTATTACTGATGTTAATATTTATGTTGTTAAGAATAGACTTTACAATCTTATCCCAAAGAGTACCATCAGAGAACTTAATAGAACTGCTGAATTCAAGATATAATATACTTTTGCATTCTAAGACGTCTATTCATAGAATGCATTCTTTTTTTAATGCATTTTGGCTTTCATTGATCTCTTTTCCATCCTTTTGATGGGCCTGATGTGTTAGTGGCATGGGGATGGAAACTAGCTGCAAAGTCTGTAAGTTTGGGCAGGCAGCAGAAGAGGAGAGAAAGTAGACCAAGGGATGATAGGGGGAGGACGTTCCAGTGGAAAACAGTTGTCAGGAGAAGTTGCACCTCTTACTACTTGTTCAATTTCAAGGTTAATGAAGTTTGATTTCCTGTATATTTCACATTGGAAAAGTACTAAGGTCTTAACTAAAACACTACCTATTATTTCCTGTGCAAAATATCCCCAAATGCAAGTGGATAGAGCAGTAGCTGAGAAACCTATCATATTCATTTCTAAAGAAATCACCAAGCCCCTAATCTGTTCCAGAATTTTCCCAAAAACTTTTGGGCGCTGCCATTTCCTGTTTGTTGCACTTAGCAATTGTTTTGTGATCACATCTTTAATACTCTGGGATATAATTTGCTTTATTCCTAGCTATTTAAACTCATTTAAATTGATTAGATATACTCTTTTAATGTCTTTGTGTGTCTCAACCTTTCCGATTTGAGGGTTGTATTCTTTATAAAGAATGTGGAAGGAAGCAAAATGAAGATGGAATTACTTACATATCTTTGCCTTCTCCCTCACTTTCTTGACATGTGTGGTGGCCTTTCCTAACCGTTGTTTTCCTTATTCCAAACATAACTTTTTCTTGCCTTCAGCATTTTTTTTTTACAATCCTCAGAGCACTGTGGACTTCTGATTTTAATTCTCAACGATTAGGATACTCTTACATACAGGTAGGTTATACACCTTCATCCATCTTTTCTAAACTTTGTTTTCAAAACTAATCCCATCAGATTCTCCCTGTGCAACAACTGGTTTCTTTAGATTTCTCCCATTTTCTTTTCCTTACTGAATTATTTATTGTATAATCAGAATGTCATGTTTTAGCATCTTTTGTGGCCTGTGAATGTAGATGCCTTAGAGCCATAGTATTACCCTCACCTATCCTTCTTCTGAACTTTTTAAAAAATTCTTTTTAATATGGAAGTAAATTTTCAGGGTTGTTCATTTAGGAAACATGGAGTACCTACTGAGGTTCAGGTACTGTTCACTGTATACAGAAACTGTTACATCAGGGCCCTTTTTCTAGAGGAGCTTACAGTCTAGTAGAAAAAAAATTGACATGTAAACAAATGATTGCAGTACCTGTAGTAATTGCAAAAAACTAAGCCAGGATACCTATTATCCCAGAATACAAGTTTAGTTCCCATTTCTTGCTTCTGTAAATCCTGGCACATACTCCTAGGGTTTCTACTTTCACAAGAACCAACCAGTTCTTTGTTGGTCAGAATTAAGTCCAGACTTAAGACTTCCTGCTTGTTTCTTCTACCTTGGAAAAGAGATGATCAAAAAGGGAAATTATCAGTGCTGTTTTTTCTTCACTTGAATGCTTTTCTCTTAACTTCTAATCTCAAATTTTGCAGATTACTTAAATTGGATTTTCTGCTCCTCACGTTCAGCTTTGTTGCTTGTATATTCTGGTTCAGGTTCCATCTGATTCAGTCTGATACTTCTAAGAATGTATATATCCTTTTGCATTAAATTTTAAATTTACATTTTGCTCATTCTATATATAGTTTTATACATAGACATCTTTTCATAAGTGTTTTTCCCTGGTTTTTTTTTTTTTCTTACTATCTGCTTCTAGTGGCCACTCTTTTCTGAGCCTTCATAAAACAGTAATCTAAGTCTTTTCCTTGTTCTCATTAGATAATCTGATTCCCCTCCCAAACAGATTTTTATAGTTCCTTATAGGAGCATTCTAGAAGAGAAAAGTGCACATTGTGCGGAATACATCTATTTACCTTTTGAAATGTTCCTACTATATTGTATGAGTTCCCAGCTTTTGGTGCCCTCTATTCTGTGTGGAATGCCCTTTACTTCTTTTGTGTCAGCTTTACTGCCTCTGTTACTTTTCTAGTCACCATTTATCCTACATGCAGGATGGCAGCATTATTCACTTCCCTGCCATAGGGCTTTTTTCATGCTAGAATAGCACTTATCACATATTGCATGCACTTAAACATCTTTGCCCTCCCCTTTTTAGCCCACAAGTCCTGCCAAGAGAAGGACTGCTTTGGTGGCAAGAACAAATGCTTTGGAATCAGACTGGGTTTGCTTATTGACACTTTTTTTAAACTACATAGCCTTAGGAAAATACTTTAAAGTAGTAGAGTTCACTCAACTTCCTCATTTGTAAAATGAAGCTTCTGGCTACCTCATTGATTGTTGTACTAAAGTAATGAAATTCATAAAGTGCATAGTGAGTAATGAATAGTGTCTAGAGTAGAAAAATGGGTAGAATAGATCTTGTAGACAGTTCACTATCTTGTACACTGAGTGTCTGTATTATAGCTATCTAAAAATCATTCCTTATTTAAACAATTTAAATGCATTGAACTTAAAAAATGATATTTGCTTGTGTTTTGGCATCTGAAACACTATTAAAAACATATCTTTGTTGTTCATTTCCTTTAGGTTACATGCAGAGAAGTCATTTGGACCCCAAAGCTTAACTTACTATAGCTTCCAGAAAGATTTGCATCCTTTTGGACAGAAACATTTGTTCATAGCATTATGCAAATAAAAGTTAAACAGGTTTTGTGTTTAGAGTGACTTTCTAGTTCCTCTTAAGTCAGACCTTTGAGTCAAGAGATATTTGCAGCATCTAAAGTTTCTCAGATAATGAACTGCATGCTGAGGAACATACAAAATATCCCCTTCTGGACCTTTCAGTGGGGTAGTGAGAGATAAGATAGGAATACATATGATAAACAGTAACTACAATAGATAACACCAAACAGCATACAGTTTGTTGCCAAATTAGTGTGGTTCAGGCCATAAGTACTGTCATCTAGAATGATCTCAGTGGAAGAGAAAAGACAAGACTTGGAAGATTGAGTACTGTTTGGTAGAAGAGATAGGGAAGTATTCTAGACAGAATGGCAGGAAGTCAAGACAATATCCAGAAAGCACAAACCATATTTTTAGGTCATTTTTATTTCCTTCTACTTGTGGGAATAAAATTTGATGATTTTGCTGTTGATTTATTCAAGTTTTCCTGTTTTGTACAGAACTCTTTCATTTGAGTTCTTAAATTTTTTATTTAGTCTAAACTCCACTTTCAGCTTTATTAAACACGGAAGATTTTTCTGTGCCCCAGTAAATCTGCTCTGTGGTACCTATCTTACTTTAGACATAATCCTAGAAATTTGAGTGTAAACTCTATTTGTTTAAGTAGAATAACATTTTCCATAACTATCTGGTTTTATGATGTTTGTCTGGAAGAGTTTATTCACAAAAGTCATTTTTCTTGGCATATTTTAGTAAATTGAAATGCTTTTTGTGGCTGTCCTAAAATATTGCACATCTTTATTATAATGGCACTCTTTTAAATTCAAATATGAGAAATTTCATCTTCTCTTTAAAGTTTGGTTTAACATATAGGACAAGCATAATTTGAGATACTTAAAGATATGTTTTGAAGATTTGAGCAACTTCAGTCTTTCTTAAAATCATATGCTAATAATTAGAGTTGGACTTCATCCCAAAACTAATGGGGAGGGGAGTATGGGGAAGGTGCAATAGTTGGGCACTCTGTGTCCATCTAAAAATGCATGAAGATTTAAAAGTAGCCCTCTGAAACTGACATAGGAGTAAACATAATGGGAACTAAGTTTTAGATGCGCAGCCACTTATACTAAGAAAGATTTGTTTAAGGAGGTAACCTAACCACCAGAACCTCTCATTTTGAATTAAAAGGACAACAGTGAAGGGAAAATAGAAACTTTCTAGAAAAACAAGACCAGGCTGCAGATTGAGGCTGCTGGGAGTAATTATTAGGTAAGGGTTAAAAACTGAAGAGCAGGATAAACTCTTTTCAGGATGTTTTTATGATTGGGATTCTCAACAGCTGCTCCTCAGTTGGGCTGTCTGTCCACTATCAGAGAGCAATTTCACCTGAAATATGAGGTCTCTGGCCCCAGTCAAGAATGGAGTAAATTGAGGATGAGGGCTGAAAGTGTGAGCCAGCTGACTCTACCCAAACATGAAAACTAGAGAAATGGGTAGATTTGTGAATTTAGTTGTATCAAGCTGGTTTAATAAGGCCCATGTTTTTATTGTTTAATGAAGAAACCTTGAGGAAGGGGTACCAAAGGAAGGTAGAAGCTAGAATTCCAAAATGAGACAAAATTCTGATTTGGTGGCACGAAGTATATTAAAGGAAACAAATACTTGAAATAGCCTTTTGCTTTAGGGTTGCTCTTAAGTGTGTTTTATCCCACCATGTTGTCCTTGTACATAGATGTTTAATGTTTTCAGTCTTAGCAGCAGGTTGTATTTTTCAAGTGACATCTCACATGGTACCCTGATGTGTATAGAAGAAATCAAGATGGGAAGGATGGGTTGTCTTAGTGCCCCTCAGTTTCTACCCTGGTGACTCGGGAGACAATTTTATAGTTTGTGAAACCAGTTTGAAAATAATTACTTCATGCGAAGATTATATGCAAAACGGAGTAACTCATTGACTTGTTACTTAGGACAACTTAGTGTAAGAAGCAAGTTTGCCCACATTTTGATATTTATACTTTTGCATTTCATAGTGATTAACACACGGTAGTTAATTTGAAGAATGAAAAAGAAACTCACTGGTGGCTGTGATGCTGTGTGCTCTTGCCTGGCCCATTCATCTGTTTCTGCTTTATGATTTTCTATGAAAGGTCTGCTGTCCGAACACAGCTTAATTCTATCTTGTAATAAAGCCATTGCTTATAAAATAGGCTTTTTAAAAAAATGCATATTTATTTATTTCTCCCCACCGCCTTGTTGTTTGCACTTGCTCTGTGCTCTGTCTTTAAAAGGCACCGGGAACTGAACCTGGAACCTCTGATGTGGGATGGAGGCACCTAATCGCTTGAGCCACCTCCATTCCTTGCTTTGTTCTATGTCTCATTATGTTTTTTCTTCTTCTCTCTCTTGTTGCATCATCTTGCCGCATCATCTTGCCGCACCTGCCCATCACATCTGCTTGCTGTATTGCTTGTTTCTTTTAGGAGACACCAGGAACCTCTGGTCCCTGCTTTGTTGTATCTCTCATTATGTTTTTCTTCCTGTGTCTCTTGTTGCGTCATCTTGTTGTGTCAGCTTGCTGGGCCTGCCCATCATGCCAGCTCACTGTCTTCTTTAGGAGGTACTGGGAACTGAACCATGGACCTCCCATGTGGTAGGCAGGAGCTCACTTGTCTGAACCACATCTGCTTCCCTGGGCCTTTCTCTGTACTTTGTAAATGTTCTAGTCCAGTGTTTTGTAGAAATAGCAAAGATAGTTTCAATCTCTTGAGGTTTTCAGGTTTAAGGGGTCTACATTCTGAATTGTTCACCTACCAGCATATTCTCACATGCGTTCCTCACTTACCTCTCTTTTTACTAAACTTTTGTAACACTTATTAATCATTTAAACCCTGTGACATTTCCTCTATTGCTTTTTTAGATTATAATTGTTGAGCTTTTCACGTACTTGTATTGTCTCACCATCTACACAATAAGCTCTTTGAGAACAGGGGTGATGGTGTAAGTGCTTTAGTGCTCTTTGCACACTATAGGCACATATGCAATTTTTACTGTTGTTTTTTCCCCCTGAAAACTAGATTAATCAGTTTGTGATCAACTTTTGTTATGGTCTAAGTACTATACCAGGCTAACAGTAAGATGGCAGAACTTTAACCATAATTTCTTCTTTAATAAAATATTTTCTGAGCCAGGTAAAGTATAATGATACTTACACAAGGGAATATGAGAGTATGGTATGTGTTATCTTGAAAGTACTTTAAATTTTAAGTCTGAGTTTACACTGCAAAATAAAATTACCATAAATAACTTGACCCCCCCACCCACAAATTGTTTAGGACTGAAAACAGTGTTTTGCCGTATATACTTATATATTATACAACAAAATAATTAAAATTAGTTTTTCTAGCATCATAAAATACTTAAACACTTAAATAAAATTAGTATTTGAGACTGATTACACAGTTCCTCTGTGAGAATGATGGGTTTTATCCCTAAGTTCCTAAACGGAAACTGTTGTGCACAGGGCCAGATCTCGGTAATAAGAAATCCCCTGCCTTCACTTTTTGGAATATTATCTATTCAGTATTGACCACTAGAGAAACATTTGTTGGTAGACATTTATCTAATAATAGATGGGCTTCAAATTGTTTTCTATTTCTTTTTTTTTGCTTATGAGAGAGTAATATATACACTAGTCCTGCTTTTAAAAAGTAGGATTGTACGTGCCCAAGGTACAGTCCAGCTACAAATATCAGTCCAATGTTTTCTCCATTAGATTATTCACTTGTATATTCTGAATTGCACCCTAGTGTAACATTCTATATAAAGGAAAATGACGTTGCCCCAAGTTGAGTCCAATGGTCTGAGGTCTGATGCTATTTGAAAGGAAAATATATATTTGAGCAGGGTTATTTAGAATTCTAGAATTGTAGAAACAACAGAATTGACTTCCTTTGTATCAGTGGTTCTAAACTAGGGGTGATTTTTTCCCCTGAATACATTCAACAATGTCTAGGGACATTTTTGGTTGTCACAAATGGGGCAGTGGTGCTATGGCCTCTAGTACGTAGAGGCCAGGAATGCTGCTAAACGTCCAGCAGTGCACAGGACAGTCCCCCACAGTAAAGAATTATTCAGGCCAAAATGTTAATAGTGCCAAGGTTGATTAACCCTGCTATTTGTATTTCGAAGAATGGAATTAAACCAAAAGCCCTCTGAACCCAAACAAATTGTACCTAGACAAGCTATTTTGATGGGGGTTAGGTTTTAACTGTTTTCCTTTCTCTTGCCCTTTCTTTGTGCCAGCGCTTGGCGTAGCAGTAGTGGAGAATATGGTGAAGAAAGCTTCTTTTTCTCTAAGCTACTTGAAATAGTCCTATTCTAAGAACTTAAGATGTCAATCCATCTCCCTGTAACACTTTGCAGTTTAGCTATAAACCACTCACCCATGAAATCAGGCCCGTAAGATGCCCAAGCACATGATTTTTTGTGTGAGTATGCAAGATTGTAAGAGGTATAAACTAGCTCATTTCTTTCCTGAGGTAGCTTATACTCATAGTATACCTGGCAGGTTCTGAGTTTCTTACTGTTTCTCTATTGTGCCATATGTGAATTTGTTGGCTAATATATATTCTTGCTTAATTTCATTAATCTACAATCACTGGAACAAATGTCTCTTGCCCTTATTATAATACTGTTTTCCAAATAAATTTTATATAAATGCAAGTGTTACTCTGTTTGTGCAAAATTAAGGGTTCCTTAAAGTGCTCATTGCATATAAGGCAAAAGTAAGGAGAAAAATAGTCTGAGTGAGTTATGGGCTATTTTCTATTTTCTTTTTTTACATTCAGTGGACAAGGAGGCTCAAATAATTTGCATAAACTTAACTGATTTTGCCCAACTAGTTCAACAGTGTTAATGTTACAGAGGATACCCGAGCATCTTCCTGAAAGTTTTCCCATAGATGTAAGTCATCTTTTTGTTTGGGAAGATATTTCCCTCCAAGAAAGCATTCCCTGATTAGAGTTGAATTTCTGGCTAATTAAAAACCATCTGAAGTTATTAGTTTGACAATTTGCTTTAAAGGTGATAGTGCCATGGCCACCAAATATTCCTGCAATCAAGGGTATTCTAGGACTTTATCAGTGTGATCTTGTTAATACTTCCTGCAGTTAGGGAGCCAGGGGAAAACTGGTGATTTTGTTGTTGATTGGATCCCCCACCTTCACCCCACTCCTGGCTACAAAGTCCAGTTTATTCCTTCAGCTAAAATATTTCTCCATCATGGTAATCCTAACCAATGGATGAGCTCTAATGCTTTGAGGCTCTTTTTTGCCTTCTTTCAATCATGACTCTCATGGGTCTCTCTGAGTTTTCTCTTAAATATTTGACCCACTCAAACATCAGTTAATATTCGGTATAGCGTAGAGCAAGAGAGAGCACAGAATTATTTTTTAAAAAGAAAAAAACTCTGATAAGACCTCTGTTCAGGTTCTCACTATAAAGTTCTATGTCTTAACATTCGAATCTATTCCTTTGTCTCTTAAATATAGAATAGTCCTCCTGCTCTGCCTGCCTGGCAGGATTGTTGAAGATCAAATGAAAATAATAATTGACTCAGAGTGCCTTTAAATTGTACACAAAATCAAATGTAAAGTAGTATGCAAATATAGGAAGAGTAAGATTTAGTAAATTGCATTGATTGTTTCAATAAAGCAATTATTATAGGTAGCTGTTAAGCTTTTACTCTTTTTTTCTGACCAATTAGTTATAATATGTAGATTCTGGATGGTAGTAAATCAAGTTTGTCTAGTTACAATTTACAAAAAAAAGTCTTTTTATGTTGATAGTGTCTTAACCATGTTTGACACTATTCAAAAATAGACCTAAGAGAGCTTTGGGGCTCCAGGATTCATGTTTTCAGTGATTGGTAGTCCTGTAGAGTAGGTAGACAGTGTTGAAGATATTCCATCTAAAAGGTCTTTTAGCACCTTCCTCCATAGCCTTTGTCACTAAAGAAGAAAATAATTATTTTCAAATTCAAAAGCCTATTCAGTACTGCCTCTGAAATACATTACCAGTAAAATCAGGAAGAACTTATTTTTCTTTTTCCATTGACTTATGTTTATTCTTCATAAAATGACTTTTCTTCGATTTAAAGGGCTTGGAAATTAGCTCTGTTGAACTTTACAAGCTTACCTTTTCATACAGTGTAAATCAGCTTAGCTGGACTAAATGCCTGACATACGAAAACCTCGTAATGTAGCTAGAACTAAATTGTGCTCCAGAGAATTGAATCTTTAAACTGGATTATTGATTTACAAACACATAATGGTGAAGGAGGCCGTAAGAATGACAAAAATCTCCCTCTCCTGATCTTTGAGTGAGTTTTTTCTTATTTATTTAGAGGGGCCCTGAGCTCGCAAGTGGAATCCTAACCAAGTTTATCTTGCTAGGATAACCCATTTTAAGTGCTCAATAAAGAAAGAATAATTCTTCTCCCGCTTACCCACTAAAGAACAACATATGTTTCTAACGCCAGCTTTTTATTTTTTTTTTTTTATCTTTCATTTTTTTGTTGGTAAATCTCCCAGACAACAGCAGTTCTGTAGAGAGTTTAAATATGAAGGAATGGCAGGACGGGCTAAGGGCACTTCTACCCAACATTAACATCAACTTTGGTGGACTGCCCAATTCTTCTTCCCCCTCCAACGCCAACCACAGTGTATCAGCGTCCAACACTGCCACCACCGACAGCCTGAGTTGGGACAGCCCTGGCAGCTGGACAGACCCAGCCATCATCACAGGTAACTTTCACTCCTTCAGCTCCACTGATTGCCATCATTTGGTTTTTAGCACAGAGTAAGCAAAAACAAAGGTCTCTTCAACATAAATTTCTTTTCACAAAGCCACAAGTGTGGAATGGCTTGTTTCATTCTTAGGAGTCATGCAGTCTTGGTTAACTCTGCTTGCCTGGTTGTGTAATAAATCATTTGGTGCCTAAGTTGCTTCTTTTGGTCTAGGTAGGTGTTAATACCTGGCAGCATGTGTGTATTTTATAGGTCTTAAAGTGCAAAAGGATCTGATTTATCCTCCTTAAAAGGAACATACTCCACTTTTAAAAATATAAATAAAGCTCTCTATTATAAGGCTATCTTGTTTATGTATTTTTTTTTTTAGAGGAGAAGCACAATTGGGACATATACAATTCTTGGGAATCATTTTTATAGCTTTGCCTCTGACAGTGGGAGACTAGTTGAAAAAGAAGGCATGGGTTGTGCAAATCTTGGTCATTTGAGTAGAAGATAAAAGGAATATAGGGTTAAAAAGGTCTTATTTGGTAGAAGTTTAAAGGTGTAATTTCTTCTCTGTTGCTTTTAGATAAACCAATTACATTTTTTTAAATTTGTTAGACTAACGTCTTACTCTTTCTGCACAAACTCACCTTTTTCCCTCTTGTTTTCTTTTCTCTCCTTAGGTATTCCAGCATCTTCAGGAAACAGTTTAGACTCTCTTCAAGATGACAATCCTCCACACTGGCTAAAATCCCTTCAGGCCCTCACAGAGATGGACGGCCCCAGTGCTGCTCCATCACAAACGCATCACAGCACCCCCTTCAGCACACAGATCCCACTGCACAGAGCCAGTTGGAATCCCTACCCTCCTCCTTCAAATCCTTCCAGCTTCCACTCCCCACCCCCAGGCTTTCAGACAGCCTTCAGACCCCCCAGCAAAACCCCCACAGATTTACTACAGAGTTCAACACTGGACCGCCATTAGGGAAAGAGGAGAAACCAGTAGAAAATGCAGGATTTATCCCACCCTGTTTTCTCCCTCTCAGCCCACCACCCACAGCTCCCTTCTCATCTCTTAAGTTCTGAAGAATCCAGTTCCTGATCAATTTTTTTCTCCCTGCCCCCAGATGCGATGCAATGCGATCACAGGGTCATTACCATCGTTTTTTTTAATTGTAAAAGTTTCTGTTGATCCAGCATTTGAGTGACACTGTTGAATGTTTCCTAAAATGCCAAGGAGGGGAAAAACAAAGAAATCAAAGGGCAGTCTCGATACTTAGAAAATTACTGTTTGTCTGTTGTGCATAATAATGACATAATCTGCTTAGCAGAGATTGGAGATTAATCTATAGGAAAGGTCAAATAAATGCATTATCAACTGCAGAAGTTTGAAAACCAGGTTAATTTAACTGAGATTGCTAAATGCATGGGGGGAAGCAGTGGTCCTGGTATCCATCTTGTATTCAGCTTATCACTATTGCAGGGAAAATGCTTTTAATTTTATTTAATTTTTAATTCTTTTGGCAAATTGTTGGAGAGAACTTGATTGTGACATTAAGCAAAAGAATATATTGGAAGTTGATGGAAAGACAAATTGATCTGTAGTAGTAACTGGCCAATTGCTAAAGAGTTTATAAGGAGGGGGAAAGTGATTTTTTTTTAAAGGAGAAAAATAATTTGGCACTAAAGTAAATTCAGGTGTTTTACGGAGAAGAAGTATTCACGGATTTAATACCTATACATAATATAAGAGCTGATAAACAAGTAATTTCTCCAGTCTTCTCTGTCAGAATCTTTTTTTTCTTTTACATTAAATTCACCTGTTTAGGGCACTCTGAGATAGCACTGCTCTGGGGCCATCTGATCACCATCAGGAGCAAATCTCTGACCTCCTTGCCTGCAGCTTTTACTTAACCCCTGTAGTTTCTGGACGTTTGTGCAGTATTGAAAAGACAGGAGAAAAGAAAACAGAAACCTGGTTATAACCTGAAGCTAAAACTAAAAACAAGGAAATGTACCTCTTTCTTCAGAATTAAAACTAAAATCTTAAATAAAACAAAACTTGATGATGATCCTTGGGCTTTGTTTTTTTTCTGTTTTCATTCCTTTTTAGCATTAGTGTGAGTTTGAAACATTTTGTAATAGGTAGACTTCAGATGTTTCCATTTGATATTATATCTTCAACAAGTAGGGGTGGTTTAGAAAAAGAAATTAGGGGGAAAAAATCATTTTATTGTCACTGCTGTCTCCACAGATAAGTCCATCTTGTCCTTAAGCATTCCCCTTTCATTAGTTTTCAATAGTAGGTACCTCTTTGTGATATTATATCATGGAGAACAAACTTTGCCAACTGAGAAGCTTCATGTGCCCTAAAGGAATGAGTTACTTATGTTCTGAGATGTTAGTTCTCTTGGGGAGACCTAGCAGTGGTAGCCGCCAATATGCCATACAAGTAGAATCACCTCATGTAACTGCTATGATGGGAAAGAGATCGGAAAATACATAGACAACTCACAGATAACATCTTTTATAACCAATTATTCTAGAGAGTGCCTAATGATAGATTGCAAAACCACTGTTCAAAAAAGGATAGGGGGTAGAAATTAAACATTCCCTGCCAGAATTCTAGAAATCTGTATGGTTTGTGTATCTTGCTTTTGAACTACGTTGGGAAATCAAAAGCTGGAATTGATTTATTTCCAGCCATGTCCATTAAGAAAATCTTCGTAGATCTTCTAAAACTTATATATTATGTGTCTTAAGATTTATTTTCCCACCTTTCCCTTTACTTTGTAAAATTTTTTTAAGCAATTTTTGAGGCACCTAAACGGGATATTCTCAATAGAACATCTCCACAGTAGATAGTAAATTTTATTTAAAGTTAACCAAAATGTTACTGTGAGAGAGAGGAAAGGACTAGACAGTGCAAACTCTTTTCATCCTGTGAGCTTTTGTTTGGATCTCCTGAACCTTCATATTGCTTGGCAAAGTGATGAACCATGCAGAGATAATAGGTAGCAGTGAATTGTAATCAAGGCTTTAATGGGGGGAGGGGAGGGAAGGGATAGGGTAGAAGGGATGTATTCCTTGAGATAGGTATATCAAGTGTTGCTTTTTCTGTAAAAGGAGGGAAATTCTACCATGCAAGGCTATGATTAATGACTCACACATGCAGAAGCATATATATTTATTAAAAAGCATACTTGTTTAAAGAGAATTTTAAACACCCAAGTGAAAAACAGAAGCTGCAATATCTTAAAAGCCTATGTGCCTTTGCCAAGTATACTTCCTTTTCTTTCCTCATCAATATATAACCATTATCTTTATTTCTGTATTAATATTTCCTTCCTTTAGTATTTTACCACCTATGTATATGTTCCTGAATGATGCATTGTTTCATTTTGAAAAGGTGAAGTTAGTAAGCCAACTTCCTGTGTAAGGACTGGACAGTATTGTCTCTATTTAACAAAGGCGTTCAGGAGAAGGTAAACTAAATAGTCTCTGCATCATAGACCTTAGCTTCTCTGATAATGTATAAAACCCCTTCATAGGACTAAGTCCTATAAAAGAGGATTTACCACATTTGGGTCATCTGAGGACTGTAGCATGAGCCCAGTACCAAACATCTGGCAGAAATGGGGTCTGAAGGAGGGTCTGTTCTCTTATTTTCTGTGTTGAAGTTCATCACAGCTTTCCTCTGGTTCTCTGGAGCAGATCAAAGCATAACATTTGAGTGGGCAGGTGGGTAAAATAAATATCAGATGAGCAATTCAAGATTTGCTGCCTTTTGATACACAACTGTCATTCCTAATAATTTCCTTCACCTCCTTGGATTTTCTTTTTCCTGTATTATATCCTATATCCTAATCTTTTGTTTGTTTTTATTCTCATGGATTATATACTTTGAGAAAAGGTACATATGTTTAGCAATTTGCATATCTGAAAATAATTTTATTCTATTAGCACAGTTGATGTAATCTTTTTTTTTCCCTCCCTCTGTGGAAGCATAGAATCTTCTCTTTGTCTTCTGTGTTTTGAAATTTCACAGTGATGTTCCTTGGTGTGAGTCCATTTTTAATCATTGTACTGAAAACTCCAAAGGCCTTTCAAATCTGGCAGTTCATGTCCTTCAGTTTTAGGATATTTTCTTGACTTATTAATGAATTTCTTGCATTTATTTTCTCTGTTCTTCCTTTCTAAATATCCTCATATTCAAATATCACACCTTCAGAAGCTTTTCTGTTTTTTTTTTTTAAGCTCTAACTTTCCATCTCTGTCTTTTATTTCTAGGAAGTTTTCTCTCAACTTTATTAGCCAGCCTTTTATTAAGTTTTATTTGTTTTCATTCCCCAAGATATCTTTTTTTTAAAAAATTCTCTGATGGTCCTTTTTATAGCACCATATAGTTATGTCAAGTTTTATTTTCCTCGTATTTTTTTTCTTTAAGTTGATTTTATTTGTTCATTTACTTTGGTCTCTGTCTTCCAAATTATTTTTTTTCTTAACGCCTGATAATCCCTTGTTATCTGCTCATGAATAAGACTAAAAGCTGATTGGAAGTTTTAAAACATGAGTAGAGCTTGTCAACTTCGAACTTTGCTGTTGGTAGATCTGGGTATACTCTTTGTAGAACCTTTGTTGTCAGTGTCTTTAGGCCTTTTCTCTTGGGCTGGTCAGATTCCATAGAGAAGAGTCTTCACATGACTAGCCTCTAGCACAAGGATCTGACTGCCAGTGTTCAGAGCTGCACTGGTGATCTCTGCATTCAGAATACATACATTTAATCTCTGGTTTTTAAATTTTTAAAAAATATTTATTCCCCACTGCATTGTTTTTGTGCTTGCTGTCTGCTCTCTCTGTCCATTTGCTGTGTGTGCTTCTGTGTCTGCTTGTCTTCTCTTTAGGCAGCACTGGGAACCCATCCTCGGACCTTCCAGAGTGGGAAGAGGCACTCAATCTCTTGTGCCACCTCAGCTCCCAGGTCTGCTGCATCTCCTTGTCTCTCCTCTGTGTCTCTTTGTTGCATCATCTTGCTGCGCCAGCTCTCTTTGTGGGCCAGCACTCCTGAGTGGGTCAGCACTCCGTGCAGGCCAGCACTCCACATAGGTCAGCTCTCCACTCAGGCCAGCTTGCTGCACAGGCCAGCTTGCCTTCACCAGGAGGCCCCAGGAATCAAACCCTGGACCTCCTCTGTGGTAGATGGGAGCCCAATTGCTTAAGCCACTCTGCTTTCCAATCTCTGCTTTTAGTCCTTTACTTTTCAGAGAGTAAGTCTCTGAAACCTTTGGGGGATGCATAGTTGCCCTATGGTATGGAGTTGGGGAGTGTATGTAGGGAGTGAACTTAAGCAGCTTTCTCAATAATTTTTATTTTAGCCCCACTTCACACCCTGTCACACCAGTTCTAGAATTACCTGGTCCTGTCGGTCTTTGCCTTTGAGGATTGGTTGTGTGAATTGGATTGGATCTCAGCTTGGCCCACACCTAGCTTGAGGTTGGACTTAGAGTGGCCAAGTGATTTACCACTCCACCATCTCTTTTTCAGGTCCCCAATTTTTGTTACTGTTCCCTTCTCTCTCGTTCTTCCTGTTTCTTCTTTACTCTGATTTTAGTGGACTTTTAGGAAGAAATAAAATTAGACATGTAGGTTTTAATCTACCATCTTAACCCAGAATTGTGCCCTGATTTTATAAGTTAATAAGCATATCTTATCAGCTAGCAAGGTAAAGGGAGCACTATCTTCTGCTATTGGCCAATGAGTACTGGCAGCCATGTTCAAATATCTACATATTTCTTTAGTTTAACTTGAAGTGGTTTCTTTTTAACAACTTTCTTGCTGATAAAGCTCTTTTGATTTGCAGTCATAGTTCATTTTCTGAAAGATAATCCTACATAGAGTTATTTTATTGGTTAAATTGCATGCTGGATTTTAAAGTACAAAGGTTCTTGTGTTTTTTGCCATTTTAGGATTTGCAAGTCAGATGTAAGTCATTTTCTAGGCTTAGCTGAATTACAGCAATTCTAGAAATTTCAGAGAAGAAAAAGATATCCTACCTTTAACTGTATGTGAATTGTATTTTGAGAAGAGATTATAAAAATCAACAGTGTATTTCCACAGAGATTATTTAATAATCCAATATGGGACTGAATTCAGTTAGTGCTCTCCAATAATTTTATTCTTGAAGCTATGGGGGTATACTTCATTTTCTATAGTTTTGGAACCATCATTTGCTTTGAATTAAGATCCTTGTTATATTTATGTTCTGTGAACTTTAAAAAGTAAAAATAGCACATATGACCTACACATAACAGTGAGATAGTCAGATTTATATCCTTCTTCATACATAACAACATCTACCTCAGTAACCTATTCAAGTGAAAGGATGACTGAATTTACAAAACTCTAAAAATCAAATATTTGTCACAAAAATCAGTATTCACTGCTCTGTGCTTGTTAACAAATTGTCAATCTACTCCATATTCCTCCAGACAGTTTCCTAATAGAAAAAAGTGCCTTTGAAAATACTTATCTAAAATTGTTTCAGAATTGATTTAAGGAAATGAGTGTTATGATTTTTTAAAAATCCCTTTAAGAGGTAAAATAAGTACTTTTATTCACAGTAACCCAAATGATTTAGGAAAGAAACATTAGCCTAGACCCTGACTAATAACAGCTTTGGTACCTGGAGTGGTTCTTAAGAAATAGAATCTTAAAAATGAGATTTCTGAGTTGGTTCTGGGGTTTTTGGAATTTATTCTCTAATCTGATTTGATTCAAAGGTGCTAATGATTATATTTCCAATAATCAAGATAATACTGAATGTACATGGCATGAATTGGCAGTAGAGATATACAAAATATCACCACTGGATATGGCAACTGAAATACTTAAAAAAGGCAAGGCTCTGGCTGAGAATGCTTTTGACACCTTAATAGAATTTTGTGGAGTTAAAAGGTATAATGATGTTGGCTACTTGTTCCTAGATATGCTGAATATAGTTATAAAAGAAAGGGATGAGAGAAGCAGATGTGGCTCAACAGATAGTGTCTGCCTACCATATAGGAGGTCCAAGGGTTCGATGCACAGGGCCTTCTGGCTCATGTGGTGAGCTGGTTCATGTGCAGTGCTGCACACAGGAGTGCTGACCCAATCAGGGATGCCCCTATGTAAAGGTGCCCCCCACGCAAGGAGTGGCCCCCACGCAAGGAGAGCCACCCTACGCAAAACCACAGCCCACCCAGGAATGGTTCTGCACACATGGAGAGCTGACAGCAAGATGATGCAACAAAAAGGGACACAGATCCCCAGTGCCACCTGATGAGAATACAAATGGACACAGAAGAACACACAGTGAATGGACACAGCAGATAACAGGGGGAGGGGGGAATAAATCTTAAAAGAAAAGGGGGGGGGGGGGAATGAGTTCAAGCTTCAAATTCCCTAATTAAGTGCCACATGAAAGACAGGAAAGTTTCTGTGTGCTCTGAAAGAAGATTTATTTTGTGTAGCTGCAAACTTGAGATCTCTGAAAACCAGACCCAGAGTCTGATTGTGCAAGTGGCAGAATTACAATGTAAACTAAATTCTCAGCCTTATAGAGTATCTGCTTTTAAATTGAGGGCATTGATTAACACAGTTATAATTCTTCTTGTGACCCATCCCCAGCACTCCTTTACTTCCAGACCTATAACTAGACTGAAGTCCCAACAGTCTCCAAAAGGTGAGATGTAAAGTGTGACCCATGAGAAGGAGTGCTATACTAGAAAAGAACTATATGAGTTTTCCAATGTATATAGGCAAAAACAAGGGAATGTGTGTGGGAATGTATATTAAGAGTATGGGATAATGGTGGAAAGAATTTTTAAAATTGGATCAGGCTGAATTTATTGACATGGGTACACTAAGCAGAGATTCTGCTTCAGTGTTGTAGCTTGGGAGGTTAGAAAGGGCTCTAACAATTTGTTTGGATGGTTGGTTGAAACATGGACCAAAAGGTAGCCTGTCTTACCTGAGGTCAAAATACCAGAACTGCCCTGTTATAATAAAAAGGAATCCAAAAACTTAGAGAGATTGGATGTTAGAGTGGAGTTTAATCAAGTAAGACCTGCTCACCCACCCCAGGAATGTCCTGAAGACACATGTCTCACCAGGTACTGTGAGGAATAAATTTGTGAAACAAACTCCATCATCCCTGAAGAGCTCTGTGGTCACTCTTTTCTGTAGGCCAGAAATTACTGTGGGAATTACTGTCACTGAACTTGGGTCCTTAAACACAATGGGGATGGTCAGATCCTGGGTTCGCAGAAGCCAAGTAATAGCGCTTAATTGCCAAAGACAAGGTGGGTATGGCTACCATAATGAACACAGATTTAAAGTCGCAATCAAAATAGTCTGACTTGCAGAGACCAGTAACACTGGCTAATAGATCATGAGGGTATCTAGAAGTAAAATAGATGGACAATCTCTAAATTCTTACTCAACCTGTATAAGTGGAAGAGTTCTAGGTCAAGTGAACAAAAGTCTAACCTGAATTACAGAAACAGAGTCACAGCCCCTTAGTTCTCAAACTTGAGACAGTTTACAGACCTGAATCCCCTTGATTGATGGGAAGGCTGTGTCCCTTTGGGGAAGAATCTTGTTTAAAAAATTTATATTGTTAGTCTTCCTCCCGGCCTTCCCCAAAGAGACCCACAGACTTCAGGGTAACTGCATTGGGGAAAGGGAAAAGGAAATGATCAGACATGTCAGGGATTATTAGACACTGGCTTGGATGTGACATTAATTCCAGGAGACCCAAAATGTCCCTGTGGTACCCCAGTCAGAGTAGGGGCTTTTGAAAATCAGGTGATCATTGGAGTTTTAGCGCAGACCATCTCACAATGGGTCTCTGGACCCCTTCTGTAGTTATTTCCCCAGTTCTGGAATGTGTAATTGAAATAGACATAGCACCTGAGAGAATACCCACATTGTTTCCCTGGCTTTTGGAGTGAAAGCTATTATGTTAGGAAAGGCCAGGTGAAGTCACTAGAACTGCCCATATCTAGCAAAATAGTAAATCAAAAGCAATATCAGATTCCTGGAGAGATTGCAGAAATTAGTGCCACCATCAAGAACTTAAAGGATGCAGTCATGATGAGTCTCACCACATCCCCATTCAACTCTCCTATTCGGCCTGGGCAGAAAAATAGATGGACCTTGGAGGATGACAGTGGATTATCATAAACCAGGTGGTGACTCCAAATGAAGCTTTTGTTTCAGATGTGGTATCATTGTTTGAGCAAAGCAACACATTATCTGGTACCTGGTATGCAGCTATTGATCTGGCAAATGCTTTATTCTCAATTACTCTTAGCAAAGATCACCAGAAACAGCTTGTTTTCAGCTGGCAAATCCAGCAATATACCTTCATTCTCCTACCTCAGCGGTATATCAACTCGCCAGCCCTATGTCATAATCCAATCCACAGGGACCTTGATCTTCTCTTCCTCCCACAGGGCATCACACTGGTCCATGACATTGATGATATCATGTTGATATGGCCTAGTGAGCAATAAGTGGCAACTGCTCTAGACTTATTAGGAAGTCATTTGTGTGTCAGAGAATGGGAGATAAATCCAACATAAATACAGGGGCCTTCCACCTCAGTGAAATTTCAAGGTGTCCAGGGGTGTGGAGCATGTTGAGATATCCCTTTTAAAGTGAATGATCAGCTTGTCCCTTCTATAACCAAAAAAGGGGTGCAATGTCTAGTTAGGATTTTGGAGACAAAATATTCCTAATTTAGGTGTGCTACTTTGGCCCATTTACCAAGTGACCTGAAGTTTTGAGCTGGAACTGGAACAAGAGGAGGCTCTGTGACAGATCCAAGCTGCTGTGCAAGCTGCTCTGCCACTTCCTCCATATGATACAGCAGATCCAGTGGTGCTGGAGCCTTTGACAGGCACCCAAAGGAGAAACACAACACAGACCCTTAGATTTTTGAGCAAAGCCTTGTCATACTCTGCAGATAACTACTCTCCTTTTGAGAACAGCTCTTGGCCTGCTACTGTGCCTTAGTAGAGACTGAATGCTTAACCACAGGCCACCAAGTTACCATGATGCCTGAGTTGCCTGTCATGAGCTGGGCATTGTCTGCCTCACCAAATCATAAAGTTGAGTGTGCACAGCAGCATTCCATCATAACGTGGAAGTGGTATGTGCAAGATAGGGCTTGAGCAAGTCCTAAAGGCACAAGTAAGTTAATGAGGAAGTGGCCCAAATGCCCATGGTCCCCATTTCTGCCACATTACCTTTTCTTCCTCAGCCCATGGCTGTGGCCTCCTGGGGAGTTCCTTCCAATCAGTTGACTGAGAAAGAGAAACTTGGGCATGGTTTATGGATGGTTCTGCACAATATGCAGATTCCACCCAAACTTGGACAGCTGCAGCACTGCAGCCCCTTTTGTGAAGATCCCTGAATGACAGTGATGAAAGGAAATCCTTCCAATAGATGGAACTTCGAGCAGGGCACATGGTTGTTCATTTTGCTTGGAAGGAGTAATGGCTGGCAGTGGGATTGTATACTGATTGATGATTTGGCTGGATGGGACTTGGAAGGAACATAATTGGAAAATTGGTGATGAAGAGGTCTGGGGAAAGGGTATATGGATAGACCTAACTGGGAAAAAAATATGAAGATATTTGTATCCCATGTGAATGCTCACTAGATAGTGATTTCAGCAGAGGAAGATTGTAATAATCAAATGGATAATACGACCCCTTCTTTGGATATCAGTTGGCCTCTTTCTCCAACCATTTCTGTCACGTCCCAGTGGGCTCATTAACAAAGTGGCCATGATGGTAGGGATGGAGGTCCTGCATGGGCCTAGCAACATGGACTCACCAAGGCCAACCTAGCTTTAGCTACTGCTGAATGCCTAATCCATCAGTGACAGAGACCAACACTCAGTTCCCAACATGGCACCATTTCCAAGGTGATCAGCCTGCTACCTAGTGGCAGGTTGATTACATTGGACAACTTCCATCACAGAAGGGGCAGTGTTTTGTTCTAACTGGAATGGACATATACTCAGATATGGGTTTGCCTTTCCTGCACACAACGCTTCTGTCAAAACTACCATCTGTAGATTTAGAGAACGCCTTATCCACCATCATGGTATTTCACACAGCATTGCTTCTGATCAAGGAACCCACTTACACAGTAAATGAAGTACAAGAATGGGCACGTGCTTATGGAATTCACTGGTCTTACCATGTTCCCCATCATCCTGAAGCAGCTAGATTGACAGAACAATGAAATGGCCTTTTGAAGACTCAATTGTTGTGCCAACTAGGTGGCAATACCTTGCAGGGCTGGGGTAATGTTCTCCAGGAGGCTGTGTAAGATCTAAATCAACATCTACTCTATAGTGCTGTTTTTCCCATAGCCAGGATTTACGGGTCCTGGAATTAAGGGGTGGAAATGGGATAGCACCACTCACTCTTATGCCTAGTGATCCACTAGGGAAATTTTTCTTCCTGTCCCTGCAATCTTAAGCTCTGCTGGTCTGCAAGTCTAAATTCCACAAAGAGAAGTGTTTCCACCAGGAGACACAACGATCTATTCAACTGAAAGTTAATACTGCCATCTGATCACTTTAGGCTCCCCATGCCTCTGAATCAATAAGCAAAGAAGGGAATTTCTGTACTGGCTGGCATGACTGATTCTGACTATTAAGGAGAAATACGACTTAATACAACTTAAAAAATGTTTGCCTGGAATATAGGAGATCCCCTAGGGCATCTCTTAGGACTGTCATGCCCTGTGATTAAAGACAGTGGAAAACTCCAACAACCCAGTACTGGCAATCCAACTACCAATAGTCTAGAAACTTCAAGAATGAAAGACCATGGCCAGCTGAGGTGTTTGCTGAGAATTAAGAAAATATGGAATAAGTAGTGGAAGAAGGTAGTGATAAATACAAACTATGACCACAGGACAAGTTATAAAAATGAGGCCTCTGATGGTTATGAATAATTCTTCCTGATTTTGTTATGCATATGTTTGTATATGTACATAAAGCAAATACCTGTTTTCTTCCCTATCTTATCCCCTTATCATATGACATAAGTTTCATTAGCTTCATGTTGCAGTATTTAAGTTACAGGATATCACATTTAAGTGTGGATTTTACCCGAGGACTTTCACACTATTCTGAGTAAAGTTAGTTTATTTACTTTTGTACACAAGACAGCTGAGTATTGTCAGGTGAAAATGTGAATGTTATTGTTTCTATTTAGAGATAAAGTATGATTTAAAGTGATGTGTATGGCTGCCAAGTTGACAAAGGGTGGATTGCGATGGTTAAGTTCTTGTGTCACCTTGTTCAGGTGATGGTATCCTGTTGTTTAGTTAAGCAAGCATTGCCCTAAATGTTACCATGAGGATATTTTGTGAACTTAAATCATCAGTAAGTTGATTGCATCTGTGGCTGATTTTATCTACCATCTCCTGAGATTTCCTTCAACAATGAGAGAAAATCTCATCCAATTGGTTGAAGGCATTAAAAGGAGAAGCGATGATTTCAGCAGTCAAAAGAGAGAATTTCCATCTCCACTTTGGCCAGCCAGCTTCTCCTGGGGAATTCATAAAAAATATTCACTGGTGTTCCCAGCTTGTGACCTGCCCTGTGGAATTTGGACTTGAACATCCTGACAATCGTGTGAGACAATTCTTACAAAATTCTCATAATATTTACAGATACATCCTGTCAGTTCTGTTTCCATGGAGAACACTACCTAAAAGAGATTGTTAGCTCTAAAACCAGTCTGAATGTGGGTGCCAGAGGTACAAAACATCAAAGTAGTGCAAAGAAGTTAGAGTTTTGGATAAGCTTAGACTTGGACAGGGATACATCCTGAGCAAAGAAAGGCATCAGGTTGACAATACATAAGGCATATTTAGCATTGCATCTCAGTTTGGAAGGAACATGGGGTTCATGTAGAGGACTTGAGAGAAAGAAGTCCAAAAGGATTATTTCTTATTTTGTTATAAATAAGCCAGTGACACTTTCCAAGCAGGGGAGAGACATGATCTGATTTTGCTTACAAATATACAGCCCTAGGCAGAAATGGTGACGATGAGAGAGACACTGGGTCAATGAAAGATCTCCAAAGGGACTGTCAGTGATCCCCTGAAATCACCTGTAAAATATTGTATGTACATATGTGTGTTTTATCAAATATAAAGTGTCTTTGGTACAAAAAAGTCCAGTTAGTAAGCTAGAGGAATAATCCAGGTGAAGGTTACTGGCTGATAAGGGGTTTAGGAATGGAAAAAGGGGGAATGAATTCACAGGAGATTTCAGAGTGGAAAAAAGAGGATAGAATTCATGAGAGATTTCAGAAGTTCTGGGGAATTTTGATAAGTTGTTGGCTATAGGTAAGGAATAGAAGAAAAACAATTTCAGAACCTTCTTAGATATCTCCTGGATGCTGAACTGGACTGTAAGCTCTTTGAGAGCAGAAACCACATCTATCTTGTTAACCATTATATCCCCAGCATGTAGCAAAGGGCCTGGCAAATAGTAGGCTCTCAGTAAATATTTTATGTAAATAGTAGTAAAACACATGACGGAAGTTTTGAACCCGATAAGTGAGATAATTGTATCGTTTTTAAAACATTGTGGAATCATGAAAAGGAATTAGTTTAAAAGCAATATTTTTAATTTTTTTATTACTTAAGTTTGAGGTTCTAGCAAGTCATCCAGGTAGGGGTGTCCAGGAAGTAGCTGGAAACTTGGGTGTGGTACTTAGGAGAGAGGGCAGAGGTAGATCCAATAATTTTGGAGTTATCTTTACAGAGGAGATGAGGTCTGAGCCTTGGGAAAAATAGAGATGAGTGGTCAGAAATGAGGTAGAACTGACTGTGTGGTGTCACTGTAGGACAGGAGTTACTCAAATTTAATGTTGTATTCAGAATTTCATCAGGAAACAAAAGATATTTAAAAGGAAGGGAGTTAACAACCATAAGAAGGGCTGGGGGGAAAAAGATGAAGAAAACCTCTACTGGCTTTTAGGGGATCTGGAAGTGCAGGAGTCATAGGAAAGACTTCACCAAGGAGCTCTCTGCTGCCTGCAGCACCAAGCTAGTGGTTCTTGGAAGGACTCCAGGAAGCACCTAGCAAAATCCCACATTCATCAGTCACCACATAACTGCCCACAGCTGCTGCCTCTGAAATTATGGCTTCTCTTCTACCTTTCATATTTCACATAAGTGTCTCTCATTGGCAGGATCTAAACGGTGTTTCTGTTGGAAGGCATCTGAGAAATGTGATGCAGAGGGTAGTACAGTATGCAGCTAGTGATCAATTGTCTACAGACAAGATAGCACCTGTGGTTGAACAGTCTAATATGATCTTGTTATGGGAAGCGGATTTGGCTTAACAGATAGAGCGTCTGCCTACCACATGGGAAGTCCAGAGTTCAAACCCAGGGAGGGCCTCCTGACCCATGTGGTGAGCTGGCCCACTCTCAGTGCTGATGTGTACAAGGAGTGCCGTGTCATGCAGAGGTGTCCCCCATGTAGGGGAGCCCCACGCGCAAGGAGCACATCCGGTAAGGAGAGCTCCCAGCGCAAAAGAAAGTGCAGCCTGCACAGGAATGGCGCCATACACACAGAGATCTGACACAGCAAGATGACGCAACAAAAAGAAACACAGATTCCTGGTGCCGCTGATAGGATAGAAGCAGTCACAGAAGAACACACAACGAATGGACACAGAGAGCAGATAATGAGGGGGTTGGGGTGGAGAAGGGGAGAGAAATAAATAAAAAATCTTTAAAAAGTAATAATAATATGATCTTGTTATTTCCCTGTCAACACTCTCCAAGAATTATCCCCTCCCATATCTTTATATTCAACACCAGGTTTTGCTGGTATGGTACCCAGTGCCCCATCTCCTAACAGACAGAATAATGTTCCTTGTTTCATGTAAGGAACCGTGCCTCAGTTCCTTTGCTTATTTGTTCTATCGACCCAGAATGCACACCATTCCTAGCTTCACCTGGCAGTCTTCTCAATTTAAGTGCAATCTACTTAAAGCTTTTTCTCATCTCTAGGCAGACTTTGGTGGTTCTACCTCTCTTTGTACCTTATGTATATGACTTCCTTTTGGCACCTGTCTTCCTCCTTCATTGTAGTTCCACTTGTGCTTGCCTCCCTGTATACTGTAGCTTCCTTGAAAGGGGGAGACCTTTCTTTTCGTCTGTATATACCAAGAGCCTAACATAGTTTCTGACATTTGCTTTGAAGGAATGAGTAAAGGAAGGAAAAAAGGAGGAAAGGAAAGAAACAAGCTTTGAATGGGGAGAAGCTATTAAATTATTACTGAATGACCTTCAAAGGGATGGTTCTAATCCAGTGGAAATACAGGAAACCAGCTGCAGTAGGTTAAAGAATTAAAAATGACTAGGAGGTAAAGAATAAGATATAATGTATTCTGAAGAAGTTAGATAAAGGGAGAGTGGCAACACAGCTTGAGAGACAAAAGCAGAGTAAAGGAAAAATTTTTTTTTTAAAGAAAGACTTCACAAGCATATTGTCAGACATGACATAATTATGTATTTGAAAGAGTAAATTTGAACAAGGAAACTGAATTGAATGGAATCAGGAACACACAAGTAGAAATTTAGTCGTAGAAAGAGGGATTTGTCCTTCAAGATAGTAGCAAAAGAAGTGATAGAGAGGTAAAGACAAGAAATGTTAAGGAAATCTATCAGCTCAGTATAATGAGGGTGCTAGAGGTGAAATTGGAATTTGAAACTTGAGAACATACAAAATGTGCAACTAAAACTTTCAGGAATGTGAAAAAAAAAACTTTAGGGAATGTAACAGGAAGTAAAAGTATAGAGTGCTAAACAAAGAACAAGGGGCTAGTTGAGATTAGCATCTATATGAAATGGGCTCAATGAGAATGATTTTGCAATATTGCCCAGCAATGCTTACCAGTCTTAGAGTAGGAGGAAAGAAGGTAGGGAAAGTTATCAGGAACTTTGAATAAATAGAAAGGGCAGAAAATCACAGGATTGGGGCTTTGAGAGGATAAAGATATCAAAGTGTTCACCATGAGGTCTAGGCCCATGAAAGGTCAACAGCAAGGGGTGCCCTTCAACAATGATATTAGCCTCCTGGGAGAGGGATTGGTGGCCATGAATCTGTGCACACAAAAGTTACACAGCCTATTGTCAGAGGACAGAGCCTTACAGGGGAATGTCACACCAATTAAGAAATTGGATCCCTCCATGATTCCTAAAGTTTCTTTGAAATTAAAGATTTCATCATTATTTTGAGATCACTGAAGAAGTTGGCAATAACCAGGATTCCAAACCAGGTGAAAAATTTAACAGAAAGTAATAGAACACATTTCATAAAAGTCACAACAACCAAATTCTGTTGTAGTGATTTTCTTCTAAGGGTATCTGTAGTTTTTTGTTAATATCCAAGTCATCTTTTGTTTCACTCAATAAACACTTATTAGTCACTGAGATATACTTTAGGGATATAGTTGGAAACAACATAGACATGGTTCCCTCTTTCTTAGAGCTCATACTTTAGTGGTGGAGGCATTAAACAAACAGTCCAGCAATAAATATAGAGCTATGGCAAAAGATGCAGTAGAATGTGTTTATCACCTGGGAGTAAGGAAAGCATTTGTAAGTAATACACAAGACTCAAAAGAAAACTATTGGTTAATTTACTAAGCCTAAATTTAAGACTTCCATAAGACAAAACACCACAAAATTAAATCAGTTTAATTGGGAGAAAATGTTTGCAACATGTGTAATAGAAAGAGGATTGATATCTAGTTTATATAAAGAATGCCTACAAATGAATTTTAAAAAGGCAAATCAATTAAAAAATGTCCAAAGACAATTTACAGAGAATGTAATGCAGATGGCCAATAAACTTATGAAAAGATAGTGAATCTTACTGAAACTGTTTTGCTCTTATTACTGGGAAAAACAAAACAGATTGGTAAGACTTAGGAAAAAAAGGGTGTCTCATGTACTGTTTCTGTGATTATAAACTGATGAAGCTTTTTTTGGAGAACACATTGGTAATATCAAAATTGAAATTGCCCATTCACTTCAACACAAAGAGGTATACACAAGATGTTCATTATAGCATAGTTTATAAGATATAAGAGGAAAAATAAATGAAAACAGGCTGAATGTACCTCAAAACCTCATGTGTAGGCCATCCATACTGTGGAATACTATGAAGTTAAAGTAAGATTAATTTATGTGTACAAACAGGAAAGATTTGCAAAACATATGGGTGAAAATAAGTTGTAGACCTATATATGCAATATCTTACCATTTATATTAGACAAACACAAAACCTAAACAAAGCCATGTTATTATATGTGCCTACATGTATGTAAATGCATAGACAAAGGTCTGGAAAGATTTGTGCCAAAATGATAATAGCAATTACCTCCTGGGAAGAGGAAGGGAGCATCAAGGAAGATATCTTGCATTATCTCTATATTATTTTTTAACCATGAAAAATATATTCAGGTATAATAAAACTAAAATACTTATATAAATAATTCTGATAGTTCTTTTAAAGAAAAGTATATGATTTGAGTGTACAATTGAAAAAGTGCTTTTCATCAGGACATCAGAATGTAAAAAATGTAAGGTCATGGAGAGCAGGCACTCTGATTTGTTTACTCATAAATACTCGGCATGGCAGGGTGCCTAAGAGTTACCTCTTGAGAACATCCATGTTGCTCAAATGTAGCCACTCTCTAAGCCAAACTCAGCATATAAATGCATTGCTCTCCCCCCAGCATGGGACATGACTCCTGGCGATGAGCCTCCCTGGTGCCGAGGGATTACTACCAAGCACCAGCTAGTGATGCAACTAGAAAAAGACCTTGAATAAAAGGGGGAAATGGTAAAGAAAAATGAGTTTATATGGCTAAGAGACTTCAAAATGAGTCGGGAAGTCATCAGAGGTGTTGTACTTACGCATGTCTCAGCAGGATCTCAGAAACAGCCAAAGTAAATACAACCTCAGGTAGCAGTGCTCCTGAGGGCTACAGAAACATCCAGGTCCTACAGTCATGGCAGATGGCTCTGGAGTGCAGTGCCCTGCCAGTGGGCCCTGCTTTGGAATTTGTGCTCCTGAGTGTGATGGAGTTGGTTTCAGATGTGACTTCTCTACACATGCATCTTCTGTCACTTTTACTGAACCTGTTGTTGGCACTGGGGTGGGTGTATACCAAGGAAACTTGAATCTCTGGACTGACCATGTGCCAGCTGGGCCCCTAGCCCAAGCAGAGTTACAACACCTACTGTTCAGTTAGTTGGACTTACCCAGGTCAACTAACAAGGAGGTGAGGATGGTCAACCACCACACCAAGGAACTGAGCGAGCCTACAACTGCAAGTAGGAGAATCCCATCCATCAGCCATGTGGGATTTAAGCCCCCTTTCAATTTAGAGGTGAAGTGGGCATTGCCATCCCAGGGTCTTCAGAATGGAGGAATAAAATATGGATTAGAGTGGACTTCCTGGTATTCTACTATAGAATTATTGTGACTCTAGCAATGGAAGAAATTATGTCATTGATGTGGAGACAGTGGCCATGTGAGTTGCTGAAGGCAGGGAGAAGGGAAAAGAGGTGTGTTTTGAGGGCATTTCGGGACTTGGAGTTTTCCTGAATGATATTGCAGGGACAGATGCAGGGCATTATATATCCTGCCATAACCCACTGAATGGACTGGGAGAGAGTGTAAACTACAACATAAACTATAATCCATTCAGTGTAGTAGTGCTCCAAAATGTATTCATCAAATGAAATGAATGTACCACACTAATGAAAGAAGTTGTCAATGTGGCAGGAGTGGGGAATGTGGGGAGTGGCGTACATGGGAACCTCTTTTTTTTTAAATGTAACATTTTGTTTGATGTATCTTTTAAAAAAAGATAATAAAAAATACTCAACATTGACATTAAAAATTATTTTTTAGATAACTTTATTTCTAATTCAAAAAAAATAAAATGACAGAAAAAGACAGCTCAATGGCTACAGAAACATAACTCCTAAAAATTTCTGTCCAGGCACTTTTATTTCATCTAATTCCAACTACCAATTCAGTTGTTCCTCTAATGTTCAGAGAGATACATAGATGAACACTGATTAGTTAAATGACATAGTCAAGGTCGCCTTATTAATGAAAAAAATCAGGAGAAAAAAATGCTTAATCATATTTATATCACAATCCTCCTTTACTGCCAAAGTTTCTGTTATACATTCCAAATTAATCTCCCTAGACTACTCGGTTCAGTCACTATTACATCCATAAATTAAAAATGTTTGTTACATTCATTATAATGTGTTTCCATCAAGTCCAACCATTGCCACATATTTAGATTTGACCTTATTAAACATTCTACATACATCCAGCATCATCTACACCTTCTCATTCCATATTCCATTTCCCACCAACCTACACTTCATAGTCCAACTCCACAAGTCTACTCATTGTATTTAGTTCATATCAGTGGACCATGCAGTATTTGTCCTCTAGTGCCTGGCTTATTTCACTCAAAATAATATACTCAAATTTCCTCCGTTTCATCTTGTGCTTCCTCTGTTGATTTTCCCACCGCGGATATTTGATGAATGAATGACTCAATCATTGGAAGAAAAATCTTCACTGAGGAAGTGACGTACAAGCCTAAATCTGTAGGACAAGGATCAGCCATGCCAGCACCAATAGCAGGGGGAACAACGTGAATGAAGGGACTAATGCAAGAACTTGGAGCACATTGCAGGGCTTGAGCGCAGAACCATGTTTCCTGATGCGCAATGAATAAGGAAGCAAGTGACATGAGATGAAGTTTGTGAATTGGTCAGGGGCCTGATGGTTCATAGCCTAAAAGCTAGCTGTGAGGAATTGTATTTAATCCCAAGGGCAATGGTGCACAGTGGCAATCATGGAGGATGTAGACACACCAGCAGAACCACTGTCAAACTCCATTTTACTCATTCTTGTGGAAGACAGTTATCCACTAATTCTTTATAAAAGAGGCACTGATTTTAATTAAGCTTAGACTGTTTATCAAATACTCAAGTAGGTAAGTAGGGTGTTGAACCCAGGTACTTGCTCAGGTTTGGTGCCTGCTAAGACAGAGGCTTTCATTTTTGCAATCTTTATTATTAATAATAGTAGTAGTAGTATTTTATTAGCTATTGTAATCATATAGCTGTGTTTAAAATCTCTGATTGTAAAGACACTAGTTGAAATATTTTATAAACATGAGCATATATACTTGTGAGGAGAATTTTCAAGGGCACTGGCATCCTCCTAAGCAAAGGGTGTAATAAAATGAACTTTTCATATATTTTTAAAAATAGGATGGATGTACTTAACAAGAATAATAAGTAGCAGTTTTGATCTGACCTGCTCCCAGTCACCATGAGCTGGTAATCAAGAGTAGGATTTTGGTCTTAGATTACCAGCCCACACACTGTCCATTTAGTTTTTGAAGATTTTTTTGCCTTGGGCTGGATAGGGGAAGAGTGTAGGAAAAAAACAGAAGAGTGTTTATAAGGATTGGTTTAGACTGAGCGTGATGAAATCACACTGCTTGGATTTAATTCCCAACTCCACCATTTACCAACTGGTTGACCTTGAGCAAGTTACTTAAATCTCCAAACCTCAGTTTCCTCCTATGTCAAATCAGGATAGCAGAGTGTGTCCTGTCATCACAGAATTGTAGTGAGGTTTAAATGAGATAATTGGGGTAAATTACTTAGCATTTTACCCACTCCATAACCATTAGCAATTATTAACATGTCCTACTGCTGCTGCTGGGCAAGAAAAGAGAACAAGAACTTAAGAGAATTGGGATTCTTAGATCAGAAAAGAAAAGTCTCAGAGGAGACCATCCACAAACATTTGAAGGCTTCTTGACAAGAAGAGGAATTAGACATTTTCTGCAGGCCCCCATTAAGGAGATCTAAGACTTATGGGAAGAAATTCAAAGGATACTCAAATAAGGAAGACTCAACATGACCAAAGATTAGTAAAGGGAATTTTTTGCCAATTGAGAGATTGGTATAGGTGACCTCTAAAGTTCCTTCCAAATCTAGAGTTCACTGATCAGTAATACACCGAATAATCTTGGAAGTAAGTATAAACGAATGTCATGCTCTGCTGTGATAGGCTTACAATGAAAATTTCTAAATAAGCTCATGATTTCCAGTATCTAGCTGACAGGACCTGATATGAAACAACGAAAACTGTTACCACTTACTTACTATGAGGCCTCGGGAAGATTGCAGAACCAATTTTGGCCTGTTTCTTTATCTCTGCTACCAAGATCATTATACCCACCTCAGGTGGCTGTGAGGCTCTGAAAACTAAAGTGGAGTACAAATGTAAAGAATGATAGCCATAATAACATGCTGCAAGATGTTTTCTTACTTCTCATGAAATAATGCAGCCAAATTTTAGGCTGGTCGCTAGGAACATGGGTCTAAGTTTTTGGCCTAATGGATTTCTTTAGTGTCAAGGAGCACTGACACAGCCTTCACAGGCCACATTACACTCTAAACCCACTTCCCCTGGGAATGGTGCCTACGATTTCCCTTCAAGAGAACCTTCAGTTCAATTAGATTCTGGATTTGAGTTCTGCTGTTAACAATCTTCCTGGGAGAAAGCCAAGGCTTTGCGCTTGATTGCCTCTGATTATCAAGATGTCAGCTTTTACTAAATGCCCTTATTATGTTTAACGTTAGAAGATCCACATTCTTAACTAGATATTGTGATAGCAACTGTTTTCCTAGCTTTTCCTTTTGGAAGATGTTCCTTTACAGTATGTGATGGGGTCTCCAAAGTTTATTATGGAATTCTGTGCCCAAGAAGACTTTTTGATTTCACCTAATATGTCCTTATATACCCAGAAAGGCTGATTTTTAACTTAGTATACATGGACGAATATTTTGTTTATTCATTGAGCATGCCTATATTGAATGCCTGCCAGCTGGAGTACCAACTATGATAAGACATGATCCTGACCATTAAGGAAATCACTGGCTCTAAGAGCAGACTGATATAAATATGTTTAAAGTTTTTTCACTGAGAAATACAGCGTAGTGAAAAAGCCTAAATTTTCAAAATGCTATAGTAACATGGTAGAGGGAAGGATTCGTTCAGCTGTGGAGAATACTAGCTAACTTCAAAGGGGAAGGAATATTAAATCTGAGCTTTAAAGGATGAGTAGAGTTTGCTGAGTGACGAACAGGGATTTGGGATGGGTAATGAACAGAGAATGGAGAGGATATGACATTCCAAGCAGGAGAAGTGGCTTGTGCAAAGAGGGTGAGAGAGGTGTGAAAGGGCATACCACGTAGTGTGGTGGGATTCGATTATTGTTGGAGGTGAGGCAGGAGGTGAAGCAGGATAGGTAGGTTGTGGCCAGATAATGAAGGGCCTTGATTGTCGTGCTAAGGAGTATAGACTTGCAGTCAAGAAAGAATAGAAGTTTTTTTGTGTCTTAAAAAAAGGGATTTGGATTGTACTATATAAAAGGATTGAGAAGAAAAACTAGAATTAATGAAACCAGTTTAAAAGCTATTATAGAAGTCTTGCTAACTCAGAGGACATATGTCTGAATTGTGACAATGAGACTGGAGAAGAAAAGAGTAATTTAAATTTAAGATGCATTTCTGATAAGTAATTGGAAGGACTTCTGTATGGAGGAAGAGGTCAAAGAAGAAAAGGGGACAGAGATGCCTGAGAGCTTTGATTTAGACAACTGTGTGCATATTGATTCAGGAAGGAGAGATGATGAGTTTGATTTTGTGGGGTTTGTGCCCATTGAAATACAGCTAATGAAGTCCAGTATACTTGTGTGTTTATATACAAACATATATACGTGAAACTAGAGCACAGGAAAGAGGATAGAGGGAGAGATAACACTTTAGGAGTGGGTATTATAGAAATGAGATTACTTAGGGAGGAGTGAAAGTATGAGTAAGAAGAAAAAAGAAAAGAGCCATGAGCGGTATCTTAGAGAACATCAACTAGCAAGACTGAGCAGAAATATAGAGAAAATAAGAACCAAGAATAACTGGTTCCTGGAAGCTAAGAGAGAAAAGAATGTGGTGGTTGACTATGTCAAATGTTGTTGGAGACTAATTAGGATGAAGACTGAAAGGGGTTAGATTTGGAAATTTGGAAATTTAAATGAGAGTTTCTTGAATTAAAGAAGATGGAACACCAAGTTGAGTCCTCTCTTTGCAATTATACATAAAATAGTAAAAATGGGTCATATTTCAGTGGAATGCTCCCTTTGTTTTTTCAGAGAAACCCTTCAATAATGCTAATGATGCACTCCTCTTTGTATAAAAAAAAATATTTTCTTGACCCTCAGTCAGAACCTAAACTTTGTTTATTCAGTGGTCATGATCAATATTGTTACATGTGATACACTGGGTATTGGAAACCTGGATCCTACTTCCATTTAGCCTCTAACCAGCTGGGTGACCCTGAAAAAGTCCTAAGTCATTTTGCTTTTTTGGACTTCAGTTTCCTCACAGATAAAATCAAGCGTTTGGATTAAGTGATTTGGAAAATTCTTTCCAGTTCTAGCACAGTCTTACTCGGTTCTTTTTGTGACTAGGGTACCCATTTGCCAGATGATTGGCTAGAGCCAGGGATGTTCTGTCGAACTGGGGAATACAGAAAACTTGCTAATCCATGCTGGGACTCAGTTTACAACTCCCTAGCATAGGATGTTGACCAGCCAAGTCACTTAATCCTTTCTCTCTGAGGCTTTGAGGTCTCATGGTTTATCTGGTTTCTGGCCTCCATATCCCAATCTACTAAGCACTTCTAGCTGTCTTCTTGGGGCCATGGTGTTGGTTAATGGGTCTGTTAAGTCCAGGAGGTGATCTGAAACCTCTGGGGCAGAGGAGGAGGGAAGAGGATATGGGTCAAATGCGACGGTTTGCTCGGTCAGTAGAGGTGGGGTCTGGCTGCGGACGAGGGGTTGGTCCCGCTTGGGACGAGGGATCGGTCCCGCTTGGGACGAGGGGTCGGTCCGGCAGCAGACGAGGGGTCGGTCTCACAGGGGTTGCACGGTTCGGTTGACGGGGTCGCCCAGCGAAGCCGGCGACGAGGGGGTCACCCGGAGAAGCAGGCGACGAACTGGGGACAAGGGAGGCCAGGCCCTTGTCGGGGGCTCTCAGGACTGGAGGGCGCACGGCAGAAGAACTACCGCGGAGACAAGGTAAGCACGCAAGTCCAACTTTATTGAGGGAGAGGCAACAGTTTTATAGGGGCTGGGGAAGGCTGATTGGTCAAAGCCACGCCCTGTTCTGATTGGTTGCCGGAGAAAGGTCAGTGGGCGGTACTGGACCGGGGAGGGGTGGTGATTAGGGATTGGCTGTTGCTGTTGCTGGGGGAAGTGGCAGGGTTTAGGGATTGGTGGCTGCTGTTGCTGGGGTAGAGGGCAGACTGGAGTTTCCCGCCCACGCCTGGCTATTGCTGCTGTCGGGGGGAGGAAAAAGGACAGACTGGATTTTTCCGCCCACGCCTGGCTGTTGCTGCTGTCGGGGGGAGGGAAAAGGGCAGACTGGATTTTTCCGCCCTGCGCCTGCGCAGGGAGAAAGAAGAAGGGTGCCGCCCCACAAGGCATCGTGTGGCGCCATCCGGGAGGAGGGGCGGCCGCGGAAGCATGGCTGCTGAGAAGGGGAGACCCGAGGGCACTCTGCGCCCATGCCGAGCTTCCTTCAGGGGTGGCGGTGGGCCCGACCAACCACCCTATTATGGGGGCAGCGGTTTGGAATAGGCCTACCGCGGCCACCGCCCCTCGCCAGGCCAGCAAACCACACTTCAGCCCGAGGGGTGACCGCAGTCAAAGAACCCTACAGAAGTGAGGTGGGATTCTCCTGGATGCCTTACAAGGGCAGGGTTCCTAACCTGTGGTGATCCACGGTGCTCACATTCAAGTCATGCATGACAGCAGACTGGCTCAGTGACAGGTGTGTTCTTAGTACAAGCCCCTAAACATGCTATAGATATGTCTTCACTCTAAAACAGTGACAGTATTAGCAAGTTAATTATGAAATCTGCCAGTAATGATGAGAAATCTAGCACATTTCCCATTCAGATCAACATTGCTCAAGATGAGCCTTGTGGGTATTTGTTCATGGGCTGAGCTAACTCACAGACTGAGAGAACAGCTCTTTGGACTACACTTCATGTCAGATATGCAGAAAAATTAATTTCTTACTGGTACATAATGCTCTCAGATTAGAGGACATTTCAATGGAAAGCTGTGTAGGATTTACATTTAAACAGCCCATATTCCCTCTGGTCTTCATGTCTTTTAATTTTCTCAATGTTGTCCTTTTAAGTTTTATGATCTTTATTTTTGAATCTGGTCCTTGTAGGTATATACTGCCCATTATTAAGTTTTAGATAAACTAAGCAAAGTATAATAGTCTTTTTAGTGGGCTGATAGTATAAAGAAGGCAAAGGGTATGTAGAGCAGTAGTCAGGGTGGGAGAAGTGGGTAGGAAAAGGAAATAGGTATATGCTCCTTCTTAGAATGTGGTTCCCCAGCCTTCATGTGACTGGCTGGTCCCTAAGTCAGCTTCTTTGGGGAGGAGATAGAGATATCTCCTACATCTGGTGCTGATGCTCAGGGAAAAGGAGACATTTTTCTATGCTATACATAGTCCTGCATATCCAGCTGCTGGCTGGCAATTTCCACTCCGATGTTCCTTCATTACCAATGTGCATAAAACCTTGTCCCATTTCCCCACTTCCCCAACTTGTTCCCCCTTCTTGTGCCCCTGTTTTTTACTTCATTTGCCACTCCTGGAGAGGTGTGTGTTGTGGGGAAAGCCACGGGCTATGAGGCAGTCACCTGGGTTCTAGACTCAATGTTACACTTGACTGGATGTCTTCGAGCAGACTCTTCACCTTTTGGAGTTGGAAAACATTCTTGTAGCATTATCTACGTGAGCTGCATGCCAGTTATGTACAGTCACTATGTAGCATAATACTGAACATGCACATATTACCAAGACTTCAGTTTTAATTGCTTATGAGAGCAAACTTTGTCTGTAAATGCTCATCTTCCAATCTTTTGCTCCTAATCATTTTGGTCTGAGTCATTATTTGGTGTGCCTGTGCTAGGTGTTCCCCTTTTGCCCCTCCAGATCCATACGTTACCCTTCTCCTTCCTAATCTCTGCCACGGATGAGTGATCTGTATGGGCTACATGAACAGGTGCCCTCTGGCTCCAGTGGAGGTTGACCAGTGGGTAGCACCAACAGATAAATAGTGGGAGGGAGGAGAGTGAGACCATGATCTCTACTCTCCTGGCTCCCTATTTATGAGGCATCTTGGATGGGCTTCAGCCCTAAGGTCATCACATTTCTCATGTTATCCTGCTCTGCATGACTCTTTCCTCCAGCATCCAGGACCCTTTCCCTTCCCTTGTCTTCAGGTCTAAGGGTGGTAACTGTTTCTTCACTGTTACTAGCCCTGGGTTACTACATGTCCATTATATTTTTTTTGATGGTTAGGTTCATTGTCAACTTGGCCAGGTAATAGTGCTCAATTGATTGGTCAAGCAACCACTGGGCTAATTATACCACAAAGATATTTCGTGGACTTTAATCATCAGTGAGTTGACTACATCTACAATCAACTGAGGAGATTGTCAGCAGTGAGAGACATCTCATCCAAATAGTTGAAGGCCTTAAAAGGAGAAGTGATTTCAGCATTCAGAGAGAGAATTCTCTTCTCCATGTCAAGATAGGCAGCTTCTCCTGGGGAACTCATCAAGGACCTTTATTGGAGTTCCTGGCTTGCAGCTTGCCCTATAGAATTTGGATTTTTACACCCCCATGTAAGACAAGGTGCGGGCACCCCCACAGCTGCATGAGAAAATCTCATATTTACTGGTATCTCCTGTTGGTTCTGTTTCTCTAGAGAACCCTGGCTAATACAGTTCCCCTATATCCCATCTCCACCTTTGCAAATGATCTAACATGACTGTGCCCTTTTTTCTTGATTGGGTCTGACTGATGAGTGCAGGAAAACAGGGCCAAGAGGGGGAACTTGGGCAGGGAGACACAAGGACAACATTACTGAGACGCGTAGGCCCACCAGTTAATCACTTGTCAGTAGAGGAGAGAGTGAATGATCATGCTGCCTCTACCCAGTAGCACCCTGAGACTGACTAGAAGGACCTGCTCTGGCCCTCCACTGGTTGGACCCCCCCTTACCACAAGGCAAAGAGTCTATGGGACCAAAAGGACATGCCAATCAGGAGTTCACATCCCCCTTCTAGACCATACTCTCATTCCAAAATCCTGGAATTCCAGAGCTTAGCAGGCCTCTTCTCCAGGGTTCACCCTTAGGACTGATGGGTGGCCAAGGGCTGATGTTTACTGTGTGTGTTTGTTTAGACAGAGCTTGGGTATGTAGACTGGGACATCCACTTGCATGCATGCAAGGCCTTCATGGTGAGGGATGGAGCCAACGATGGGGAAAGAAGGCAGTAAGTTGTGAGCTGAAGCTTGTTCTCACTGTGCCACCTCATTTGAGCACAGAATCCTTGGATTCAGAGAATTATAAATTCAAACAAGCAATAAGATTGTTTTGAAGGTGTATTTGTGCAGGCAGGATGATAGACATTTTTGTATAACAGTTTGTTAGCTTGATTTATAGCTTTTCAATAGATACATGGTATGTAGGTCTCCCTTTCTACTCAAGCCCTAGGCCTTGCAAACACTGTGGTTGGGCAGTCCTCAGAGTAGCCCTGTCCTCAAATTACTCCTATGTAATGGCAGGTAGCTTGTCTTCTTTGTAAGATTTGTAAGGAAAGAGTGTCATCTAATTCCTCGTTAATCCTTAGAGTAAACTGAGCTTTTTTATGAAATTCTCTTCCTCATGTCTCTGGGGAGGTGTGTCTTATGAGACATGAGCAGCAAGGGTAGATCTTTGGCTTCTGCTGCAGATGAACACATGTTGGAGCTGCAGTTAGGTGCACCTGGGGCAAGCTTCCTTGGGGAGAGACTCTGGCTCCATTGGCTTGAAGTGACTTCTCTGGACTGCTGCCAAGAAAGAGGGAGGAAGGAAGGAAATGTGAGGGATCCTGGATGAGAATGAGTTAGGGCCCTGGCTAGGTGAAGAAAGCTAGACCTTGGCTTTGCATCTATCTGCCCACTTACATGCCCTTCAGACATAAATGCTACTTCTTTTCCCTAGGAGAGTTCAGGCCCCTTCCCTTAGTCATCACTGGCCTGGGGGATGAATGCTCTGTCTTGAGCCATGTCTCTTCACTGCCTTTTTTCCTACTTTTACTAATAGATGACAAGCGCTAATAAGAGCAGGATTTTGCTACCTATTTCAGTCATTTTCTAGCCAAACACTCCTTCGTCCCCTCAACCCACCATCACCATGAAGCCATTTACCAAGTAGTCAAAGGCCTTGATAGGGTATAGGAACGAGGTCAGCTCTCATTGTCTCACTGTTGTCATGGCAAATCAAATCCAGGTAACCAGTTCCTAGGCACAAAAAGGGAGTAAGAAAAAGGAGTTTCCTTTCCTTCTGAGAAGTTGAGGATGAGCAATGAGGGGAAGATACTTGCTCAAAGCCCAGATGCCCCTGTGAACCTGGCTGGAGGGAAGGAACCAGGGGGAACTCCGAGGTAGGGAGTCGGGGGGCTGGGGGGGCAAGGAGGCTGCTTCAAGGAGCAAAGCCCACCTCTGCAGCGGTGGTTGAGTGTGTGTTAGGGATACTAAATGAAGGCCAACCCTGGAGGAAGAGTCTCTGAAAGGGAGAAGATCCATGGAGGGCTGACAAAAATGTGAATGGAAGAAAATGGTTCTTAATCCAGTGTCTGTACTCGACCCAGCATCCTCATCTCTCTGTTGCCTGGCCTTAAAATTTAAAAAGGCAATTTAGCCCCTGCATGACCCACACTGGCCCCTAGTATAGATCTCATGACTTTGGATCCCTGGAGACTAGGGAGTGATTCATCTTAAGGCATAACCTCTGAAAGTCCCAGTTATCAGAGCTGGTGAGGGTGATGGGATAAAGGGCACAGAGTGGGCCAGGGAGGTGGCTACCTGACCCCTGGCATCCTTGGCCTTAAGCCCCAAGTGCCTCTTTAGCACCAGGCCAGAGAAGTGGGCTCTTCCTGCTGTGTGGGACAGCCTCCCTGGGTAGTACATGGAGGACAGAAAGATGCAAGACTGGTCTGGGAGAGGCAGTCTGGGGTCCAGGCCTGGTTCCAAGGGGCTCCTGAGAAAGGCAACCCGTGGAGGGAATCCTCCAGCTCAGCACGTGCATCAGGGACTACAAGCCTCTGGCCTGCCTTCCAAGAGGGTGAATTTCAGCACATGAATGGACCCCCTCCTTCACCCCCAGCTTGACAAGCTGGGGAGGAGAATGTGGCAGTTGTGCAGCTCCTTCCCCTCCCATTTAGGCTTGATCAGGAGCTCATGAAGCTCCAGAGGTCTTGCCTGGAGAGAACCCCAGCAAGGGGCTGTTCCACCAAAGCAAGGTGGGGATGGAAGGAAGAGCCTGGCCTCAGAGGTCATGTCCTCACAGCAGTAGTGCCTTTCTGTCTGGTCCCTGCTTTCTCTCCTTACTCTCAAGGGTCTGGTCCAACAATTCTAGAATCAGGTGGGACTACAGTGACTGCAAGCCTAGGCAGCAGGAGACATGGTTCTCCCCTCCTCCCACCTGCTGTCCCTGTTGTGAAATATGTACCTTCAGGGAAGGCACCTTGAGGTTCCTCCTAAGATGTAACTGTCCACTCCTCCTTCTGTTACTCTTTCCAAGAGCCTTATCACCAATGCCTATGACCTCACTTAGCATTTATAGAGTTGATTCTCAAAATTGACATCCCCAGCCTTTTCGTGGGGAGTCTTCTGTATGTGTGTCTGCCTCTTTAACATCCCTACTTGGATGTCTTAAAGTCTCCTTGAACCCAGTGACTACACTCATGTTCTGCTCCTAACCTGGTCCTTTTCCAGTTTTTCCTAACTCAATAAAAAGCACCACTTTTCATCACATCAAGCACACTGGAAGCCTGTATCATCCCTAATACTTCCTTCTCCTCTACTCATGTCCAGTGGATCATCAAATTCAGCTGATTTTACCCTCTAAATGGCTCTTAATTCCATTTATTTTTATCCATCTTCATTGTCACTTTAGCCTAAGCCACTCTCTTATCACCCGGACTCCTAAAGAACCTCCTTCATGGTCTCTCCACATCCATCCTTCCCCTTTCCAGTCCATTCTCCATGTAGCATCAGGCAGAATAATCTTTCTGTAACATAAACCTGCTCACATCACCTCCTTATTTAAAATAGATCAGTGACTTTCCGTTGCTGTTCAGATGAAAAACAAAACCCTTAATGTGGCTGAGAATGCCCTGCACAATATGGCCCCTGCCCACTTCTTCTGACTCAACTTGTACTACCTTCCTTCTTACTCCACTCTTCTTTCAGTTCTTTAAATATCCCAGACTTTCTGCTGCCCCTGGACCTTTGCATAAGTTGGTTCTTCTCCCTGAAAAATTCTCAATTCGCCAACATATGTCACTGTCATTAATTTCTCAGGGAAAGTAATCTTCCTGACTTCCTTGATTAGATAAAATCCTCTTATAATAAAGTGTCATAGCACTACTCATCTCTCCTCCAAAGCTCTTATCACAATTGAAATTATTTGATTAATGTCTGTCTTTCCCACTACAATGTGAGTTTCATGAGCACAGGGATCACGTATACCTCTTCTTCTATATCACCATGTGTATCCGTGATATAACTATCAACGGGCACAATGCTGAAAACAGAGTAAGGAACATAATTGCTATATAATGTGCTTTAGGTAAATGGCTGCCTGGCTAGAAGGAAGGGCAGAAGAGTGCGAAGAATGAAGGAATACTGATTTAATAGGCATGATTAAACTTAGCCCCGAAGCAGAAGTTCTCTTTTAGGTTTCTGATGTAAATTGGCTTTGTAGATTGAGAACAATATCCTTTCTCTCCTTGCTCATTCCTTGGAAGAGGAAGCATGATAGATCCTTTGATAAGGCCAATATTTGGGTCTTGGTTAAGGGGAAAAAACCTTAGAGACTTGGGAAGTTATGTGTGATTAGCGGTAATGTGAGCTGTAGTTTTGAGACCCGTAGAACAGCAGATGTCAGTCCCTTCTTCCATTGCCTTCCAATCCAGCCTGCCCTTTCTTCCACCCTAGAATGCTCAGCACCATGGACAGAACTCAAGCCCAAGGGCAGGAAGATGTGATCTGTTCAGAGTTATGGCTGAAAGGAGGGCCAGGGCAATTCCTGTCTCTAAGTAGAAGGGAGCTAGTGTCTATTTCTCCACTAGGTGTCGCTGCTACCCTTGCTCCATCTCACATAGGGTTCTAGCAGACTGTATGGTGATAATTCAAAGAACACTCCTCCCCCTTCCTAACTTGAGAACAGGGAAGGAATTGCCTGGATCAATTGAGAGAATGCTGGCTAGGAGCCCACTCGTGGGTTTCAGTCTTCATGTGCTAGTTACCACACAGCAACCCCATTTGACCTCAGTGGTAAGATTAGAATAGGGGGAGGCTCTCTGATTGAACTCGCCTCTTGCAGCTGTTTCCTACAGCCAGAAGTTCCCCAGCTCTAGCCTTTTCCTGTCATCCCACTCTATCCCCTATAAATAGGATGAGCTTAGAGGTGGTCATGAGTACTCCGAAGAAGGAGTGCTGTTAGCTTGGTTCCTCTGCCTTATCTGGGTCCCATCCAACCAAATGGTCAGCCCAAGCTGGTACATACTCAGTGGTCTGGGACACTTACAGAGTAAGCAACTTTAGAGTTTAGGCACCTTCTCCTAAAGGAAGCACACAGCAAAGAAGATGGAGGTGGCCAAGATGATGGCACTGCTGATGAGAGGCAGTTACTGCTCCATGGAAGTCATCCTTAGAGAGCTCACGAATTACTGGGACAAAGACTGCATAGGAGAGTTGAGGGACACAGTCTCTGGCATGGCTCTCCTGCTCAGAGAGAGGCTCACATGTATTTGCATGGGTGTTTGTTCACCTCAGCAGTGACTCCAAACTCAGAACTGTCCTTCTTCCATCCCCCACCACAGGGATATGTCAGCACCGCACTGCCTGTTAGCTGGCATCCACTCAGCATCAAAAGGCAACCTCAGAGCCCAGAGTGGCCTGAATCTGCCTTGATTTAGAAGCTGAAAGGAGAGTACAAACCAGGGCACTGGGATTCTTTAGAGAGACTCAGAGAACTCGGCCAGATTAATAGAACTAATGATGAAAGAGAAACCCTTCCAGTATTGCAAGGAAACATATTTCTTGGAAGAAAACCTGAGGAATGATTCTATTATGAAACATCCCAAGGGACCTCAATGATGTCATGGATGTCACCAAGTTAGAATATAGATATGTTTCACCTTCAGTTGGCCAGGCCTGAAATTGAGTGAAGCCACTGCCCTATCTCTTTTCCAGGTAGCAGTCATGGAAGAAAATGTGAAATCAACTCTAAAATCGACAAACGGACTTTGGCCCAGTGGTTAGGGCGTCCGTCTACCATATGGGAGGTCCGCGGTTCAAACCCCGGGCCTCCTTGACCCGTGTGGAGCTGGCCATGCGCAGTGCTGATGCGCGCAAGGAGTGTCGTGCCACGCAAGGGTGTCCCCCGCGTGGGGGAGCCCCACGCGCAAGGAGTGCGCCCGTGAGGAAAGCCGCCCAGCGTGAAAAGAAAGAGCAGCCTGCCCAGGAATGGCGCCGCCCACACTTCCCGTGCCGCTGACGACAACAGAAGCGGACAAAGAAACAAGACGCAGCAAATAGACACCAAGAACAGACAACCAGGGGAGGGGGGGAAATTAAATAAATAAATACATCTTTAAAAAAAAAAAAAAAAAAAGCCACCCACTGGGACCATGAAATGGTTTTACCCCACAGAAGTATGCTTTAAATTTTACTATGAGTCACTTCAATGGGGACACTTGAGGGCAATCCAAAAGGGAGAGCAGGTGCTTAACTTATCTCTGAACCTTCATTACCACCACTCCTCCCATTCTCCTCTCAGCCACTTTCCTATTCCTCCCAGCCTACCTCCTTTTAAAGCATCCCTGACTACACCTGATCCAAACATAAATGCAACCCTCCCCACAGAGAATTTTTCTTTGTTCCTTCCAAAACCATTTAGGAGTTGAGTTGTCTGTATTATTCCTTATGTGTTAAGTGACCTATCTGTGTTCCCCTGAATGGTCATTGGTTTGGGAGCAAATTTTGAACTAATTACTGCAGGCTTAGTGTGTGACTTAGTGACAGTTCTGAGAGCTGGGCTATTCATCATTCAATGTTCAGGAACAGGATGTTCTCTGGCATTCAAACAACTGACTTTGGGCTTCACTAGGGTGGGGATACCTTGCAAGAAAAGAAGAAATAAGGGACCTAGCTAAGTCTCAATGAGGAGGCTCTTATTACAAGGTGTTGCCCTGGTCCGGGTCCTGGCTTATTCACATGCTTATGCTTTAAAAAAAAATTATTAGAGAAGTTGTGGGTTTACAGAAATATCATGCATAACATACAGGGTTCCCATATACAGCCCTCCATTGGTGTGGTACATTTGTTACAAATGATAAAAGCACATTTAAATAATTGTATTATTAATTATGGTCTGTGGTTTAACATAAGGTTCACTGTTCATGGATTTTTAAAAGTTTATTCTAGTAACATAGGCAACCTAACGTTTCCCCTTTTTAACCACATTCAAATAATTCAGTGCTGTTAATTATATTCATAATATTGAGCTACCATCACCATCCATTACAAAAACTTCCCCCATCTTTGTATGTTTTAAGCCATAACTCCTTATCCTCTACTCCCACCCTGCCCCCTGGTAACCTATATTCTAGATTCTGCCTCTATGGTTTAAAAAAATTTTTTAATTTCTCTCCCCACCCCCCCCACCCCCCCCCACCCCCCACCGTTTGCCCCATTTTCTGCTGTCTATGTCCATTTGCTGTGTGTTCTTCTGTGTCTGCTTCTATTCTCATTAGGCAGCTCTGGGAACCGATCCTGGGACCTTCTGGAGTGGGAGAGAGGTGATTACTCTCTTATGCTACCTCAGCTCCCCTACTCTGCTATGTCTTTATTTTCTCTCCTTGTGTCTTTTGTTGCGTGCATCATCTTGCTGCGCCAGCTCTCGGTGTTGGCCGGCACTCCTGCGCGGGGGGCGGGGGTGGGGGTTCCTGTGCGGGGGGACATTCCCACCCAGGGTGGCACTTCCGGGTGGGACCACATTCCCGAGTGGGCCAGCACTCCACATGGGCCAGCTCACCCTCACCAGGAGGCCCTGGGGATCAGTCCCTAGACCTCCTATATGGTAGATAGGAGCCCAATTTATTGAGCCACATCCATTTCCCTCTATGGTTTTAATTATTCTAATTATTTCATATGTGAGATCATACAATATTTGTCTTTTTGTGTCTGGCATATTTCATTCAACATGATGTCTTCCAGGTTCCTCCATGTCATAACTTCTTGCAATAATGTCTACTTTCATATTTATTTGATTTTTTTTTTATTGTACCATATTGAGTCTCTTCTCACTTCTATCTAGATATATTTTTCATATATTTTCCTTGTTGTTACTATGGGGTTAAAATTTAACATCCTAAATATAAAACAATCGTAATGTGATTTGATACTTAACTTCAGTATCATACATGTACACTATGTCTATACCTCTTCTAGCTCCCTATCTGTTTGCTACTTGTTACAAGTTATATCTTTGTAAACATCGTATGTCCAAACCCATATATTTATCATTACTTTTTATGATTTTGTCATTTACAGCTGTAGGGACTAAGAAGTAGCATTATATACCAAAAAACACTTTATAATAATACTGACATTTATATTTAGCCAAACGGTTACCTTTACTGGAGGTCTTTATTTCTTTCAACAACTGTCTAGTGTCCTTTCCTTTCAGTCTAAAGAATTCCCTTTGGCACTGCTAGTAAGGCAGATCTAGTGGTGATGAAGTTCCTCAGATTTTGTTTACCTGGTGTGGTAGTATGAGACTATATGTACCCCAGGTGTGAACCTATTGTGGGTCGGACCTTTTCATTAGTTTGCTTCAGTAAGGTGTGGCCCAGAGTGGGTTTTAATCCTCTTACTAGAGCCCTTTATAGGAGAATGAAATTTAGACAAAGACAGAAGAGCCAGAAGCTCAAAGCAATGAAACCCGGAAGAGAAGGGACATCCCAGCAGGTGCTGGCATGTGCTTTGTCATGTGACAGACTAGTCCAGGATCACTAACAGCTGGTCTTTGGGGAGAAAACATTACTTGGAAAAGCCTTGCTTTCGACAGTTTTCTCAGTCCCCAAAATGTAAGCTTATAAGCCAATAAATCCCCATTGTAAAAGCCAACCCATCCCTGATATATTGCTTTCAGCAACCTAGTAGACTAAAACAACTGAGAATGACTTAATCTCTCCCTCATTTTTAAAGAAAGTCCTGCTGAATATAAAATTCTTGGTTGGTAATTGTTTTCTTTCAGTACTTTTTAAGTATTTCAGTCCATAACTTTCTTGCCACCATAGTTTCTGATGAGAAATCAGTACTTAATCTAATTGGGACTCCCTTTAGACTGACTCTCTTAAATTGACTTCTATTTACTTCTCTTGCAGCTTTCAGAACTCTTTCCTTGTCCTTTGCATTAAACAGTTTGGTCAGTATGTGACAGGGAATATGTTTCTTCAAGTTTATCCTGTTTGGTGTTCTCTGGGCCTCTTGGTTATGCATATTGGCATCTTTTGCTAAGTTTAGGAAATTTTCTGTCATTATTTCCTTGAATATTCCTTTTGCTTCTTTCTCTTTTCCTTTTCCTTCTGGGACTCCCACAATGTGTATATTGATATGCTTGATGTGTCCCAGAGGTGTCTTAGGCTATTTTTACTTTTTATAATTCTTCTTTCTTTCTGTTCCTCAGCCTGACTCATTTCAATTGTCTTTTCTTTGAGTTCACTGATTCTTTCTTCTGCCAGCTCCAATCTGCTGTTGAAACTCTCCTGGGTTTTTTCATTTCAGAACTACTGCAGTAGTTCTGTTTGGCTCCTTTTTAATATTTATATCTCTTTATTTTTATTCTCATATGTTCATTCATTGTTTTCCTGATATCCTTAGTTCTTTCTCTGTATTTTTCTTCATCTCCTAAAGCATATTGTAGATCATTTTTTAAACTCATTGTCCAGTATGTCCATACTTTGGTCTTCTTTGTTGACATTTTCTGGATTTTTATCCTATTCCTTTGGATGGGAACCATCATTTCCTGTTTCTTCATTTGTCTTGTAATCTTTTGCTATGCACTGTACATTTTAATGTTTAAAATGTTAACTCTGGGATATATTCCGACAGATATCTGTTTCTTGAGTTTGTAACCAGCTGGTGATGTGTCAGAGATTTTCCTGATGGTCAGGAGCTAAAAATAAAATAAAATAAAAGTAAAGCTCAGCAAAAAACACCTTTCATCATCTTTGCAAACTGGCCTTGCATTTGTTGGTGCTCTCTAACAATAGAGTTTGGAGAATACTCCTATCAGAAAGGTCAGCCCAAGGTGAATGCCAAGTATAGAGTCCTCTTGTCTCTTCTGGGTCTGTATATCTCCCTGGGCTTGTGCTTACTAGTGGTCTTAGGAATTCCCCTATTTGCAGGAGTTTTAATACTCCCTCTACTTTCCAGGAAACAGACCTTCTCCCTCTCCCAGATGTTCCACTGTAGTACTTAAAGCAGGTAAGTCTTTGCCCTAGGCTATCTGCATCAATTGTTTCTTACACTGCCTTTGTTGTCTCAAGTTCATTTTGCCTGGAGGGCAAATTCAGGGGAGGGAGGCACATGGGAGAAGAGTTTCCCAGGTCAGCCTTTCCAAGCTAGAGCAAGGCTAGGGACCCACAAAAGAAGTGCCAGCCAGATCCAAACTACCCTCAGAGGGAATGAGAGAGGGGTCAGGAGAGTCTGCCATGGCTCCCCAAAGCAGCCCTTTCTTGACTCATCCCCTGCCTGTAAATGCAGCCCTTCAACTAACTGTCCTCCGCAGTTCTGAGGAGGCATAGTGTCTTTAAGTCTCCTCCACTACCACTGTCCAGGAGAGGTTAGAACAACGGGCTCCCTTAGAGCTGAGCCCCCAGTGTTACGAAGTAGCTAATCAAAAGCTGTGAAAAATGATTGACCTGTACACCTCTGGATCCTGGGGAACTGGATTTTTATGTCCTTATCTGGTATCAGCAAGCTACACAAAGGGCTCGGCCCCACTGCTGCCTGCTGCAGGAGTGGGAACTCTAACAGTAACTACCAAGTTACTGTTACCATAATTTACCAGCCTCTTTCTCCTGTTCTTTCCTGAATGCTGTTCAGTGTTCTTCTGGATTCCAGAGTTTTGAAATAGTTGATTCAGGCAGTTTCTGCCCGTTTAATGATTGTTCTGCTGGAAGGTCTGGTTCCTGGAGTTTCCTCCTCCACCATTTTCTACATGCTTATACTTTTGACTTGATCATTCATTCAAAGCCAAGACAATGAACTCTAACTCCCAAGGCTTCCAAACCTCCACTTCTGTTTGTGGAGTGTATGATTTAATCCTACAAAGTAAAATATACAGCTAAATCTAATATTATAATGCATTTTGATTTCTGCCTGCCCTACCCCATCTTTTCAAGTTTCTCATTTTCCCCCACCTTTTCCCTTGAAACACACACACACAACAGCCCTGCTTTCACCATTTCCCCTCTGTCAATATTGTCCCCCCACCCCTATCCCAACTACTTGCCGGGTGAAATCTCTCCTTCTCTAAATGGAGATATTTTTACCTGTGGTACCTATCCCCTGAATGGGTTAATACCTTCAGATACAAAGAAGCCCCCTCCCCCTCAAAATTAGCAAATCACAGGTATTTTTGCTTTTTGCATGTTACATCTTTCCTTGAGGCAATGGACCTAGTTTGCTTTCTTTTGAGGGAGGGAAGGGAGAGAAGAGGAAAATACTTGGAAAAAGTTATTTTTTCCATTGCATTATTCTTCCACTTTTATCATTCCAAATCTTTGTATCCCCACAAAGAAGGTGGAATTGGGTTTGCCCCATATGGAGTCTCTCTGGCTGGTGACTGCCCTGCACATACTGTGCCTTGCCCTGTGAGTGGTGTTTTCCCTGGGACCTCTGAGGGACAGGTAGATGAGACTGACTACTGGGCAAAGTTCTCTCCTCCCTCCTCCTGACACTGCCCATCTGTCCCTGTTTCCCCTCTTATCCTCTCCCCTTCCCACCCTCAACCAGGGGCCCAGCAGAAACTGAAGCTCGATAAGCCTCTGAGTGTCTTGCCTAAGTCCTTTCCTTGTGTTTTTTGCTTTAAAGGTAGTAGGAAATGTGGGCTGCCTCCTGTCCCAAGTCTCTATACACACCTGCGTCCAGAGTTATCAGAGTTCTATGCTGCAGTTCTCTAGCACAGGAGGAATATAGGGTCAACTGGATCGAGAATCTTGTGGGACCCTTGTGGCTCCTGCCTCTGGTACCCCTGGTCTGAGACCTGTCCAAGCACACCTAGCTTTCACAATTTTAGCTGGGAGTTCATGTTTGTGGATTGAATCTCTCATGAAGAGTCAATAACTCCTGGAAGCACAGCAAAAAGGGACACTTGCAGGCTCTAAATTCTTCTGAGCTGACTTGGAACTACACTTTGCTCTCTCATCCTTTGTTATGGGTCCAGATTCCTCCCCCTGAACTCTGCTCTCTGCATCGAGGCCAGGCCCCCTGTCCATTTGGTGGGCCTTGGGGGCCTCTCAACCTTAGCTGGTTCAGCTGAAGCAGCCCTTACCTGAGGGCCCATGACACCTGCCAGATAGTCAGGACTGTCAGTTCTAAGGAAAACCCTTCTGCCCTGGAGGGCAGATCACTAGCAGGTACTTTGGAACAGGCCTTCTCCTCCCTAGGAAGAGTGTTGGTTCTTAAGAAATTCCGAATCTGGCATAGGGAGCATAAAAAACATCTTCCTGCACAATCTTTCTAGGTATTTTCCTGGGAATCAGGGTTTAATCCTATCTGCAGCCCCCAACAGTCTGCATTGCTCCCCTTCATCTTCAGGCCAACAGCCCTGGATATGCTCCAGGCATTTAAAGCAGCCTGTTCCACCCTGACCCGTGCAGCCTGGGAGTGCACCCTGAACCCCCGCTTCTGAGAGCCTACATGTCTCTGCACATGATTCTCCTGGGTGTATCACTATCTCAAATGCTTGGCTCTCTTTCTCAGGTTTGTAATCAGGCTGTGGTGTAGACATAACTCTGCCTGAGGAGTCTCAGCCAACTGAATGAGTTCCCACATTGAGGCTAGGAAAAATCAGGGGTCCAAAAACTCACGGGGGTGAGAAATTAACCCTTCTTGTTCTAAAACTCAGTCAGTTCAGGGTTCCTGGCTGCTTTCCTTGGAGGTGTTGGCTATGTTCTGGGGCCATCTAGAATGGGTGGGGAGGAAAGAGGAAAATAACTGCACAAAAATCATGCATAAATAGTTCAAAATAGGGCCCACCAGCTTTACAAAGCTCCCATTTCTTAGGAGCTTGCAGTTAATGACCTTCCTGGGTTTGCGCTTAGGTGGAGGAGATAAAGGTGGAAAGTGCTTTGTCAGCAGCCCAATGAAGCAATGAACCAGGTACACTTCCTTGTACTTTTTACTGACAACATGGCCAGGTTCACCTACCTCAATACCACCGAATTTAAATGGAAAGACTTCCTGGACTTCTTCACCAGAATACTCCCAATCATAGTGTATTAGCCAACCAAAAAGGGTGCTGACGCAAAGTACCAGAGCTCTGTTGGCTTTAATAAAGAGTGTTTATTTGGGGTAGAAGCTTACAGTTACCAGGCTCTAAAGAGTCCCACTCAAGGTATCATAAAAGTTACTTTCTCACCCAAAGTTTGTTGCCACATGTTGATGCAAGATGTCAGGCATGTCTGCAAGGGTTCAGCCTTCCTCCTTCCTCTTAAGGCTCTGTGGTCCCAGCATTTTCCGATCTCAGCTGTAGCCTAGCATAAGACTCATCTCTCTCCCTGGGGCTCATTTCTTTCTGGGCTCAGCTGCTCTGTTATCTTCACAAGGTCAGGTATAGACTTTCAGGATCATCTCTTCCCTGGGTCTCTGCCATGTCTAATGAGCTGTCTTTCTTCCTCTGTGTTCTTCTCCTCTGTGTATTTACTTCCTGAGGCTCAGCATCAAAAACTAAAACTCTCCCTTCTGCCTTGTCATTTTCTCCATGAGTCTTTGCCCACCAATGGGGCAGGGACTTAATGTCCTACTGACATGGTCAGATCAAAGCCCTAATCATAATTTAATCAGGCGACAGACTTGGTCCAGTGGTTAGAATGTCCATCTACCACGTGGGAGGTCCGCGGTTCAAACCCCGGGCCTCCTTCACTCATGTGGAGCTGGCCCATGTGCAGTGCTGATGTGCGCAAGGAGTGCCCTGCCACGCAGGGGTGTCTCCTGCGTAGGGGAGCCCCATGCGCAAGGAGTGCGCCCCATAAGGAGAGCCGCCCAGCGCGAAAGAAAGTGCAGGCTGCCCAGGATTGGTGCTGCACACATGGAGAGTTGACACAACAAGATGATGCAACAAAAAGAGACACAGATTCTCGTGCCACCGACAACAACAGAAGCGGACAAAGAAGACGCAGTAAATAGACACAGAGAACAGACAACCGTGGTGGGGGAGGAGGGGAGAGAAATAAATAAAATAAATAAATCTTAAAACAAAAAAATTTAATCAAGCAAAAGTGAAACCTCTGAAGTTAATGCAATCTAATATGCCCAGAGGAACAGACCAGTTTACAAACACAATCCAATATTTAATTTTGGAATTCATAGACATTTCAAACTGCCACACATAGTAACTGAGGAATGGTCACTTCCTTCCTTCATCTTCCTCCTGCCTTCCCTCCCTTTGCTTTGGGCAACTGCTCCTTCTTCATTCTATGTGCATTCTGGGGAGCTGCCAGTCACAGGACCCCACCTCCACCCCCGGTCCCATTGGCTGCATATAGGAATAGCACATATCCCAGGCTAGGTCAATCAGATCCTGTCTCTTCAGAGGAAGGGAAGATAGGTGGAGATGAGTCACCTGAACGTAATACTTTAAAAGAGAATGTTGGGGAAATGGATGTGGCTCAAGCGATTGGGCTTCCATATACCATATAAGAGGACCTGGATTTGATCCCTGGGGCCTCCTGGTAAAGGCGTGCCATTGTGGTAAGCCAGTGCCTGTGCGGCGAGCCAAGTGTCCATGCAATGAACCAAGTGCCTGCATGGCGAGCCAGTGCCTGTGCATATGAGTCACGCAGCAAGATGATGATGCAACAAAAGAGAGACGAAGAGGAGAGTCAAGGAGAAGTGCAACAGAAATCAGGAACTGAGGTGGTGCACATGACAGGGAACCTCTCTCCACATCAGAGTTCCCCAGGATCGAATCCCAGTGAATCCTAGAGAAAAACAAGAAGAGAAGAAAAAAGAGAAATAGACACAGAAGATCACATAGCAAAAGGACACAGACAGCAAAAACAGCAGGGCGGGGGGTAGAGGGAGGAGAAAAAACAAAAAAGAGAATATCCCTGGCTTCTTACCACTATGGTTCCTAGAATTTCTCTGGCTCCTGTCCTTCCAAATGCCTGGTTGTTCAACTCTTTTTTATTTGATGAGCTACAGTGTTCTTCAAATAAATACCTATCTCTTGCTTAAGTTGGGCAGAGTCAGTTTCTGTTGCTTACAACTAAGGACCTTAACTCATATGCTGTGATTTACACCCTTAGGCACCCTCTGATTTTCTGGACAGCAGTAGGGTGTATTGTGGATGGCCAAGAGGGACTCTGGAACACTGTCCTGTGTTGTGTGGGGAATGAGCTGACAGGAAAAGGCTGGAGACTGGTGATCAGGCCCGGGTGAACAATTCAGAGGGATATACTATTGAATTCACTATCTTCAAGGTGATGGAGTTTGTCAGCCCAGGACCTCTTGCTCCAGGGGCACCACTGCAGTTGAGTCCATTCTGACTTTCATTTTTCTCTGCTCCATCCAGCCTACTGCAGCACTCCTCTACTCTGAGTATGGGAAACCTGAGTGTACTATAAAGGAAGAGCTGGCATCATGAAGACACCTTACCTGGCAGCAGGACCTACTCCTACTGAGATGGGGCAACTGGGAGCAGCAATTAAATATTGGCAACATGTTTTCCAACTTTATTTATTTATTTATTTATTTATTTATTTTAAGGTTTATTTTTATTTATTTAATTCCCCTCCCCTCCCCCGGTTGTCTGTTTTCTGTGTCTTTTTGCTGCGTCTTGTTTCTTTGTCCGCTTCTGTTGTCATCAGCGGCAGGGGAAGTGTGGGCGGCGCCATTCCTCGGCAGGCTGCTCCCTCCTTCGCTCTGGGCGGCTCTCCTTACGGGTGCACTCCTTGCGCGTGGGGCTCCCCTACGCGGGGGACACCCCTGTGTGGCACAGCACTCCTTGCGCGCATCAGCACTGCACATGGGCCAGCTCCACACGGGTCAAGGAGGCCCGGGGCTTGAACCACGGACCTCCCATGTGGTAGACGGACGCCCTAACCACTGGGCCAAAGTCCGTTTCCCTATGTTTTCCAACTTTAGAATCTGCAAGGCCACCAGCTGGGGCAGTTGAGGCTGGGGAAGAGTTGTGGGTACAACTGTGGCTTTAGCATGATGGTGAGAAGCCAGGCGAGGCCAATGATGAGTGAAGGAACCACAGCCTGTGGACGTGACTTCTGAAGGGCAGAAGGTAGAGCAAGGGAAAGGCTCCAGCTTGACGTCACATATGAGCTGTTGAGGGAAATGAGGCTTACATGGACAGCAGCGGTGATCACAAGTCAAAGAGTGAAAGCAGTGAAGTCTAGAGCAAAGAAATATGTGAGATGCAGTTTCAGGCCAAGAAGAGGGGACTTGAAGGTGATTAGTGAAGAACAGCCTGAACACACTATAACAGGTAACCATGAAGTGGATAACAGAAGACCATCTTTGTGACTTGCCTCAAAGGTGTGTAGCTAATCCTGCACCCTTTTACTTTGTGCTTAAGAGAATTCAATTGTACCCCTAAGCAACGACATGGAGAGCAAGGGGCATAGTCAAGGAAGATCCAAGTGTGGGAAGAGCAGAGTGCATGAGAAATCTTCCACTTTACCCCTAAAGGTGGCAGGGAACAGTTATGCACAATGTGAACCCAAGTTTGCTCATTCCTGCAAGTCTGTGAAGGTGTGGGGTTGTGGTGGGCAGCGGAGGCAGCTTCCCGTTCTGACCCACAACCAGACCTTCTGGCAGCAATGAAGCAATGGATTTGGGCACCTGCTCCCTGTCCTCACCTTGTAACTCACACAGACCAGGAAACTGCACACTTAGTGTTTTCAGGAGACCTCAGCAGCAGCAGGAACCCATGCCCTCCTGAAGCTAAACCACGCCACTTTCATTTCTGAGGAGAATTTGGGGCTCCTGTGCACCATTTGTGGAGGTTCCATATTTCCTTTAGGGGATTAAGGTAGGGAATACTTGTCTGTGGTGGTGCTAATGGAATCTAAACCTCTCTGGACTCTCTCCACTGGAGACTCTTCTGCAGGTGCAGCGTCCTCCCGGTTTTCAGACCCAGAGGGTTTGTGGTTCTCCATTTGGCATCTCATTGACCCCATAGGCTGTGGAATAATACTACCTGGATTTGAATCTCAGTTACTGCATTTACTATGAATGTTGGGCAAATAGCTTAACACATTGACACCTGAATAATTTCTTAATCTGTAAAATAAAGATAAGAACACTAGGTTTGTTGTGAAGATTAAATAAGATAATATGCATAAAGGTGGCACATGATGTACAAAGTAAGTATTCAGGGAAACGGACTTTGGCCCAGTGGTTAGGGCGTCCGTCTACCACATGGGGGGCCCGCGGTTCAAGCCCCGGGCCTCCTTGACCCGTGTGGAGCTGGCCCATGCACAGTGCTGATGCGCGCAAGGAGTGCCCTGCCACACAGGGGTGTCCCCCGCGTAGGGGAGCCCCACGCGCAAGGAGTGCATCCATAAGGAGAGCCGCCCAGCGCGAAGGAGGGAGCAGCCTGCCGAGGAATGGCGCCACCCACACTTCCCGTGGCGCTGATGACAACAGAAGCGGACAAAGAAACAAGATGCAGCAAAAAGACACAGAAAACAGACAACCGGGGGAGGGGAGGGGAAGTAAATAAATAAAAAAAAAATAAATCTTTAAAAAAAAACAAAAACAAAGTAAGTATTCAGTAAACACGAGCTACTATTGGCTTTTGACTCTTCTGAACTTGGCTTTTCTGTCACAACCCAAACCAGGTCCTTCTCCTCCCTTTCCAGCATATCACTGTCCTGTTTTTCAGGGCATCCTCTTGGTGCACTTCATAGACCTCTATGTGGCTGCTGCCATGCCTTCCTCAACGTTTGGACCCATAGCCATCCTTCCAGAATGCGCCACCATTGTAAGTAGCTGGCACTTGTCTTTCTTTGGACTTCATGGAGTGGGGTTCATAAGGAGTTTTTGAGAAGATTCTGCCCTCTGTAGAATAGGATCAAGACTATGCTGGCCTGGACTTCTCTCTCTAAAAAGTGGGTTATTAGGTATTTCTTAGAGTTAGTAAGGAAAATGCTGAAGTATTGAAAGCATTTTCCCCGAGGCTCTCAACTAGGCCTTTCGAGACCTTTACTCCACCCATGAGCCTTAGGGGTTGCTCCCAGGTCAACATTCCTTCCCTCATTAACGACTTTATTAAGTTACCTCCAGGGGCCAGGCCACGGGTGCTGTTTTTCAGTGCTGTGCGTTCCTGCTCAGCCAGTGGTTGAATGCCTCACACAACTGAAAAGCCCTCCTATTCAGCCCAGAGCCTCAGCCTCACCCGCCCTCATCCCCTGCCCCCTGCAGCCTGGCTTCCTGAAAGTACTTTCCTGCCACACCCAACAGAAAGTGCCCTGATTTGTTTCCTTCATGCCAACGGAGTCATTAATGTCTCTGCAATGACCAAAACGTTTCAAGTTATGAAACATTCACGGAAGCTGAATGCACCTTGGTTCCTTGCAGCATGCCAAGCAGGGCTGGAAAGGTGTGTGGGGGGTGGGGTTGTTATTGATTGGCAGTGGAGGAGATTTTGTAGTGGAGGAGAGGAGAGACCTGGAGGCCCCTCCCTCCCAGGACCAGTGCCAAGGTCCCTGTCTCCGTGTCCCTAGAGTCTGCTGGCATTATTGTATCAGCAGCCCCACCGCCCACCCTCCGTGCTGAGTTAGGCTTTGAGAAGATAATCTTCCTCTACTGGCAGCTTCACGTCTTTCTCAGGCCTGCTTCCTGGGAGAGGCCAGAAGAAGACCCTGGGTTGCCATGAATTCTGCCAACACCAGCTGTGAGCACCCCAGCCCCTCGGTGAGTGCTGCTGGAAGAGAGAGGGAAAGAGGGAGGCCAGCACTGAGGAAGGGGTGCAGGGAGGGTTGCCAGGTGGAGACCTACTGCCTGAGCTCTGTTACTGCTAAGGATGGGCGATTTAGGTTTAGGTTAGGGTTAGATTAGAAAGGGGAGACAGCTGCCTTCCCCACCTCAAAACCCAGCACCCCGCCCTGTCCTCCCACACCAGGGGTTGTCAGCGTGACTCTTCATTACCAGAGATACAGAATCTTTCCTGAGTGCTAAACTCTGTGAATAAATTACAAAAGAATGGGGAGGATTTCCCAGATTGGTTCCCTGATAATACAGGTGCTGATTCTGTTCACTTTAACTTTACTCACTGTTGGCCTTTGTTGAATCCAAATTTTGCTTTCCAGCTTTCTCAGTATTGTGGTTTGTCTTATCTGAAGCCTTTTCTGAAGTGAAGCAAAGGGAAAGAGAGAGGGAAAAAGGAAGAAGCCAATATGTGCCAGGCATTTTATGTACTTTGTTTTCTTCCTTATAATCCAATGAAGAACAAATGAGGAACCTGAGGCTCCGAGTGATAAAGAAACATCAATTAGAGGCCTCTCTAATTAATCCTGAGGCCTGGTCCTATCACTCTCTCCAGCCTATTTTGGACACCTAAACGTAACAAGGTGGACTGGGTGGAGACCCTATGTCTTGCCACTTCCCACTGCAGGGGGAAGGGCCTGAAGTGCCATGAGGCCCAGTAAGGTGCCTGTGGGACAGGTTCCAGCCATGAACTTGGCAGCCAAACCCTACCTGCTGCTGGTCAGCCTTCTGTAAATAGGCCCTGCCCGTCTCTTCTGGGAAAGCATGGGAGGCTCCTGAGAGAATTCTCCACTCCTTTCCTCAGAATTCTCTTATCTTTCCACCACCATCTCATGGAAGCCAAAAGAAATATAGGGAAATAACTTAAGGACTCACTTTCCTGAAGGCTGTGGTGTTTTGCACGGTTTTGGCTTACCTGATGTAAACTGGGAGGTGGAAGGGACTGGGGCACCTATCCATCCCCCCTTCAATGGACTTTCTTCTGTCCTCTGCCCCTCATTTTCCTCAAAGCCTCAGTTTCACCACGTGGATTGAGTCATTTTTCTGCGATGTTTCTGGTTTTCATGTGTGTGGTGCTCTGCTCGAAATGTCTAGTAACATAAACATGGGGAAGATGCTTCCCAACCCTGAAAGCTTATGGCCCAGCTCAATGAAAAGGGGGTATATAAATATTCCTGATACAAGGGAGAAAATGGCAAATTACATAATGGAGATATAAAGTGTAGTGGGACTGTGAGAGAAAAATCACTTTGAGTGAGTTCATGGAGAAGGGGGCATTTGAGCTCTTTGAAGATGGATGGAGGTAGAAGAAGCAGGGTGGTGGGGATAGAGGAGGAAGCACAGCAAGAGCAAAGGCACAGAAACAGGATAAGTAAAGTCATATTTGGAGAAAGCTGGACCATCCCTTTGGACTTTTTGTAAGGACATTTCCAGAAGTCCGCGTAGAGTATAAACGATGTCAGAGGAAGCAGGAATCCACCTTGCCTCCAGGGTTCCAACCTGCCTTTCCACTGCTGCTCTCCCTGCACCAGAGTCTCCTCTAGCTCTGCTGTTTGAGGGGAGATGGAGGACTGTCCCTGTCTGTGCAAGAGATACCTGCAAACAACTCGAGGTGCTGGTTAGGGCATTGCCCTCAATCCTACAACAGGAGGGTTCCACTCTTCCACTTACTGTGTGACACTAGACAAGCTGTGTAACCTCACTGTGCCTCAATCTTCTCATCTGTAAAATGGTCCAGTAAGATCAGAATGAGAATCAAATGAGAGCATGTTTTATAAAATGCCAATCCTCATCGTAATGCCTCTTTTTTTTTAAATTAGAGAAGCTTGTTGGTTTTCAGAAAAGTCAGGCAGTAAACAAAGAGTTCTCATATTCCTCCTTCTTCCCTTTAAGAACACACATTGGTTGTGACAATTGATGAAAGAATACTATTATAATTGTACTATTAACTATAGTCCATGGTTTACATTAGGGTTTATTGTTTGTGTTGTACCGGCCTATGTTTTGTTTTTTAAATTTTTTTACTCTAGTAACATAAATACAACGTAAAAATTTCCCCTTTAACCACATTCAGATACATAATTCAATGCTGTTGATTATGTTCACCATGTTGTGCCACCATCACCACCATTCCTGCTGTCTCTTTTGATCCAGTCTTAAGTGGTGCAATTCCAAGCCAGACATGGAGTTGACAGACCTACCTCCAACCAGAAGTGGTAGCCCATCTTCTAGTGCTCATGGGCAGGGAATGCTTCCTTACGAATTCAGGTTTCCTCCAAGAAGGGGTCCACAGGTCTCTCAGCACACCGAAGACTTGCTTATTTTACTTAAGTCTCACATCTTTGCAAAAACTGACTTAAGGTAGTTTATAACAGAAGACATATTTATCAACAATTGGATGGATAAAATAGGAATAGACAAGCAAATTCATAGAAAGGAGACGAAAATGTGTGTTCTCAACTGAAGGACTGGTAGCTTTGCTGTGAGACTGTTAGAGCAGGCTTTGTGCCTTCTACCAGCCATGGCCATCAGGCTCCAGAGAAGCCACACACTTTTACGAGAAGAAGGGAAAACCAGTTGTTCTCAGGGAAGATAGCTTTTTCCCAGCCCAAAGTTCTAAAATAACTTTATTTTTCACATGGGGCCTCATGCAGGATCAATTTCCCAGATGACTGTTTTATAGTAGATGCAGAAGTGGTTTCCATAACCTTCAGATGGTCCAAATTGTTATAAAGTCTTAAAATACACAGAAGCCATGAGGCTGGGAACAGTCTTTGAGTCAATGGTTCCTGCTCTAAAAGGAGAAGAGAAGAGAAGGACCAGAACAGACTATCCTTCCTAGTCACAGTGATTCCCTCCCCTTCACTTCCTCATCTCTACAGAGAATTCCAAAAGGTTCAGGGAGAGGGCATGAGATGAGCTTGCCGATGGGGCACATGCAGCTGCATGGGCCACAGCCCCATGTTGTTCATGCACGAGCACACAGTGGGGTCCATATGCCTGCACACCGTCACCCACTTATCCTCATGGCCATCCTGGAGATAGGTATGATTGCCCCAGATTTTATTTATTCATTTATTTATTTATTTCAAATTCTACTCAATTTATTCATTTTTTATTTTTTTATTTTTATTTTTTAAAGATTTATTTTTATTTATTTAAATCCCCTCCCCTCCCCCGGTTGTCTGTTTTCTGTGTCTTTTTGCTTCGTCTTGTTTCTTTGTCCGCTTCTGTTGTCGTCAGCAGCACGGGAAGTGTGGGCGGTGCCATTCCTGGGCAGGCTGCACTTTCTTTGGCGCTGGGCGGCTCTCCTTCCTTACAGGCGCACTCCTTGCGCGTGGGGCTCCTCTAAGGGGGGGGGGGGGAGGGGGGGAACACGACACCCCTGCGTGGCAGGGCACTCCTTATGGGGCCAGCTCCACACGGGTCAAGGAGGCAAGGAGGCCCGGGGTTTGAACTGCGGACCTCCCATGTGGTAGACGGATGCCCTAACCACTGGGCCAAGTCCGTTTCCCTTTGTTTATTCATTTTTTAAAAAATATTACATTAAAAAATATGAGGTCCCCATTCACCCCCACTGCCCCCACCCCACCACTCCCCCCACAGTAACACTCTCCCCCATCATCATGACACATCCATTGCATCTGGTGAGTACATCTCTGGGCATCGCTGCACCCCATGGCCTATGGTCCACACCATAGCCCATACTCTCCTACGTTCCATCCAGTGGGCCATGGGAGGACATAGAATGTCCGGCAATTGTCCCTGCAGCACCACTCAGGACAACTCTGAGTCCTGAAAATGCCTCCACATCCCATTCCCACCCCCAGCAGCCACCATGGCCACTTTTTCCACACCAATGCCACATTTTCTCGATTATTAACCATAATAGTTCATGAATAGAATATCATTAAGTCCACTCTAATCCTTACTGTATTCCTCCTTCCTGTGGACCTTGGCTTGGTTGTGTCCATTCCACATCTATGTCAAGAGGGGACTTAGATTCCACATGGATACTGGATGCAATTCTCCTGCTTTCAGTTGTAAGCACTCTAGGCTCCATGGTGTGGTAGTTGACATTCTTCAACTCCATGTTAGCTGAGTGGGGTAAGTCCAATAAATCAGAGTGTAGGAGCTGAAGTCTGTTGAGGCTCAGGGCCTGGCTATCATATTGTCAGTCCAGAGATTTAAATCCCCTAGATATCTCTTAAACCCCAGCACCAAATACAATTCCAGTAAAGTAGCATGAAAGGCTTGTGAAAAGAGATCACATCTGAGTCCAGTTCCATCACGCAGAAACACCAGGTCCAAAGAAGGGCCAACCGACATCTCAGTGAACTCCATCTGCCATGACCATAGAACTTGTGGGTCTTTTTAGCCCTCAAAAGAACCAATACCTGGGGTTGTATCTACTTTATCTGTCTCTGGGACTCTGCTCAGGTGTGCATAAGGGCAATCCTTCTGACAACCTCCAGACTCTTTTTTAGAGACTCATAGCCATATAAACTCATTTGTCCTTTCCATTTCCCCCCTACTTTAGGTCAAACAGCATTTTTAACACCTGTTATTATATGTAGACAGGGATATTCTGCTGCTCTGCGTTGAACCTTTAATTCAGTTGCCCCAGATTTCAGATGAGTAGGCCGAGGCCTGGAGGAGCTAACAGGATATGCTCACGGTCACTGAGCCGGGAGTGACAGAATCACATCTGTCCTACTACAAGCTGCATGCTCTTCTCGGTTCTCTGTTGCCTACCCAGAATCTGTCAACCAATCAACCACTTTTTCACACGCACTCTGCTTCTTCCATCTCCTTTTGCTCAGCCTGTACTTTTTCCCCTGCTGCCTTCTAGGATTCCATACACTCCCTAAAACATCACCATATGTGTCCAGGAGCCCAGAGCTTCTTTGAGTTAGCCTTCAGTGTACTTTTCACCTGCCTGTGACCTTCTTTCACTGGCAACCCAAGTACAAGCAGCATCAATAACTCCTTTTCAGAAGTCTGGATAGGATAAGCATGATATTTCAAAAGAGTTCCAACCAGTTAAATTTAGGAACCTATAAAATACTCAATTCAAAAAATTCTTTATAGTCATTAATTTATATGTTCATTCCATTTTTTCAACGTTTGACAGGTATTTATTTGCGAACTAGCTATGTGCTAGATATGGAGATAGAGATATGATGGAACTTTCTGTTGCATATGGCCTTTTGGGGGTTCCAGATGAGGAAAAGTATGCTCACAGCCTGCTGTGCTTTGGGCCATGGTAAATATGCTTAAGGTGTTGCAGGAGCCCCTGAGGAGGCAAGGTCTAGTGTGAGGGTACGGTGGGGTGGGGTCAGGCAAGGCTTGCTGGAGCAGATGCTTGATGCATGCTTCCAAGTGGCTAAGTAAATGAGCATAGGCAGAAGTCTTGCATTTATGTTTTAGGATCTCAGTGTTAGAACATTAATGAGCAAAACTGTTCTGATTCCCAGGGACAAAATGATTACAGATCAGTGATTGGTGAGATCAATAGACCCACTCTGCAGACCTAGGCCATAGGCCCAGGCTCTCCTCCCACTCGTTAGAGGCTCCACATGCTGTACAACACTTTCTCATCATCAGCAATACAGGCTTCACAAGTTTATACTGGGAAGGAGTTACGAAAAGTGTTTTCCAGTTCCATCCCCGTCAAGGAGAAGGACTGGCCTCCCACCAGGGATGGTGCAATCCACCCACCCACCTCCCATGTCAGCCAGCACTGATCCTGACTTAGGGCTCAACAGTGGGAACTGGTCAATACTCTTACATCAGTGGTTCTCAACTGGGAAGGGAGTATGGGGGGGAGGATTTTGCTTCTCTAGGAGACATTTGGCAATATCCAGAGACATATTTGGTTGACATAAGTGATGATGGGGAGAAGGGAGAGCGGGCATTACTGGCATCTAGTGGGTAGAGGCCAGTGATGCTGCTTAACATCCTTCAGAGCATAGGACAACCTTCCCCCCACCCCCCAACAAAGAATTTTTGGAACCAAATATCAGCAGCGCTGGAGTTGAGAAACACTGTCTTAGAATGTAATGTCCTCTAGGGACCAGTGCTGCCCTAGAGGCGGGAGGGGACAACCACCTAGCTCTTCACCTGGTGGTTTCTTGCCTCTTGTCACTTCTAAGCAAGTATATCTGGTAGGTGATGCCTCCTGCACCCTGCCGTCTCCTGCTCCCACTTCTCTAGATCAGGGCTGGCTTACCTGTAGGTGCAGGAGGCACAAGGCATAGAGTCCAAAATGTTTTTAGGGGCCTACTAAAATGTTTTAATTTCTTTTAAAATCAGAAGGAAAAATGCACTTTTAGGTCAATGAGATAATTTAATATGTAATATTAATATATTTGCCTTTTACCAATGTAGTTGCAAAATATAATTTTAAGTAATTTTTAAAAATGAAGTGCCTAGTGCCCCTGAAGGTTATGTGCATCTTTGCTCCAGAGGTTCTTCTTTGTGACTGGTCTGAAGTAAAGGGTGCTTAGGCGTGGAGGTGGGCATTGGAGTAGGTGACTTTGGCATCTCTTCTAGAAGTGCCTTTATGAGAGGCCCACATTACCACTGTTCAGAGTCTCCCCTCTGTGTCCTGGCCAAGGTCCAGGAACTCTGTTTTAGTTTCTTAGCTGCTGAAAGAAATACCATACAATGGAATTTATTGACTCATGTTTTCATAGGCTAGAAGGCTTGCTTCCTCCTGGGGTTGTATCTTCCATCTGGCTGTCAATCTCTGGGGTGGCATCTTCTCCTTTCTCTTCTGGGTTCCATTGACTGCCAGCTTCTGGCTGTTCCCCGTGGCCTGTCTCTCCTTCTGGCTTTCACTATGCTTATACAGACTCCCATGATGCAGATTAAAGCCCAGCTTGATTCAGGTGGGTCATACCTTAACTAAAGTAACACCTTGAAGACATCTTATTTACAAAAGGTCCATGCTCACCAGAATGTAGGCCAATACTAAGAACACTTTCAAACTGGGATGCACAATTCAATCCACACAAGCCCACTAGGACACATCATCTAGAGTCACTTGATCTTCACACTGGTAGCCTTGCCACCTTCTGTCCCCACCAGAGACGTGGCTTTCGTGATCTCACCCCAACCAAACGCTCAAATCTCAACCTAAGCACATGTTCAAAGTCTTGAAAAATGGGCCTGGAAGTTTGTAATAATTACGCAAGCCAATATTTTTTTGGAAAATTACACTATGCCAAGCACTGGACCGTGTACTTCATACACTAGTTTAATTCTCTCATCCATCTATGAGGTAAGTTCTGTTGATATTTCTGTTGTACAGACTGAGAAAATTGAGGCTTAGAAATATAAGTGTGCCCAAGGTCACAGTAAATTAAAGAGTCAATAAAATGGAGGGAAAGTTTTTAGGTAGAAATTAATTTTGGTTAAGCTGGTAGGAATGCAATTTGGCTATTGAGCCTGAAGTATTCTGTACATACTACACTTATTTACATTTCTATGTTTCATTCATTCATTCAGTCTACACTGCATACCTTTTATATATCAAGAATGCAGTAGAATCTGGGACCACAAAGATTAGTAAGGCACAATCAGTGCACTCTGGGAACTAACAACCTAGCAGAAGGGATGGATAAGGAAACAGTCCATTAAAATAAACATGCCATGATGAGTGTTTTGGCAAATGTATACACAGGGCCTTGTGGGAGTGCACACTAGGAAAGCTATATTATTACTGGGGCCAGAATCTTGGGAGTGCAGTGAGACATTTGTCTGGCTATACAGAAGGAAAACCTACTCATTTTCTGACCATGCGTTGATCCCCATCCCCTCCCCCACAAAGTTGCTTCTCTGCCAAGGCTTTAAGTAAGGCACTTGCAGGGTGCCACCCACCCTAGACTTTGCTGGGAGGCCCTGCTGTAGATGCACAATCTAGAAAAATCACTGGTCTTTTGGGTCTGACCTAGAAATTCCCAGCTGGTCAACAGTCATCTCTGTTCCCTGCCTTCTGCCTCTGGAAGGCTGGCTATCCTGTTGAAATCAGGAAATCTACTCTATTCCTCTTCAATAAAATGCCCACCTGCACCCTTTTCTTGTTCTGAACAGAGGGATGATGACATACTCAGCTCCCACACTGATGACCAAGGCAGGAAGAAGGATGGGCTGCCCAGAAGTCCCAGCAGCAGCCAACTGGCCTACACCATCCTGGACATCCCACCATGGTATCTTTGCATCTTCCTGGGGATTCAGGTAATGCTACCCAGCAACCCAGGCCCAAAGAGATTCTGCCTCAAAAGCTTCATCAGCACACATCCAGGTCAGATTAGACAACATAAAAAACCAGCGGCTTATGTTGTTGTCCTCTATGTTGGCCTCCAGGAGAACTCTTTCTTTCCAGGAGCTTGAGGGTGGAGGTGGAAGATTGGGAGATTCTCCCTGGAGCTGAGTGGATTGGTCAGAGCAAGAATGGGCCACTGTTCTCTTGGGTGGGGTCACTGTGCCAATTAAAGGTACATATCACTTGGGTGAGTCCCCTTTTCTAGTAACCCTGGGAGACCAGAGAGGTACCAGGCCAAATCCATTCCTTACAGTCATGCCTGTCAGCTGTAGCTTCTCTTTCTGATTCCTCTTCCAGCCTCATGTCTAGCCTTTTCTGGGATCAAGAGGGTTACTTGATAATGGGAGGGAGTTAGCTATCTGATAAATTTGGTTTGGCAGTGTAGCTGGGCCTGACTTAAGAGGGGAAATAAAACACTGTTGGATTCTTAGCCCAGAAAATATTGTGTCCTGATTGATCTAGAGGGCAGCAGATCAAAGAGGCACTGAACCTCCTATGCCATTTATTCTAAGATGACACAGGAGTGCAGGCAAGGATTGTCAAAGCACCCCTACAAAGATATGTAGGACCCTGTCGCTTGGCCTTCTGTCTATCTATCATCATTCTAACCTAACCTAACCTAACCTAACCTAACCTAACCTAACCTAACCTAACCTAACCTAACCTAATCTACGCTAATATTTCCCCTTTATAGCTGAGGGTGCCTGCTGTGGATTCAGCCCTGACATGAATTCTGGTTCTAATCAGGGTGTTAGGGGGAAACTCAAACAGCCTTTGGTCTATAGCTCAGAGCTGATGCTCAGGTCTTCCTTGTCAATGGTCTTGCCCACCTTATGCCTTGATTTCATAAAGAGCCTCTTGCCTTATTCTGGTTCTTAAGTCCCACACCCACACTTTAGTTCCTCTCATGTCCTCCTGTGCTTCTGTCCCTGCCTTGGTTTCTTGCCAGGACAGCAGTTCCCAGCTCCAGAGTCCTGCCTTGAGCCCCAGGCCTTCTGGCTGTGTCCCTGCTTTTTGCTGCCAGGCCTTTCTTGTTCCTACTGCTGATCCTGATTGCTGCTGGCTGCTCACAGTCAGGCTCCCCTGAACCCACAGGCAGAGCTCTTACTTCTGGTGGTGGGGACAGTTATCCTTGTGGAGGTCGGGCTGCCCGAGGTAGGCAGTCACAGCAGCGACATGGCCTTCTGCTCTCCACTCTGCCCGCAGCACTTCGTCACAGCCCTGGGGGGACTCGTGGCAGTGCCACTCATCCTGGCCAAAGACCTGTGCCTGCAGCATGACCCTCTGACCCAGAGCTACCTCATCAGCACCATTTTCTTTGTCTCTGGCATCTGTACTCTCCTGCAAGTGTTTTTAGGAATCAGGTAGGTAAACCTTTTCCCTTGGATTCAGACTTTGACCTGCCAGGGTAGCTGGAGAGATGGTTAGGAAGCTGGGGTGGTATAATCGAGGGAGCTTGAGAGTAAGAACCTGGGCTCAAGTCCTAGCCCCAATACTTTCTATCTATATTGGCTAAGATTCTTGACTGAAAGTGACAAAAATTCAGATTTAGACAAAAAGGCGTTCTTTGTTAACTTACAAGATCAAACCAAGAGAAGGGCAGCGGTGCATCCATGCATCAGGAACATGCTGACCTGGAGACTCAAATGTTGCCAGGATCACTGTGTTTCTTGTCTCCACTTAGGCTTCCCCTAACATTGGTTAAAGCTGGGCAAGAGTATAAATGGAGACCCACACATCTTACGTCTAAATATTGGAAAGTTATAAACCAAGCTTATCATCTCATAAATAAAAGATATCTAATTATCCTACCTGAAAGGCCAGGTTTGAATTTTGACTTCTCTGACTCTTTGAAGTTCTGCTTCAGAAGCTGGTGGTGTGTGGCAGGGAACCAGCTCCCAGCCTGTTGCCTGCACCTTTCTTTTCTCACCTCCAGTTTTTCTCCAATTTTAAATGCTCTCACATGCATGTATGTGGACACCCGAACCTGGACATCCAAGTTCCATCCACACACTCCTGACAGACTACCCAAACAACTGCCCCAAACAGTGACCTTAGACCCATTTGGCCCCAGGGCATCATGGTCAGCCCTTAGCAGGGAAGACCTGGGAAGAGGCTCAAGCAAGCTCTGGAAGAGGCTCAGGACCATTGGGGGAGGGATTTGGGGGGACTCAAAGAGGAGGGGGCACAGAATTCAAGTGGACAAATACCCCTGGCTCTACAGACTTCTCCTCAGCGGAGGCAACAGTGGGAATCTCTGAAGCATGGGGCTAAGTATAGAGGTCCCTCTTTCCCTAGTCTAAGGGCAGGATGGTCTCTTCTTACTCTGTTAATGATGGTGACACACTTCCTGTACAGGTCCATAGACAGGGAGGCTGGCAGTCTTCATACTTAGCACCCAAAATCAATTGAATATTGCTCTCTCTAATCTCACATTTTAAAATTCCAGGGAAGACTTCTGAACTGACCAACTTAAGTTAAATGCCCACTCTGGACCAAAGAGGGCAACAAATGTGCCCCCACTGAGGAAGTTCTCTCATTGAAGGGGAGAAGAGGAGTACTGTTCTGGGTAGACAAGATAAGAAATATTCAGAGAACTAGCTAGGTGGCTTGGGTCCTGTAAAATAAGACTGATGATAAAAATGATATATGCCCCACCACCCTCATAGTATCATTGAGATGATCAATTGGTGTAATCAATCAAATTCCTTTTTATTTTATTTTTTTGTCTTTTAATACTGTTTTTTTAATCTCCTTTAATATCATTCCTCATGATTATGCCCACAAACCTTTCGGATATTTTCAATGTACACATATACACATATGAGTGTATGTATGTGTGTGCATGTATGTGTACATGTACATACTCACACTTTGTACACAAATGTAATCATTTCTTCTTTTTTTAACATACATCATACATCATTTGATTTATATTTACATTTTATATATTAATAAAGGAAATCATACAATATGTTACACAATATATTTGGTTCCTAGTAACGCAATCATTCAATATTTTCCCTTTTGTGTCTGTCTTGCTTCGCTCAACATAATGACCTTCAAATTCATCCATGTTGTCATATGCTTTACATTTTCATTTCTTCTTACAGCTGCATAATATTCCATCATCCATAGTTTGTTCATCCATTTATCAGTTGATGGACACCTGGGTCGTTTGCAACTTTCGGCAATTGTGCTTAATGCTGCAATGAACATTGGTGTGCAGATGTCTGTTTGTGTCACTGCTCTCAGTTCTGCTGGGTATATACCCAGTAGTGGTATTGTAGGGTCACGTGGCAAATCTATATTCAACTTCTTTAGGGACTGCCAAACAGTCCTCCACAGTGGTTGTACCATTCTGCATTCCCACCAACAGTGAATAAGTGTCCCTATCTCTCCACATCCTCTTGTAATTTTCTGTCTTTTTAATAGTGCTCATTCTGGTAGGTGTGAAATGATATCTCATTATAGTTTTGATTTGGATTTCCCTAATCATTAGTGATGTTGAGTATTTTTTCATGTGTTTTCTGCCATTTTTATTTCTTCTTTGGACAAATGTCTGTTCAAGTCTTTTGTCCATTTTTAAAGTGGGTTGTTTGTCTTTTATTGTTGAATTGTAGTATCTCTTTATATGTCATGGATATTAAACCCTTTTAGACACGTGATTTCCAACTATTTTCTCCCATTGAGTCAGCTGCCTTTTCACCCTTTCAACAATGTCCTGTGAGGTGCAGAGTGTTAAATTTTGAAGAGGTCCCATTTATCTATTTTTTCTTTGTTGCTCTTACTTTGGGTGTAAGGTCCAGGAGACCACCACCTACCGCAAGTTCTTTTAAGATGTTTTCCCTACATTTTCCTCTGGTAGTTTTATGGTTCTAGTTTTTATATTTAGGTCTTTGATCCATTTCAAGTTGTTTCTTGTATAGGGATTGATAGGGGTCCTCTTTCATTCTTTTGGTTATAGATGTCCAGTTCTCCCAGCACCATTTGTTGAAGAGGCTGTTTTGTCCTGTTAACATGGACTTGGTACATTTGTCAAAAACTAGTTAAACAAGAAGTAGATGTGGCTCAAGTGATTTCTGCCTACCATATGGGAGGACCTGGGTTCGATCCCTTGGGCTCCTGGTGAAAAAGAAGAAGAGAAAGTATGTCCATGTGGCAAGCCAGTCCCTGCACGTGTGCCCACGTGGTAAGCCAGTGCCCATGCAAATGCCTGTGTGGTGAACCAGTGCCCTGCACAAGTGAGTCATGCAGCAAGATGTTGACACATCAAAAAGAGAGACAAGGGGAGAGTCAAGGTGAAGTGCAGCAGAAACCAGGAACTGAGGTGGCACAATTGACAGGATAATTCTCTCCACATCAGAGGTCTCCAGGATCAAATCCTGGGGAAACGTAGAGAAGAGAAAATGAGAAGACAACACAGACAGCAAAAATAGCAGGGCAGGAGGAGGGGGAGGGGGGGAATAAACAGTTGAACATATAGGTGAGGGTTTATTTCTAGACTCTCAGTTCTATTCCACTGATTGATGCATCTATCTTTATGCCAGTATCATGCTATTTTGACCACTGTAGCTTTGTAATATGTTTCAAGGTCAGGCAGTAAAATTCCTCCCATGTTGCTCTTCTTTTTTTGGAATGTTTTTGGCTATCAGGTGCACTTTCCCGTCCAAATGAATTTGGAAATTGCCTCTTCTATTTCTGTAAAGAAGGCTGTTGGAATTTTGATTGGTATTGCATTGAGTCTGTAAATCAGTTTGGGCAGGATTTACATCTTCATAATATTTAGTCTTCCAATCCATGAACATGGAATGTCTTTTCAGTTATTTAGGTCTTCATTGATATCTTTTAGCATTGTTTTGTAGTTTTCTGTATATAGGTCCTGTACTTCTTTGGTTAAATTAATTCCTAGGTATTTGAGTCTTTTTGTTGCTATTGTCAATGGAATTTCCCCCTGATTTTCTCCTCAGATTGTTCAGTACTAGTGTACAAGAACTTACTGATTTTTGCATGTTGATCTTGTATCCTGCCACTTTTTCCAATTGCTCTAGCTAGAACTTTTAGCACAATGTTGAAAAACAAGGTGACAGTGGGCATCCTTGTCTTTTTCCCAATCTTACAGGGAAAGCTTTTCACTTTTCCCCACTGAGTACAATGTTGGCTGTGGGTTTTTCATATATGCCTTTTTATCATATTGAGGAATTTCCTTCTATTCCTATCTTTAAAGTGTTTTTATTAAAAAAGAATGTTGGATTTTTTCAAATACCTTTTCTGCATTGATCAAGGAAAGCATGTGTTTTTTTTCCTTCAATTTGTTAATATGGTGTATTATGTTAATTGATTTTCTTATGTTAAACCAGCCTTGCATACCAGGAATAAATGCCACTTGGTCATGATGTATAAGTCTTGATAGGCTGTTGGATTTGATTTGCAAGTATTTTGCTGAGAATTTTTGCATCTATTTAATTAGAGAGATTGGTCTGTAATTTTCTTTTCTTGTAGTGTCTTTATTCAGCTCTACTGTTAGGGTGATGTTGGCTTCGTAAAATGTGTTGAGTAATTTTCCCTCTTCTTTAATTTGGAAGCGTTCAAACAGGATTGGTGTTAATTCTTTTTTAAATGCTTGGTAGAATTCACCTGTGAAACCTGGACTTTTCTTTGTTGGGTGAGTTTTCATGACAGATTCAATCTCTTTAAATGTGATTTGTTTGTTAAGTTCACATATTTCTTTTTTTTTTTAAGATTTATTTATTTTATTTCTCTCCCCTTCCCTGCCCACCCCCCAGTGGTCTGCTCTCTGTGTCCATTTGCTGTGTGTTCTTCTGTGTCCATTTGTATTCTTGTGAGCGGCACCAGGAATCTGTGTCTCTTTTTGTTGCATCACCTTGCTGCGTCAGCTCTCCGTGTATGCAGTGCCACTCCTGGGCAGGCTGCACTTTTTTCATGCTGGGTGACTCTCCTCATGGGGCGTGCTTATTGCGCATGGGGCTCCTCTACATGGGCAACACCCCTGCATGGCACTGAATTCCTTGTGACATCAGCACTGCACATGGGCCAGCTTATCACATGGGTCAGGAGGCCCTGGGTTTGAACCCTGGACCTCCCATGTGGTAGGCGGATGCTCTATCCGTTGAGTCAAATCCGCTTTCTGAAACTTTTTTACTTTTTCAATTTTAAAAAGGCAAATGACCAGGAGAACACATTCCTAGGACCCCTTCCTGGATTTTAGAAGGCCCTTCGTAGTAAATCCATTTTTAACCTAATCTGTGTCGGGCCTGTGCTTGGCCCTGTGGTAATAAAGTCAAATAGAAAACGTGCCTCTGTCTTTCTTTCTTTCTTTTTTTTTAAGATTTATTTATTTACTGTATTTATTATTTTTAAAATTTATACCCTGCCTTCCCAGATGGTCCTCCCATCTACCTGCTCATTGTTTGCTCACCTTCTACAGGAGGGAACCAAACCCAGGGCCTCCCAAATGGGAGGTGAGTGCCCAATGGCCTGGGCCAATCTGCTCCCAACAGGTCACAGCACCTGCTGGCTTGTGACACCTGCTCATTTAGGCGTCTGTTCATTGTTGTGGGTGTGAGATCTAGCTTGTTGTCGGGGGTGTAACATCTGCTTATCTTCTTTAGGAGACCCTAGGACCCAAACCCAAGACCTCCCATGTGGTAGGCGGGCACCTGACTGGTTAAGCCACATCTGCTTCCCTCTCTTTCTTTTAAGATAAAGTGATTTAACAGGAAAAAATACTCAATTTATTCTTAATTATCTGAATCAAAAACATACAGGAGTAGACTGATGAAGTTTATGCAAGTTGTTTCCAGGACAGACTGAGTGGAGACAGCATCCAAAGGATGCTAGAACAACTCAAGAGCACTTCCCAAAGTGCTTGCTTCCTTTGCGAGTCATTTCTAGGAGACTGCTTGAGTTTCTCCTATTCTCTATAGAGGAGCAGGAGACCAGTGCCTACTTCTTTGGCAGATTATTTTCTTTCTCCCCTCCCTTCTCCTGTCACCGTCTCTGTGAGCCCAGATTTCTTCCAAACCCCTGACCAAGGACTTGGAAGAGTACAGGGTTCACTCTTATCCATCTTTGGGGCCCTAAAATCTAGAGTCCCTTTTATCAGGATTGATCCCAGGAATGTAATTTGCCACAGCAGCTTTGACCAGTGGGGAGGAGTCATGGGAGAGGCCTTGCAGCTGCCTTCCTGGACACCCAACAGGCCTCCCCTGCACCCATGGATAGTTACACACACAAGGCTCTTCCAGATGGGGATGGCAGCTGAGCTGGAGCTGAGGTTAATGTCTAGTCATGGGACTGTAATGAGTACCCTGACAAATGAGTGAGTGCAGGTAAAGCACCCAGAACAGTGCCTGGCTTGGAGTAAGCACCAGGCCTCAGCTGTTCTCCTGGTGGTGCACTCATCATTCAGCCACACTCGGTGTTTACAAAAGGTCTAGGATGCCCCAGTGTAATGAGGCCCCCCATTAAACCACAGGGGAGGAGGTGGGCCACTGCAAAAGAGACGGTTTCAGTTCAATCCAATAAAGCCTGAGATAGTGTTATATTACAATACTGGAAAAAGCCTCGAGGCCAGAATTCTAGTCCTGGCTCTTGTGCTGTAGGAACTTGGTCAAGTCATTTTCCTTCCCTAGGCTTAGTTTTCTCATCTGGAAAATGAAGGACTTGAGTTAGATAACATCTAAAGTCCCTTTCAGCTCTAATATTGTGAAAAGCTATGATATTGAGAGAGAAAATGAAGTGCCATCTTTCAGCTGTATAATCAACATTGCTTGCTGATAAGCCTTGTGAGAAGTTCTGTGAGAAACACATATTAATCAGGAGTCGGAGTTCAAGAAACTTTACCATAGTGAAAATGCTGAACACGCAAAGAAAGAGGGAAATAAAATTAGGAAAATCACGCTAATGTCATTAGACTAAAGTGGAGAAAGAAATAAAACCGAGTGTGATTTCATCCATGGAAATGGACTTTCCTCTCAGGCGCTAATGAGCAACTGCTTGGGCTGGTACAGGTTGTAAAACCTACCTGATAGTTTATGAATCAAAGGCCAAGTGGATTTGATTGCTTGTTATCTCCTAACCAGTATTTAAGATGTGCTTTTCTAGATTAGAAATAAAACTGCCTGATGTTGCAAGAAAGACTTCAGAAGATCTTAGTAATTAAAACCACATTAAATAATAAAAGGGAAATGATAAGAGGCAACAGCTATTGGGAAGCAGATATGGCTCAAGCAATTGGGCTGCTGTCTACCATATAGGAGGTCCAGGGTTCGATACCCAGGGCCTCCTGGTGAAGGCAAGCTGGCCCGTGTGGCAAGTTGGCCCATACGCAGTGCAGACCCACACAGAGTGCTGCCCCATGCAGGAGTGCTGCCTGTGCAGGAGTTCTGGCCCACACAGAGAGCTGGCATAGTAAGATGATGCAACAAAAAGAGACACAGAGGAAAGATAATAAGAGATGCAGCAGACCAGGGAGCTGAGGTGGCGCAAGAGAATGATAGCCTCTCTCCCACTCTAGAATGTCCCAGGATTGGCTCCTGGAGCCGCCTAATGAAAATACAAGTAGACACAGAAGAACACACAGTGAATGACACAGAGCAGGCAATGGAGGAGGGGGGAGAAATAAAAATTTTTTAAAATTTTTTAAAATTTTAAAAAAGAGGCAATAGCTATTGCTTTTAGCGTAAGAACTAACAAGCACCATGCTCAATGCTGGGCAGACAGCTAATTCTTGGCAGCATGGGTGACTGCCCCCCTGGTAGGACTTTAGAGGTCTCAGGTAATCCCTGGAAGGCCTTCCTCACTTAGGTGCTCGTGTCTCAAATAGATTTAATGGGATACACCACCATTCAGTTTTTTTAGAAAAGACCTTAAATTTAGAAGATAATCACTAGGGAAATAAAATACTGACTGCACGTAACTCTGGGTTTTAACTCTGTCTCAGCAATTATTAGTGACTTTTGCCTGGTAATTTCTTTTTCTGGGATGTTTCCAGGTGATATGTTTCCCTTTCTATTACCCTGGGAATATGGAGCAAGTACTCCTATCACAAAATGCAGTCAAAAATTTTATGCTTGCTTTCATATAGTTTTGCCTGAGTTAACTCCAGTCTTGGCCCTTTCCATGCTCCATCTTCCCTGCTGACTAAGCCCTGCCCTAGCTCTGAGCCTGTCCCTGGTTTTGCAGAAAGGCCCAGCTGCGCACCGGGATCTGTAGCCACATCACCCTGACCCTCTTTATGGCTCAGCCATCATTGGAGCTCTGGCCAGAGCCGGAACGGCGTGGGCTGGGAGGGTAGAGGTGGTGCTTTGCTGCTTCTGTGTGTAAGTTGGGTAGTTGTCTACAGGGAAGGGCTGTGAGGGGGTTTTCCACAAGCTAGCAGGCCTCGTACCTGCTTGATACAAGGAACTCAGTAAAAAAGGATAACAAAGTACTCTTTATCCAATAGTGAAGTCGCTCCAGTGACTCTTGAGGGCCCCAGGATTTCTTGCTACAGAGTGGCCCTTTTAAGTTCAAGAATAATTAACAATCCCATCCTACATTTCTGAGGTTCTGCTCTACTTCTTAATCTAGTTTAAAGAAAAATCCCTGTGATTTTATCCTCTGCCCGCTCATTGGATTGACTCCAACAAGCAAGCATGGGGCTAGCTCCTGGCAAAATGATGATGCGGGTGAGGTTGGATTCTACCCGTTCAAGTTCCAGATGCATCTGTTCCAATTCCCTGTCGACATCATCCCCATTTGCCCATAAGTTCCCCAAATTCCACATGTCTCAACCCCAAACCTCCTCAGGAGTCCATCCTTCCCAAGTTTCTGGGTGCTCAGTGTCCTTTGCCCTGTAGAGTAGAGACTTGGTCCTTCTTAATTTCCTGACCCTGACAACATTTGCATTTATTTTCTCTGGGAGTCCTAACACTTCTTGAGGAGAAACTGGTGTTTTTTGTTCGTTTGTTTGTTTGCTTGTTGTTTGTTTGCCAAAGTCTTAAGAATAAAATTAGATAATACATGGAGAGTATTATAGCCTGGTGCAGAAAATTTATTTTTCACACCAAAAAAGGATTCTGTTATACATATAAACTTTGTACCACCCCTCTTTTACATACACAATGCATTGTAAATATCTTTCCATTTCAATAAACACACTCCAGCAACATCACTTTTTAAAAAATGGTTGCTTAGTAGTCCCCAGAATAAATATATTCTAGTTTATTTAGCTATTCTCTATTAAAGGACATTTAAGTTATTGCTAGCTTTTCACTATTGTAATAGCAATCAATATAATCTATAAATATGAGAAGTATAAATTATATATGTACTGCCATAAATTTATAGTCAAAGACAGAAGGAAGACTGTAAGACATGTTGAAGGTGATTTCTGTGTGGTATACATTATATATGAAAGGTATAAATCATATGTGTGCTGATAAAATTTATCTACTTACAAATAAAAAGACTGAAACAAAATGTTAATGGTTATTTTTGGGTTGTGGAATTATGGTAATTTAAATTTATTCTTTATATATATATTTATTTTCCATTTATTTTTCTTGGAAGTATGTATGTTAAAACTGGGAAAAATTTTTTAAATATTTTAAAAATTCCACAAGCTACACCTTTTGAATCTATATCTAAGAGCAAAGTCCAGTAGGCTGCCCATTACCATCTTGGAAAGGGCGCTGGCCCCATCCTTGAGAGAATGTCTGAGATTCTGTTACCTTTGTAACTTCACCTGCTTTTTATTTTGTTTTCCCAATCTGCTTCTCTGTGATGATCAGCATTAGAGCCCTTAAAAACAAAAAAGGCAAACATGCTTGTCTTTGGAGCAGAAAGAAGGGAAGACTGAGCGATGGCTCCCAATCCATAGCCAATTGGAGTGGGGGAGGGCAGTCGCACAGCTAGGGTAATGGGTAGTGATGGGTTTAAAGAGGGGAGACAAACAGGTTTCTTCTCCCCACCAGAGAGTTGGGTTGGGGCAAAGATGAACTAAATTTAAGATATGGAGTGTAGTTAGTAGTGATAGTGATACTTTGATGATCCTCTTTCATAATTGGTTATAAATGTTTCAAAGCAATGCAGGATGCTGTTGATGGGGTGGCGTATCGGAGCCCTGTATGATGTTATGCATGTTAGTTTTGTAAGTTTACAACTTTTACTATACACTTATTGTTTATGTATGTTCATGTATGAAAAATGTACTTCAATAAAAATTTCTTAATGACAAAAAAAAGCATGATAGCAGGTGCTGGGGCAATTGGATGATGTCCTCCTTGTGAAGGCAGGCTCACCGGCATGCTGTGGAGTACTGCCTGGCCCACAGATTCCACGGAGCGCTGACTCAGCAAGGTGACGCAAGAAAAAGAAGGGAAACAAACAGGAACAGAGAGGAGCCCGCAGAAGAATGTACAGAGAATGGACACAGAAAGCAGACACCATGCAAAAAGCTGAAGCGGGGGGGGGGGGGGGGGGTGTTGGGGATTATAAAAAAAATCACTAGGATTATTATGGACCTACAATATATAAAACAGTGTAGTACCAGAGACAACAGCAAGATGGTGGCAGAGTAAGGATCTCCTAGCATCAGCTCCTGCTACACGACAGTTAGTAAACACCCAGAGCTATCTGGGAGCTGAAGCACCTGTTTGGAAGCTCCAGGAGACCAGAAGAGCATCCTGCAACATCCTTGAAGGAATGGAAGGAGGAGACAGCTCATCTGCAGAGAAGATTCATAAGTAGAATGCTCCACGCCCCGGAGGCCGGTGCCCATCCTCCACTGGAGGCACAAGCTGCCTCAGGAGCTGTTCTGCAGCTGGAATTGAAAGCTCCACTTCCCAAAAATGGCAGAGGAAGAGATGGTTGGGGACCAACTTCAGCTACTGATGAGTAAATTCAGTGGGCTAAAGTATAATCCAAAGAACAGCTAAAGTTTGAGCCTGTCCAAGTTGGAAGGAGGCCAGTAGTCACTAATTTAACTCTGTGCCTGGCATGAAGGGAACCGGGCAGACTGAAAATCACAGTACTGGTAGGGACAGACTTCTTTCCATTCAGATCGGATTGCAGCTCTATCCTAAGCCCCAACCCCACCTCCAGCATGGAGGAAGCTGGGGGGACCTGTGCCAGCCTCTCTGGGAAATTACCAGCCAGATGGCAGAGGCCAGGGACTATCCTACTGTGGCAGTGTAAGCTGCTCCAGGAGTTATTCTGTAGCTGGAATAGGAAGCTCCATTTCCCAAAAACGTGAGGAGGAGATGGTCGACCACCGATTCAGCTACTGATTAGTAGACTCGGCTGGCTAAGGTATAACCCTAGGAAGAACTAAAGGTTGAACCTGTCCAAGTCAGAATGAGGCTGGTGGCTGCCATTTTGGCTCCACCCCCAGCATGAGGGGAAGCCAGTCTGACCGAAAATCACAGTGGTGGTGGGAACTGGTTTCTTTCACCCAGATCAGCCTGCAGCCCTAGGCTAGGCTTCAGCCCACCTCTGGCAGGGAGGAAGCTGGCAGGCTTGATTTCCTCCTCAGCTTGATCATTAGTAGTGTATAGAAACACTACTGATTTTTGCATGTTGATCTTGTATCCTGCCACTTTACAGAACTCATTTATTAGCTCTAATACCTTTGTTGTAGATATTTCAGAATTTTCTAAATATAGGATCATGTCATCTGCAAATAGTGAAGATTTTACTTCCCCTTTTCCAGTTTGGATGGCTTTTATTTCTTTTTCTTGACTAATTGCTTGAGCTAGAACTTCTAGCACAATGTTGAACAACAGTGGTGACAGTGGGCATCCTTATCTTGTTCCTGATCTTAGAGGGAAAGCTTTCAACCTCTCCCCATTGAGTATGATGTTGGCTGTGGGATTTTCATATATGCTCTTTTTTATCATAAATGTATGGAACATTTATTAATTCCAGGAAAAAATGTTGAGGAACTTTCCTTTCATGTCTATCTTTTGGAGTGTTTTTTAAATCAAGAAACGATGCTAGACTTTGTCAAATGTCTTTTCAGTATCAATCAAGATGATCATATAGTTTTTTCCCTTTGATTTGCTAATGTAGTGTACTACGTTAATTGAGTCTCTTATGTTGAACCACCCTTGCATCCCAGGAAGAAAACCCTCTTGACCATGGTGTATACTTATTTTAATATGTTGTTGGATTCAGTTTGCAACTATTTTGTTTAGAATTTTTGCATCTGGGTTCATTAGCGAGATTGGTCTATAATTTTCTCTTCTTGTAGTATCTTTATCTGGCTTTGGTATTAGGGTGATGTTGGCTTCATAAAATGTATTGGGTAATTTTCCCTCCTTTTCAGTTTTTTGAAAGAGTTAAACAGGATAGATGTTAATTCTTTTCAAAATGCTGTGAAGCCGTCTGATAGTGGTCTTTTCTTTGGGAAGATTTTTGATGACTGATAATCTCTTTAAATGTGATTCGTTTGTTAAGTTCTTATATTTCTTGCAGAGTCAGTGTAGGTCATTTGTGTGTTTCTAGGGATTTGTTCATTTCATCTAAGTTGTCTAGTTGGTTGGCATACAATTTTTCATAATATCTCTTTATGCTCCTTTTTATTTCTGTGGGGTCAGTTGTCACTTCCCCCTTTCATATCTGATTTTGTTATTTGCTTCTTCTCTCTTTTTTTCTTTGTTAGTCTGACTAAGAGTTTGTGAATTTTTTTGATTGTCTCAAAGAACCAACTTTTGGTTTTGTTGATCTTTAATTTTTTTTTTTTTGGTTCTCAATTTCATTTATTTCTGCTTTGATCTTTATTATTTCTTTCCTTCTGCTTGCTTTGGGGCTAGTTTGCTGTTCTTTTGCTAGTTTCTCCAGTTGCTCAGTTGAATCTTTGATTTTAGCCCATTCTTCTTTTTTTAATATAAGCTTTTAGGACTATAAATTTCCCCCTCAGCACTGCCTTCACTGTATCGTGTAAGTTTTATAAATTGTGTTCTCATTTGCATTCTTCTCAATATATTTACTAATTTCACTTACAAATTCTTCTTTGGCCCACTGATTATTTAGGATTGTGTTGTTTAGCCTCTCCACATTTGTGAATTTTTCCCTTTCTCCCCTATTAATGATTTCAAGTTTCATTCCATTATGATCAGAGAAGGTGCCCTGTATAATTACAGTCTTTTTATATTTATTGAGACCTGCCTTGTAACCTAATATGCGGTTTATCCTGGAGAAAGATCTATGAGCATTTGAGAAGAATGTACAACCCACTGATTTGGAATGCAGTGTTCTGCACATGTCTGTTAGGTCTAGCTTATTTATCATATTGTTCAACTTCTTTCTTCCTTTGTTTATCATCTGTCAGGTTTGCCAGAGTTTGCCTCATGTATTTTGGGGCACACTGGTTAGGTGCATAGACATTTATGATTGTTATTTCTTCCTGATCGACTGTCCCTTTTAGTAATATATGAGGCTATATGAGGCCTTCTGTATCTCATAACTTTTTGCACTTAAAGTCTGTTTTGTCTAATATTAGGATAGTACCCCTACTCTTTTTTGATTACTGTTTACATGGAGTATCTTTTTCAAACCTTTCACTTTGAGCCAGTTTGTATCCCTGGGTCTAAGGTGAGTCTCTTGTAAGCAGCATATGGATGGCTCATTGTGTTTTATTATTATTATTTTTTATTTTTTTATCCATTCTGCCAGCCTATATCTTTTGATTGGGGATTTTAATCCATTCACATTCAATAATATTGCTATAAATGCATTATTTACTTCCACCATTTATTCTTTGGGTTTCATATGTCATATCTTATTGTCTGTCTTTTTACTCTTTTGGTTATTCTTTTTGCTATTCTTGCCTTCTGCATTCTCCTCCAAGCCTCTATGGACTTGGGTATAGGTAATAGATTAGGTCCCATGTCAAGCTCTGGTTTAGAAGGTAAAGCATGTATCAGGTAATCCAAAAATATGTTCCTTAATCATGTTCAATGATGCAGTTAGTGAAATTAATGCTTGAATCTTGGTTTTTCCTTTATAGTGCTGCCAAGTTTTGCATTGTATACATTTCCTGGGTGATTTAATGAAATTCGGGAGGAGGCATGTCTGATGTATTTAATCACTCTCCAAGTTACCCTGAGAGCACCCTTCTCCTTCAGTCACCCCAACTCTTCCCTGACCTTTATTAGGCCTTGCTGACTTCTTTGTAGATGGTCAGATCCTGAGAGCCCCTTCCTATAAAATGACAAGGCCTGGCTGGATGAATTTCAAAGGCTTCTTCTAGCTCTAAAATACTGAGTTTTTGTGTGTTTTTTTAAAAGATTTTTATTTATTTATCTCTCCCCCCAGCCCCATTGTTTTGTAATTGCTTTCTGATCTCTGTGTCCATTCTCTGTGTGCTATCTCTTCTGCTCACCTTCTCTTTAGGAGGCACCAGGGACTGAACCAGGGACTTCCCATGTGGCAGAGAGGTTCGCAGTTGTTGAGCCACCTCAGCTCCTTGCTTTGTTGTGTTTCTCATTGTCTTTCCTTTCTGTGTCTCCTTGTGGTGTCATCTTGTTGTGTCAGCTCATTGTGCCTACCCTCCTCACCAGTTCACTGTACTGTTTGTCCTCTCCAGGAGGCAATGGCAACCAAAACTGGGACCTCCCATGTCGATTGTTTGAGCCACATCTGCTTCCCTGTTGTTGTTCTTAATCAACAGTCTATGGTTTACAAAAAACACATTTAAGTCAGAAGACATATGCAGAATAATAGTGAATCATGCCCATGGGCAAAAAAAAAAAAAATTAGATAGGGATTGCCATCCAAGTGACGGATGAAATTAAATACAAAGTACCATTAAGGGAAACGGACTTGGCCCAGTGGTTAGGGCATCCGTCTACCACATGGGAGGTCCGTGGTTCAAACCCCGCGCCTACTTGACCCGTGTGGAGCTGGCCCATGCGCAGTGCTGATGCGCGCAAGGAGTGCCGCCCCACGCAGGGGTGTCCCCCGCGTAGGGGACCCCCACGTGCAAGGAGTACACCCCGTAAGGAGAGCCACCCAGCGCGAAAGTGCAGCCTGCCCAGGAATGGCGCCGCCCACACTTCCTGTGCCGCTGACGACAACAGAAGCAGACAAAGAAACGACACAGCAAATAGACACAGAGAACAGACAACCGGGGGAGGGGGGGGATTTAAATAAATAAATCTTTAAAAAAAAACAACAAAAAAACAAAGTACCATTAAGTACATTAAGGTCACCATATAAGGTAAACAATGAAAGCCTAATGATACTGAATGTACATATCCAAACCTGTGACAGGAAAATACATTAAAGAAAAACTAGCAAAAATGCAAGAAATCAGGAAGCAGATGTGGCTCAAGCAATTGGGCTCCTGTCTACCATATAGGAGGTCCAGGGTTCGATACCCAGGGCCTTCTGGTGAAGGCAAGCTGGCCCATGTGGGGAGCTGGTCCATGCACTGTGCTGGCCCATGTGGAGTGCTGCCCCCACAGGAATGCTGCCTCACGCAGAAGTGTTGCCCCGTGCAGGAGTGCTGGCCCATGCAGAAAGCTGATACAGCAAGATGACACAACAAAAAGAGACACAGAGGAGAGACAGTAAGAGACGCAGCAGACCAGGGAGCTGATGTGGTGCAAGAGAAAGATCACTTCTCTCCTTCTCTGGAAGGTCCCAGGATCAGTTCCTAAAGCCCCCTAATGAGAACATAAGCAGACACAGAAGAACACACAAGAATGGATACAGAGAGCAGACAATGCAGGCAGGGGGAGAAATAGATAAATAAATTAACAAATGGATGAATGAATTAATGAATGCAAGAAATCTGTAAACAGACAGAATTGTGGTTAAAGACTACCTAAAGACTTTGGGAAAATTTAACCAGTCAAAAAACAAAAGACTTTGACCGTAGAATACTCTAGGAAGAATTTTTAAATACTTTGTGTGACCCTAAAGGTGGGATATGAAAATACACAGAAGCAAATAAGTCGAAAAAAATTCATCTTGTTCTTGAACCTAAATTTTAAAATTACATACACAGACACAGACACATAATTCATCTGAGAAACACCACCCATGTGTTCCATCCCTATCCATGCCTGAGCCCACTCCCCGTCTGTGTTAACTTGTCGGGGGTGATGCCCAGACATTGCTGATTCTGATGTTCAGCCAGGATCTGAAGGCCACTTAAGCAACAAGACTCCTTCAAAAACTTTATATATTCCTTACATAAAATGTGTTCAGTCATTCTCAAGCACACTTCTTTATGAAGTCCTAAGTTCAAAACAAAAACCCTTGTAGTGTTAGGAAAATGTACCTGAACCAGGTGGGCCATAGTGACAAATGCAATCAAGATTCTGGTGTCCTGCTCTCCCACCGCCCAAACTTCTGCCCAGAGTAGGCAGACTAGGTAAGCTGTGATAGCTTCTGACCCTCTAGTAAGAGAAGATTCTTGGAGGTTGACTTATCAGGTGGTGTTTGCCTCGAAGGGAAGGCAGGCCAGGTAGGCACTGCTAGAAATTTTCAGAGGCCAGAGTAAGAAGCTGACCAGGCATGAAAGGGCCTGGGCAGGGGACACACCCTGATAATTGTCCTCAAGCCTGTTCTCTCCCTCCATGAGATAAGAAAAAAAGACCCCTGAAGATAGAGGTCTGGGGTTGCTGTTCATTTTTGAAGACACAAGGGAATCTGGCAACTCAGATTTTGGACTGTTTCTCTCTTCACAATGGGTACATTGTTGGGGAGTACAAGATGGGGAGCTGTCGATATGTGAGCTGTGCTTTGATCCTGGGGCCTGAATAGGATTCTCTGGGGCTAAGGTAGAAAGTGGCACCCACTAAGCATGTTTGCTGAACTCTGTGCTGTCTCCAAGTCATTTCCCAGCGCCTGACACTCTCCTCCTGGGTTTGGATCTGCAGGACTGTGATTGGATCTGGTTGTCTTTCTCCCTGCCCACCTCTCCTACCTGTTCAAACTTCAGCAGGGTTCGTGGATCTGACTCAGAACTTGGCAGGAGCTCTGTGCCTACCTTAGAGAGCAGGAGACATGTGTTGCCTCTAAACCAACTTAGGACTTGGGGTTGGCAGCCCCCTTGGGACCCATGCCAGTCCAGGACCAGATGATCTCCTGGGTAATTGCATCCTTTCTTCTCCTCTAGGCTGCCCATTCTCCAGGGAGGGACATTTTCCTTTTTGGCACCCTCCCTAGCCATGCTCTCCCTTCCTGCCTGGAAGTGCCCTGAGTGGACACTCAATGCCACCCAGGTGAACACCAGCTCTCCTGAATTCACTGAGCAATGGCAGATGAGGATACGAGAGGTAATGGGGAGGGGAGGAGGGTGGGGGGAGCAGAGAGATACGCAATAGAGACTCCTGAGTTTATTCCTTTGTTCAAAAACACACATGCTGTACTCCATGCCAGGCAACGTTTTGGGTTTTAAGATATTGCTGTAGATAAGCAGACAAGGATTCTGTCCTCATGGACCTAACATTCTACTGTAGGTATATGGTGGGGTGGGGTGGGGTGGAAGGGAGAGACAGAAACATTCCAATAAGTGAATAGAATATGAAAATTTCAGACAGTGATATGCAATAAAGAAAATAAAACAGGGTGATGAGCCAGAGAGTGACTGGGGCTGCTGGGGTGGATGAGGAGTGAAAATAGGTTTTTCTGAAAACATTCTCACATATTTCAAGGAGGAAGAGGTCAAGCATTTCCCCAGCAAATCCAGGGAGACAGGGAGAGCAGGGGGGTAGTATTCATGTTTTATTTTAATTCATCAAGCATTGTTTGTTGAATACCTCCCCAGTGTCCAGCATTGTGAGAAGTACTGGAATACTATAAGGAATAAGTGAAGACTTGCCTTTAAAGAAACTAGTCTCTTAGGGAAGAGAGAGACATACGTCATGGTAGTGGTGGTGGTGATGATGGTGATGATGATGATAGAAGCAGCAGATCGTGGTTATTGAGAGTTTTCCAGGAACTCTTCTAGGAGTGTTTCATAGATGTACAAGCACTGTATTGACAGACATCCACAGCAGGCTCAGGTTAATGGGAAAACCAACATGTAGAGCCAGGCCTGTCTCAGCACCATTCTGTTAGTGGGTCCTGCCTGCCTAGTCTTTCCACTTTGGACAGTTGTAGCCCTTGCTGGATTCAATTTGTATCATCAGGAGAAAGGAACTGATAGCCTTGAGGCAGGTTCTGAAATCAGCAACATTCCAGAATTTGCTCACCAAATTGATACAGACGGAAATCAGTACACTCAGGATTCTTGGCAGAGAGGTGAGCTATACCCTCCAAGACAGTAAAGCTGATTGCTTCCAGATGCCAATATCCTCACCTGGAGGGAGTAGGGTGTGGGTGGTGCATGGGTGGTACACAAGAGTAGATGGAATGCAATGAATGTACCACACTAATGAAAGAAGTTGTTGATATGGGAGGAGTGGGGGTGTGGGGAGTGGGGTATACAGGAGCCTCTTATATTTTTTAATGTAACATTTTGTGTTATCTACTTGTCTTTTAAAAATAAATAAAACATATATTTTTTAAAAAAAGAATAGATGGAACTATAGGAGAGAGTCAAGGTCACTGAAGCCCAACTTTCCCCCTCCCAGCTCAACCTTAGACACCTAGGTGAAAAGCAGCACTGCACGTGGCTGCCCTGGACCACTTTGTCTGGAGGAAGATGATGGGGTTCCAGGAGAATGTAGTCTGCTCAGCCATGATTACAGCCCTCCTTTATCACTGTCAGCACTGCTCCTCTCTAAGCTCACTGAAACTAGACCAAGGATTTTCTAGAACTCAGGGCTATGAAGTTCCCTAGATATCCTTGAGGAACTGTGCAAGCCTTAGCCATTGTACAACCTACCCCAATCCATGTTCATTATTCTTATAACTTCACTGCTGAAACAACTGTCACATCCCCTGTATATTAAAAGCAAAGGAAGATTGAAGACAGAGGAAACACAATAACAAGATTACTATTCCTACCCATGTTTGACCAATGAGAAAGAATAGAATTGACAAAGGGGAGCAGGTGTAGCTCAGTGGGTGAGCACCTGCTATGCATGTACGAGGTTCAATCCTTGGTACTTCCTAACAAACAAACAAGTGAGAAATAGAATTGACAAAACATTTAAATAAATGTTACTACTATATGTTTGATAATATTGCTCTAGTTTTGTTTTTTCTCCCTTGTATCTTTTCAAGTATACTTTTTAAGTTTAATAAACGTACAGAAAAGAACACAATAAATGCCCACAAGTTGTACTTGCCCATGTTACTAGCATCTGGATCAAGAAACAGAACATTCCCAACTCCCAGAATCTACCTGGTGCCTCCTTCCAGGCACCACTTTCCCCCCGCCCCCCCCCCCCCCAGGACAACCACTATCCTGACTTCTAATAGCATAGATTCGTTTTACCTTGTTTTCAACCTTACATATGGAACCACTCAATATGTACTCATTTGTGTCTGACTTCCTGCATTCAACACTGTATTTGCAAGATTTTTCATATTGTTATATGTAGTGATCATTTATTCTCTTTGCTGAAAGGTGTTCCATTATATAAATACATCACAGTTTACTTATTTATTTTGCTGTTATCCAAACTACATGTTTGTGGGTGGTTCCTAGTTATTGGCTGTTACAAATAGTGCCACTATGAACAGTTGAGTACTCATCTTTAAGTGAACATATATACGTATTTTCTGTTGAATCTGTGAACAGGAGAGGAATTGCATTTGTTGAGCATTTGTCACAGGGTGTGTATTTGTTGAGCATTGGTAGGCACCACCAAATAGTTTTCCAAAGTGTTTTTTCCAATTTATATTCCTACCAAAAGTGTATATGAGTTCCAGTTATTCCACATTCTCACCAATATTTTCTGTCTTTTTAATTTTAGTCATTCTGGTGAGTGTGAGGTGGTAAGCTTATGTCATTTTTTCATGATGCTATTGAATGATTAAGAATTAACTGTAATTGTCACTCCTGAACTTGTAATTCTACTTGATCCAATTGTGTCATTATTCTTTCTATGCTTACCACATTACCTGGTAATCAAAATTCAGTATCCCAATATAGGCTCATTTCCATGATTTTTGTTCCATTGAGTACCAAGTAAATGACCTGTGAACTCATAATTAGTCCTTAACGGATCTTAATCTAACACAGAAGTTCAAGCGTCAGACCATGTCGTAATGTGCCCACATCACTTTAGGAATTGACTGCATCCACAACATTTACTCCTCTTTGTCCTTCTAGTACCCAAGTATACTCTGGATCCTATTTTATTAGACAACACCATTAGATGTGTTTCCATTTGATAGAATTAACTCCAATATCAGCATCCCTCATCACAAACTGAAGATGTATCTAGAAATATCGCTAAGAAATAATTTTTTGCTTCCAACTAGTTTTAAATGTAAAGGGCAAAAGTAGAGTCATTTCATGCATGATCCATCTGGTGGCTCCAGTTCTGGGAGGCTCCTTAGCCCATGCCCTTGCTCCAGTTAGAGGCTTTGAGTCCTTCCTTTTAAATAGTGGGCAGCAAAAGTAATACTGTAAAACCCTCCTCTTATGTTCTGCCCCAAGGTACTTTCAAACTATTTAACAAGTGTGCTCTCACTGGAAATCCTCTCCTCTGGGTAGGATGGATCCTGTAAATACCAGACTTGACAATCCATTCCAGAAAAATCATCAGAATTCTAAGAATCACCTTCAGGTAACAATTCAAGTTAAATTGACATTCTTTTTTTTTTTTTTTTTTTTTGAGGAGGTGATACAGAGTTTATTGAATTAGATTTTTCTATTTACAACTGAGATCACATCTACATACTATTTTGCTAGTCTACATGGGTACATTATTTCCAAAAGAGTTTAAGACTTATGATGAATGGGTTCAATCATACCAAAACACACACACTCACACTAATTGTTTTAAAACAGTACTGCATACATTATATTCCTCCTATAAAGCCAGCTTTGATTAAAAACCACTAGTTTCAAAGATCAGTCTGATTTTGAAGATGAACCAAGATGCATGCCATATGATTCTAAAGTCTATTTCAGCCATTTTGTACAACTGCTATCTTATTGGACTACGGTATATATATTTTTAAAGGACAATGATGAGGGAGCATCAACTGGTGTTAAGTTCAACCAGAGAACTGGCTTCCTCCCCCACCCTCCCCCCCCAAACCTTTGGCCAAGAATTCTACATTGTAAAGACTGAAAGGATCTGGTGATACTTTAGAATTATTCCCGTTAACTGGAGGTAACAAAAGCAGGCCCACATCCTCCTTCAAGTCTACCACACTACACAACTTGCAAATGGTTCTGAAATTAGATCATTTACCACCAAACTTCAAAAACTTAGGGACATGGAGTGTCAGCTAGAACAAGGGGAAAAAAAGTCGTGGGTGAGAGTAGGTGGGAAGGTAGGTAGGAAAGTAGGTACATGAAGAATCAAGCTGCTCTGCCCAACACCAGTGTATATGTGCTTTAACTAAATGAACTCAGGAGACCAACAGCAGCAGACCTGTTCAATTCACCTTCCAAATCAGAAAAACAAGACTAAACAGCTCAGGTTTGAATTTTCTACTATGCATAGGTTCCACCGGTGATGAGGAGCTCATAAGCAGGATCTCTACTCCTTCTGCACAACATGATGCATGCACACAGCATGCCCAGCAGCTGAATAGCTGCAAATGCCAGTGCTGCCCAGATAACATGCATCATAATTTCCTGTAGCTTCTTCACAACTAGAGCCTCACACCCCTCAGCATAGAGGTCAGAAGGGTAGGCCAGACTGCCATTACAGCTGATGGCAGTGTCTCTACAACAGCTAAGAGGGACACTCTGGTTTTTGGTTTCTTTAAACCAGTCTGTATTTTCCCAGTCTGAGTAGTTGTGAATTCCACAACAGTGCAGCTGTCTCTGCACATAATCAATAGCCCGACTAGCAGCATCAGGGCTGGTTCCATTGTAGGTCTTATATACTTTCTGAATGCTGCGATCAACCTCATTTTCCACCTTTGCTCTGTAAACATATCCCAAAACCACAACAACAACTTCTGTGACAAAAACCAAGAGGAGGATGATGACAAACGTGGCAAGTCCGCAGTGGCTTTCTCGGATTGTGGCGCAGCAGCCAATTAGCCCAATAATGAAAAGCAGGGCTCCTACAGCTATGATCACTACAGCAGGGATGAGAGTATACACATCTTCAAAAAAGTGGTCATAGTCATCATAAGTGATGAAGACGTAGGCTCCTACATAGCATAAAATACCAGCTGCCCCCCAGAAGATGAGGTTGAGAAAGACGAGCACGGTCTTGGAGGAGGTGATGCCGCACTGGCCCATGGTGCCCGCGGCCCGCGGAGGCCCTGCTCGGCGAGCTGAGCCGCGCTCACCGAGCAGGCGGCAATGGCGGCGGCGCCTCCCCGCGAGGAACTGCGCGGCCTGCGCAGCGCTCCCCACAGCCCCGGCTCAGTCGCGCAGCCCCGTCCCCGGCAGGTGCCCAGGTCCTCCGCGCAGCCGCCGCAGTTCCCCCTGGGCCCCTGGCCGCCAAATTGACATTCTATTATTCCAGTCTTTTAGAACAAAGTCAAATCCCTGGTTCTGAGAAAAAAGAATTTTGACTATAAAAGATATTGAAATTAGTTAGGTATTATATTAGTGAGTTGTTGCTATACCCCATAAACTCCCAAATACATAATGGTTCAGTAACCATAGAAGTGTATCTCCACCAGTATATTTGGAGCTCTGCTCCAAATGGTGAGACAGGGGCCCAGGCTTCTTTCATTCTATGGCTCTGCTGTCTTCACCACTTGGCTTCCAAAGCATGTTGTGGGCTACATTAAGATGGTAGAAGGGGAAAGAGTGAGTAGGAGAAGGCACACCTGCTTCTTAATGACTGAAAGTCACATACATTATTTCCACCAATTTATCATTGATGAGGATTAATTATGTGGCCAACCTAGCTGCAAGGGAGTCTGGTAAATGCAGTCTTTGACTGGGTAGCCTTTCTCAGTGGCAACTCTATACTGTGGAAGGGGGATATATGGTTTTCCACAGACAGTCACTGGTATAATATATTTCCTTGACTCTCTCTATCCCTCCCTTCCTTCATTTCAATAAATATTGAGTACCTACTATGTGCCAGCCACTATCTTTGGTGCTTGGGATATAAAACAGACAAATATCCCATCCCTCATGGAGCCTATGTTCTAACAGGCATCCTCTATTCCCTCATTTCTGAACTTATCCCTTAGAGACTGATCAGAAGGTGACTCACCCTAATACCCCTCTGGTTCATTTTTATCTTACACTTGCCTACCCTGGAAGGCCAGCCCTTGTCACCCCACATTTTGTCACTTCAAATACCCATTCTCAATTTTCAATAATTTTACTGCTTTGGGGAGGTGATATGAAATATGAAAAGATGAGTTGATACTGTATATTTTGGCTCACTCCTGCCTGTTCATGTTGTAAAAAGTGATTGCTTTATATAAATATAGTTGATATATAAGTTGATGTTCAATTGGCTGGCAATTTGGGTTGCCTGTCTTTTTACAGTAGTCTGAGACAGGGCCTCAGTTGCAGAAGAGCCAAAGCTCAGATCAGAAACACTTTCAATACCAGTTTAAAAAAACCTTAAAATCTCCCGTTGTCTATGTGATGTCCAGTGGAGGCACCCTGCCTCTATGGCCCAGTTCTGTGATGAGCCATATTCCCTTAAGGGCTGTTGTCCTACCGAAAGTACACAAGCTCGTTGTTGTTGGCCATCTGGACAATCTTGGGCAACACAAGCAAATTCAGATGGAGTTATTGGTTGTAAGCCCATGTGTGTACTTGTGGCTCATGGTGTCATCTCGTGAACTTTAGTGACTACATTCAAAGCCATGCTCCCGTCCTCTTTTTAAGACTAAAGACCATCCATATGAACAGCTAGTATTTGAGATTTGACTATAAAGTTTGTCCCCCAAAAAGTGTAATTTCAAGAGTGCCTTCTGTTTTCCACTTGCCACATCAAATAGTCCATTGGCTACAGCTCAAGGGTATATATAATTATATAGGAGATGATTTAGGTATGCACAGTCATCACATGACACGTAACTTGGCCCGCTGACCTGACTTAGACTTGCCTTACTATTTGCAACTGAGTCCTGCTGTTGACTGGGCAGATTGTTACACCCTTCCAGTGCCAACCTTTCTCAGTTAATAGGGCAGCACCTTCAATAAGGCACCAACCAGGGTTCATACAGTAGAGCCCCAGTCTCTGTTGCTAGAGTTTATTCCCTAGGGGGTAGTGTCCATCCTAGGGCATGTGGAGGACTGTCACTTATGTGTAGAGTCTATAAAATCCTCCTGATAGTTACCTTTTCTTTTCATATTACCTGAATGTGAACACTTCCCTTCAACCAGCAAACTTTGTTGATTTGTCTCTTTCTTATTTGAATGTCTTTCTGAAATCACTCAAGAATTGATTGGAATCTCTGATCTTAGAGTTATTTGGTGTCAGTCAGCAGGTGTATAATATCAAGTGGTGTCCTGTAGCAGACTAGTTAGTAGTTATCTGTGATAGGAAGAGTCATGAGTAGCTGTCCCAAGCCATGTCCACACTGAAAGCCCTGTGGCAGTGCTGAAGCCTCCTTCTGCCTTCTGCCAAGTCAATCTCCATTCAGCAGAGTCTCTATCACGGACTCTTCCAGTACCTCAGAGGCACTGTGCTTATAAGGAAAGCTGGTAGACCAGGCTGAGCTGTAACTTTTTGAATGAGCCAGAACCTTCTGCTGTTCTTCCCTTTCATAAACAGGCTTTTTGCATGTGCCTGTGCCCTGGTATATAGTTCAAAAGTGCACCCAGATGGGTGTACTCAAAAATCTCATCAAGTGCCTGTGCTTTCTTTCTTTTTTTTTATTTTTCTCTGGGTGGTCCCAGAATTAACAGGACTTTTTAATTTTAAAGGACTGTTCAATTAACTCCAGCCTAAGATATGCGCAAGAATTGTCACGTTGATGAGCCCTGGAGTTTTGCCAGGTTGATTGGCCATCTCAGAGAGTCATTGTTGCCCCACGTCTTCTAAATCAGAATGTACTTCCTCAGTGATGCCCACTCATATCATCAATAGAATGAATCACGACACTTGTGTATGTTTTTTCTTTTCCTATCTTCCAGGGAGCTTTGTTAAATCCAAATTAAAATCAAACAAGAAACAAGAAGTGGGTTTTCCTTATCTGCTCTGCTAGATACCAGGGGCAAGATTTTTCTTTCATGGAGCCCTACTGGGAAACTATACTTCCTTATGCAAGAAACTTTTGCCTTCATAATGCCTGAATTAGTCAGCAAAAGCGGTACTGATGCAAAGTACCAGCAATCTGTTTGCTTTTATAAAGGGTATTTATTTGGGGTAAAAACTTACAGTTCCAAGGCCCTAAAGAGTCTTACTCAGAGTACTATAAGAGGTTATCTCCTCACCCAAAGTCAGTTGCTACTTGTTGAAAGCAAGATGGTGGGCGATGTCTGTGAGGGTTCAGCCTTCCTCTTTCCTCTTAAGGCTCCGTGGGTCCTGTTTCTTCTGATCTCAGCTGTAGGCTGGCATAGGGTTCATCTCTCTTCTGGGGGTCTCATTTCTTTCCAGGCTCAACTTCTCTGCTCTCTTCACAAGGTCAGCTGTAAACTATCGGGCGAATGGCTCATCTCTCTCCCTGGGGCCTCTGCCATCTATACGGAGCTGTCTCTCTTCCTCTGTGTCTCTTCTCTGTGTATCTACTTCTGTGTGTCTCCTTGATTGAGTGTCCGTTTATGTAGCCCACAAAGAGGGTGGGGACTAAAACCGAGTTGCCCTAATGATGTAGTTGAATCAAAGTCCTAATCTTAACATAATTTAATCAAAGGCATCTCAGCTGAATCTAATACAATCAAAGAGTATCACACCCAGAGGAAAAGACCAGTTTACAAACATAATCAAATATCTCTTTTTGAAATTCATAAATTATATCAAACTGCTCTACTACTTAAGGGGAAGAATCTGATGAATTAATTTGTCTTTTCACCTACCTAACTGCTCTGCTGTATAAATCCTTCCTGTGCTCTGATGCAGTGTCTGCTTCTAACATTGGTAATGGCATGACTCACAAGTCTTCACTGCATTCAGAAGCAGTTACCTTGTGTTTCCAGGGCATTGGGTAAGATTTATGGAAGAGAATTTCCCTGCAGCCTGAACAGTACTAAGAGTGAGAGTGTATATGTAGAGTTAATGGGTCATGCTGTGCCAGCACTGAGCACTGGATCCCAGTGACAGAAACACCTATATTTTACTTAATACATTTACTTTTTATTTTGGTGTTTGTGATATGTGGAGACCGCTAAAGCAGCAGAATCAGCAAACTATGGCTCATGGGCAAATCCAACCCATGGCCTATTGTTTTATTTTATGGGCCACAAACTAAGAATGGTTTTCCATTTTCAAAAGGTTGTTTGAACAAAGATGAATTTGCCACAGGAACCACATTTGTTCTGCCAAGTCTGAAATATTTACTATCTGGCCTTTTACAGAAAAAGTTTGCTGAGCCTTGCTCTAAAGCCTGGGACCCAGAGCAGGGGCTCCTCTTGCCCAGGTCTAAGACAGTCGTCTCTGCAGTACTTTTCCCACGTGGCCCCCAAGTATCCAGCACAGTGAACCCCAAATCCAGAGAAGTCTTATCTGTGGTGTTTTAGCTCCCTCTGCTGGCCCAATGTTTTTCTCCTGAGCTGTAAAACAAAAGCTAAGTTCTTGCAAGATTCAACCTCATTTTACTATTAATTCGTTAACTGTCTTTGACTTAATCCACTGGACTAGCCTATTGGTATGTAAGGCTAGATTCTATATGTTTCCCTGAGTTATATTTATCCACACACATCTCAAGACTTCAAACCACTGATGGTCAGCAGACCAACTGTATATGTACATGATGATATTAGCCACAAATTGAATGTGACCCATATTTAGGCCCAACATGAATTGTTATTACTTTCTGGGATATAAGAAGTAATGGAGAAGGAAAAGTAAATAAAGATTCTCATTTGAGAAAATGGTGATAACAGAAAAAGTGGAAATACTGTGGGAGAGGATAAGTCCTGTTTTAAATATATTAGACTAATTTACACTTCAACTTCCAGTATCATGGTGATTTGAGCTAATATAGATGCAACTCATATTACCAACACATGAAAATTTTGGATAAAATAACTTTTAATGCATACTTGAAGTCAAAACCAATGGAAAACCCCAGCAAATTATAGCCAAAATGATGGTGTTTCTGATGGGGATGGTGAGGAATCATACCCAGGTATAGTACCAAGGGCTAAGAATATGGATTTTTTTTTTAAAGTTATTTTATTTAGTTATTTCTCCCCCCCCCCTTGTTGTTTGTGCTTGCTGTCTGCTTTCTGTGTCTGTTCATTGTGTGCTCTCTGTGTCTGCTCATCTTCTTTTTATTTTTAAAAAATTTTTATTGTTTTTTTAAAAAAAATACATAGAACACAAAAAATGTTGCATTAACAATTATAAGAGGTTACCTCATACCAGCCCCCTCACCCCACTCCTCCCACATCAACGTCTTTCATCATTGTTGCACATTCATTGTATTTGGTGAATACATTTTGGAGCACTGCTGCACCACATGGATTATAGTTTACATTGTAGTTTACACTCTCCCCCAGTTCTTTCAGTGGGTTATAGCAGGATATATAATGTCCAGCATTTGTCCCTGCAATATCATTTAGGACAACTCCAAGTCCCAAAAATGCCCCCACATCACATCTCTTCTTCCCTCTCCCTGCCCTCAGCAACTACTGTGGCCACTTTCTCCACATCAATGCTACAGTTTCTTTCATTACTAGTCACAACAGTTCTACAGTAGAATAACAGTAAGTCCACTCTAATCCATATTTTATTCCTCCATCCTGTGGACCCTAGGATGGTGATGTTCACTCGAACTCTGTATCGAGAGGGGGCTTAGGTCCCACATGGTTGATGGATGTGATTCTCCTGCTTGAAGTTGTAGGTACTCTCGGTTCCCTGGTATGGTGGTTGACCATCTTCACCTCCTTGTTAGCTGACCAGGGTATGTCCAACAAATTTTCTTCTTTTTAGGAGGCACCAGGAACCAATTCAAGGACCTCCAATGTGGGAGGGAGGTGCCCAGTCACTTGAGCCACCTTCCCTCCCTGCTGTTGTGCTCTCATTTTGTTCCTTCATTGTGTCTCCTTGTTGTGTTATCTTGTTGTGTCAACTCGCCATTCCATTGCGTCAGCTCACTGTCTTTTTCCTCTTCTTTAGAAGGTACCGGGAACAGAACCTGGGACTTCCCATCTGGTAGGCAGGCATCCAACTGCTTGAGCCACATCCCCTTCCTGGAACACAGATTTTAATGACTACATGGCATTCTGCAAAGGACATCCCTATTCAGTGAAGAGGGTCCACAACAACTCTAGCCACCAGTCTGGGGAATCAACAGGGAAGTTTTTCGTTCTCTCTAGGAGTCTGGGAAAGTGCTGGAACATAGATTTGTCTGAGAAAGAAGAATTTCAACACTGCAACACATATTGAAAAGTAGAACAATTCTCAACTTCAGAAATTAAAGTAAAAATTGGTCCTGCCAATCAAACACCTGTGGTTCTCAGAAGCTTCCCAAAGGAAAAAACAATATTCCTCAATTGAGCTCACAAACAGACACAACAAGAAATAAAACAAAATAATACAAAATAAAATAAAATGAAATAACAGGGAAATTTGAATATAGGACCAAATAGAACTTACAGAAATGAAAAATATATAGTCATTGAAATCTTAAAATGCACTTAAAGAGTTAAACAGCATTTAGAAAAGCTAAAGAGACATCAATGAACTGAGAAATGTTAAATAGAAGATAAGAAATGTGAAGATAGAATGAGAAGTCCAATTTGTATCTAATAGGAATTCCTGAAGATGATAATAGAGAAAATGGGAAAGAGGAAACGTTAAAAGGAATGATGGCTGATAGTTTTCTAGAACAGATAGAAGATAAGAATGTTCAGTTGAGAAAAAGCACAAGTCTGAAGTAGAATAAAGAAAAATAAATTTACAACTAGACACATCATAATAAAACTGTAACACAAAATGCAAAGAGAAAATCTTAAAAGCAACAAGAAGGAAAACAAAAATTATCTACAAAGGAATAACAATTGGACATTCAGTAGCTGTCCCCGCAACAACAATAGAGTTCAGGAGAAATGGAATAATATTTTCAAAGGGTGGAGAAAAAATACTGTCCTTCTAGAATTCTATATCTAGTTATAAAATTCCATGTCATACAGAATTAATGACAAAATAAAGACATTTTCAGGTCAAAATTAGAAGTATTTATTACTCAAAGACCCTTACTGAAAAATAACTACTATAAGATATACTCAAAAAAAGAGGAAATTAAATTTCAAATGAGATATGGTAGAAAAGAAGCAACAATGAGCAAAGAAACATATAAATATAGGTAAATCTAAATACATATTTAGAATAGGAAATTACAATATCAATAATAATGATCAATGGGAGTGGAACTATTATAGCTAGCTAGATGATAGAAGATAGATAGATATAGAATAGATATATAGATAGAGATAGACAGATGATAGATAGATAGATAGATAGATAGATAGATAGATAGATAGATAGATAGAGCTTTGACAATAATAGCCTGGAAGAGAAGAATATTGGTAGAACTTAAAAGTCTTCAAAGGTCTGTTTGAGAAGAGGCTAGAAATTTTAACTACAGGCTTTTTAAAGTGAAGTACTCACATTTAAAATTTAAGAATAACTTCTGACATCCAAGTTAGTAGCGTGAAAAAGGAAATAAAAGTAAGCTGTTGGCAAACTACAGCCTATGAGCCAAGAGCAAAGAATGGTTTTACATTTTAAATAGTCGAAATAAATCAATACAAGAATCATATTTCATGACATGTCAAAATGATATGAAATTCAAATTGACTGCCTCTAAATAAAGTGTTATTGGAGTATAACCATGCTCATTCATTCACATATTGTCTGGAAAAGTTGTGACAAAGCCCACGAAGTCTAAAGTATTTACTATTATGTCCTTTACCAGAATGTTTGCTGATTGTCGATCCCTGCAATCAAAAGTAGAAAAATAGAAAAATAGGGCAGCAAAATGTTCAATACACTACCGAGTAATGTTGCAAGTCATCATCATCATCATCATCATCACTAAAAATCAATAAATAATTTCAAGGTCAACTTTCTGAAAGGTTCATATTAAGTGAAAATGTTCAAGACGTTGTTAGAAATAGAAAACTGGCAAGAGGAAGAGATCAGAACCCCCTTTCCTCAGTTCCTTTGGGATTCAGCTCCTCCCCTGCACGGCCTCTGAGTGCACACCTAGGGGAGAGCACATCTGAAGTGGGCTGAGGCAGCTGGGCCGAGTGCGGTGGTCTGGCCCGGGCTGAGGCCCGCGGTGCTGCCGCAGGCTTCGAGGTGCCGGAGCTCCCTCTCCCTCCTCAGTTGCAGGGTGCCATCATGGTAGCCTCCTGCGTCCAGATGTTCGTGGGTTTCTCAGGCCTCATTGGCTTGCTCATGCGCTTTATTGGCCCCTTGACCATCGCGCCGACCATCTCCCTGGTGGCCCTGCCTCTCTTCGACTCTGCGGGGAATGATGCCGGAGTCCACTGGGGGATCGCGGTCATGTAAGTAGCCTCTGCAGGGCGAGCGGCGCCCGAGTGCTCGCTGGTGGAAGGTCGCCTGGCAAGAATAACAGGAGTCCCGGATATTGGCAAATTCTTGTCATTTGCAAATGTTTTCATGAACAATTATACCTTCAAAAGCAGAGCAGAACATTTATTCACTGTTAATTATTACTCACAGACAGTGAATTAATCATGGACAGTGTAGCAAAATAATTAGTACAGTATTCACAAAAAGTTCATCTTACCAGCCCTCTGCCAGCTGAGCTTTCACTGAGCAAATATTTACAAGCCCATGGTCCTTGGGAAGGGTGCAAAGACATGGCCCCAGCTCTCAACCATCTTATAGTCTAGGAAAGAGATAAGACATCGGTACAAGTAACTGTGATAGCAGGAGACAGTGCTGAGGGTCATGAAGTGCTGTGCATGTTCAGAGGAGCCAGCTGGGAAGATCAGGAAGGCTTCCTGGAGAAAGGCATTAAGCATTTAAACTGAGCTTTGAAGGGACTTGGGGGTGACACTAGGCTCTCTCATTCACTCTGCACCTGTGGTCTGAGGTGAGAGGTGAGGAACAGCAGACCTGCAGAATGATCTGGGAGGGAATGAAGCCCTTGATTTTGCCCTTACTGGCTCGAACTGGATCTATCCAGCTACCAGTCACTTATTTCTCTTAGACTTGGAGAAATAATAGCTTCCTTTCTCCCTATTCCTCTTCAGCCACCAGCAGCCTCCAAAAGGAAACAGCTCACCTTCTCAGAGATGGCAGGGCTCTACCTCTGCTAGAGAGGGGCCCAGAACCTAAAGACACAAGGTGGCTCAGTTTCCCGGGCCACCACGAAAGCCACGTGTGACACTCACGCAGGACAATCCCCAGTTCGCCAGGTTGGGTGTGGTTTACTTTTGTTTCAGGACTGTCTTCCTCATCGTGCTGTTTTCTCAGTACCTGAAAAACATCGCGTTGCCTATACCTGTTTATGGACAAGCGAAGAAGTGTCACACCTCCAAGCTCTACCTGTTTCAGATCTTCCCTGTAAGCAGCACCCCCACCCCGCCCTCTTCCACTCTTAGTTGACTCACCTGGAGCGTGAGGAGCAGTCTCTGTCACTCCCAGGTGGCCCCCACATCGAACACTCCCCTCTACCATGGCCTCTAGTCCTCCAGCTCTCCTTAATCCACCAGAGGGAGCCAGAGGTCTGGCGGGAGCACGCCTTGACCTCTGGCGTCCAGTCCCTCCGGGGTCTTTCTTCAGTACTTCTCTCTGAGGAACAAAGAACCCTGCCTTAGGTCACAGCTCTGGGTACCATTATGGGACAACCTTCTCATGTTCCCAGGACCACCCACACAACAAGGTACTGGGGTGATAGCCAATTTCACCTCTAATTCAATAAAACTAAGAGCCCAAGAGAGAATGGGCTTGATCAAGTTCCTTAGATTAGGTTCTTAATCAATGGCTCATGGGAAGTCTAAATGTCCTAGCAATGACAGTGTATCTCCATTTCCAGAGTCTTCTCTGTTTAATTCATGCCATGGTAAGTATTTATAGCTGTCACCCATTAAAATGTTTGCAAGTTCAGTTTAACTGTGGAGCAAATATATCTCATTGTAATAGCATTGCTTCCACATAATCTCCCTGATCGTTCAACAACTCTATAGGCCAGTGGTCCTACAAGTGAAGAATCACTTGGAGATGGAGACTTAGCTTACAGATTTTGGGGATTCCACTGCCAGAGATTACTTCCTGAAATATGACTGCAGGCTCTGCAGAGCAGTGGTTGTAATTCCATTGTACAGATGAGGAAACTGACTCTGCGAGCTTGGTCCAAGGTCACGTGGCCCAAAATCAGTGGAAAGGGAGCACCCCAGGCTGTGCCCATTCTACTGTACGTTTCTGCCTCTCCTACACAAGGTCTCCCCATAGTTTATTTTCAGTTTCTATGTCCAGCCTCTCCCTTTAGTGCACTAGTTTATTCACTGACACACCAGATTCCTGTTGTCATCGCAAGGGTCGGTAACCCAGTGCTGCCTCATTCAGAGATTTTCTGAACTTCCTCCTTTGCCTAACATCTCTGGGAGGAGACCTTGCAGGGGCTGGGAGGGCGAGGCTGAAAGTGCTCAAGGACCTCCCTCTGGCAGGTGCTGCTGGCGCTCTGCCTCTCCTGGCTCCTCTGCTTCGTGCTCACCGTCACCAACGCCCTCCCCTCGGCCCCCACGGCCTATGGGTACCTGGCGCGTACCGACGTCAAAGGCAGCGTCCTGAGCCAGGCGCCGTGGTTTCGCCTCCCTTATCCAGGTACTGATGGGATGAGTGCCCCTGCTTGCCTGGGACACGTGTCCTTGGAGTTGTCCACGGAGCAGCGGAACAGGATGCTGGATGGATAGGGCTGGGGAGGGATTTTCTCCAAGGGCTCTGACATGGAGGGTCAAACTCAAGTGAGTTCATATATGACCCCTAAGAGAAGAAGGGGCTGCAAAGACTCCCACTCCCAGACTTACCTCAGAGACGGCTGTACCCCTCACTCCACACCTCCACACCTGCTCAGGACCCATAAATTTTGGGGTGAGAGGGAGGCAGAGAAACGCCGACCTCCCAGCTAGGTCTTTAGATCTCCTCGAGGATTAGGTGGGTCCCATTCAGTGGAGGTGGGGGACTGAATTAGAATATTTCAGAGCAACAAGTTCAAGTGTATCACTCGGGGCCCCTCTGGTCCCCCTTCCCTACAGTTCTTGGTTTGGGCTGTATAAATCAAGGCTCCGAGTTCCAGGGAGGGCTGGCTTGGCCTTAAGGACTGACGCTCGGGGCTCCGGGAGGAGGAGGCTCAGCTTGCAAATGCTCCAAGGCCTTCCTCGGAAGCAGGCCCACGGTTGGCTCTTTTCATGAACAGGGACCTCACTGTCCGGGAGGACTGGTTGGGCTGGAGCTCAGAGCTAAGGCCTCTGCTCGTTGTGAGGTTGGACAACATGACATGCTGGCCCAGTTTCCAAAGCCTTCCGGAGATGTCTCTGGCAAAGAAATGACTTGGGGTTCAGCAGCCTCTGATCTTTTGAATTAATGTTTCCTCTGTTTTGCATTTGCAGGGCAGTGGGGTCTCCCTACCATCAGCTTGGCTGGGGTCTTTGGGATCATCGCAGGGGTGATCTCCTCCATGGTGGAATCCGTGGGCGATTATTACGCCTGTGCCCGGCTGGTGGGGGCCCCGCCCCCCCCGAAGCATGCCATCAACCGCGGTATCGGCATTGAGGGTCTCGGCTGCCTGCTGGCTGGAGCCTGGGGGACAGGGAACGGCACCACCTCCTACAGCGAGAATGTCGGGGCACTGGGCATCACCCGGGTAAGGCTGCTGGTGGTGGCGGTGGTGGTGGGTCCCCTGAATCTGTCACTTGATGTCTTGGTTAACAGGTTATTACAAACTAAGTGGCTTAAAAAAACTTGAATCTACTATCTGACAGTCCTGGAGCTCAGAATCCAACTTGGGTCTCCCTGGGCTAACATCAAGGTGTGGGCAGAGCTATGAGAAAACTGGTTTCCTCTAGCCTTTTCCAGTCTAGAGGTTGCCAGCATTCCTTGATTGTGGCCTCCTTCCTCTGTCTTCAAAGCTGGCAGCATTGCCTCTCTTGGACCACTCTTCCGCAGTCACATCTCCCTCTGGCCACAGCCGGGAAGGCTTCTCTGCTTTTAAGGCACGGGTTCTTAACCAGGGGTCGTCGAGCTTGAATTGAAATGCAAAAAGTGTTATTCTTTTGGGGACATGTTGGTGCAGGGGTGATAATTTATTAAGTAACACATAGTATAGTGTGAACTTAGTAAGGGATCCGTGGTTTTCACCTGACTGGCAGAGGGATCCGTGGAACAAAAAATGTTAAGAACCCCTGTTTATAAGGAGTCATTTGATGACATTGGACCCACCTGGATAATCCTGGATAATCTTCCCATCTCAAAGTCCTTAACCCAATCACAGCTGCAAAGTCTGTTTTGCCCTGTAAAACAGCCTTTCACAGCTTTGGAGATTAGGAAGTGGCACACATTTTGGGGACTGTTATTCTGCCTACCACCCTTGACTTACGGTTGTGGCGATTCCACTGGCAGAAAGTCTTTCCTAGTACTGGCAGAAGATCAGGGGCTTTGCAAGCACTGAAGAAATTCCTTACTTTCTGAAGCTTACTGGCCCAGCCCTGTGTACAAGCTCCAAACCCGAATATTCAGCTACCTCTTGGTCCTCCCCACCAGAATGTCCCAAGGCCACCTTGCACTCAGCATGTGCCCTTCCCATCCTTTCTTCTCCTCTAATTCCTGTCTTGTGAGTTCACCTAGTCACCCAAGTCATCCTTAACCACCTCACCCATCCTAACTGTCCTCAAACACCTGAGGATTCTATTTTCTCAACACCCCAGGCACATTTTGTGCCCTTCACCATCCCCATTGCCACCGCTTCATCTCTTGCACGGACACTGCAGTAGCCCCTAATGTTCTTTTCCATCTCTAATTCACCTCCCATGTGGCTGCCCAAGGATCTTTCTAGAACCCAATTCTGATTAGATTAGTCCCTGCTTAAAACCTATCTGTGGCTCCCCATTTCCCTCAGTAAAGCCCCATAAAGTAAATTCACAAGATTTCTGCAGAAGGTGTTCTGCAAAGTGACTTTGAAAAAATCTTAGTATGTTGCTTCCCACTTGCTTCAGTATATCTTTGTACTGATTACCAACACAAGTCCTCTGATCTTTGGAAAAATACTAATTCCCCCCACTCCCCACCCTGCTTTTTCTTATTGCTCTCAATGATTGTAATATATGGCCTGGGTGGCATCTCATCTTTCTAGCAGCAAATCTGGCCACCTCTCTATCCTGCATGGCCTCTGGCATACAGTGGGGCTAAAAATCTGTGAGCAAGTAAGTGAAGCCAGCAGCCAACCTTACAGTAAGTCCTGTGTGCTGTGTCACCATGGACTCTTTGATAATTGCCCAAGGTTTCAAAATCTTCAGGGCAAGGGAGGGGAACATTTTTCTGCATAAAGACCACTGACCCACACAGAAATATAGCAGAAGAGGGGTACAGAGCAAATCATTTTCACACGAGAGAGAGAAAAAATTTAAAATAGAACAGAAAATTATATTCCATAAACAGAATGAACATTCTTTGTATGTCATTTCTAAACTAAGGCCCTTTAGAAGAGAGGGAAGGAGCAGGAAAGAAAGATACCTAGGCATAGAATAGGCTACAAATCAAGTACAAAATAGATTAATTCTGAAATGGCACGCTAGGCAAAGGCTACTTGCTTTTGTGGACCCACAGCTCCGCCTGGTGGTCTTTTAAAGTATCACTTCTAATAATGTGAACCCTTTTGCATCTTTACTATGATGGGCTCAGACCATTTTTTGGTTCTCACCACTTACCAGTGGAATCAGGCTGAAGGCTGAAGATCTCCCATCACTTCTTTAATTTGTCTTGGCTCTTTGCCCAGGGCTGCATAATATGTACATGTGAGGTAGAAGCATGGGGGAGAGGGGAGGGTAAAACTTCTATCTTTATTTGAGACCATCAGCATATCCAAAGGGCATTTGTTGAGCCTGACAAATTGATCTGTTGTGCTTGTATTAATGCCTTTGTTCCCACCATTAATTGTTAGTGTTGTAAACAAAACAAATGCTCTTTTGATGAGTAAGAATCTCTAATGAAGACAGTTAAATAAATAAGCTCTTAGAATGGGAAGGCAAGAAAAAGGAAAGGCAGCATCTGTTACGTCAGAGCCCCATCAATGGAGTTTAACTAGTTAACGTCAGAGGACCTTTTCTGAGCTGGGGGTAAACACAAATGATTAAGAAACAGATTCAGTCAAGAACTGCCCAAATATTTTCATTGACAATAGACTCGTGATGCTTTAAGACAAGGGAATTTGCTGTACAGCCCCTCCTCCCCCCTTTTTTTTGCAAGTTGGAAAATAGTTTAATGATCACTCACCAAAATCCACAGGAGGTTCTTAAGTGTTTACAAGGAAAAAGTGTTCCATTACTGCTGCCATCATTGTACCCTTTATGGTAGAGTATCATTCATAAGTCAAAAGTCCTTTAATCAGGGAAGCAGCTAGGACTCAATCAGTTGGGCTCCCGTCTACCATATGGGAGGCCCTGGGTTTGAGTCCCGGGGCCTCCCTGTGAAGGTACGCTCATCTGCACGTCATGGAGAGCCACTTGCCTGCAAGTGCCGTGGAGTCCCGCTGACCCACAAGCGCTGTGGAGAGCCGAATCAGCAAGGTAACGCAACAAAAAGGGAGACAAGTGAAAAAAAACAACACAGAAGAGCACACAGCAAATGGACACAGAGAGCAGAGAGCAAGCAAGCCTCAAGGGGGGGGGGGGTGGATTAAAAAAAAGTAATTTAATCTACTTAAAACTAGACATAAAAAGCATTGTATGTCCTCCCATGGCCCCCTGGGTGGACTGTGGGAGAATGTGGACTATGATGTGGACCATTGACCATGAGGTGCAGCTGTGCTCAGAGATGTATTCACCAAGTGCAATGAACGTCTCATGATGATGGAGGAAGTTGTTGTTATGGGGGAGGAGTGGGGTGAGGGGGGTGGGGCGTATATGGGGACCTCATATTTTTTTAATGTAACATTAAAAAAATAAATAAAGACAAAAAAAAAGCAACCTAAGTTATAGCGACTTCAGGCTTCAGTGTGAAGCCATCAACGCTCTCTTAGCAGGCTTTATTCTCTTCAAAAGCAGCTCCCTATCCAGAGGATGCTCAAGGCCCATGCACCTTTCTTCTTCCCACCGGCCATGAAACAGTTAAATGTCTCACTGTGGCCTAAGAGGCCCCTGATATTTAGTCAAGGCAAGTATGAAATGGGCGCATACCTTCCTCTAGGTGTGATGAATAGCAGAGTTTTGAGGAAGATGTAAAAAGCTTTAAATCCTTGGTGGACTGAGATACTGAAGCAACAGTGCAGAAAGTCTCATGAGACAGGAAATCTGGAAGCAGTACTTCTTCCTTCAGTAACAGTCCTTTCAAGTCTTTGGCCAAGAAGAAAATTATTTTTGTGTGCTTTTAGTTAGGGATCTGCCCCTTTGACTTTAACCTCTGCACAGCCTCCCTCATGTATTTGGGTCGTAGTGGTGGCATTTCTCCCCACTTCTCAGGCACATCTAGTGTTTCTTCTATCACCTCCTGACAAAGACCTTGGAAATACCAGGCATAGCAATAATGGCATTCTGAGATAGAGGTGCCAGTGATGGAATGGATCAAACTTTTTCTTTTTTATTAGTTGTTTGATATTTAATACTTAGATTGAAGTTCAACATGCAAAAAATGAATTAATGAATGAATAAGTGAATAAAATGAAAGAGTGCAAGTTATGAAAGTAAGGTGTAGGACACACATTTGACTTAATGAGTTCAATTGGGGTGTAGGGCAGCACACTTCAATGTGTCCTGTGGCAACAAAATCCCAACTTCTGACCTTGGCCAACAGAGCCCTAGGCAATCAGGATCCAGCTCTTCTCCTGCCTTTCCCCTTCTCCTTTGCACTGCCACCAGCCTAACCATCTTCAAGTTACTTAAAACCAATATTCTTGGGAGCAGATGTAGCTCAGGTAGTTGAGCACCTCCTTCTCATGTATGAGGCCCCAGGTTTGATCCCTGGTACCTCCTAAAAAAACAAACAAACAAACAAACAACAACAAAAAACTCTCATTGGGGAGCAGATACAGCTCAGTGGTTGGCAACTGCTTCCCATGTACAAGGACCTGGGTTCAATCCCTGGTACCTCCTGAAAATAAACAAACAAACAAAAAAATCAATATTCTTTTCTTGCCTTAGGGATTCTGCAAATGCCTCTGTCCATTATACAACCCATGTTCACAAAATCTACTTTCACCTCCCATCCCCATTTTACTTTGCTAGTCCTTTCTATCCAACAGCTTTCTCACTGAATACCAATTATCACAGAGCCTTCCCTGACCACCTAATCTAAAGCAGATCCATTTTATTATATTCTTTTTTTAATGCTTAATTTATACAGAATTTCTATTTAGATTTATTGTATAGGTTTAGAAATGGAAAATAAAAAGTAAAAAATCAGGGGGAGTAGATGGGGTATACAGGAATTCTCTATACTATTTTTTTAAGGAGTATGGTTATTTACTTAATTTTTAAATTATCTTTTTTTTTAAAAATATACATAGATCACACAAAATATTGTACTAAAAAATATAAGAGGTTCCCACATACTTTCACTCCTCACTGTCCACTCCTCCCACAGCAGGAACCTCTTTCATCAGTGTGGCACATTCATTGCATTTGATGAATACATTTTGGAACACTGCTACACAGCATAGATTATAGCTTACATTGTAGTTTACACTCTCTCTCAGTCCATTCAGTGGGTTATGGCAGGATATATAATGTCCTGCATCTGTCCCTGCAATATCATTCAGGACAACTCCAAGTCCCGAAAATGCCCCCATATTACACCTCTTCTTCCCTCTCCCTGTCCTCAGCAAGTCCCATGGCTACTGTCTCCACATCAATGATATACTTTCTTCCATTGCTAGAATCACAATAATCCTATAGTAGAATACCAGTAAATCCACGTTAATCCATATTTTATTCCTCCATCCTGAGGACCCTGGGATAGTGATATCCATTCTATCTCTAAATCAAGAGGGGGCTTAGATCCCACATGGCTGATGGATGGGATTCTCCTGCTTGCAGTTGTAGATTCTGTCGGTTCCCTGGTGTGGTGGTTGACCATTCTCACCTCCCTGTTAACTGCCCTGGGTAAGTCCAATGAACTGTAAAGTAGATGTTGCAACTCTGCTGAGGCTCAGGGCCCAGCTGGCACATGGCCAGTCCAGAGATTCAAGTCTCCTGAGCATACACCAACCCCAGTGCTAACCACAGGTTCAGTAAAAGTGACAGAAGAGGCATGTGTAGGGAAGTCACATCGAGTCCAACTCCATCACACTCAGGAGCACAAATTCCAAAGTAGGGCCCACTGGCAAGGCACTGGACTCCAGAGCCATCTGCCATGACCGTAGGACCTGGGTGTCTCCGTAGCCCTCAGGAGCACCACTACCTGGGGTTGTATCCACTTTGGCTGTCTCTGGGATCCTGCTGAGACGTGCATAACTGTGACCCCTCTGATGACCTTCCAACTCATTTTGAAGTCTCTTGGCCATATAAATTCTCTTGTCTTCACCATTTCCCCCCTTTTATTCAATGTCTTTTTCTAGTTGCGTCACCAGCAGGTGCTTGGTAATAATCCCTCTGTGCCAGGAGATCTCATCCCTGGGAGTCATGTTCTACCCTGGGGGGAAGGTAAAGCATTTACATGCTGAGTTTGGCTTAGAGAGTGACCACATTGGAGCAACAAGGGAGCTCTCAGGTGGTAACTCTTAGGCATCCTGCAGCCCTAGGCCAAGCTGAAATTTCAAGCACACAGGTTCATAAGCATAGTCATCAGTATCAAGGGCCCATCATTGGACTGTCCTTCTTTAGTGGTCTTTGCCCTTGCAAAGCCTTTGAGATCCAAAGCTTCTTAAAAATTGAAGTCTAATATATTGCCAAACCCCAATCTGGGGAGGCCTGATGTTCTCAGAGGGGAGGGTGTTTTTCAAGAGCATGGGTGGCTCCCAACGGGGGAGGACAGTCTAGTGTGTCGAGTTCAGCATTCTTGCAAGTATCTATGAATCTTGTCCTTCAAGTAGTGAAGGTTTGTTGTCACTGTGGGCCCTGAGGGGCGGAGGAGAGAGGAATAGAATAGATGGAAAAGGGGGTAACTGGGGCCAATGGAAGTGTTCTGCATGATCCTGCAATGACAGATACAGGCCATGTTACATTTCACCATAAATTTATAGAAGTGCATAGCCTAAAATGTAAACCATAATATAACCAAAAATTCATAAAAGTATACAGTCTAAAATGTAAACTATAATGGAACCATGGTTAGTAGCTATGTTTCAATATCTATACATCAGTTGCAGCAAATGTAACATCCACATGTAAAAAGATCATTGCTGGAGAAGGGGGAAAAGGGTTTGATGTTGGGTATATGGGAGTCCCCTATATTCTATATGTGATTTTACTGTGACCTAAAACTTTTTTGAAGACATAACAATAATAATAATTAAAAGGATGTAGACACTGAGGAAAAAATGGAAAATATTGCCTTGCCACTGTGAATACAGGACATCATCTATTACAGTGATGAAAGGCAAAACATCAAAAAAATTTGGATTTTTTCATTTTTTAATAGCCCAATTTATTTTTTACTTTATTTTTGTTTTTCCAAATTATGATGTATTCTATTTTTAATCTTTAAGCCTGTCATTACTTTTTCATTTTCCTAATTCAATTTGGATTGACCTTTTAATGGCTGCTTAGGGAAAGCTGACCAGCAATAGAAGTCATAATGGTTCAGCTGCTCCTCAGGAAAAGAAGAAACCAAGGTTTGCATCTTCTGAATCGCATCTTCATCAACTTTCTGCTTCTTCTCTTTCTTTTCTTTGGTATCTATTTTCAGATTTTTGGCTGCAGGAGTAAGTAATGACAAGTTTTCCCTTTCAACGGTTATTAAATCTGAGGTGTCCTAACTCTTGATCTCGCCCTGCCCTGTCCTGGCTTCTTTCAAGTCCCCATCTCCATCCCCACCAGTTTCCTCCTGGATTATGTCTGCTTCTGTGGACCTGGAGCCCCAGGGAACTGTGGGCATCTCATCTGACTTCCCTGTCTCTTCACCTTTGTGTGCAGACAACACACAGGTGTTTTCTATTACTCAGCTGCAACTTTTGAAAATGATACAGAGTGCATCAAGGGCAGAGATTCGTTTTTGTTTCAGTGGATGTCGTTGTCACCCAGATGTCAGGGTTATCCCTTGTACCCTAGACCGAAACAACAATCAGTAATGTCCAGCATTGGGCGCCTGGTGCGGGGGTAGGTTCCATGATGTAATGGAATGCGGCCATAGTCCACCCTCCTCACAGCAGCATGGTTTTTTGTTTGTTTTAAAACCTTTGTAAAAACTTCATTTTATTTCAAGATCAAATAGTCACTGGAAGGCGGTGAAACTTACATTCTTAGCATACCAGTACTTCCAGCTACTTCTAGCGACTCAACCAGATCACATTTCTTAGTCAATTCTGATACTTCAGAACACAGAGCAACAATTAATCCTCTCCCCATAGAAATGACCTAGGGAAATACTCACTTTTAAGATTCTGGGTGCTGCATAAGAGGATTCATCTCAGTTTTGTATCCTAAAATAATCTCTCTGTATATGAAGGAGAAATCATAGTTTATATATATCTCCATAATGATTCCTTGTTGAGAAAATCCATCACTGTCCAAATTGAGATGTATTGACTAATAATAATGACATGTAATAATTTCCATAAGGGAACTTTTTGAAATGTAAATCTAAAACCTGTGACCACCCTGTTTAAAAGCCCTCTATGAAGATTTCTCTTGTCTTTGGATTTTATTCTAACTTCTTTGCATAGCTGCCAGGGTCCTGCATGTCCAGCCCTCGCCTTCCTCTTCAATCTCATCTCCTACCTCTCTCCTGCTTCACTGAGCTCCAGGCACATGATTTTCCTTCTGTTCTCAAACCACCCAGGCACCTATCTCCACAGGGTCTGCATTTGCTCTTTCCTTTCTGGAATGCTCTCCCACCAAGTCTTCTGTGCAGCTACTTTTTACCCCTAGGCAGACCTTCCTTGCCCACCCACTCTAAAGCCTCCCATGCCAGCCATGCTCCACCCCATTACCTTGTGTTTTTGTCTTCACGGCCCATCTTGCTACTGGAAATCCTTTCTTTGTCCTTCCCTGTTTGGTATCTTGCTTTACCTACAAAGCAACAGACAATGTGGAAATGTAAGTGGTGGGGTCTGAATCGGACAGGTGTGGTGTGTGAACTCCCAATGCTGTCTACAACCCTCTGGGGACTGACTACCAGGCTGGAGACAGGAGAGCTGAGCGCCCAGGCCCAGCCACCATGGGGCTCTGGGCTCCTCATTCCCCCTCCTTGGGCTTCAGGTTTCTCTTCTGAAAAATAAGAGATTGTCTAGGTTTCCTCCCTGCCCTGGCCTTCTGTGATTCCTTAAATGTGCACTTATTAGATACAACCTGCTTACACCAGCCCTGGGGGAAAGGGGTGGCTGTAGAAGGTAAAAGACATGAAAGTCCTGTCCCTGGGGAGCCTGTGATCTGATAGGAAATTATAGATTACCATGTGAGGGACATCACCACAAGCCATGTGCTGAGATGGAGCCTTATGCAGAAATTTATACATAACTCTGTGCTTCGGAGACCAGAGGACCCCAAGTACCAAGAATGAGACAGGCTGCAAAAATCATCACCATTTATTGAGTGTGTCCTATGTCCAGTGCTTACTGTCATTCTAGGCACTTCCCCTACATTACCTAATTTAATCTTTTGGAGTCGGTATTCTTAATCCCACTTGGTAAATGTGGAGGCCGACATTCAGGGAGGTCAGGTAATATGCCTAAAGTCACACAGCTATTTAGAGGCAGAGCTGGGATTCGGCACTGAAATTCCCATTCTTAAGCCTTGGGCCACACTGCTTCCCAAAGGAGACGTCTTGCTTCCCTATAAAGGCTTCTTAGAGGAGGAACATTTGAGTCACTGGAAGACAGCCCCGGGAACAGCAGCGTGGACAGGTTGGGGCAGGGGCCGGCCAAGCCCCTAAGATCATGCCCCCATCCTTTCCCAAAGCCCATTTGGGAGCAGAGGGGGCTGATTGGGGGTTGGAAATTGCTGCTCCTGTGGGTCCCCTGGAAGGTGTTAGGGGAACCCGGGGGCCGGGCAGAGGCGGGCCATGTCCAGCTCCTCCCCCCACAGCCTCTAGGGTGTCTGGCCTGCTGACTCCTCTTTCCCACCTCCCTGGGTCCTGCAGGTGGGGAGCAGGATGGTGATTGTAGCCGCGGGCTGCGTGCTGCTCCTAATGGGCGTCTTTGGGAAGATCGGGGCTGCGTTTGCCACCATCCCAGCCCCTGTGATCGGAGGCCTGTTCCTGGTGATGTTTGGGGTCATCACTGCCGTGGGGATTTCCAATCTACAGGTGAGGCGAGGCGCCCTGCCAAGCAAAGTGGCATCTCTTGAAAGAAGTCCATGAAGAATGAGATGAATGGGCCCAGGCTAGGGGAGGAGAGAGAAGGGAATCTTTGGTCCTAGAAACCACACTGGCCCTCAAATGGAATAACAGCCAGAAGAAGCATCCAAACCTCATCAACCAGAGTGAATTATCTAAACAGCTCTGCTCCCAGGGTGGGGTGGGCACGGGGGCTCGGGCTTGTCCCTGAGAGCATGGGACCACTCCAAGGCCAGGCTTGCCCACCCTCTCTGGAGAGGCCACAGGTGTAGGGGAAGGGGCCCCTGAAGGGGTGCTGGTGTTGCCTGAGCTGGGCCTGCTCTGGGACGTTTCTCCTGCAGTACGTGGACATGAACTCATCCAGGAACCTCTTCGTCTTTGGCTTCTCCATCTACTGTGGGCTCGCCGTTCCCAACTGGGTGAACAAGAACCCTGAGAAGCTCCAGACAGGTGATTCTCTGTGCCCCCAACTGCTACCGCCCCAGGGTTAGAGCCAGTGAGGCTCTGCCCTTGAGGGAAGAAAGCCCTTGGTCCTTGTGAATTCCTGTCACTTTTGTCTCCATTCTAGGGATTCTCCAACTGGACCAGGTCATCCAGGTGCTGCTGACCACGGGCATGTTTGTGGGTGGATCTCTGGGCTTTCTACTGGACAACACCATCCCTGGTAGGGCTCACCTTCGCTCTGGGAACAAGCGGGTCAGCATTTGGGCCACCCAGGGACTGTCTCCTAGCCCTGACGACCATGTCATCCTGGTCACTCCATGGGGTGTAAGGTCCCTATGGTGGGAAATACATGAGAGTAGAAAGAAAAAGGCACAGTGCCTGCTCTCTTAGAGTCTACAACTAGCTGGTGAAGGAGACCACACATGTATTTATATATTCATTCACATTTTCAAGAAAAATCCATCAAGGACCAGAAGTACTCCCTGTTTCCAGAAATCCTACAAACTAAAAGGGGAGAAAGAAGAAAACAGAAAATTCCAATCCAGTGTAATAAGTGCTGTGATGAATAAACTGAGTATACAAGTACTGAGGAAGTAGGTAGGCGAGGAGTCAAGAGGCTTCCAAAAGAGGCTGTCTAAGCCCATTCTCCCCTCCTCTGCTGGCAGAGGTAAATGCTCCTTTCTTTGACCCTCCCACAGCCTCTTGTAAGGACCTCCATGAGCGCACCTGCTTCATTGTATCCCATCTCCCACATTTCTTCTCTCCGTCAAATGTAAAATGCATCCCCATTCCAGAAACCTTAAAATGTGGAAGTGCCTGCCTCCTGCAGTTGAGGAAAGGACTGTGTTTCACACATGGCTGAACCCCGGTGAGCCCCACGGTCAGCCACGCAGTAGTTGCTCAGGGAAAGCTTGGTGAACTGAGTGAGCTGAGCCGTGATTCTTGAGCTGGGCTTGGAGGAGGAGGAGGAGGCCCTGTCGGCAGGTGGGGGCCCAGTGTGCAAAAGCACCCAGAGGCGATCTCGCGAGTGCCGGCAGGGGGCGCAGAGGCTCCCTCCGCCCCACTTCCTCACCCCCTCCCACTCCATCGCATCTCCGCCCAGCCTTGACCTCTTCTGTCTCCTATTAGGAAGCCAGGAGGAGAGAGGCCTCCTGGCCTGGAATCAAATCCAGGAAGAGTCCGAGGAGAGTTTGAGGGCCTCGGAGGTCTACCACCTCCCCTTTGGGATTGGCACCAAGTTCTGCACTTCCTCCTGCCTCCGGTACCTCCCCTTCTGGCCCAGGCTGGAACCGTGGAACAGGGGAGGTGGAGTAAGCCAGCTCACCCTCTGCTCCCGGGATGCCACGGGAGAGCGCCGGAAGGATGCCTCGGAAACCAGGGTGTAGGGATTGTCCTCAGGCATGCCCGGAGCCCCTCCCCGGGAGCATCTGCTGCTCTCCCTGTCTGCAGACTGGGGTCCCCGCCGGCCTGAGCAGCTCCCAGCCTGGTGACTGTGGCAGCCAAATATGTATTAGATTAAGATCATGATACATTTTGTGTGATCTATGTATCTTTAAAAAAAAAAAAGACAATAAAAAAAAAAAACACAACAACATCATGATAAGAAAGCTTCTACCAGTCACTTAGTCACTAAAGACTGGCCTCAAGTCCCACTTTTCTACTGTTCTCCAGCTCTCCTATCCGCACCTAAACAAGTGTAACCCGATGTCCTCAACTCTGCTCAGTCTTGCTCTTGGCAGTATTTGCAGCATTGGGAAGAGACCTGACATGGGACAGGGGCAGAGATTGGGCTGCTTGCTGAAAGGTGACCAGGAACAGTTCTTACTTCTTCTCCAAAGGGGCAGGAGGCTCTGCTGGCCTCTCCCTGTCCTCCACCTCTGTCTCCTGCCCCTCCAGGTGGGCTCTTCAGGAGTTGGGAGGACCATGTCTTGTTTCTCCTGCTCCTTCTCTGAGGTCCTGGTGCACCAGCTGTGGTGCAGCTCAGGGAGTTAATCTCCCTGAGTCGATAGCGAGACTGAACACCATGGCTGGCAGTCCCATGTGCTTTCATCACACCCTACTGTCCTCTGCTCTGCCCACAAGCACCCCATGGGCTCCCACTGCTCCTTAGCCTCTCCTCCAGTAGTGACTGCCCTGCCTGGAGAAGGATTCATGGGTTGGGGGAGGTCAGACTCCTCCCGGGTTGGGGAGGGTGCTCAAGAGGCAAAGTCTGGGTGTGGCAGGACAGGACTTGAGCCTTGCTCAGACCCCAGCCTTTTTGTGCACCACAGTGGACTGTAGGCTGCTGGGAAGCTAAGCTCAATTCTGCTACTTTGGACTTCTCTGGGAATTTCCATAGTTTCCCTAGAGAACTCAGGCTTATGCCTTCTATTTTTGATGGGCCCTAGTAAGAAAAATAAACTCAGTCTTTCTATCAACACCTCCTCCACCAAGAATTCCACCCTTGCTTGGCTAAACCCAGTCCCTCTGTTCCCACGAAAAAGAAGGGGAGATATTTTGCTGTGGGTGTCAGAGAAGAGGAACATCTAGTGACCATTCTAGAGACCATTTTTAGTAGGGATTCCACCACCCTCCACCCCCACCAGGCACCCATCTCTGTTTGGCATTGTGGGAGCATTTGCACCTCTAATGAACTTTCCAAAGTTTGGCGATTCCCAGACTCTTATCAAAGTGGACATGACAGAGAGGGGAAGCAAGTGAGTGTATCATGGCCATCATGCATGCATGTTACAAAGTGGGGGTGAGGAGAGGGTGGGTCTACCGAGTATCACCAAGTACCTGTAACTAATGTAATTACAGATTCCTGCTCCATGCTTTGAGCACAAATGTCTTGGAACAGAGGTGTATCTGGGGAGATGGCTGGGAAGGGTGTGGGTAGATGCTCTGGCTATGGTCTTGGGCTTGTTTCCTTCCCTCCCAGAGCTCTTCCAATAAACCTCCCAAATGCCTTCCATGTTCAGGGTAATTTTAATAACTGAGTGACCTTGAGAATGGATGGGATAGTAGGGTTGGGAAGAGAGGCCAGAGACCTGGCTTTGAGATGCAGAAGAGAGGACACGGGTGGAAGAAATAAAAACTGAGATTTCTTAAAGGATGAGTCCCGAAGCCATGAACCAAGGAGGCATGCACAGTGAAACCCCCAGGACCTCAGATTATCTTCAGTTCTTCTGTGTGGTATCTCAATCCAATGGGAAAAATTGTCAGGGAAGAGGGTGGTGACCTTCAGTGTGGGCAATTAGAAGCTCATATATTTAGGGATATATAATCTGAGCTATCTTTATTGGGTGACAGGATCAGAATGGTCAGTCTGGAAAACTCTTGAGGGCACCCTCAGGGAGAACATCAGGCTCCACCCTGCCTAGGACCAGTCTGGTTGCAGTCCTTTAAAACATCATGAAAAAAGGAAGAAGGAGGGAAGCAGACTTGGCCCAATGGATAGGGCGTCCGCCTACCACATGGGAGGTTCGCGGTTCAAACCCCGGGCTTCCTTGACCCGTGTGGAGATGGCCTGTGCACAGTGCTGATGCGGGCAAGGAGTGCCGTGCTGCGCAGGGGTGTCCCCCGTGTAGTGCAAGGAGTGTGCCCCATAAGGAGAGCCGCCCAGTGTGAAAGAAAGTGCAGCCTGTCCAGGAATTGTGCTGCCCACACAGAGAGCTGACACAAGATGATGCAACAAAAAGAGACAAAGATTCCTGGTACCGCTGAGAAGGATAGAAGCGGTCACAGAAGATCATGCAGCGAATGGACACAGAGAGCAGACAATCAGACAATTGGGTGGGGGCGGGGGAGAGAAATAAATTAAAAAAAAAAACTTAAAAAAAAAGGAAGAAGGAGGATTCCCATGGAAACAAAGGAGTTGCGTTCTAAAAGGGGGTGAGGAGGTGAAGGGGGTGAAGTGTGATACAACTGAATGTAACGGATGATGGTGAAAAGACTCCTAAGGGCAGCCCAGTGAGTGTGCGTTAGCGCAGCCAGTGGTAGAACAGGCGGTGCCTGCGATGAATTTTAAGGAAAGAGGAAACATAACACATCATCACCCAGAAGATGATCCAGGCTGAAAACCCATTAAAATCCTCCCGACTCCCTGAAGAACCCTAAAGGGAAGGGAAGATTCTGCAGGCAGCCCCCACCCTAAAGCCTGGCATTGCTCTGGGTGCAGCCATCCGGAGCGGGGCACGGCCTCAATTCCCTGCCACAGACACACATAAGATCCTCGTGTAATCAGTCAGCCCTTTGGGCCTCGAATGGAAAAGGCTTAACTAGATAAAAAATGTGGGGGAGTGGGGAGGCAATTTTGGGTTCTTAAGGCTGGAAAGCACACTAGGAGAGATGACAGCATCCAAGGGAGATTCGTAAGAACTAGGCCTTGAGGATGAGAACTGAGGCTCCATACTCCCTTCCTCCCTTCCCTCCCCTTCTTTATTGTCCCTAACTTGAAACCCTATAGTGGTTACTTTATAATATGGCAGCTGTTCCTTGAGAGAATCTGAAGATCTTGCTACAGTGTGGGAAATTAAGGGGCACAGAGATCAAAACCTTTAAAAATCCGTTTTATTGACTCTAAATGTTCTCCCTGTGAAGCTGAGTCAGCTCCCACTGGCAACAGGGTCTTTTGGTTATACTGTCATTTCCGCACACCGAGAAACGCTGACAAGAGTCTGCAATATTCCTGCTTTTACAGAAGATGTCCTCCTTGCATGTACCCTTAGTAGGTGAAAATCATCTGTTTTTTCTCCCTCACCACTTGCCAATGAAGTTTCTGATCCAATCCTGCTCTTTTGAAAACGTTTTTTTTCATTCCTAACCCAAGAATTTTGTATTGACTTTATAATGTATCCAGTCTGTTTTGTTCTTAGAGCACATTTTGCAATCCTGGCCCTTGAAAAACTGACAGTTTACTTATATTATCTGTGATAAGACATTTCTCTAAATATGTTTCTTTTTGCTATATGGTTAGATAATACCCATATAAAAATGTAACCTGTGTGAAAATCTACTTGGGAGCTGATGAACAAAGAGAAATTCATACTTCATTTCAGGATAATGAAGAATGGGGAAGAATTTAATCCCATTTCTTATTGGGCATCTCCACTCTATTTCTGCTTTGAACTTCATGTCATCAGATTTTACACCTATATCCCTTTTCGTTGTTGGCATCTATAGATCCTGGGTTACTAGCCCTCATGGGTCACTGCCTCTCTCTAACTGTCTTAAAGATTGGTGACCTCATATCCACTTTGCTCATCCTTGCCACACCCTGGCCTCCCTGTTCCTTCAACTCCACCCCTCCAATAATCTGGACCTCCATGCGGTCTCAGCCGCTCTTTCCCATGGCTTTATTCCAGGCTGAATCTCAGGATCACCCATGGCTATGCCTTCTCCACAATCTCATTTTCAAGCAATTCTCTGACCACTACCTGCCAGAATCGCAATCTACTGGTCCTCTTGCCTCACTCTTGTCTTCATTTCCCTCCTTAACCCAGCTTTGATTCAATGGTCCGTCATCATAAGCACCTTTGTACACCCCTAATGTCTTTGGACCACTCTCTCATCACACACACCCGGCAAAATCTGAACACTGATAAGAAACAGCTCTTCACCTACTCTGTGCCTGCACCCACATGTCCCTGGAGAAAAACACACAACAGTACTGACTGGCCGTAACTTGGATTCATGCCTGTGAACTCTATGTGGGCTCTCATTGCTGCCTGGCAGTCATGCCCCATTTCCCAGGTCTTCTTACTCTTTCTCCTCTCTTCTGGAACCACTTGTACCCCCACCCCATCCTGATTCTCAGCTTGCAATTTTACTGTGGCATCTGTAGAGAAGCAATCAGAAGAGAACTTCTGCAAGCATCCATCACATCTCTGTACCCACCAACTCTGTCCTCAACTTCCCCTCTTGTTATTGTAAATGAACTGTCTGCATCCCTCAAAAGCTAGCCCCTTCCCTCTCCAGACCTCTCCCCTCATTCCTACTGAAGAATTTCACTCCAGCAATCCTCCCCTTTCTCTTGAATCAATTTTCCTGTCTTCTAATAGTATATATTAGCATATAAACCTGCTTTTATTTCTATCATATATATATATATATATATATATATATATATATATATATTTTTTTTTTAAAGGCCGGTTTTCATGAGTGTATTACCTGGTGGGCATAAAGAGAAGAGCTCATGCTGAAATCCCCTCATTAGTAATAAATGTGTTGCTAATCAGGGTGTGGGGCTTGGCCTCTCCAGGGGAGCTGGGGAGGTGCCTCTCAAACCCGTGAGGAACAGGCTCAGTCTTCCTCCTGCCTCTTCCCTCCCTGCCCCTGCAGATGTTCAAATCCTGTCCATCTTTGCTATTTCTTTTCCTTTGGTTGAAACCTCTAGGACTTCAGAAACTCCCTAGGTTCTCACTGATGCAGATGCTAGCCAGACAATCTCACTTTTCTGAGTCTGTTTTCCAGTAGTTTAGTCTCCTAGTGTGCAGTCCTCAGGGAAGGAGAGCAGGAAAAACAGCAGGAGAGGAGGAGGGAGCTGAGCTCACACCAGTGACCAGGAGGGCTGGGCAGGGCCTGCCTTGGGGTGAGGGCCCACAGGGGCATTCTCTAAGGGCCAGGCCGGATGACTCTTTGGGAAAAGTGCTTTCCTCAGCTGCTCTTTTTCTGTCAGAATATAAGGTTTCAGAGCTCCAGGGATGAGACAGTTAGTTGACTGAGAAGCATGTGCCATGAGGACAATTTTATGACATTTCCATCAAAGCTCAAAGACTTGGTTTTGTTCAGTATTAGTGTTTGAGAGGTACCTTTTTTTTTTTGAGTAACAGTGCAATGAGAGTGAATTAATGGACCTGGCTTGGGAAAGTGAACTTAATTAAACCAGGACCATATAGAAAAGAGTTACCCATGCCAGATATCAGGTGTGTTGAGCTCAGTCTGACTCACAGACTCATCACTGCTCTACTCACACAACCTGCACTCAATAAATGTTTGATCTGTTGGAGCACAGGGTTTTAGTACACTCAGAGGTAGCTGTCAGTATCTGTGAACCCCCTCAGGTCATGTGGTGCCTAGAGTTATAGACCTCTCCATCTCCCTATTTCATCTGAGTCTTCTTCCTGCCTCCCACCTTGACCTCTCTTACTGTCCCTTTGCCAACCACAGCCAAGAATTGATGTTGGTGGCTGATGCTTGAACTCCATAGACTGGCTTCACATCTGTACTTCCTATACTTTAGTGGTGGGTTGGAGTTCTTTACACTTCCTTTCTACTTAAAACAACAACAAAAATGTTTCCCTTCAGTAATTTACTGAAGGAAAATATACTGAGCTGAAGGATAGGACATCTGAGGTTCTATTCTGTTAATTGTTTTTGCTTCAGAAAAATCTGTTGTTTCAGCTCTTTTCTTTTCAACCTTCAAACTTACAGAATGGTTGCAAAAACACTGCAAAACCCAACCAGAGAACTCCAATATACCCTCCACCCAGATACTCAGATCCACCAACTTTTAATATTTTGCCACATTTGCCATATCATTCTATCAATCTATCCATCTATCTGTCTTCTATTTATTTTCTAAACATTTGAAAGTAGGTTATATAAATCATGCTCTTTGAACACTTAATACTTTCCTGTACATTTCCTAAGGACAAAGATATTCATGTAATCATCTTCAGTCAGCTATCAAGTTCAAGAACTCTAACATTGGTATAAAGCTTACATCTTATGTTCCAATTTTTCCTTATGTCATAGTAATGTCCTTTTGGGCCTTTTCTCCTCCATTATTAGATCCAATCCAGGATCATGTACTGCATTTCATTGCCTTTGTCTCCAGTTGCTTTAAAAAAAAATTGTGGAAATACATATAGGACAAACTTTCCTTTCTCATTCACTCCCCAACACACCATTCAGTGGAATTAATCACATTCACAATGTTGCACTAACTACCCTCACCACCATTCATGACCAGAACCTGCCCATCACTCCAAACAGAAACCCTTTGCCCATTATGCCTTAGCTCCCCAGTCTTTCCTCCACCCCTGCTAACATGTACTCTACTTTCTGTCTCTATGAATGTACCCATTCCAGCTATTTCATATAGGTGGAATCATGCAATATCTGTCCCTCTGTGTCTGACCTTTTACTCAACATGATGTCTTCATATCAGAACTTTGTTCCATTTTCAGGCTAATATTCCATTGTATGTATGGATAATGTAAGTCTAGAGCATTTATGCACTGCTTACCCAGGAGCCTTCCCAGAAAGCACTCAGGACACTGTGCGGTGTGCCTTACATCCCATTCACGTATTTTTATTACCAGAAGAAGCAAATATATTTGGTTCTACCCTGACATCCTGTAGCACAGAGTGTTCCTGGGTTCCCCAAACATGCTAGAGGAGCAGGTGGGACACAAGAGCTCTCTGGAAACTGCCAGAGCAACACCTGAACCCAGGAAGGGCAGAAAGTACCTAGTGTCATGGCATCACCAGGGACAGATCCTGCCTGTCCTCTTCTTGAGAGACCTGCAGTCTGGGTCTCAGTTTACCTGGTACCCCCCTGAACAAGTACGTGGTCAGACCCAGTGTGCACCCTACAGCAGCCGAGCCCCTTCTGCCAAGCAACTCTGAAAAACTGACACAGGGAGCCACACTTATCTTAAATACTTTATAATAACCAGAAACAAAAACCATCAACCTGCTTCTGGGGCAGCCCATCCAAAAAGTCCCAGAAGGCTGAGACTGGTGTGACCTTATCTGTCAGCATTTAAACTTGGAAACTGCTCTGCCACCTCCACGTTAATTTCTTTCCCAGTCCTGCTGCATTACAAATCTTTATCATCAAAGGTCTCCATGCACCTCAACATTATCATCTCATCATCAGTGGGAAGGGCTGGTTCCTGCAAAACACAGAGCAGAAGAGGTTTAACTAAGGGATCCAGGCCCCAGACAGATGAGAAAGCCCAGCTCTTCAGTCCCTACCCAACATCTTTTCAGCTGCACCTTCAGTTCCAGCTTCTAGCCAGGAAGAGCTAAAACAGGGAAGGTCTAACTTCCATTTCTTTTTATTTATTATTTATTTGTTTGTTTATTTATTTATTTATTCCCCCCACCCACCCTTTGCAGCTTGCTCCTTTTTTTTTTCTTTTGCTCTCTCTTCTCTGTGTCCATTTGCTGTGAGTTTGTTTTTTTTTTCCTATATCTGCTTGTCTCCCTGTTTTTTGTTGTATCACCTTGCTGCACCAGCTCTTCGCGGCACACGGGCCAGCTTTGCCTTCACAAGGAGGCCCTGGGACACAAACCCAGAGCCTCCCATATAGTAGACAGGAGCCCAACTAATTGAGCCACAGCCACTTCCCTCACTTCCATTTCATTCAACTCTCTATGATCCCCAGGAAGACCTTCCTGGATACAGCAGAACTTGCTTCTTTCATATCCAGGGGATTTCCACCATCTCATCAGAAAGATGGGAAATCTCAAAGCTTGACCCAAATGCCCATCAACAGCTTATGGGGGACTACACCAAGGTTCACCCTCATGATGGAATATTTGCATCTGGTTTTTTGAGATAGCGCTGTGTCTGTGATAAACTATTTTTTTTTTTTTAAAAGGGAGGAAGTGGATTTGGCTCAATGGATAGAGCATCTGCCTATCACACAGGAGGTCCAGGGTTCAAACCCAGGGCCTCCTGACCTGTGTGGTGAGCTGATGCACACAAGGAGTACTGTGCCACACAGGGGTGTCCCCCGTGTAGGGGAGCCCCACGTGCAAGGAGTGTGCCCCATAAGGAGAGCCACCCTGCATGGAAAAAAAAAGTCAGCCTGCCCAGCCGTGGCACTGCACACATGGAGAGCTGATGCAGCAAGAAGGCGCAACAAAAAGAGACACAGATTCCTGGTGCCGCTGACAAGAATACAAGCAGAAATAGAAGAACACAGTGAATGGACACAGAGAGCAGACAACTGTGGGGGGGGGGGGGCGGGGGAGAGAGAAATAGAAATTTTAAAATTAAATAAATAAATCTTAAAAAATAAAAAAAAATATAAAAGGGTAAGGTACAAAGCTATGTGTATAGGGGGATACCATTTGTGTTTGAAAGAAAATATAAGTATCTGTGAAATATCTTTGGATGGATGTGTAAGAAACTGGTAACATCAGTTGCCTCTGGGCTCCCAGGGGAAGGGGGAAGCAGTCACCAGACACTGGGAGGAGAGAGACTAACTTTTCTTTGTATATCTTTTGGTAACTTGAATTTTATGCCATTATTATACTATTAAGGGAGATGTTTTTAGGAAGCAGCACTGTGTTTATCTGAGCAACGGATTCTCATTCCCTTTGCAATGATCCCAGCCAACCTCTCGGGACTCCCTATTAGCTCTTCCCTTAAAATTATGAGTTTTTGCTCTTCCTGTCTCCACCCCACCAGAAAACGACCCCTGTAAGTTGTTAGTCCTGCAGCTCAGGTGTTGGTCCCCGAGGCTCCCCACAGCATGCCTAACTCCAGTTACCCATCTCATCAATTTAGGACCTGATTCCAGGGTGACAGATGGGGGGATGACCTCAGCAAAGCCTTTCCTGCCTAGAGAAACACTTCTTATTTGCCATGCTCTAATGCTAGCAGGTGGATGTACCAGACGGGGGCTCATCCAATCTCTGGTAAACTTACATGGGCCCCTTGTTCAGGGAGAAGGGAACATAAAAGCAGAGAAAGGAGAATGCTGGAGCCTAGTGGGTGTCAGGAGCCAAGCATCCAGGGAGGGAACCAAACACTCAAGTCTCTTTTATGCAAAATGCTTGGCTATGGTTCAAAACGTTCTAGTTTCTTAAGCCCCTGAAAATGGTGTCAGAGGCATTTTATAAGCTGCCAATTTGCTGAATGGAACAGGCTATGAGAGATGTTTGGACAGCTTATTAAATACAGATTCTGGGTCCTGATTCCCACGCACTGAATGAGATTCTTGGGGGTTGGGACATCAAGAATCTGGGATTCTAAATGATTCCTGGCAACACTCAAGTTTTAGCCCCTCTGCTTTACAGATACGCTAATCCATTTGTTGTTTTTTCCTTCCATATGTGGAGGAAGGAAGTCGGGAAAGCAATGATTGTGCCTTTAATCCATCCTCAAAGCCTTGGTAAAGTGGATCAACTTAATTGTGTCCAAGAGAAAGAGGATTGGTGGGAGGTAGAGAGCAGATAGCAGGGAAGGGCCCTGGACTTCAAGTGGAGACTCAACGTGGTCTTGACAGAGGGGAATGAAGTTTTAATGGGAAAGGGGCCAAATTACACAGTGGCCTATTGAAAAGACATCCTAATTATTTTTAGACAAACATTTGCCAATATTACAGCTTATCTGTTTTGATAAACAGTTCTGTTTTTGCTAAATTAGTGGAGAAAATCCATGGCTACAAATCTGAAAGGGCTATCTCTTTATTGTTGAAGCATGAACCTCTCCTCTCTCCTGAGACAGCCATGAGGAACGGACCTCGTGACCAAGACTCCCTGCTACTCATCATCAACTGTAAGTCAGCTTTTTGGAAGCAGAAATGAATAGACTTGAAGAGCTGACCACAAATATTACCCCGGGGTCCCTGAAGATGATGGAACAGCTCAGGCTTCTGGAAAGGTATCAAAGATTCATCCCACATTTACGAAGCCTTGCCAAGAGCCAGCCCCGGGGTCTGGGTCCTGCTTCCAGGGACTCCCAGTCCCAGGGCAGGCATCCCCCTCTCACTCTCCCAGGTTTCTCTGGATAAATCCATTCCATCCAGCACAGTAGGCTGAAGTCAACCCCCCAAGGAGCAGGCTGGAGGGAAGGCAACAGCGTGCCCTACCCGGTGGCCCTTTGGGGAGGAGCTCCATCTAGGGACCCTTGGAGGGCCCATTTTTGCCCTCCTCAGAAAGGGGAGGAGGGCTCCACTGCACTCTGCACTGTCCTACCTGCTTTAACTGAGTGTTAACACAGCAGAGGCCTTTAAAAAAATCAATAATCTGCACATAGAGCTGAAACTTTTCCTCTGGATTTTCTGGGTTGCAGCTGGCAAACACTGAGCTGAACAGAAAGAAAGAAGAAACCGTTATTATTTAAAATCCTAATTTTTTTTTTACCTCTGCTTATACCTCCAAAAACATTTTGATCACAGTGTAAACCAAACACTTCTACATTGCACCATCCAAGTCTTGAATATCCAAGAATCCTCATAAAGTCTGTGTTATCTCAGTTCAAAGGTCACCTCCGGAGCTCAAAGGGAAAGGGAGGCTTTGGCCCGCCTAGTCCTTGTGTCCTAATTTTGTGTTCTGAGCCATAGCCTCTGGAGCATGAAGTAGGGAGCAAGATTTCTCCTACCCCTCAGAGTCAGCTTCATACAGCAACGCCCACGGGATCTGGTTCCACCTGTGGCTGCGGTCTGAAAAGCTCAGGAACATGCCCTACGTTTTGCATTCAGACCAATGACTTCCTGACCTTACTCAGGAAGTCTAGCATGGATCACAAGCCCTGACGAAGAGAAAGGCTCTTTCACACTGACTTCCTGGGAACGGGGCAGAAGCCCAGTATGACTGGAGACTTAGAGCAAAACAGCTGCGTCGTGCTAGGAAAGCCAGTGTATTTGACCTTGCTTCCTCCTGAGAGAGGTCCCACAGTAAGCTAGGAACCTTCTGACGGAAACCCCTGCCTTTTCTAGGGAAAGTGGAAAAAATGTTAATCGATTGTTTTTTTTGGTCAGCAGGATAAAAATATCAAAATATTGCTTTGCAAATCCCCTCTGGCAACTTCTCCAAAGAATTGTCTTTAAAGGCCCAGCCCAGCTCAGAAATAGGAATGTCTGCCCTGAGCCAGTTTTGGTAAAATTAAACTCCACACACAGCTAAGAAGCACTTGCAACGTCACACAAAATCGCTTTGCCGAAGACAAAACCCTGGTCTGTAAATCCTGCTGCTCCCCAGGGCTACCCCAGGGGAGTTGGCTGAGTGGAGGAGAGGGTGCTAACACCTTGTTAGGCTGAAGTGCTGCCTGCAGACGGCCAGGTCACCAGGGATGCCTGTGGATGGGTGGCTTCACGGGGCCGGCTCCCAGGAGAGGACGACGGGAAATATTTGTTGGGACTCATGGGGATGTGAATGTCACTTTCACTCCCAAGGCTAAAGAGCTAAAATTTTAAGCTTCTTTTTGTCCATGACACAAGCACAGGTATCAGATGGGCCTGTCTCTCAGGTCATAAGACTGCCAGCTTTTCAAGCAAAGTCGCAAGGGAACTTCGTTCCTAAACTCTCTCTCTCTGAGAAACTGCCCCTTCGGTACAGATTTAGTCAAGCTGCTTCTTGTTTTAAAATCTTCCCAGGTCCTGTTTTGTGTCTTCTCACTTCAAAAGATCAACCAACCCCTCCTCGCTTCTTTCCACATCACTTCCCATCACTGCCATGAGAACAGCTTCCCACCCCGTCTGCACAGTCCATAGACCCTCTTCAGCTCAGGGCACAGGCCTGTTTCAATGTTGGCCCAGAGCCCCCTGCCTGCCTCTTGGACCAGGCCGACAGCTCTAACCTGCCAACAGGCTGCGCTGACCCCAGGGCCCTTTGCAAAAGGAACAGATGCTTCCTCAACTTTGATTTGTTACCTGTCAATAACTTGTTGTGTCCCAGCCCTGGGCCAGGATAAAAATGTTTTCTACTCTGATGAAGCCCCAGACAATGTCATCCCCAGGGCAATGGCACCATCCTAAGGACCAGCCCACTTCAAATCACAGGGAAAAAGAGTATCTATAAGAAATTCCACTGAATCACACTCCCCTCTGGGGGCTGCAGGGGAGAGGCTTCTAGACATCCCAGGACGGGTCATGCACACTTACACGTGCACACACACACACACACACCTACACACCCTCTCATACACTCGCACATCCACCAATTCATACACATGCTCACACAGACTCACAGACTCGCCTACACTCCCTCACATTCACTCCCACACACACCCGCACATACACACATGCTCACATGCCAACTCACACCCCCTTCCAAGGAATCTTAGTCACCTCACCTGGAGCTAGATGTACTTGGAGCCTCACTTTTGTCCAGGAAACTTGCCACATCAAAGGCATCTTCAAAGAGGATCTGGAAGAAAGCAGAGAACTTCATGTCTCAGAAATAACTTTATGGTTGATGCTTTCTCTAAGCTGCTAGGGGAAAGATGAGTAGAGCGGCTTTCTCGCCTTTATGCCTCATCCCAAAAGGGCATGCAGATTCTGAGGCCCTGCCCTCAGGGATTCTGAGTCAGTGGCTCTGGGGTAGGAGCCAGGCACCTGTGTTTTTACTTAACTCCACAGGCGATTCAGTTGAGAAGCATCAGGGGAGATGATGGAGGGCTGATGTAACAGGTGACCAAGGGGTCAGAGAGATTTGAAAATATGTGCAATGAAAGAGATACAATCCCTGAACAGGAACTAGGCATCATGGCAAGTCCCAGTACTCATGGGGCCTCGTCTGTAGACTGGAGGGGCAGGACTGGGTGACATCTCTGTTCCTCTCCACCTCGGCCCTGATGGCTGGGAAACCTCCCTCAAGCTGGGGGTATCCCAGGTCTAAACCCCCAGAGTCAAAGGCATATGGAAGCTCTCTGGACTAGCGTGGCCATCTCCTCCAAAGTGAAATCCCACTAAGGGGCACCTGGAAAGTTAGGGCAAGGAGATGGCATTGACCAGGTAGAGGCTAAGTGTCCTAAGGAGCAGAGGACAGGCACAGAAACCAAGAACCACTGTGCCCCTGGGCTAGAGGATCGGGGACAGAAGTGGGCCTGTGTGGTAGCAGGCGTGGCACCTGAAGCTCTGCCTTGCAGTCTGTGGCTGTCCAACCTTTTAAAAACTGAGAAGTGCATCGAGAGTGGAGGGGGTGAATGCGTCCACACTGAGGGGCAGCAGTGCTCTTTGGAGCAGAAACTGACCTACTCTTAAAGACTGGACCCAGTGGTCCAAGTCAATCCTACCTCCATTGCCAGTGGGTCAGTCAGCGGCTTGGTAATCTGGCAATCTGCCCAATTCTTGCCAATGAGCGTGGGAGAGGTATGCTGGAATTTTCTGGGAAAGTTTTTCTTTCACTCTTAAAGGTTATGAGAAAATCTTTCTCTATTACCTGAGGTAAAACAGGAAGAAGTACCAGTGGCCAATCCAAGGCCACTGGGGATGGCCAGGAGTGGGGTGAGGTGTGAAGGATGAGAAACCAGCCTTGAGAGAAAGCAGAGCAGAGAGAAGGGAAGAACCTGAGGGCCCACTGGCCTTCCTTGATTTGAGAAGCAAATTTCTTCATGCCTTAATAGTTTAGTAACTTGCAGCCCAAAAAATCCCAACTGATACAACCTTCTAAGGTCCTCATGGAAGGTCGGGAGACAGAAGAAAAGGAAATGCTGTTCTATGGTCATGGAGATTATGACGGAAAAACCGGAAACCTATGGTGTGAGCCAGAACCCAAACAGCACCTCACACTTGCTAAATGACCCTGAGCAAACCACAGGTGTCTTTGGGCCGAGGATGACAGAATCACTCCTGCCTATCCCTCCCCTCCACCCTGACAGGGTCTGCTTACCTCCTCCGGGGTGGAGACGAGTGAGCAGCTGGCCCCTTGGCTGTCGACTCCACTGTCCTTCATGCTGCCCTGAGAAAGTCTACATCTGCAAGCAGGAGAATCCCATCCATCAGCCATGACGGATCTAAGCCCCCTCTCAATTGAGAGGTGAAGTGGGCATTGCCAACCCAGGGTCTTCAGGATGGAGGAATAAAATATGGATTAGAGTGGACTTCCTGGTATTCTACTATAGAATTATTGTGACTCTAGCAATGGAAGAAATTATATCACTGATGTGGAGACAGTGGCCATGTGAATTGCTGAAGGCAGGGAGAGGGGAAAAGAGGTGTGTTTTGAGGGCATTTTCAGGACTTGGAGTTTTCCTGAATGATATTGCAGGGACAGATGCAGGACATTATATATCCTGCCATAACCCACTGAATGGACTGGGAGAGTGTAAAGTACAACAAAAACTATAATCCATTCAGTGTAGCAGTTTTCCAAAATGTATTCATCAAATGAAGTGAATGTACCACACTAATGAAAGAAGTTGTCAATGTGGGAGGAGTCGGGGGTGTGGGGAGTGGCATACATGGGAACCTCTTATATTTTTTAATGTAAAATTTTGTTTGATGTATCTTTTTAAAAAAGAGATAATAAAAAGCACTCAACATGGACATTAAAAATTATTTTTTAGATAACTTTGTTTCTAATTCAAAAAAATAAAATAACAGAAAAAGACAGCTCAATGGCTACGGAAACATAACTTCTAAAAATTTCTGTCCAGGCACTTTTATTTCATCTAATTCCAACTACCAATTCAGTTGTTCCTCTAGTGTTCAGAGAGATACATAGATGAACACTGATTAGTTAAATGACATAGTCAAGGTCACCTTATTAATGAAAAAAATCAGGAGAAAAAAATTCTTAATCATATTTATATCACAATCCTCCTCTACTGCCAAAATTACTGTTATACATTCCAACTAACATTAATCTCCCTAGACTACTCAGTTCAGTCACAATTACATCCATAAATCAAAAATGTTTGTTACATTCATTATAATGTGTTTCCATCAAGTCCAACCATTGCCACATATTTAGATTTGACCTTATTAAACATTCTACATACACCCAGCATCATCTACACCTTCTCATTCCATATTCCATTTCCCACCAACCTACACTTCATAGTCCAACTCCACAAGTCTATTCATTGTATTTAGTTCATATCAGTGGACCACACAATATTTGTCCTTTTGTATCTGGCTTATTTCACTCAAAATAATATACTCAAGTTTCCTCCATGTTGTCTTGTGCTTCCTCTGTTGATTTTCCCAGCATGGATATTTGATTGATGAATGAATGAACCAATCATTGGAAGAAAAAGCTTCACTGAGGAAGTGACGTACAAGCCTAAATCTGTAGGACAAGGATCAGTCATGCCAGCACCAATAGCAGGGGGAACAACATGAATGAAGGGCCTAATGCAAGAACTTGGAGCACATTGCAGGGCTTGAGCGCAGAACCATGTTTCCTGATGCGCAATGAATAAGGAAGAAAGTGACATGAGATGAAGTTTGTGAATTGGTCAGGGGCCTGATGGTTCATAGCCTAAGAGCTAGCTGTGAGGAATTGTATTTAATCCCAAGGGCAATGGTGCACAGTGGCAATCATGGAGGATGTAGACACACCAGCAGAACCACTGTCAAACTCCATTTTACTCACTCTTGTGGAAGACAGTTATCCACTAATTCTTTATAAAAGAGGCACTGATTTTAATTAAGCTTAGACTGTTTATCAAATACTCAAGTAGGTAAGTAGGGTGTTGAACCCAGGAACTTGCTCAGGTTTGGTGCCTGCTAAGACAGAGGCTTTCATTTTTGCAATCTTTATTATTAATAATAGTAGTAGTAGTATTTTATTAGCTATTGTAATCATATAGCTGTGTTTAAAATCTCTGATTGTAAAGACACTAGTTGAAATATTTTATAAACATGAGCATATATACTTGTGAGGAGGATTTTCAAGGGCACTGGCATCCTCCTAAACAAAGGGTATAATAAAATGAACTTTTCATATATTTTTAAAAATAGAATGGATGTACTTAACAAGAATAATAAGTAGCAGTTTTGATCTGACCTGCTCCCAGTCACCATGAGCTTGTAATCAAGAGTAGGATTTTGATCTTAGATTACCAGCCCACACACTGTCCATTTAGTTTAGTTTTTTTTTTTTTTTAAAGATTTATTTTTATTTATTTAATTCCCCTCTCCTCCCCCGGTTGTCTGTTCTCTGTGTCCATTTGCTGCGTCTTGTTTCTTTGTCCGCTTCTGTTGTCGTCAGCGGCACGGGAAGTGTGGGCGGCGCCATTCCTCGGCAGGCTGCTCCCTCCTTCGCGCTGGGCGGCTCTCCTTATGGGTGCACTCCTTGCGCGTGGGGCTCCCCTACGCGGGGGACACCCCTGTGTGGCAGGGCACTCCTTGTGCGCATCAGCACTGCGCATGGGCCAGCTCCACACGGGTCAAGGAGGCCCGGGGCTTGAACTGCAGACCTCCCATGTGGTAGACAGACGCCCTAACCACTGGGCCAAAGTCCGTTTTCCTGTCCATTTAGTTTTTGAAGATTTTTTTTTGCCTTGGGCTGGATAGGGGAAGAGTGTAGGAAAAAAACAGAATAGTGTTTATAGGGAGTGGTTTAGACTGAGAGTGATGAAGTCACACTGCTTGGATTTAATTCCCAACTCCACCATTTACCAACTGGATGACATTGAGCAAGTAACTTAAATCTCCAAATTTCAGTTTCCTCCTATGTCAAATCAGGATAACAGAGTGTGTACTCTCATCACAGAATTGTAGTGAGATTTAAATGAGATAATTGGGGTAAATTACTTAGCATTTTACCCTCTCCATAAACATTAGCAATTATTAACATGTCCTACTGCTGCTGCTGGGCAAGAAGAGAGAACAAGAACTTAAGAGAATTGGGATACTTAGATCAGAAAAGAAAAGTCTCAGAGGAGACCATCCACAAATATTTGAAGGCTTCTTGACAAGAAGAGGAAGTAGACATTTTCTGCAGGCCCCCTTTAAGGAGATCTAAGACTTACGGGAAGATATTCAAGGGATACCGAAATAAGGAAGACTCAACATGACCAAAGATTAGTAAAGGGAATTCTTTGCCAATTGAGAGATTGGTATAGGTGACCTCTAAAGTTCCTTCCAAATTGAGAGTTCACTGTTCAGTAATAATACCGAATAATCTTGGAAGCAAGTATAAACGAATGTCATGCCCTGCTGTGATAGGCTTACAATGAAAATTTCTAAATAAGCTCATGATTCCCAGTGTCTAGCTGACAGGACCTGATATGAAACAACAAAAACTGTTACCACTTACTTACTATGAGGCCTCAGGAAGATTGCAGTACCAATTTTGGCCTGTTTCTTCATCTCTGCTACCAAGATCATTATACCCACCTCAGGTGGCTGTGAGGCTCTGAAAACTAAAGTGTAGTACAAATATAAAGAATGATAGCCATAATAACATGCTGCAAGATATTTTCTTATTTCTCATGAAGTAATGCAGCCAAACTTTAGGCTGGTCGCTAGGAACATGGGCCTAAGTTTTTGGCCTAATGGATTTCTTTAGTGTCAAGGAGCACTGACACAGCCTTCACAGGCCACATTACACGCTAAACCCACTTCCCCTGGGAATGGTGCCTACAATTTCCCTTCAAGAGAACCTTCAGTTCAACTAGATTCTGGATTTGAGTTCTGCTGTTAACAATCTTCCTGGGAGAAAGCCAAGGCTTTGGGCTTGATTGCCTCTGATTGTCAAGATGTCAGCTTTTAATAAATGCCCTTATTATGTTTGATGTTTGAAGATCCAGTAATCTTAACTAGATATTGTGATAGTAACAGTTTTCCTAGCTTTTCCTTTTGGGAGATGTTCCTTTACATTATGTGATGGGGTCTCCAAAGTTTATTATGGAATTCTGTGCCCAAGAAGGATTTTTGATATCACATAATATGTCCTTATATACCCAGAAAGGCTGATTTTTAACTTAGTATACATGGATGAATATTTTGTTTATTCATCGAGCATACATATATTGAATACCTGCCAGCTGGAGTGTCAACTATGATAAGATATGTTCCTGACCATTAAGGAAATCACTGGCTCTAAGAGCAGACTGATATAAATAGTTTTAAAGTTTTTTTCATTGAGAAATACAGCATAGTGAAAAAGCCTAAATTTTCAAAATTCTATAGTAACATAATAGAGGGAAGGATTCGTTCAGCCGTGGAAAATACTAGCTAACTTCAAAGGGGAAGGAATATTGAATCTGAGCTTTAAGGGATGAGTAGAGTTTGCTAAGAGATGAACAGGGATTTGGGGTGGGTAATGAACAGAGAATGGAGAGGATATGACATTCCAAGCAGGAGAAGTAGCTTGTGCAAAGAGAGTGAGAGAGGTGTGAAAGGGCATACCACATAGTGTGGTGAGATTCAATTATTGTTGGAGGTGAGGCAGGAGGTAAAGCAGGATAGGTAGGTTGTGGCCAGATAATGAAGGGCCTTGATTGTCGTGCTAAGGAGTGTAGACTTGCAGTCAAGAAAGAATAGAAGGGAAACGGACTTTGGCCCAGTGGTTAGGGCGTCCGTCTACCACATGGGAGGTCCGCGGTTCAAGCCCCGGGCCTCCTGGACCCGTGTGGAGCTGGCCCATGTGCAGTGCTGATGCGCACAAGGAGTGCCATGCCACACAGGGGTGTCCCCCGCGTAGGGGAGCCCCACGCGCAAGGAGTGCACCCATAAGGAGAGCCTCCCAGTGCGAAGGAGGGAGCAGCCTGCCAAGGAGGGAGCAGCCTGCCGAGGAATGGTGCCGCCCACACTTCCCGTGCCGCTGACGACAACAGAAGCGGACAAAGAAACAAGACGCAGCAAAAAGACACAGAAAACAGACAACCGGGGGAGGGGAGGGGAATTAAATAAATAAAAAAATAAATTAAAAAAAAATCTTTAAAAAAAAAGAAAGAATAGAAGTCTTTTTGTGTCTTAAAAAAAGGGATTTGGATTGTACTATATAAAAAGGATTGAGAAGAAAAACTAGAATTAATGAAACCAGTTTAAAAGTTATTATAGGAGTCTTGCTAACTCAGAGGACATATGTCTGAATTGTGACAATGGGATTGGAGAAGAAAAGAGTAATTCAAATTTAAGACACATTTCTGATAAGTAATTGGAAGGACTTCTGTATGGAGGAAGAGGTCAAGGAAGAAAAGGGGACAAGAGATGCCTGAGAGCTTTGATTTAGACAACTGTGTGCATATTGATTCAGGAAGGAGAGAATGATGAGTTTGATTTTGTGGGGTTTGTGCCCACTGAAATATAGCTAATGAAGTCCAATATACTTGTGTGTTTATATACAAACATATATACATGAAACTAGAGCTGAGGAAAGAGGATAGAGGGAGAGATAACACTTTAGGAGTGGGTAGTATAGAAATGAGATAACTTAGGGAGGAGTGAAAGTATGAGTAAGAAGAGAAAAGAAAAGAGCCATGAGTGGGATCTTAGAGAACATAAACTAGCGAGACTCAGCAGAAATAGAGAGAAAATAAGAACTAAGAACTGGTTCCTGGAAGCTAAGAGAGAAAAGAATGTGGTGGTTGACTATGTCAAATGTCATTAGAAACTAATTAGGATGAAGACTGAAAGGGGTTAGATTTGGAAATTTGGAAATTTAAATGAGCAGTTCTTGAATTAAAGAAGGTGGAATGCCAAGTTGAGTCCTCTCTTCACAATTATACATAACACAGTAAAAATGGGTCATATTTCAGTGGAATGCACCCTTTGTTTTTTCAGAGAAACCCTTCAATCATGCTAATGATGCACTCCTCTTTGTATAAAAAAAAATATTTTCTTGACCCTCAATCAGGACCTAAACTTTGTTTATTCAGTGGTCATGATAAACATTGTTACACGTGATACACTGGGTATTGGAAACCTGGATCCTAGTTCCATTTAGCCTCTAACCAAGTGGGTGACCCTGAAAAAGTCCTAAGTCATTTTGCTTTTTTGGACTTCAGTTTCCTCACACATAAAATCAAGCGTTTGGATTAAGTGATTTGGAAAATTCTTTCCAGTTCTAGCACAGTCTTACTCGGTTCCCTTTGTGACTAGGGTACCCATTTGCCAGATGATTGGCTAGAGCCAGGGATGTTCTGTCGAACTGGGGAATACAGAAAACTTGCTAATCCATGCTGGGACTCAGTTTACAACTCCCTAGCATAGGATTTTGACCAGCCAAGTCACTTAATCCTTTCTCTCTGAGGCTTTGAGGTCTCATGGTTTATCTGGTTTCTGGCCTCCATATCCCAATCTACTAAGCACTTCTCCTAGTTGTCTTCTTGGGGCCATGGTGCTGGTTAATGGGTCTGTTAAGTCCAGGAGGTGATCTGAAACCTCTGGGGCAGAGGAGGAGGGAAGAGGATATGGGCCAAAGAACCCTACAGAAGTGAGGTGGGATTCTCCTGGATGCCTTACAAGGGCAGGGTTCCTAACCTGTGGTGATCCACGGTGCTCACATTCAAGTCATGCATGACAGCAGACTGGCTCAGTGACAGGTGTGTTCTTAGTACAAGCCCCTAAGCATGCTATAGATATGTCTTCACTCTAAAACAGTGACAGTATTAGCAAGTTAATTATGAAATCTGCCAGTAATGATAAGAAATCTGGCACATTTCCCATTCAGATCAACATTGCTCAAGATGAGCCTTGTGGGTATTTGTTCATGGGCTGAGCTAACTCACAGACTGAGAGAACAGCTCTTTGGACTACACTTCATGTCAGATATGCAGAAAAATTAATTTCTTACTGGTACACAATGCTCTCAGATTAGAGGACATTTCAGTGGAAAGCTGTGTAGGATTTACATTTAAGCAGCCCACATTCCCTCTGGTCTTCAGCATGTCTTTTAATTTTCTCAATGTTGTCCTTTTAAGTTTTATGATGTTTATTTTTGAATCATGTCCTTGTAGGTATATACTGCCCATTATTACGTTTAGATGAACTAGGCAAAGTATAATAGTCTTTTTAGTGGGCTGATAGTATGAAGAAGGCAAAGGGTATGTAGAGCAGTATTCAGGGTGGGAGAAATGGGTAGGAAAAGGAAATAGGAATATGCTCCTTCCTAGAATGTGGTTCCCTGGCCTTCATGTGACTGGCTGGTCCCTAAGCCAACTTCTTTGGGGAGGAGATAGAGACATCTCCCACATCTGGTGCTGATGCTCAGGGAAAGAAGAAATTTTTCTATGGCTATACATAGTCCTGCATACCCAGCGGCTGGCTGGCAATTTCCACTCTGATGTTCCTTCATTACCAATGTGCATAAAACCTTGTCCCATTTCCCCACTCCCCCAACTTGTTCCCCCCCTTCTGGCTCCCCTGTTTTTCACTTCATTTGCCACTCCTGGAGATGTGTGGGTTGTGGGGAAAGCGAAGAGGCAGTCACCTGGCTTCTAGACTCAGTGTTATACTTGACTGGATGTCGTTGAGCAGCCTCTTTACCTTTTGGAATTGGAAAACATTCTTGGAGCATTATCTATGTGAGCTGCATGCCAGTTATGTCCAGTCACTATGTAGCACAATATTGAACATGCACATATTACCAAGACTTCAGTTTTAATTGCTTATGAGAGCAAACTTTGTCTGTAAATGCTCATCTTCCATCTTTTGCTCCTGATCATTTTTGTCCGAGTCATTATTTGGTGTGCCTGTGCTAGGTGTTCTCCATTTGCCCCTCCAGATCCATACTTCATCCTTTTCCTTCCTAATCTCTGCCACAGATGAGTGATCTGTATGGGCTACATGAACAGGTGCCCTGTGGCTCCAGTGGAGGTTGACCAGTGGGTAGCACCAGCAGATAAATAGTGGGAGGGAGGAGAGTGAGACCATGATCTCTACTCTCCTGGCTCCCTATCTATGAGGCATCTTGAATGGGCTTCAGCCCTAAGGTCATCACATTTCTCATGTTATCCTGCTCTGCATGACTCTTTCCTCCAGCATCCAGGACCCTTTCCCTCCCCTTGTCTTCAGGTCTAAGGGTGGTAACCGTTTCTTCACTGTTACCAGCCCTGGGTTACTACATGTCCATTATATTTCTTTTGATGGTTAGGTTCATTGTCAACTTGGCCAGGTAATAGTGCTCAATTGATTGGTCAAGCAACCACTGGGCTAATCACCGCACAAGGATATTTCATGGACTTTAATCATCAGTGAGTTGACTACATCTACAATCAACTGAGGAGATTGTCAGCAGTGAAAGACTTCTCATCCAAATAGTTGAAGGCCTTAAAAGGAGAAGTGATTTCAATATTCAGAGAGAGAATTCTCTTCTCCATGTCAAGATAGGCAGCTTCTCCTGGGGAACTCATCAAGGACCTTTATTGGCGTTCCTGGCTTGCAGCTTGCCCCATAGAATTTGGCTTTATACACCCCCATGTGAGGCAAGGTGTGGGCACCCCCACAGCTGCATGAGAAAAATCTCATAATATTTACTGGTATCTCCCGTTGGTTCTGTTTCTCTAGAGAACCTGGCTAATACAGTTCCCCTATATCCCAAGAGGGGGAACTTGGGCAGGGAGACACAAGGACAACATTCCTGAGGCTCATAGGCCCACCAGTTAATCACTTGTCAGTAGAGGAGAGAGTGAATGATCATGCTGCCACTACCCAGTAGCACCCTGAGACTGACTAATGGGACCTGCTCTGGCCCTCCACTTGTTGGACCCCCCCTCACCACAAGGCAAGGAGTCTATGGGACCAAAAGAACATGCCAACCAGGAGTTCACAACCCTCTTCTAGACCATACTCTCATTCCAAAATCCTGGAATTCCAGAGCTTAGCAGGCCTCTTCTCCAGGGTTCGCCCTTAGGACTGATGGGTGGCCAAGGGCCGATGTTTATTGGGTGTGTGTGTGTGTGTGTTTAGACAGAGCTTGGGTATGTAGACTGGGACATCCACTTGCATGCATGCAAGGCCTTGATGGTGAGGGATGGAGCCAAAGATGGGGAAAGAAGGCAGTAAGTTGTGAGCTAAAGCCTACTCTCACTGTGCCCCATCATTTGAGCACAGAATCCAAGGATTCTAAATTCAAACAGGCAATAAGATTGTTTTGAAGGTGTATTTGTGCAGGCAGGATGATAGAACATATTTGCATAACAGTTTGTTAGCTTGATTTATAGCTTTTCAATAAATAGATACATGGTATGTAGGTCTCCCTTTCTACTCAAGACCTGGGCCTTGCAAATATTGTGTTTGGGCAGTCCTCAGAGTAGTCCTGTTCCCAAATTACTCCTATGTAATGGCAGGTAGCCTGTCCTCTTTGTAAAGATTTGTAAGGAAAGAGTGTCATCTAATTCCTCATTAATCCTTACAGTAAACTGAGCTTTTTAATGAAATTCTCTTCCTCATGTCTATCTCCCTTCAGAAACAGGATATGGTGTATTAGAAAGATCTTTCTGATGACAGAGTCATGGCAGTTTATAAGGAATGAGCTTGCAGTCAGACACTCAGTTAGGCAGCCTGTACTTTCTAGCCTATGATAGACGAGATCATGTTTGAGCCCCTCGTGAGAATGGAGAAGACAGAACCAAAGGCTGTGAGTGAGTAACAGTTGCCTGCTACCCTGATGCCATATTCACCACAGAACCCATACGGGCTGCCTCCCTCTGAGGGCAGCATGCCCCAGAGTAAGTTCCGCCACACTTGGAGGACCACAGCAGGAGCCCAGGAGCTCCTCACAGCTCTGTCCTGGAAAGCTCAGCTGAAAGTAGCAGGCGGCTCTCTGGAGAGGTGTGTCTTATGAGGCATGAGCAGCAAGGGTAGACCCTTGGCTTCTGCTGCAGATGAACACATGTTGGAGCTGCAGTTAGGTGCACCTGGGGCAAGCTTCCTTGGGGAGAGACTCTGGCTCCAATGGCTTGAAGTGACTTCTCTGGACTGCTGCCAAGAAAGAGGGAGGAAGGAAGGAAATGTGAGGGATCCTGGATGAGAATGGGTTAGGGCCATGGCTAAGTGAAGAAAGCTAGACCTTGGCTTTGCATCTATCTGCCCACTTACATGCCCTTCAGACATAAATGCTACTTCTTTTCCCTAGGAGAGTTCAGGCCCCTTCCCTTAGTCATCACTGGCCTGGGGGATGAATGCTCTGTCTTATTTCGTTTTTCTTTTTCAATATGTCTTTGGCTATTTGGGGCCTCTTTCCTTTCCAAATAAATTTCATAGTTAGTTTTTCTAGTTCCTTAAAGAAGGCTGTGTTGATTTTTATTGGGATTGCATTGAATGTGTAGATTAGTTTTGGTAGAATAGACATCTTAATAATATTCAGTCTTCCTATCCATGAACAAGGAATATTCTTCCATTTATTTAGGTCTTCTTTGATTTCCTTGAACAGTCTTGTATAGTTCTCGGTGTATAAGTTTTTTTACCTCTTTAGTTAAATTTATTCCTAAGTATTTGATTTTTTTATTTACTATTGTGAATGGTATTTGTTTCTTGATTTCCTCCTGATCTTGCTCATTATTGGTGTACAGAAATGCTACTGATTTTTGCGCATTGATCTTATAACCTGCAACTTTGCTGAACTCATTTATGAGTTCTAGCAGCTTTGTTGTAGATCTCTCAGGGTTTTCTATGTATAGAATCATGTCATCTGCAAATAATGAAATTTTGACTTCTTCCCTTCCAATTTGAATGCCTTTTATATCTGGTTCTTGCCTCAGTGCTTGAGCAAGTACTTCCAAGACAATGTTAAATAGGAGCGGAGACAATGGGCATCCTTGTCTTGTTCCTGAGTTTAGAGGGAAGGATTTCAGGATTTTGCCATTGTAAACAATGTTGGCTGTAGGTTTTTCATATATACTCTTTATCATGTTCAAAAAGTTTCCTTGTATTCCGTTCTTTTGGAGTGTTTTTATCAAGAAGGGTGCTGTATTTTGTCAAATGCCTTTTCTGCATCTATAGATATAATCATGTGATTTTTTTCCTTCAATCTGTTTATATGGTGTATCACATTGATTGATTTTCTTATGTTGAACCATCCTTGCATACCTGGAATAAATCCCACTTGGTCATGGTGTATAATTTGTTTAATGTGTTGTTGAATACGATTAGCAAGTATTTTGTTAAGTATTTTTGCGTCTAGGTTCATTAGAGAAATTGGTCTGTAATTTTCCTTTCTTGTGGTGTCTTTGTTTGGCTTTGGTACTAGGATAATGTTGGCATCATAAAAGGAGTTCGGCAATGTTCCTTCTGTTTCGATTTTTTGGAATAGTTTCAATAGGATTGGTGTTAGTTCTTTATGGAATGTTTTGTAGAATTCACCTGTGAAGCCGTCTGGCCCTGGCCTCTTCTTAGTTGGGAGATTTTTAATGACTGATTCTATCTCTTTGCTTGTGATTGGTTTGTTAAGATCATCAATTTCTTCTTTCATCAGTATGGGCTGCTTATGTGTTTCTAGGAATTTGTCCATTTCCTCTAAATTGTCATTTTTGTTGGAATATAGTTTTTCAAAGTATCCTCTTATGATAGTCTTTATTTCTGTGGGGTCAGTGGTGATATCACCTTTCTCATTTCTTATTTTGTGTATTTGCATCTTTCCTCTTTTTTTCTTTGTTAGTGTCGCTAAAGGTTTGTCAATTTTGTTGATCTTCTCAAAAAACCAGCTCTTGGTCTTGTTTATTTTTTCAAGTGCTTTCTTATTTTCTATTTCATTTAGTTCTGCTTTTATCTTTGTTATTTCCTTCCTTCTTCCTGTTGGGTTACTTTGTTGTTGTTTTTCTAATTCAGTCAGAAGTGCAATTAGTTCTCCAATTTTTGCTCTTTCTTCTTTTTTGATATGTGAATTTATGGCTATAAATTTCCCTCTCAGTACCGCTTTTGCTGCATCCCATAAATTTTGGTATGTTGTGTTATCATTATCATTTGTTTCAAGGTAGTCATTGATTTCTTTTGAGATTTCCTCTTTGACCCACTGTTTTTCTAAGAGTGTGCTGTTTAATTTCCAAATTGTCATGTGAAGTCTGGGTCTCTGTCCCTTGCAAATTTCCAGCTTCACTCCACTGTGGTCAGAGATATTGTTTTGTATGATTTCGATCTTTCTGAATTCATTAAGCCTTTCTTTGTGGCCTAGCATATGGTCTATCTTGGAGAATGTTCCATGTGCGCTTGAGAAAAATGTATATCCTTCTGTGTTTGGGTGTAATGATCTATATATGTCTATTAGATCCAGCTCTTCTAATATACTGTTCAAATGTTTTGTTTCTTTAGTGATTCTCTTTTGAGATGTTCTGTCCAGAGTTGATAGTGGTGTATTAAAATCACCCACTATAATTGTAGATGCATCTATTTTTTCACTTAGTTTATCCAGCATTTGTCTCACATATTTAGAGGCGCCCTTGTTAGGAGCATAAATATTTATGATTGTTCGATCTTCTTGACAGATTGTCCCTTTCACTAAAATATAGTATCCTTCTTTGTCTCTCACAATTGTTTCGCATTTAAAGTCTATTTTGTCTGATATTAATATAGCTACTCCTACCTTTTTTTGGTTGTTGTTTGCTTGTATGATTGTTTTCCAGCCATTCACTTTCAACCTCGATGAGTCTCTGGGTCTAAGATGTGTCTCTTGTAGGCAGCATATAGATGGGTCATATTTCCTTATCCAGTGTCCTAGTCTGAATCTTTTGATAGGTGAGTTTAATCCGTTGACATTCAGTGTTATTATGTTCAGAGAGTTATTTATGGTAGCCATATTTTGGTTGGATTTGTGTTTGTTATATTTTGTTTGTATTATTTTATTTTCCCCTTCTATTTTTGTCTTTCTTGTTGCTTTTACACTCTCCTCCATCTCTGACTGTCCTGTTTTTTCCTTTCTTCCTGCAGAACTCCCTTAAGAATTTCTTGAAGGGGAGGTTTCTTGTTGATATACTCTTTCAGTTTCTGTTTATCTGTGAATATTTTGAACTCTCCATCATTTTTGAATGCTAGTTTAGCTGGATAGAGTATTCTTGGTTGGAAATTTTTTTCCTTTAGTACCTTGATTATATCATACCACTGCCTTCTTGCCTCCATGGTTTCAGATGAGAAATCAGCACTTAATCTTATGGAGTTTCCCTTGTATGTGATGGTTTTCTTTTCTCTTGCTGCTTTTAGAATTTTTTCTTTGTCTTGAGCATTGGATAATTTGACAAGTATATGTCTTGGGGTGGACCTGTTGGGGTTTATGACCAGTGGAGTGCGCTGTGCTTCTTGGATATGTACATCTGTCTCTTTCAGTAGATTTGGGAAGTTTTCATTCATTATTTCCTGCAACACTCCTTCTGACCCCTTTCCCTCCTCTTCTCCTTCTGGAATGCCTATAATACGTATGTTTGAGCATTTTGCGTTATCATTCAGGTCCCTAAGTCCTATCTGGATTTTTTCGTTTTTATTGACCTCTTCTACTATCTGTTTGATTTCCAATGCACTGTCTTCCACATCACTAATTCTCTGCTCTGCCTCTTCTAGTCTGCTGATATTTGCTGCAAGTGTATTTTTGATTTCTTGAATTGTGGTGTTCATTTCCATCATATCTGTTATTTTTTTGCACATGTCTGCAATTTCCCCTCCAAGTGTTGTCTTCATGTTGTTAACCTCTTTCATTACTTCATCAAATTTGTCGGTGATAAATGTTCTGAGATCTTTCATTGCTTGTGCGAAGTCCTGCTCCCCTTCCTGATTTTTAGTTTGTTGATTGGATTCAGCCATGTTTTCCTGATTACTTCTTTGGTTTGTAGATTTTTGTTGCTGTCTTGTCAACATTTTTTCTTGATGGGTTTAATCAGTTCCTTAGCTTCTTTGTCTAGTCTTGGAGATTAATTAGCTGTTGTTTTTGCGTAAGTGTTATATCTTCTCTTTGTCACTTTGTTCTTCTTATTCCAATTTCTTATTGCTGGTTAAGCTCACTTTAAAGGAAAGTATTAGTGCTGGGGAAAGGCAATTGTGTAAGGAAGGAAAAAGTATGAAGTAGTATTGGTGATATATGTTAACAAAGCAACAATATGAGTTCTGGGAGGATGGAGGTTAGATCATGTAAATTGTGTAGAGTTATATTGTAGGAAAGTACCTATAATGAGGTAGACGACTGAATATGGGAGGAATATGGTACGTACTAAGAAGCTATTGTTTTCGTGAGAGAGGGAAAGAGAAAAGAAAGGTAATAGTTTCAGGGACGAATACCAGATGGAAAACTAAACAAAGGTATTAGAAATTAAGAGTTAGACACTTAGTGGATCAAAGAAAGGGAGGTGGAATATAGGAGAGAGAGCAGATGGTAGAGGATATCAAGTTGTAGGGGAAAAGGGATAGTGTAGATAGGCTAAATCTATTCACAGAGAAATGAGGCAGTGGAGGATGAGGAAACCCAGCAAATGTGAGGTGTTTCCTGTAGGACCTATTGTATTGTTAAGATAAAATAGAATAAAAGAATATTGGGGACAAGAAAGAGAGGATTAAAAACAAAACAAAACAAAAAAAACACAAAGAACAGAAACCCCGCCGTGGCTAGGCTGGGCTCCGCTCCCCCGCCCGCCACCCGCCGCGGCTCGGCTGGGCTCGGCTGGGCTCGGCTCCCCCGCCTGCCACCGGCCGCAGCTCAGCTGGGCTCGGCTGGGCTTGGCTGGGCTCGGCTCCCCCGCCCGCTGCCCACCGCCGCGCAGCTAGGCTACCCTGGCCGCCCGCCCGCCGGGGCTCGGCGCGGTGCTAGCTGCCTCGGCTCCGCCTACCCAAGGAGGGAATCCTTCACACGTAGCTGGGATCTCCGTGTATATTTCACAGATGGATCCTCTCTGTTACCTTCCCTCCAAATCGATGCCCAGACACCTCCGGACCAGGAAAAATCCTGAAAAGCCTGGTCCCAAAGAGTCTCCGACACTGCCCAGCCGATTCCCCCCAGGAGCTAGTAACCGGGAAGTTCACTCAGCCGCCATCTTGCCCCTACCGAATGCTCTGTCTTGAGCCATGTCTCTTCACTGCCTTTTTTCCTACTTTCACTAATAGATGACAAGTGCTAATAAGAGCAGCATTTTGCTACCTATTTCAGTCATTTTCTAGCCAAACAGTCCTTCGTCCCCTCAACCCACCATCACTATGAAGCCATTTACCAAGTAGTCAAAGGCCTTGATAAGGTATAGGAACGAGGTCAGTTCTCATTGTCTCACTGTTGTCATGGCAAATCAAATCCAGGTAACCAGTTCCTAGGCACAAAAAGGGAGTAAGAAAAAAGGAGTTTCCTTTCCTTCTGAGAAGTTGAGGATGAGCAATGAGGGGAAGATACTTGCTCAAAGCCCAGATGCCCCTGTGAACCTGGCTGGAGGGAAGGAACCAGGGGGAACTCTGAGGTAGGGAGTCGGGGGGGGTGGGGGGGCAAGGAGGCTGCTTCAGGGAGCAAAGCCCACGTCTGCCACGGTGGTTGAGTGTGTGTTAGGGATACTAAATGAAGGCCAAACCTGGAGGAAGAGCCTCTGAAAGGGAGAAGCTCCATGGAGGGCTGGCAAAAATGTGAATGGAAGAAAATGGTTCTTAATCCAGTGTCTGTACTCGACCCAGCATCCTCATCTCTCTGTTGCCTGGCCTTAAAATTTAAAAAGGCAATTTAGCCCCTGCATGACCCACACTGGCCCCTAGTATAGATCTCATGCCTTTGGATCCCTGGAGACTAGGGAGTGATCCATCTTAAGGCATAACCTCTGAAAGTCCCAGTTATCAGAGCTGGTGAGGGTGATGGGATAAAGGGCACAGAGTGGGCCAGGGAGGTGGCTACCTGACCCCTGGCATCCTTGGCCTTAAGCCCCAAGTGCCTCTTTAGCACCAGGCCAGAGAAGTGGGCTCTTCCTGCTGTGTGGGACAGCCTCCCTGGGTAGTACATGGAGGACAGAAAGATGCAAGACTGGTCTGGGAGAGGCAGTCTGGGATCCAGGCCTGGTTCCAAGGGGCTCCTGAGAAAGGCAACCCGTGGAGGGAATCCTCCAGCTCAGCACGTGCATCAGGGACTACAAGCCTCTGGCCTGCCTTCCAAGAGGGTGAATTTCAGCACATGAATGGACCCCCTCCTTCACCCCCAGCTTGACAAGCTGGGGAGGAGAATGTGGCAGTTGTGCAGCTCTTTCCCCTCCCATTTAGGCTTGATCAGGAGCTCATGAAGCTCCAGAGGTCTTGCCTGGAGAGAACCCCAGCAAGGGGCTGTTCCACCAAAGCAAGGTGGGGATGGAAGGAAGAGCCTGGCCTCAGAGGTCATGTCCTCACAGCAGTAGTGCCTTTCTGTCTGGTCCCTGCTTTCTCTCCTTACTCTCAAGGGTCTGGTTCAACAATTCTAGAATCAGGTGGGACTACAGTGACTGCAAGCCTAGGCAGCAGGAGACATGGTTCTCCCCTCCTCCCACCTGCTGTCCCTGTTGTGAAATATGTACCTTCAGGGAAGGCACCTTGAGGTTCCTCCTAAGATGTAACTGTCCACTCCTCCTTCTGTTACTCTTTCCAAGAGCCTTATCACCAATGCCTATGACCTCACTTAGCATTTATACAGAGTTGAGTCTCAAAATTGACATCCCCAGCCTTTTCGTGGGGAGTCTTCTGTATGTGTGTCTGCCTCTTTAACATCCCTACTTGGATGTCTTAAAGTCTCCTTGAACCCAGTGACTACACTAATGTTCTGCTCCTAACCTGGTCCTCTTCCAGTTTTCCCTAACTCAATAAAAAGCACCACTTTTCATCACATCAAGCACACTGGAAGCCTGTATCATCCCTAATACTTCCTTCTCCCCTACTCATGTCCAGTGGATCATCAAATTCAGCTGATTTTACCCTCTAAATGGCTCTTAATTCCATTCATTTTTATCCATCTTCATTGTCACTTTAGCCTAAGCCACTCTCTTATCACCCGGACTCCTAAAGAACCTCCTACATGGTCTCTCCACATCCATCCTTCCCCTTTCCAGTCCATTCTCCATGTAGCAGCAGGCAGAATAATCTTTCTGTAACATAAACCTGCTCACATCACCTCCTTATTTAAAATAGATCAGTGACTTTCCATTGCTGTTCAGATGAAAAACAAAACCCTTAATGTGGCTGAGAATGCCCTGCACAATATGGCCCCTGCCCACTTCTTCTGACTCAACTTGTACTACCTTCCTTCTTACTCCACTCTTCTTTCAGTTCTTTAAATATCCCAGACTTTCTGCTGCCCCTGGACCTTTGCATAAGTTGGTTCTTCTCCCTGAAAAATTCTCAATTCGCCAACATATATCACTGTCATTACTTTCTCAGGGAAAGTAATCTTCCTGACTTCCTTGATTAGATAAAATCCTCTTATAATAAAGTGTCATAGCACTACTCATCTCTCCTCCAAAGCTTTTATCAGAATTGAAATTATTTGATTGATGTCTGTCTTTCCCACTACAATATGAGTTTCATGAGCACAGGGATCACGTATACCTCTTCTTCTATATCACCATGTGTATCCGTGATATACCTATCAACGGGCACAATGCTGAAAACAGAGTAAGGAACATAATTGCTATATAATGTGCTTTAGGTAAATGGCTCCCTGGCTAGAAGGAAGGGCAGAAGAGTGCAAAGAATGAAGGAATACTGATTTAATAGGCATGATTAAACTTAGCCCCAAAGCAGAAGTTCTCTTTTAGGTTCCTGATGTAAATTGGCTTTGTAGATTGAGAACAATATCCTTTCTCTCCTTGCTCATTCCTTGGAAGAGGAAGCATGATAGATCCTTTGATAAGGCCAATATTTGGGTCTTGGTTAAGGGGAAAAAACCTTAGAGACTTGGGAAGTTATGTGTGATTAGCGGTAATGTGAGCTGTAGTTTTGAGACCCGTAGAACAGCAGATGTCAGTCCCTTCTTCCATTGCCTTCCAATCCAGCCTGCCCTTTCTCCCACCCTAGAATGCTCAGCACCATGGACAGAACTCAAGCCCAAGGACAGGAAGATGTGATCTGTTCAGAATTATGGCTGAAAGGAGGGCCAGGCCAATTCCTGTCTCTAAGTAGAAGGGAGCTAGTGTCTATTTCTCCACTAGGTGTATGGTGATAATTCAAAGAACACTCCTCCCCCTTCCTAACTTGGGAACAGGGAAGGAATTACCTGGATCAATTGAGAGAATGCTGGCTAGGAGCCCACTCATGGGTTTCAGTCTTCATGTGCTAGTTACCACACAGCAACCCCATTTGACCTCAGTGGTAAGATTAGAATAGGGGGAGGCTCTCTGATTGAACTCGCCTCTTGCAGCTGTTTCCTACAACCAGAAGTTCCCCAGCTCTAGCCTTTTCCTGTCATCCCACTCTATCCCCTATAAATAGGATGAGCTTGGAGGTCGTCATGAGTACTCCGAAGAAGGAGTGCTGTTAGCTTGGTTCCTCTGCCTTATCTGGGTCCCATCCAACCAAATGGTCAGCCCAAGCTGGTACATACTCAATGGTCTGGGACACTTACACAGAGTAAGCAACTTTAGAGTTTAGGCACCTTCTCCTAAAGGAAGCACACAGCAAAGAAGATGGAGGTGGCCAAGATGATGGCACTGCTGATGAGAGGCAGTTACTACTCCATGGAAGTCATCCTTAGAGAGTTCACGAGTTACTGGGACAAAGAATGCATAGGAAAGTTGAGGGACACAGTCTCTGGCATGGCTGTCCTGCTCAGAGAGAGGCTCACATGTATTTGCATGGGTGTTTGTTCACCTCAGCAGTGACTCCAAACTCAGAACTGTCCTTCTTCCATCCCCCACCACAGGGATATGTCAGCACCGCACTGCCTGTTAGCTGGCATCCACTCAGCATCAAAAGGCAACCTCAGAGCCCAGAGTGGCCTGAATCTGCCTTGATTTAGAAGCTGAAAGGAGAGTACAAACCAGGGCACTGGGATTCTTTAGAGAGACTCAGAGAACTCGGCCAGATTAATAGAACTAATGATGAAAGAGAAACCCTTCCAGTATTGCAAGGAAACATATTTCTTGGAAGAAAACCTGAGGAATGATTCTATTATGAAACACCCCAAGGGACCTCAATGATGTCATGGATGTCACCAAGTTAGAATATAGATATGTTTCACCTTCAGTTGGCCAGGCCTGAAATTGAGTGAAGCCACTGCCCTATCTCTTTTCCAGGTAGCAGTCATGGAAGAAAATGTGAAATCAACTCTAAAATCGACAAAAGAGCCATCCACTGGGACCATGAAATGGTTTTACCCCACAGAAGTATGCTTTAAATTTTACTATGAGTCACTTCAATGGGGACACTTGAGGGCAATCCAAAAGGGAGAGCAGGTGCTTAACTTATCTCTGAACCTTCATTACCACCACTCCTCCCATTCTCCTCTCAGCCACTTTCCTATTCCTCCCAGCCTACCTCCTTTTAAAGCATCCCTGACTACACCTGATCCAAACATAAATGCAACCCTCCCCACAGAGAATTTTTCTTTGTTCCTTCCAAAACCATTTAGGAGTTGAGTTGTCTGTATTATTCCTTATGTGTTAAGTGACCTATCTGTGTTCCCCTGAATGGTCATTGGTTTGGGAGCAAATTTTGAACTAATTACTGCAGGCTTAGTGTGTGACTTAGTGACAGTTCTGAGAGCTGGGCTATTCATCATTCAATGTTCAGGAACAGGATGTTCTCTGGCATTCAAACAACTGACTTTGGGCTTCACTAGGGTGGGGATACCTTGCAAGAAAAGAATAAATAAGGGACCTGAGCTAAGTCTCAATGAGGAGGCTCTTATTACAAGGTGTTGCCCTGGTCCGGGTCCTGGCTTATTCACATGCTTATGCTTTAAAAAAAAATTATTAGAGAAGTTGTGGGTTTACAGAAATATCATGCATAACATACAGGGTTCCCATATACAACCCTCCATTGGTGTGGTACATTTGTTACAAATGATAAAAGCACATTTAAATAATTGTATTATTAATTATGGTCTGTGGTTTAACATAAGGTTCACTGTTCATGGATTTTTAAAAGTTTATTCTAGTAACATAGGCAACCTAACGTTTCCCCTTTTTAACCACATTCAAATAATTCAGTGCTGTTAATTATATTCATAATGTTGAGCTACCATCACCATCCATTACAAAAACTTCCCCCATCTTTGTATGTTTTAAGCCATAACTCCTTATCCTCTACTCCCACCCTGCCCCCTGGTAACCTATATTCTAGATTCTGCCTCTATGGTTTAAAAAAATTTTTTAATTTCTCTCCCCACCCCCTCACCGTTTGCCCCATTTTCTGCTGTCTATGTCCATTTGCTGTGTGTTCTTCTGTGTCTGCTTCTATTCTCATTAGGCAGCTCTGGGAACCGATCCTGGGACCTTCTGGAGTGGGAGAGAGGTGATTACTCTCTTATGCCACCTCAGCTCCCCTACTCTGCTATGTCTTTCTTATTTTCTCTCCTCTGTGTCTTTTGTTGCGTGCATCATCTTGCTGCGCCAGCTCTCGGTGTTGGCCGGCACTCCTGCGCGGGGGGCGGGGGTGGGGGTTCCTGTGCGGGGGGATATTCCCACCCAGGGTGGCACTTCCGGGTGGGACCACATTCCCGAGTGGGCCAGCACTCCACATGGGCCAGCTCACCCTCACCAGGAGGCCCTGGGGATCAGTCCCTAGACCTCCTATATGGTAGATAGGAGCCCAATTTGTTGAGCCACATCCATTTCCCTCTATGGTTTTAATTATTCTAATTATTTCATATATAAGATCATACAATATTTGTCTTTTTGTGTCTGGCATATTTCATTCAACATGATGTCTTTCAGGTTCATCCATGTCATAACTTCTTGCAATAATGTCTACTTTCATATTTATTTGATTTTTTTTATTGTACCATATTGAGTCTCTTCTCACTTCTATCTAGATATATTTTTCATATATTTTCCTTGTTACTATGGGGTTAAAATTTAACATCCTAAATATAAAACAATTGTAATGTGATTTGATACTTAATTTCAGTATCATACATGTACACTATGTCTATACGTCTTCTAGCTCCTTATCTGTTTGTTACTTGTTACAAGTTATATCTTTGTAAACATCGTATGTCCAAACCCATATATTTATCATTACTTTTTATGATTTTGTCATTTACTGCTGTAGGGACTAAGAAATAGCATTATATACCAAAAAACACTTTATAATAATACTGACATTTATATTTAGCCAAATGGTTACCTTTACTGGAGGTCTTTATTTCTTTCAACAACTGTCTAGTGTCCTTTCCTTTCAGTCTAAAGAACTCCCTTTGGCACTGCTAGTAAGGCAGATCTAGTGGCGATGAAGTTCCTCAGATTTTGTTTACCTGGTGTGGTAGTATGAGACTATATGTACCCCAGGTGTGAACCTATTGTGGGTCGGACCTTTTCATTAGTTTGCTTCAGTAAGGTGTGGCCCAGAGTGGGTTTTAATCCTCTTACTAGAGCCCTTTATAGGAGAATGAAATTTAGACAAAGACAGAAGAGCCAGAAGCTCAAAGCAATGAAACCCGGAAGAGAAGGGACATCCCAGCAGGTGCTGCCATGTGCTTTGTCATGTGACAGACTAGTCAGGGATCACTAACAGCTGGACTTTGGGGAGAAAACATTACTTGGAAAAGCCTTGCTTTCGACAGTTTTCTCAGTCCCCAAAATGTAAGCTTATAAGCCAATAAATCCCCATTGTAAAAGCCAACCCATCCCTGATATATTGCTTTCAGCAACCTAGTAGACTAAAACAACTGAGAATGACTTAATCTCTCCCTCATTTTTAAAGAAAGTCCTGCTGAATATAAAATTCTTGGTTGGTAATTGTTTTCTTTCAGTACTTTTTAAGTATTTCAGTCCATAACTTTCTTGCCACCATAGTTTCTGATGAGAAATCAGTACTTAATCTAATTGGGACTCCCTTTAGACTGACTCTCTTAAATTGACTTCTATTTACTTCTCTTGCAGCTTTCAGAACTCTTTCCTTGTCCTTTGCATTAAACAGTTTGGTCAGTATGTGACAGGGAATATGTTTCTTCAAGTTTATCCTGTTTGGTGTTCTCTGGGCCTCTTGGTTATGCATATTGGCATCTTTTGCTAAGTTTAGGAAATTTTCTGTCATTATTTCCTTGAATATTCCTTTTGCTTCTTTCTCTTTTCCTTTTCCTTCTGGGACTCCCACAATGTGTATATTGATATGCTTGATGTGTCCCAGAGGTGTCTTAGGCTATTTTTGCTTTTTATAATTCTTCTTTCTTTCTGTTCCTCAGCCTGACTCATTTCAATTGTCTTTTCTTTGAGTTCACTGATTCTTTCTTCTGCCAGCTCCAATCTGCTGTTGAAACTCTCCTGGGTTTTTTCATTTCAGAACTACTGCAGTAGTTCTGTTTGGCTCCTTTTTAATATTTATATCTCTTTATTTTTATTCTCATGTGTTCATTCATTGTTTTCCTGATATCCTTAGTTCTTTCTCTGTATTTTTCTTCATCTCCTAAAGCATATTGTAGATCATTTTTTAAACTCATTGTCCAGTATGTCCATACTTTGGTCTTCTTTGTTGACATTTTCTGGATTTTTATCCTATTCCTTTGGATGGGAACCATCATTTCCTGTTTCTTCATTTGTCTTGTAATCTTTTGCTATGCACTGTACATTTTAATGTTTAAAATGTTAACTCTGGGATATATTCCGACAGATATCTGTTTCTTGAGTTTGTAACCAGCTGGTGATGTGTCAGAGATTTTCCTGACGGTCAGGAGCTAAAAATAAAATAAAATAATAAAATAAAATAAAAGTAAAGCTCAGCAAAAAACACCTTTCATCATCTTTGCAAACTGGCCTTGCATTTGTTGGTGCTCTCCAACAATAGAGTTTGGAGAATACTCCTATCAGAAAGGTCAGCCCAAGGTGAATGCCAAGTATAGAGTCCTCCTGTCTCTTCTGGGTCTGTATATCTTCCTGGGCTTGTGCTTACTAGTGGTCTTAGGAGTTCCCCTATTTGCAGGAGTTTTAATACTCCCTCCACTTTCCAGGAAACAGGCCTTCTCCCTCTCCCAGATGTTGCACTGTAGGACTTAAAGCAGGTAAGTCTTTGCCCTAGGCTATCTGCATCAATTGTTTCTTACACTGCCTTTGTTGTCTCAAGTTCATTTTGCCTGGAGGGCAAATTCAGGGGAGTGGGGCACATGGGAGAAGAGTTTCCTAGGTCAGCCTTTCCAAGCTAGAGCAAGGCTAGGGACCCACAAAAGAAGTGCCAGCCAGATCCAAACTACCCTCAGAGGGAATGAGAGAGGGGTCAGGAGAGTCTGCCATGGCTCCCCAAAGCAGCCCTTTCTTGACTCATCCCCTGCCTGTAAATGCAGCCCTTCAACTAACTGTCCTCCGCAGTTCTGAGGAGGCATAGTGTCTTTAAGTCTCCTCCACTACCACTGTCCAGGAGAGGTTAGAACAATGGCCTCCCTTAGAGGTGGGCCCCCAGTGTTACGAAGTAGCTAATCAAAAGCTGTGAAAAATGATTGACCTGTACACCTCTGGATCCTGGGGAACTGGATTTTTATGTCCTTATCTGGTATCAGCAAGCTACACAAAGGGCTCGGCCCCACTGCTGCCTGCTGCAGGAGTGGGAACTCTAACAGTAACTACCAAGTTACTGTTACCATAATTTACCAGCCTCTTTCTCCTGTTCTTTCCTGAATGCTGTTCAGTGTTCTTCTGGATTCCAGAGTTTTGAAATAGTTGATTCAGGCAGTTTCTGCCTGTTTAATGATTGTTCTGCTGGAAGGTCTTGATGTGGGCTATGGGTGGAAGGCTCTTTGTCTCTTCAGAGATAACTAAGTTGTTTGACTTGTGGGTGTGAAACGGTAAGAGGCTGCAGTCCTGCTCTTCGGGACCAGCAGGCTCCAGTCCCAGGAAATGTTTAACAAAGCAAGGGCTATAAACTTTAAGTATTTAGGGGAAATGCAAAAACCAAGGCTTATCTAAAATGTCTGGAGTCCTTGCTAAAAGCTTACCTAAGATGTGAAAGAGATATATGCTAATTGAAGCCTATTGAGAACTGAAACAAAGGGACCATTTGGCCTTTCCTCTCTGTATAAAAGACGTTTGAAAATCTTGTTCCAGGCTCGGGATTCAAACAGAAAGCTCCCGAGTCCGGCCGGCCGTCAATAAACCATTTTTCCTTCTCAAAATCATTCCTGAGTCCTGGCCTCTCTATACTCGAATAATTGAACTTCTCTTAAATTCCACAACAGTCTGGTTCCTGGAGTTTCCTCCTCCACCATTTTCTACATGCTTATACTTTTGACTTGATCATTCATTCAAAGCCAAGACAATGAACTCTAACTCCCAAGGCTTCCAAACCTCCACTTCTGTTTGTGGAGTGTATGATTTAATCCTACAAAGTGAAATATACAGCTAAATCTAATATTATAATGCATTTTGATTTCTGCCTGCCCTACCCCATCTTTTCAAGTTTCTCATTTCCCCCCACCTTTTCCCTTGAAACACACACATATAACTCCCCTGCTTTCACCATTTCCCCTCTGTCAATATTGTCCCCCCACCCCTATCCCAACTACTTGCCAGGTGAAATCTCTCCTTCTCTAAATGGAGATATTTTTACCTGTGGTACCTATCCCCTGAATGGGTTAAGACCTTCAGATACAAAGAAGCCCCCTCCCTCCCCAAATTTAGCAAATCACAGGTATTTTTGCTTTTTGCATGTCACATCTCTCCTTGGGGCAATGGACCTAATTTGCTTTCTTTTGAGGGAGGGAAGGGAGAGAAGAGGAAAATACTTGGAAAAAGTTGTTTTTTCCATTGCATTATTCTTCCACTTTTATCATTCCAAATCTTTGTGTCCCCACAAAGAAGGTGGAATTGGGTTTGCCCCATATGGAGTCTCTCTGGCTGGTGACTGCCCTGCACATACTGTGCCTTGCTTGCCCTGTGAGTGGTGTTTTCCCTGGGACCTCTGAGGGACAGGTAGATGAGACTGACTACTGGGCAAAGTTCTCTCCTCCCTCCTCCTGACACTGCCCATCTGTCCCTGTTTCCCCTCTTATCCTCTCCCCTTCCCACCCTCAGCCAGGGGCCCAGCAGAAACTGAAGCTCGATAAGCCTCTGAGTGTCTTGCCTAAGTCCTTTCCTTGTGTTTTTTGCTTTAAAGGTAGTAGAAAATGTGGGCTGCCTCCTGTCCCAAGCCTCTAGCCACACCTGCCTCCAGAGTTGTCAGAGTCCTAGGCTGCAGTTCTCTAGCACAAGAGGAATATAGGGTCAACTGGATCGAGAATCTTGTGGGACCCTTGTGGCTCCTGCCTCTGGTACCCCTGGTCTGAGACCTGTCCAAGCACACCTAGCTTTCACAATTTTAGCTGGGAGTTCATGTTTGTGGATTGAATCTCTCATGAAGAGTCAATAACTCCTGGAAGCACAGCAAAAAGGGACACTTGCAGGCTCTAAATTCTTCTGAGTTGACTTGGAACTACACTTTGCTCTCTCATCCTTTGTTATGGGTCCAGATTCCTCCCCCTGAACTCTCCTCTCTGCATCGAGGCCAGGCCCCCTGTCCATTTGGTGGGCCTTGGGGGCCTCTCAGCCTTAGCTGGTTCAGCTAAAGCTGCCCCTACCTGAGGGCCCATGACACCTGCCAGATAGTCAGGACTGTCAGTTCTAAGGAAAACCCTTCTGCCCTGGAGGGCAGATCCCTAGCAGGTACCTTTGGAACAGGCCTTCTTCTCTCTAGGAAGAGTGTTGGTTCTTAAGAAATTCCGAATCTGGCATAGGGAGCATAAAAAACATCTTCCTGCACAATCTTTGTAGGTATTTTCCTGGGAATCAGAGTTTAATCCTATCTGCAGCCCCCAACAGTCTGCATTGCTCCCCTTCATCTTCAGGCCAACAGCCCTGGATATGCTCCAGGCATTTAAAGCAGCCTGTCCCACCCTGACCCGTGCAGCCTGGGAGTGCACCCTGAACCCCCGCTTCTGAGAGCCTACATGTCTCTGCACATGATTCTCCTGGGTGTATCACTATCTCAAATGCTTGGCTCTCATTCTCAGGTTTGTAATCAGGCTGTGGTGTAGACATAACTCTGCCTGAGGAGTCTCAGCCAACTGAATGAGTTCCCACATTGAGGCTAGGAAAAATCAGGGGTCCAAAAACTCACGGGGGTGAGAAATTAACCCTTCTTGTTCTAAAACTCAGTCAGTTCAGGGTTCCTGGCTGCTTTCCTTGGAGGTGTTGGCTATGTTCTGGGGCCATCTAGAATGGGTGGGGAGGAAAGAGGAAAATAACTGCACAAAAATCATGCATAAATAGTTCAAAATAGGGCCCACCAGCTTTACAAAGCTCCCATTTCTTAGTGCAGTTAATGACCTTCCTGGGTTTGCGCTTAGGTGGAGGAGAGAAAGGTGGAAAGTGCTTTGTCAGCAGCCCAATGAAGCAATGAACCAGGTACACTTCCTTGTACTTTTTACTGACAACATGGCCAGGTTCACCTACCTCAATACCACCGAATTTAAATGGAAAGACTTCCTGGACTTCTTCACCAGAATACTCCCAATCATAGTGTATTAGCCAACCAAAAAGGGTGCTGACGCAAAGTACCAGAGCTCTGTTGGCTTTAATAAAGAGTGTTTATTTGGGGTAGAAGCTTACAGTTACCAGGCTCTAAAGAGTCCCACTCAAGGTATCATAAAAGTTACTTTCTCACCCAAAGTTTGTTGCCACATGTTGATGCAAGATGTCAGGCATGTCTGCAAGGGTTCAGCCTTCCTCCTTCCTCTTAAGGCTCTGTGGTCCCAGCATTTTCTGATCTCAGCTGTAGCCTAGCATAAGACTCATCTCTCTCCCTGGGGCTCATTTCTTTCTGGGCTCAGCTGCTCTGTTATCTTCACAAGGTCAGCTATAGACTATCAGGATCATCTCTTCCCTGGGTCTCTGCCATGTCTAATGAGCTGTCTTTCTTCCTCTGTGTTCTTCTCCTCTGTGTATTTACTTCCTGAGGCTCCAGCATCAAAAACTAAAACTCTCCCTTCTGCCTTGTCATTTTCTCCATGAGTCTTTGCCCACCAATGGGGCGGGGACTTAATGTCCTAATGATATGGTCAGATCAAAGCCCTAATCATAATTTAATCAGGTGACAGACTTGGTCCAGTGGTTAGAGTGTCCGTCTACCACGTGGGAGGTCCGCGGTTCAAACCCCGGGCCTCCTTCACCCATGTGGAGCTGGCCCATGTGCAGTGCTGATGTGCGCAAGGAGAGCCCTGCCACGCAGGGGTGTCTCCTGCGTAGGGGAGCCCCATGCGCAAGGAGTGCGCTCCATAAGGAGAGCCGCCCAGCGCGAAAGAAAGTGCAGCCTGCCCAGGAATGGTGCTGCACACATGGAGAGCTGACACAAGATGATGCAACAAAAAGAGACACAGATTCTCGTGCCGCCGACAACAACAGAAGCGGACAAAGAAGAAGCAGTAAATAGACACAGAGAACAGACAACCGGGGTGGGGGAGGAGAGGAGAGAAATAAATAAAATAAATAAATCTTAAAACAAAAAAATTTAATCAAGCAAAAGTGAAACCTCTGAAGTTAATGCAATCTAATATGCCCAGAGGAACAGACCAGTTTACAAACACAATCCAATATTTAATTTTGGAATTCATAGACATTTCAAACTGCCACACATAGTAACTGAGGAATGGTCACTTCCTTCCTTCATCTTCCTCCTGCCTTCCCTCCCTTTGCTTTGGGCAACTGCTCCTTCTTCATTCTATGTGCATTCTGGGGAGCTGCCAGTCACAGGACCCCACCTCCACCCCAGGTCCCATTGGCTGCATATAGGAATAGCACATATCCCAGGCTAGGTCAATCAGATCCTGTCTCTTCAGAGGAAGGGAAGATAGGTGGAGATGAGTCACCTGAAAGTAATACTTTAAAAGAGAATGTTGGGGAAATGGATGTGGCTCAAGCGATTGGGCTTCCATCTACCATGTAAGAGGACCTGGGTTTGACCCCTAGGGCCTCCTGGTAAAGGCGTGCCATTGTGGTAAGCCAGTGCCTGTGCGGTGAGCCAAGTGTCCATTCAGTGAACCAAGTGCCTGCATGGCGAGCCAGTGCCTGTGCATATGAGTCACGCAGCAAGATGATGATGCAACAAAAGAGAGACAAAGAGGAGCGTCAAGGAGAAGTGCAACAGAAATCAGGAACTGAGGTGGTGCACATGACAGGGAACCTCTCTCCACATCAGAGTTCCCCAGGATCGAATCCCAGTGAATCCTAGAGAAAAACAAGAAGAGAAGAAAAAAGAGAAATAGACACAGAAGATCACATAGCAAAAGGACACAGACAGCAAAAACAGCAGGGCGGGGGGTAGAGGGAGGAGAAAAAACAAAAAAGAGAATATCCCTGGCTTCTTACCACTATGCTTCCTAGAATTTCTCTGGCTCCTGTCCTTCCAAATGCCTGGTTGTTCAACTCTTTTTTATTTGATGAGCTACAGTGTTCTTCAAATAAATACCTATCTCTTGCTTAAGTTGGGCAGAGTCAGTTTCTGTTGCTTACAACTAAGGACCTTAACTCATATGCTGTGATTTACACCCTTAGGCACCCTCTGATTTTCTGGACAGCAGTAGGGTGTATTGTGGATGGCCAAGAGGGACTCTGGAACACTGTCCTGTGTTGTGTGGGGAATGAGCTGACAGGAAAAGGCTGGAGACTGGTGATCAGGCCCGGGTGAACAATTCAGAGGGATATACTATTGAATTCACTATCTTCAAGGTGATGGAGTTTGTCAGCCCAGGACCTCTTGCTCCAGGGGCACCACTGCAGTTGAGTCCATTCTGACTTTCATTTTTCTCTGCTCCATCCAGCCTACTGCAGCACCTCCTCTACTCTGAGTATGGGAAACCTGAGTGTACTATAAAGGAAGAGCTGGCATCATGAAGACACCTTACCTGGCAGCAGGACCTACTCCTACTGAGATGGGGCAACTGGGAGCAGCAATTAAATATTGGCAACATGTTTTCCAACTTTAGCATCTGCAAGGCCACCAGCTGGGGCAGTTGAGGCTGGGGAAGAGTTGTGGGTACAACTGTGGCTTTAGCATGGTGGTGAGAAGCCAGTCCAGGCCAATGATGAGTGAAGGAACCACAGCCTGTGGATGTGACTTCTGAAGGGCAGAAGGTGGAGCAAGGGAAAGGCTCCAGCTTGACGTCATGTGTGAGCTGTTGAGGGAAATGAGGCTTACATGGACAGCAGCGGTGATCACAAGTCAAAGAGTGAAAGCAGTGAAGTCTAGAGCAAAGAAATGTGTGAGATGCAGTTTCAGGCCAAGAAGAGGGGACTTGAAGGTGATTAGTGAAGAACAGCCTGAACACACTATAACAGGTAACAATGAAGTGGATAACAGAAGACCATCTTTGTGACTTGCCTCAAAGGTGTGTAGCTAATCCTGCACCCTTTTACTTTGTACTTAAGAGAATTTAATTGTACCCCTAAGCAATGGCATGGAGAGCAAGGGGCATAGCCAAGGAAGATCCAAGTGTGGGAAGAGCAGAGTGCATGAGAAATCTTCCACTTTACCCCTAAAGGTGGCAGGGAACAGTTATGTACAATGTGAACCCAAGTTTGCTCATTCCTGCAAGTCTGTGAAGGTGTGGGGTTGTGGTGGGCAGCGGAGGCAGCTTCCCGTTCTGACCCACAACCAGACCTTCTGGCAGCAATGAAGCAATGGATTTGGGCACCTGCTCCCTGTCCTCACCTTGTAATTCACACAGGCCAGGAAACTGCGCACTTAGTGTTTTCAGGAGACCTCAGCAGCAGCAGGAACCCATGCCCTCCTGAAGCTAAACCACACCACTTTCATTTCTGAGGAGAATTTGGGGCTCCTGTGCACCATTTGTGGAGGTTCCATATTTCCTTTCGGGGATTAAGGTAGGGAATACTTGTCTGTGGCGGTGCTAATGGAATCTAAACCTCTCTGGACTCTCTCCACTGGAGACTCTTTCTGCAGGTGCAGTGTCCTCCCCATTTTCAGACCCAGAGGGTTTGTGGTTCTCCATTTGGCATCTCATTGACCCCATAGGCTGTGGAATAATACTACCTGGGTTTGAATCTCAGTTACTGCATTTACTATGAATGTTGGGCAAATAGCTTAACACATTGACACCTGAATAATTTCTTAATCTGTAAAATAAAGATAAGAACACTAGGTTGGTTGTGAAGAGTAAATAAGATAATATGCATAAAGGTGGCACATGATGTACAAAGTAAGTACTCAGTAAACACTAGCTACTATTGGCTTTTGACTCTTCTGAACTTGGCTTTTCTGTCACAGCCCAAACCAGGTCCTTCTCCTCCCTTTCCAGCATATCATTGTCCTGTTTTTCAGGCATCCTCTTGGTGCACTTCATAGACCTCTATGTGGCTGCTGCCATGCCTTCCTCAACGTTTGGACCCATAGCCATCCTTCCAGAATGCTCCACCATTGTGAGTAGCTGGCACTTGTCTTTCTTTGGACTTCATGGAGTGGGGTTCATAAGGAGTTTTTGAGAAGATTCTGCCCTCTGTAGAATAGGATCAAGACTATGCTGGCCTGGACTTCTCTCTCTAAAAAGTGGGTTATTAGGTATTTCTTAGAGTTAGTAAGGAAAACACTGAAGTATTGAAAGCATTTTCCCCGAGGCTCTCAACTAGGCCTTGCGAGACCTTTACTCCACCCATGAGCCTTTGTTGCTCCCAGGTCAACATTCCTTCCCTCATTAACGACTTTATTAAGTTACCTCCAGGGGCCAGGCCTGGGGTGCTGTTTTACAGTGCTATGCATTCCTGTTCAGCCAGTGGTTGAATGCCTCACACAACTGAAAAGCCCTCCTATTCAGCCCAGAGCCTCAGCCTCACCGGCCCTCACCCCCTGCCCCCTGCAGCCTGTCTTCCTCAAAGTACTCTCCTGCCACACCCAACAGAAAGTGCCCTGATTTGTTTCCCTGGTGCCAACGGAATCATTAATGTCTCTGCAATGACCAAAACGTCTCAAGTTATGAAACATTCACAGAAGCTGAATGCACCTTGGTTCCTTGCAGCATGCCAAGCAGGGCTGGAAAGGTGGGGGGGTGGGGTTGTTATTGATTGGCAGGTGAGATTTTGTAGTGGAGGAGAGGAGAGACCTGGAGGCCCCTCCCTCTCCAGGACCAGTGCCAAGGTCCCTGTCCCCAGAGTCTGCTGGCATTATTGTATCAGCAATCCCACCGCCACCCTCTGTGCTGAGTTAGGCTTTGAGAAGATAATCTTCCTCTACTGGCAGCTTCACGTCTTTCTCAGGCCTGCTTCCTGGGAGAAGCCAGAAGAAGACCCTGGGTTGCCATGAATTCTGCCAACACCAGCTGTGAGCACCCCAGCCCCTCGGTGAGTGATGCTGGAAGAGAAAGGGAAAGAGGGAGGCCAGCACTGAGGAAGGGGTGCAGGGAGGGTTGCCAGGTGGAGACCTACTGCCTGAGCTCTGTTACTGCTAAGGATGGGCGATTTAGGTTTAGGTTAGGGTTAGATTAGACAGGGGAGACAGCTGCCTTCCCCACCTCAAAACCCAGCACCCCGCCCGCTGTCCTCCCGCACCAGGGGCTGTCATTGTGGCTCACCATTCCCAGAGTTATAGAATCTTTCCTAAGTGCTAAACTCTGTGAATAAATTACAAAAGAATGGGGAGGATTTCCCAGATTGGTTCCCTGATAATACAGGTGCTGATTCTGTTCACTTTAACTTTACTCACTGTTGGCCTTTGTTGAATCCAAATTTTGCTTTCCAGCTTTCTCAGTATTGTGGTTTGTCTTATCTGAAGCCTTTTCTGAAGTGAAGCAAAGGGAAAGAGAGAGGGAAAAAGGAAGAAGCCAATATGTGCCAGGCATTTTATGTACTTTGTTTTCTTCCTTATAATCCAATGAAGAACAAATGAGGAACCTGAGGCTCCGAGTGATAAAGAAACATCAATTAGAGGCCTCTCTAATTAATCCTGAGGCCTGGTCCTATCACTCTCTCCAGCCTATTTTGGACACCTAAACGTAACAAGGTGGACTGGGTGGAGACCCTATATGTCTTGCCACTTCCCACTGCAGGGGGAAGGGCCTGAAGTGCCATGAGGCCCAGTAAGGTGCCTGTGGGACAGGTTCCAGCCATGAACTTGGCAGCCAAACCCTACCTGCTGCTGGTCAGCCTTCTGTAAATAGGCCCTGCCCGTCTCTTCTGGGAAAGCATGGGAGGCTCCTGAGAGAATTCTCCACTCCTTTCCTCAGAATTCTCTTATCTTTCCACCACCATCTCATGGAAGCCAAAAGAAATATAGGGAAATAACTTAAGGACTCACTTTCCTGAAGGCTGTGGTGTTTTGCACGGTTTTGGCTTACCTGAGGTAAACTGGGAGGTGGAAGGGACTGGGGCACCTATCCATCCCCCCTTCAATGGACTTTCTTCTGTCCTCTGCCCCTCATTTTCCTCAAAGCCTCAGTTTCACCACGTGGATTGAGTCATTTTTCTGCGATGTTTCTGGTTTTCATGTGTGTGGTGCTCTGCTCGAAATGTCTAGTAACATAAACATGGGGAAGATGCTTCCCAACCCTGAAAGCTTATGGCCCAGCTCAATGAAAAGGGGGTATATAAATATTCCTGATACAAGGGAGAAAATGGCAAATTACATAATGGAGATATAAAGTGTAGTGGGACTGTGAGAGAAAAATCACTTTGAGTGAGTTCATGGAGAAGGGGGCATTTGAGCTCTTTGAAGATGGATGGAGGTAGAAGAAGCAGGGTGGTGGGGATAGAGGAGGAAGCACAGCAAGAGCAAAGGCACAGAAACAGGATAAGTAAAGTCATATTTGGAGAAAGCTGGACTGTCCCATTGGACTTTTTGGAAGGACATTTCCAGAAGTCCGCGTAGAGTATAAACGATGTCAGAGGAAGCAGGGATCCACCTTGCCTCCAGGGTTCCAAACTGCCTTTCCACTGCTGCTCTCCCTGCACCAGAGTCTCCTCTAGCTCTGCTGTTTGAGGGGAGATGGAGGACTGTCCCTGTCTGTGCAAGAGATACCTGCAAACAACTCGAGGTGCTGGTTAGAACATTGCCCTCAACTCTACAACAGGAGGGTTCCACTCTTCCGCTTACTGTGTGACATTAGACAAGCTGTGTAACCTCACTGTGCCACAATCTTCTCATCTGTAAAATGGTCCAGTAAGATCAGAATGAGAATCAAATGAGAGCATGTTTTATAAAATGCCAATCCTCATCGTAATGCCTCTTTTTTTCAAATTAGAGAAGCTTGTAGGTTTTCAGAAAAGTCAGGCAGTAAACAAAGAGTTCCCATATTCCTCCTTCTTCCCTTTAAGAACACACATTAGTTGTGACAATTGATGAAAGAATACTATTATAATTGTACTATTAACTATAGTCCATGATTTACATTGGGTTTATTGTTTGTGTTGTACCGGCCTATGTTTGTTTTTTAAAATTTTTTATTCTAGTATCATAAATACAACGTAAAAATTTCCCCTTTAACCACATTCAGATACATAATTCAATGCTGTTGATTATGTTCACCATGTTGTGCCACCATCACCACCATTCCTGCTGTCTCTTTTGATCCAGTCTTAAGTGGTACAATTCCAAGCCAGACATGGAGTTGACAGACCTACCTCCAACCAGAAGTGGTGGCCCATCTTCTAGTGCTCATGGGCAGGGAATGCTTCCTTACGAATTCAGGTTTCCTCCAAGAAGGGGTCCACAGGTCTCTCAGCACACTGAAGACTTGCTTATTTTTCTTAATTCTCACATCTTTGCAAAAACTGACTTAAGGTAGTTTATAACAGAAGACATATTTATCAACAATTGGATGGATAAAATAGGAATAGACAAGGAAATTCATAGAAAGGAGACGAAAATGTGTGTTCTCAACTGAAGGACTGGTAGCTTTGCTGTGAGACTGTTAGAGCAGGCTTTGTGCCTTCTACCAGCCATGGCCATCAGGCTCCAGAGAAGCCACACACTTTTACGAGAAGAAGGGAAAACCAGTTGTTCTCAGGGAAGATAGCTTTTTCCCAGCCCAAAGTTCTAAAATAACTTTATTTTTCACATGGGGCCTCATGCAGGGTCAATTTCCCAGATAACTATTTTATAGTAGATGCAGAAGTCGTTTCCATAACCTTCAGATGGTCCAAATTGTTATAAAGTCTTAAAATACACAGAAGCCATGAGGCTGGGAACAGTCTTTGAGTCAATGGTTCCTGCTCTAAAAGGAGAAAAGAAGAGAAGGACCAGAACAGACTATCCTTCCCAGTCATAGTGATTCCCTCCCCTTCACTTCCTCATCTCCACAGAGAATTCAAAAAGGTTCAGGGAGAGGGCATGAGATGAGTTTGCCGATAGGGCACATGCAGCTGCACAGGCCACAGCCCCATGTTGTTCATGCACGAGCACACAGTGGGGTCCACACGCCTGCACACCGTCACCCACTTATCCTCATGGCCATCCTGGAGATAGGTATGATTGCCCCAGATTTTAGATGAGGAGGCCAAGTCCTGGAGGAGGTGACATGATATGCTCACGGTCACTGAGCCGGGAGTGACAGAATCATGTCTGTCCTACTACAAGCTGCATGCTCTTCTCGGTTCTCTGTTGCCTACCCAGAATCTGTCAACCAATCAACCACTCTTTCACACACACACTCTGCTTCTTCCATCTCCTTTTGCTCAGCCTGTACTTTTTCCCCTGCTGCCTTCTAGGATTCCATACACTCCCTAAAACATCACCATATGTGTCCAGGAGCCCAGAGCTTCTTTGAGTTAGCCTTCAGTCTACTTTTCACCTGCCTTTGACCTTCGTTCACTGGCAACTCAAGTACAAGCAGCTTCGATAACTCCTTTTCAAAAGTCTGAATAGGATAAGCATGATCTTTCAAAAGAGTGCCAACCAGTTAAATTTAGGAACCTATAAAATACTCAATTCAAAAAATTCTCCATAGTCATTAATTTATACATTCATTCAAATTTTTCAACATTTGACAGATATTTATATGAGAACTAGCTATGTGCTAGATATGGGAATAGAGAAATGATGGAACTTTCTGGTGCATATGGCCTTTTGGGGGTTCCAGATGAGGAAAAGTATGCTCACAGCCTGCTGTGCTTTGGGCCATGGTAAATACGCTTAAGGTGTTGCAGGAGCCCCTGAGGAGGCAAGGCCTAGTGTGAGGGTAGGGTAGGGTGGGGTCAGGCAGGGTTTGCTGGAGCAGATGCTTGATGCATGCCTCCAAGTGGCTAAGTAAATGAGCATAGGCAGAAGTCTTGCATTTATGTTTTAGGATCTCAGTGTTAGAACATTAATGAGCAAAAGCTGTTCTGATTCCCAGGGACAAAATGACTACAGATCAGTGATTGGTGAGATCAATAGACCCACTCTGCAGACCTAGGCCATAGGCCCAGGCTCTCCTCCCACTCGTTAGAGGCTCCACATGCTGTACAACACTTTCTCATCATCAGCAATACAGGCTTCACAAGTTTATACTGGGAAGGAGTTACAAAAAGTGTTTTCCAGTTCCATCCCCGTCAAGGAGAAGGACTGGCCTCCCACCAGGGATGGTGCAATCCACCCACCCACCTCCCATGTCAGCCAGCACTGATCCTGACTTAGGGCTCAACAGTGGGAACTGGTCAATACTCTTACAACAGTGGTTCTCAACTGGGAAGGGAGTATGGAGGGGGAGGATTTTGCTCCCCTAGGAGACATTTGGCAATATCCAGAGACATATTTGGTTGACATAAGTGATGATGGGGAGAAGGGAGAGCGGGCATTACTGGTATCTAGTGGGTAGAGGCCAGTGATGCTGCTTAACATCCTTCAGAGCATAGGACAACCTTCCCCCCACCCCCCAACAAAGAATTTTTGGAACCAAATGTCAGCAGTGCTGGAGTTGAGAAACACTGTCTTAGAATGTAATGTCCTCTAGGGACCAGTGCTGCCCTAGAGGCGGGAGGGGACAACCACCTAGCTCTTCACCTGGTGGTTTCTTGCCTCTTGTCACTTCTAAGCAAGTATATCTGGTAGGTGATGCCTCCTGCACCCTGCCGTCACCTGCTCCCACTTGTCTAGAGCAGGGCTGGCTTACCTGTAGGTGCAGGAGGCACTAGGCATAGAGTCCACAATGTTTTTAGGGGCCCACTAAAATGTTTTAATTTGTTTTAAAATCAGAAGGAAAAATGCACTTTTAGGTCAATGAAATAATTTAATATGTAATATTAATATATTTGCCTTTTACCAATGTAGTTGCAAAATATAATTTTAAGTAATTTTAAAAAATGAAGTAGCTAGTGCCCCTGAAGCTTATGTGCATCTTTGCTCCAGAGGTTCTTCTTTGTGACTGGTCTGAAGTAAAGGGTGCTTAGACGTGGAGGTGGGCATTGGAGCAGGTGACTTTGGCATCTCTTCTAGAACTGCCTTTATGAGAGGCCCACATTACCCCTGTTCAGAGTCTCCCCTCTGTGTCCTGGCCAAGGTCCAGGAACTCTGTTTTAGTTACTTAGCTGCTGAAAGAAATACCATACAATGGAATTTATTGACTCATGGTTTCAAAGTCTAGAAGGCTTGCTTCCTCCTGGGGTTGTATCTTCCATCTGGCTGTCAATCTCTGGGGTGGCATCTTCTCCTTTCTCTTCTGGGTTCCATTGACTGCCAGCTTCTGGCTGTTCCCCGTGGCCTGTCTCTCCTTCTGGCTTTCACTATGCTTATACAGACTCCCATGATGCAGATTAAAGCCCAGCTTGATTCAGGTGGGTCATACCTTAACTAAAGTAACATCTTGAAGACATCTTATTTACAAAAGGCCCATGCTCACCAGAATGTGGGCCAATACCAAGAACATTTTCAAACTGGGATGCACAATTCAATTCACACAAGCCCACTAGGACACATCATCTAGAGTCACTTGATCTTCACACTGGTAGCCTTGCCACCTTCTGTCCCCATCAGAGACGTGGCTTTCGTGATCTCACCCCAACCAAACGCTCAAATCTCAACCTAAGCACATGTTCAAAGTCTTGAAAAATGGGCCTGGAAGTTTGTAATAATTACGCAAGCCAATATTTTTTTGGAAAATTACACTATGCCAAGCACTGGACCGTGTACTTCATACTCTAGTTTAATTCTCTCATCCATCTATGAAGTAAGTTCTGTTGATATTTCTGTTGTATACACTGAGAAAATTGAGGCTTAGAAATATAAGTGTGCCCAAGGTCACAGTAAATTGAAGAGTCAATAAAATGGAGGGAAAGTTTTTAGGTAGAAATTAATTTTGGTTAAGCTGGTAGGAATGCAAGTTGGCTATTGAGCCTAAAGTATTCTGTACATACTACACTTATTTACATTTCTATGTTTCATTCATTCATTCAGCCTACACTGCATACCTTTTATATATCAAGAATGCAGTAGAATCTGGGACCACAAAGACTAGTAAGGCACAATCAGTGCACTCTGGAAACTAACAACCTAGCGGAAGAGATGGATAAGGAAACAGTCCATTAAAATAAACATGCCATGATGAGTGTTTTGGCAAATGTATACACAGGGCCTTGTGGGAGTGCACACTAGGAAAGCTACATTATTACTGGGGCCAGAATCTTGGGAGTGCAGTGAGACATTTGTCTGGCTGTACAGAAGGAAAACCTACTCATTTTCTGACCATGCGTTGATCCCCAACCCCTCCCCCACAAAGCTGCTCCTCTGCCAAGGCTTCAAGTAAGGCACTTGCAGGGCCCCACCCACCCTAAACTTTGCAGGGAGGCCCTGCTGTAGATGCACAATCTAGAAAAATCACTGGTCTTTTGGGTCTGACCTAGAAATTCCCAGCTGGTCAACAGTCATCTCTGTTCCCTGCCTTCTGCCTCTGGAAGGCTGGCTATCCTGTTGAAATCAGGAAATCTACTCTATTCCTCTTCAATAAAATGCCCACCTGCACCCTTTTCTTGTTCTGAACAGAGGGATGATGACATACTCAGCTCCCACACTGATGACCAAGGCAGGAAGAAGGATGGGCTGCCCAGAAGTCCCAGCAGCAGCCAACTGGCCTACACCATCCTGGACATCCCACCATGGTATCTTTGCATCTTCCTGGGGATTCAGGTAATGCTACCCAGCAACCCAGGCCCAAAGAGATTCTGCCTGAAAAACTTCATCAGCACACATCCAGGTCAGATTAGACAACATAAAAAACCAGCGGCTTGGTTGTTGCCCTCCATGTCGGCCTCCAGGAGAACTCTTTCTCTCCAGGAGCTTGAGGGTGGAGGTGGAAGATTGGGAGATTCTCCCTGGAGGTGATTGGATTGGTCAGAGCAAGAATACTGAGTGGGCCACTGTTTTCTTGGGTGGGGTCACTGTGCCGATTAAAGGTACATCTCACTTGGGTGAGTCCCCTTTTCTAGTAATCCTGGGGGACCAGAGAGGTACCAGGCCAAATCCATTCCTTACAGTCATGCCTGTCAGCTGTAGCTTCTCCTTCTGATTCCTCTTCCAGCCTTATGTCTAGTCTTTTCTGGGATCAAGAGGGTTACTTGATAATGGGAGGGAGTTAGCTATCTGATAAATTTGGTTTGGCAGTGTAGCTGGGCCTGACTTAAGAGGGGAAATAAAACACTGTTGGATTCTTAGCCCAGAAAATATTGTGTCCTGATTGATCTAGAGGGCAGCAGATCAAAGAGGCACTGAACCTCCTATGCCATTTATTCTAAGATGACACAGGAGTGCAGGCAAGGATTGTCAAAGCACCCCTACAAAGATATGTAGGACCCTGTCGCTTGGCCTTCTGTCTATCTATCATCATTCTAACCTAACCTAACCTAACCTAACCTAACCTAACCTAACCTAATCTACGCTAATATTTCCCCTTTATAGCTGAGGGTGCCTGCTGTGGATTCAGCCCTGACATGAATTCTGGTTCTAATCAGGGTGTTAGGGGGAAACTCAAACAGCCTTTTGTCTATAGCTCAGAGCTGATGCTCAGGTCTTCCTTGTCAATGGTCTTGCCCACCTTATGCCTTGATTTCATAAAGAGCCTCTTGCCTTATTCTGGTTCTTAAGTCCCACACCCACACTTTAGTTCCTCTCATGTCCTCCTGTGCTTCTGTCCCTGCCTTGGTTTCTTGCCAGGACAGCAGTTCCCAGCTCCAGGGTCCTGCCTTGAGCCCCAGGCCCTCTGGCTGTGTCCCTGCTTTTTGCTGCCAGGCCTTTCTTGTTCCTACTGCTGATCCTGATTGCTGCTGGCTGCTCACAGTCAGGCTCCCCTGAACCCACAGGCAGAGCTCTTACTTCTGGTGGTGGGGACAGTTATCCTTGTGGAGGTCGGGCTGCCCGAGGTAGGCAGTCACAGCAGCGACATGGCCTTCTGCTCTCCACTCTGCCCGCAGCACTTCGTCACAGCCCTGGGGGGACTCGTGGCAGTGCCACTCATCCTGGCCAAAGACCTGTGCCTGCAGCATGACCCTCTGACCCAGAGCTACCTCATCAGCACCATTTTCTTTGTCTCTGGCATCTGTACTCTCCTGCAAGTGTTTTTAGGAATCAGGTAGGTAAACCTTTTCCCTTGGATTCAGACTTTGACCTGCCAGGGTAGCTGGAGAGGTGGTTAGGAAGCTGGGGTGGCATAATTGTGGGAGCCTGGGAGCAAGAACCTGGGCTCAAGTCCTAGCCCCAATACTTACTATCTATATTGACTGAGATTCTTGGCTGAAAGTGACAAAAATTCAGATTTAGACAAAAATGTGTACTTTGTTAACTTACAAGATCAAACCAAGAGAAGGGCAGCGGTGCATCCATGCATCAGGAACATGCTGACCTGGAGACTCAAATGTTGCCAGGATCACTGTGTTTCTTGTCTCCACTTAGGCTTCCCCTAACATTGGTTAAAGCTGGGCAAGAGTATAAATGGAGACCCACACATCTTACGTCTAAATATTGGAAAGTTATAAACCAAGCTTACCATCTCATAAATAAAAGATATCTAATTATCCTACCTGAAAGGCCAGGTTTGAATTTTGACTTCTCTGACTCTTTGAAGTTCTGCTTCAGAAGCTGGTGGTGTGTGGCAGGGAACCAGCTCCCGGCCTATTGCCTGCACCTTTCTTTTCTCACCTCCAGTTTTTCTCCAATTTTAAATGCTCTCACATGCATGTATGTGGACACCCCAACCTGGACATCCAAGTTCCATCCACACACTCCTGACAGACTACCCAAACAACTGCCCCAAACAGTGACCTTAGACCCATTTGGCCCCAGGGCATCATGGTCAGCCCTTAGCAGGGAAGACCTGGGAAGAGGCTCAAGCAAGCTCTGGAAGAGGCTCAGGACCATTGGGGGAGGGATTTGGGGAGACTCAAAGAGGAGGGGGCACAGAATTCAAGTGGACAAATCCCCCTGGCTCTGCAGACTTCTCCTCAGAGGAGGCAACAGTGGGACTCTCTGAAGCATGGGGCTAAGTATAGAGGTCCCTCTTTCCCTAGTCTAAGGGCAGGATGGTCTCTTCTTACTCTGTCAATGCTGGTGACACACTTCCAATACAGGTCCATAGACAGGGAGGCTGGCAGTCTTCATACTTAGCACCCAAAATCAATTGAATATTGCTCTCTCTAATCTCACATTTTAAAATTCCAGGGACGACTTCTGAACTGACCAGCTTAAGTTAAATGCCCACTCCGGACCAAAGAGGGCAACAAATGTGCCCCCAATGAGGAAGTTCTCTCATTGAAGGGGAGAAGAGGAGTACTGTTCTGGGTAGACAAGACAAGAGATATTCAGAGAACTAGCTAGGTGGCTTGGGTCCTGTAAAATAAGACTGATGATAAAAATGATATATGCCCCACCACCCTCATAGTATCATTGAGATGATCAAATGGTGTAATCAATCGAATTCCTTTTTATTTTTTTGTCTTTAAATACTGTTTTTTTAATCTCCTTTAATATCATTCCTCATGATTATCCCCACGTACCATTTGGATATTTTCAATGTACACATATACACATATGAGTGCATGTATGTGTGTGCATGTATGTGTACATGTACATACTCACACTTTGTACACAAATGTCATAATTTCTTCTTTTTTTAACATACATCATATATTATTTGATTTATATTTACATTTTATATATTAATAAAGGAAATCATACAATATGTTACACAATATATTTGGTTCCTAGTAACGCAATCATACAATATTTTCCTTTTTGTGTCTGTCTTGCTTCGCTCAACATAATGACCTTCAAATTCATCCATGTTGTCATATGCTTTACACTTTCATTTCTTCTTACAGCTGCATAATATTCCATCATCCATAGTTTGTTCATCCATTTATCAGTTGATGGACACCTGGGTCGTTTGCAACTTTTGGCGATTGTGCTTAATGGCGCAATGAACATTGGTGTGCAGATGTCTGTTTGTGTCACTGCTCTCAGTTCTGCTGGGTATATACCCAGTAGTGGTATCGTAGGGTCACGTGGCAAATCTATATTCAACTTCTTTAGGGACTGCCAAACAGTCCTCCACAGTGGCTGTACCATTCTGCATTCCCACCAACAGTGAATAAGTGTCCTTATCTCTCCACATCCTCTTGAAATTTTCTGTCTTTGTAATAGTGCTCATTCTGGTAGGTGTGAAATGATATCTCATTATAGTTTTGATTTGGATTTCCCTAATCATTAGTGATGTTGAGTATTTTTTCATGTGTTTTCTGCCATTTTTATTTCTTCTTTGGACAAATGTCTATTCAAGTCTTTTGCCCATTTTTAAAGTGGATTGTTTGTCTTTTAGTGTTGAATTGTAGCATCTCTTTATATGTCATGGATATTAAACCCTTTTAGACACGTGATTTCCAACTATTTTCTCCCATTGAGTCAGCTACCTTTTCACCCTTTCAACAATGTCCTGTGAGGTGCAGAGTGTTAAATTTTGAAGAGGTCCCATTTATCTATTTTTTCTTTTGTTGCTCTTACTTTGGGTGTAAGGTCCAGGAGACCACCACCTACTGCAAGTTCTTTTAAGATGTTTCCCTACATTTTCCTCTGGTAGTTTTATGGTTCTAGTTTTTATATTTAGGTCTTTGATCCATTTCAAGTTGTTTCTTGTATAGGGATTGATAGGGGTCCTCTTTCATTCTTTTGGTTATAGATGTCCAGTTCTCCCAGCACCATTTGTTGAAGAGGCTCTTTTGTCCTGTTAACATGGACTTGGTACATTTGTCAAAAACTAGTTAAACAAGAAGTAGATGTGGTTCAAGTGATTTCTGCCTACCATATGGGAGGACCTGGGTTTGATCCCTTGGGCTTCTGGTGAAAAAGAAGAAGAGAAAGTATGCCCATGTGGCAAGCCAGTCCCTGCACGTATGCCCACGTGGTAAGCCAGTGCCCATGCAAATGCCTTTGTGGTGAACCAGTGCCCCGCACAAGTGAGTCATGCAGCAAGATGATGACACATCAAAAAGAGAGACAAGGGGAGAGTCAAGGTGAAGTGCAGCAGAAACCAGGAACTGAGGTGGCACAATTGGCAGTATAATTCTCTCCATATCAGAGGTCTCCAGGATCAAATCCTGGGGAAACGTAGAGGAGAGAAAATGAGAAGACAACACAGACAACAAAAACAGCAGGGCAGGAGGAGGGGAAGGGGGGCGCAATAAACAGTTGAACATATACGTGAGGATTTGTTTCTAGACTCTCAGTTCTATTCCACTGATCGATGCATCTATCTTTATGCCAGTATCATGCTATTTTGACCACTGTAGCTTTGTAATATGTTTCAAGGTCAGGCAGTAAAATTCCTCCCATGTTGCTCTTCTTTTTTTGGAATGTTTTTGACTATCAGGTGCACTTTCCCTTCCAAATGAATTTGGAAATTGCCTCTTCTATTTCTGTAAAGAAGGCTGTTGGAATTTTGATTGGTATTGCATTGAGTCTGTAAATCATTTTGGGCAGGATTTACATCTTCATAATATTTAGTCTTCCAATCCATGAACATGGAGTGTCTTTTCAGATATTTAGGTCTTCATTGATATCTTTTAGCATTGTTTTGTAGTTTTCTGTATATAGGTCCTGTACTTCTTTGGTTAAATTAATTCCTAGGTATTTGAGTCTTTTTGTTGCTATTGTCAATGGAATTTCCCCCTGATTTTCTCCTCAGATTGTTCAGTACTAGTGTACAAGAACTTACTGATTTTTGCATGTTGATCTTGTATCCTGCCACTTTTTCCAATTGCTCTAGCTAGAACTTTTAGCACAATGTTGAAAAACAAGGTGACAGTGGGCATCCTTGTCTTTTTCCCAATCTTACAGGGAAAGCTTTCCACTTTTCCCCACTGAGTACAATGTTGGCTGTGGGTTTTTCATATATGCCTTTTTATCATATTGAGGAATTTCCTTCTATTCCTATCTTTGAAGTGTTTTTATTAAAAAAGAATGTTGGATTTTTTCAAATACCTTTTCTGCATTGATCAAGGAAAGCATGTGTTTTTTTCCCTTCAATTTGTTAATATGGTGTATTATGTTAATTGATTTTCTTATGTTAAACCAGCCTTGCATACCAGGAATAAATGCCACTTGGTCATGATGTATAAGTCTTGATAGGCTGTTGGATTTGATTTGCAAGTATTTTGCTGAGAATTTTTGCATCTATTTAATTAGAGAGATTGGTCTGTAATTTTCTTTTCTTGTAGTGTCTTTATTCAGCTCTACTGTTAGGGTAATGTTGGCTTCGTAAAATGTGTTGAGTAATTTTCCCTCCTCTTCAATTTGGAAGAGTTCGAACAGGATTGGTGTTAATTCTTTTTGAAATGCTTGGTAGAATTCACCTGTGAAACCTGGACTTTTCTTTGTTGGGTGATTTTTGATGACAGATTCAATCTCTTTAAATGTGATTTGTTTGTTAAGTTCACATATTTCTTTTTTTTTTTTTTAAGATTTATTTATTTTATTTCTCTCCCCTTCCCTACCCGGCCCCCCCAGTTGTCTGCTCTCTGTGTCCATTTGCTGTGTGTTCTTCTGTGTCCATTTGTATTCTTGTGAGCAGCACCAGGAATCTGTGTCTCTTTTTGTTGTATCACCTTGCTGCATCAGCTCTTCGTGTATGCAGTGCCACTCCTGGGCAGGCTGCACTTTTTCATGCTGGGCAGCTCTCCTTATGGGGCGCACTTATTGCACATGGGGCTCCTCTATATGGGCGACATCCCTGCGTGGCATGGAATTCCTTGCGCACATCGGCACTGCACATGGGCCAGCTTATCACACGGGTCAGGAGGCCCTGGGTTTGAACCCTGGAACTCCCATAGGCAGATGCTCTATCTGTTGAGCCAAATCCGCTCCCCAAAATTTTTTTACTTTCTCAGGTTTTAAAAAGGCAAATGACCAGGAGAACACATTCCTAGGACCCCTTCCTGGACCTTAGAAGGCCCTTTGTAGCAAATCCATTTTTAACCTAATCTATGTCAGGTCTGTGCTTGTCCCTGTGGTAGTAAAGTCAATAGAAAACATTCCCTTCAATGTGCCTCTGTCTTTCTTTCTTTTTTTTTTTTTTTAAGATTTATTTATTTACTTTATTTATTATTTTTTAAATTTATACCCTGCCTTCCCAGATGGTCCTCCCATCTACCTGCTCATTGTTTGCTCACCTTCTACAGGAGGGATCCAAACCCAGGGCCTCCCAAATGGGAGGTGAGTGCCCAATGGCCTGGGCCAATCTGCTCCCAACAGGTCACAGCACCTGCTGGCTTGTGACACCTGCTCATTTAGGCATCTGTTCATTGTTGTGGGTGTGAGATCTAGCTTGTTGTCGGGGGTGTAACATCTGCTTATCTTCTTTAGGAGGCCCTAGGACCCAAACCCAAGACCTCCCATGTGGTAGGCGGGCACCTGACTGGTTAAGCCACATCTGCTTCCCTCTCTTTCTTTTAAGATAAAGTGATTTAACAGGAAAAAATACTCAATTTATTCTTAATTATCTGAATCAAAAACATACAGGAGTAGACTGATGAAGTTTTTGCCAGTTGTTTCCAGGACAGACTGAGTGGAGACAGCATCCAAAGGATGCTAGAACAACTCAAGAGCACTTCCCAAAGTGCTTGCTTCCTTTGCAAGTCATTTCTAGGAGACTGCTTGAGTTTCTCCTATTCTCTATAGAGGAGCAGGAGACCAGTGCCTACTTCTTTGGCAGATTATTTTCTTTCTCCCCTCCCTTCTCCTGTCACCGTCTCTGTGAGCCCAGATTTCTTCCAAACCCCTGACCAAGGACTTGGAAGAGTACAGGGTTCACTCTTATCCATCTTTGGGGCCCTAAAATCTAGAGTCCCTTTTATCAGGATTGATCCCAGGAATGTAATTTGCCACAGCGGCTTTGACCAGTGGGGAGGAGTCATGGGAGAGGCCTTGCAGCTGCCTACCTGGACACCCAACAGGCCTCCCCTGCACCCATGGATAGTTACACACACAAGGCCCTTCCAGATGGGGGTGCAGCTGAGCTGGAGCTGAGGTTAATGTCTAGTCATGGGACTGTAATGAGTACCCTGACAAATGAGTGAGTGCAGGTAAAGCACCCAGAACAGTGCCTGGCTTGGAGTAAGCACCAGGCCTCAGCTGTTCTCCTGGTGGTGCACTCATCATCCAGCCACACTCGGTGTTTACAAAAGGTCTAGGATGCCCCAGTGTAATGAGGCCCCCCATTAAACCACAGGGGAGGAGGTGGGCCACTGCAAAAGAGACGGTTCCAGTTCAAATCCAATAAAGCCTGAGATAGTGTTATATTACAATACTGGAAAAAGCCTCGAGGCCAGAATTCTAGTCCTGGCTCTTGTGCTGTAGGAACTCGGTCAAGTCATTTTCCTTCCCTAGGCTCAGTTTTCTCATCTGGAAAATGAAGGACTTGAGTCAGATAACATCTAAAGTCCCTTTCAGCTCTAATATTGTGGAAAGCTATGATGTTGAAAGAGAAAATGAAGTGCCATCTTTCAGCTGTATAATCAGCATTGCTTGCTGATAAGCCTTGTGAGAAGTTCTGTGAGAAACACATATTAATCAGGAGTTGGAGTTCAAGAAACTTTACCATAGTGAAAAATGCTGAACACGCAAAGAAAGAGGGAAATAAAATTAGGAAAATCACACAAATGTCATTAGACTAAAGTGGAGAAAGAAATAAAACTGAGTGTGATTTCATCCATGGAAATGGACTTTCCTCTCAGGAGCTAATGAGCAACTGCTTGGGCTGGTACAGGTTGTAAAACCTAACTGATGGTTTATGAATCAAAGGCCAAGTGGATTTGATTGCTTGTTATCTCCTAACCAGTATTTAAGATGTGCTTTTCTAGACTAGAAATAAAACTGCCTGATGTTGCAAGAAAGACTTCAGAAGATCTTAGTAATTAAACCCACATTAAATAATAAAAGGGAAATGGTAAGAGGCAACAGCTATTGGGAAGCAGATATGGCTCAAGCAATTGGGCTGCTGTCTACCATATAGGAGGTCCAGGGTTCGATACCCAGGGCCTCCTGGTGAAGGCAAGCTGGCCCATGTGGGGAGCTGGTCCATGCACTGTGCTGGCCCATGTGGAGTGCTGCCCCCCCACAGGAATGCTGCCTCATGCAGAAGTGTTGCCCCGTGCAGGAGTGCTGGCCCATGCAGAAAGCTGATGCAGCAAGATGACACAGCAAAAAGAGACACAGAGGACAGACAGTAAGAGATGCAACAGACCAGGGAGCTGATGTGGTACAAGAGAAAGATCACTTCTCTCCTTCTCTGGAAGGTCCCAGGATCAGTTCCTGGAGCCCCCTAATGAGAACATAAGCAGACACAGAAGAACACACAAGGAATGGATACAGAGAGCAGACAATGCAGGGAGGGGGAGAAATAAATAAATAAATAAACAAATGGATGAATGAATGAATGAATGAATGCAAGAAATCTGTAAACAGACAGAATTGTGGTTAAAGACTACCTAAAGACTTTGGGAAAATTTAACAAGTCAAAAAACAAAAGACTTTGATCATAGAATACTCTAGGAAGAAGTTTTAAATACTTTGTGTGGCCCTAAAGGTAGGATACGAAAATACACAGAAGCAAATAAGTCAAAAAAATTTCACCTTGTTCTTGAACCTAAATTTTAAAATTACATACACAGACACAGACACATAATTCATCTGAGAAACACCACGCATGTGTTCCATCCCTATCCATGCCTGAGCCCACTCCCCGTCTGTGTTAACTTGTCGGGGATGATGCCCAGACATTGCTGATTCTGATGTTCAGCCAGGGTCTGAAGGCCAATTAAGCAACAAGACTCCTTCAAAAACTTTATGTATTCCTTACATAAAACGTGTTCAGTCATTCTCAAGCATACTTCTTTATGAAGTCCTAAGTTCAAAACAAAAACTCTTGTAGTGTTAGGAAAATGTACCTGACCCAGGTGGGCCAGAATGCAATCAAGATTCTGGTGTCCTGCTCTCCCATCACCCAAACTTCTGCCCAGAGTGGGCAGACTAGGTAAACTGTGATAGCTTCTGACCCTCTAGTAAGAGAGGATTCATGGAGGTTGACTTATCAGATGGTGTTTGCCTCTAAGGGAAGGCAGGCCAGGTAGGCACTGCCAGAAGTTTTCAGAGGCCAGAGTAAGAAGCTGACCAGGCATGAAAGGGCCTGGGCAGGGGACACACCCTGATAATTGTCCTCAAGCCTGTTCTCTCCCTCCATGAGATAAGAAAAAAAGACTCCTGAAGGTAGAAGTCTGGGGTTGCTGTTCATTTTTGAAGACACAAGGGAATCTGGCAACTCAGATTTTGGACTGTTTCTCTCTTCACAATGGGTACATTGTTTGTTGGGGAGTACAAGATGGGGAGCTGTCGATATGTGAGCTGTGCTTTGATCCTGGGGCCTGAATAGGATTCTCTGGGGCTAAGGTAGAAAGTGGCACCCACTAAGCATGTTTGCTGAACTCTGTGCTGTCTCCCAGTCATTTCCCAGCGCCTGACACTCTCCTCCTGGGTTTGGATCTGCAGGACTGTGATTGGATCTGGTTGTCTTTCTCCCTGCCCACCTCTCCTACCTGTTCAAACTTCAGCAGGGTTCGTGGATCTGACTCAGAACTTGGCAGGAGCTCTGTGCCTACCTTAGAGAGCAGGAGACATGTGTTGCCTCTAAATCAACTTAGGACTTGGTGTTGGCAGCCCCCTTGGGACCCATGCCAGTCCAGGGCCAGATGATCTCCTGGGTAATTGCATCCTTTCTTCTCCTCTAGGCTGCCCATTCTCCAGGGAGGGACATTTTCCTTTTTGGCACCCTCCCTAGCCATGCTCTCCCTTCCTGCCTGGAAGTGCCCTGAGTGGACACTCAATGCCACCCAGGTGAACACCAGCTCTCCTGAATTCACTGAGCAATGGCAGATGAGGATACGAGAGGTAATGGGGAGGGGAGGAGGGTGGGAGGAGCAGAGAGATACTCAATAGAGACTCCTGAGTTTATTCCTTTGTTCAAAAACACACATGCTGTACTCCATGCCAGGCAACGTTTTGGGTTTTAAGAGACTGCTGTAGATAAGCAGACAAGGATTCTGTCCTCATGGACCTAACATTCTACGGTAGGTATATGGTGGGGTGCGGTGGGGTGGAAGGGAGAGACAGAAACATTCCAATAAGTGAATAGAAAATGGAAATTTCAGACAGTGATATGCAATAAAGAAAATAAAACAGGGTGATGAGCCAGAGAGTGATTGGGGCTGCTGGGGTGGATGAGGAGTGAAAATAGGTTTTTTTGAAAACATTCTCACATATTTCAGGGAGGAAGAGGTCAAGCATTTCCCCAGCAAATCCAGGGAGACAGGGAGAGCAGGGGGGTAGTATTCATGTTTTATTTTAATTCATCAAGCATTGTTTGTTGAATACCTCCCCAGTGTCCAGCATTGTGAGAAGCACTGGAATACTATGAGGAATAAGTGAAGACTTGCCTTTAAAGAAACTAGTCTCTTAGGGAAGAGAGAGACATACGTCATGGTAGTGGTGGTGGTGATGATGGTGATGATGATGATAGAAGCAGCAGATCGTGGTTATTGAGAGTTTTCCAGGAACTCTTCTAGGAGTGTTTCATAGATGTACAAGCACTGTATTGACAGACATCCACAGCAGGCTCAGGTTAATGGGAAAACCAACATGTAGAGCCAGGCCTGTCTCAGCACCATTCTGTTAGTGGGTCCTGCCTGCCTAGTCTTTCCACTTTGGACAGTTGTAACCCTTGATGGATTCAATTTGTATCATCAGGAGAAAGGAACTGATAGCCTTGAGGCAGGTTCTGAAATCAGCAACATTCCAGAATTTGCTCACCAAATTGATACAGACGGAAATCAGTACACTCAGGATTCTTGGCAGAGAGGTGAGCTATACCCTCCAAGACAGTAAAGCTGATTGCTTCCAGATGCCAATATCCTCACCTGGAGGGAGTAGGGTGTGGGTGGTGCATGGGTGGTACACAAGAGTAGATGGAATGCAATGAATGTACCACACTAATGAAAGAAGTTGTTGATATGGGAGGAGTGGGGGTGTGGGGAGTGGGGTATACAGGAGCCTCTTATATTTTTTAATGTAACATTTTGTGTTATCTACTTGTCTTTTAAAAATAAATAAAACATATATTTTTTAAAAAAAGAATAGATGGAACTATAGGAGAGAGTCAAGGTCACTGAAGCCCAACTTTCCCCCTCCCAGCTCAACCTTAGACACCTAGGTGAAAAGCAGCACTGCACGTGGCTGCCCTGGACCACTTTGTCTGGAGGATGATGATGGGGTTCCAGGAGAATGTAGTCTGCTCAGCCATGATTACAGCCCTCCTTTATCACTGTCAGCACTGCTCCTCTCTAAGCTCACTGAAACTAGACCAAGGATTTTCTAGAACTCAGGGCTATGAAGTTCCCTAGATATCCTTGAGGAGCCATGCTAGCAAGCCTTAGCCATTGTACAACCTACCCCAATCCATGTCCATTATCCTTATAACTTCACTGCTGAAACAATTGTCACATCCCCTATATATTAAAAGCAAAGGAAGATTGAAGATAGAGGAAACACAATAACAAGATTATGATTCCTACCCATATTTGACCAGTGAGAAAGAATAGAATTGACAAAGAGGAGCAGGTGTAGCTCAGTGGGTGAGCACCTGCTATGCATGTACGAGGTTCAATCCTTGGTACCTCCTAATAAACAAACAAGTGAGAAATAGAATTGACAAAACATTTAAATAAATGTTACTGCTATGTGTTTGCTACTATTGCTCTAGTTTTGTTTTTTCTCCCTTGTATCTTTTCAAATAAACTTTTTAAGTTTAATAAACGTACAGAAAAGAACACAATAAATGCTCACAAGTTGAACTTGCCCACGTTACCAGCATCTGGATCAAGAAACAGAACATTCCCAACTCCCAGAATCTACCTGGTGCCTCCTTCCAGGCACCACTTTCCCCCCGCCGCCCCCCCCCCCCAGGACAACCACTATCCTGACTTCTAATAGCATAGATTCGTTTTACCTTGTTTTGAACTTTACATATGGAACCACTCAATATGTACTCATTTGTGTCCGATTTCCTTCATTCAACATGTATGTGCAAGATTTTTCATATTGTTATATGTAGTGATAGATCATTTATTCTCTTTGCTGAAAGGTGTTCCATTATATAAATACACCACAGTTTACTCATTTATTTTGCTGTTATCCAAACTACGTGTTTATGGGTGGTTCCTAGTTATTGGCTGTTACAAATAGTGCCACTATGAACAGTTGAGTACTCATCTTTAAGTGAACATATATACGTATTTCTGTTGAATCTGTGAGCAGGAGAGGAATTGCATTTGTTGAGCATTTGTTGTAGGGTGTGCATTTGTTGAGCATTGGTAGGCACCACCAAATAGTTTTCCAAAGTGTTTTTTCCAATTTATATTCCTACCAAAAGTGTATATGAGTTCCAGTTATTCCACATTCTCACCAATATTTTCTGTCTTTTTAATTTTAGTCATTCTGGTGAGTGTGAGGTGATAAGCTTACGTTATATTTCATGATGCTATTGAATGATTAAGAATTAACTGTAATTGTCACTCCTGAACTTGTAATTCTACTTGATCCCCTTGTGTCATTATTCTTTCTATGCTTACCACATTACCTGGTAATCAAAATTCAGTATCCGAATATAGGCTCATTTCCATGATTTTTGTTCCATTGAGTACCAAGTAAATGACCTATGAACTCATGATTAGTCCTTAATGGATCTTAATCTAACACAGAAGTTCAAGCGTCAGACCATGTTGTAATGTGCCCACATCACGTTAGGAATTGACTGCATCCACAACACTTATTCCTCTTTGTCCTTCTAGTATGGCCAAGTATACTCTGGATCCTATTTTGTTAGAGAACAGCATTAGATGTGTTTCCATTTGATAGCATTAACTCCAATATCAGCATCCCTCATCCCAAACTGAAGATGTATCTAGAAATATCGCTAAGAAATAATTTTTTGCTTCCAACTAGTTTTAAACGTAAAGGGCAAAAGTAGAGTCATTTCATGCATGATCCATCTGGTGGCTCCAGTTCTGGGAGGCTCCTTAGCCCATGCCTTTGCTCCAGTTAGAGGCTTTGAGTCCTTCCTTTTAAATAGTGGGCAGCAAAAGTAATACTGTAAAACCCTCCTCATATGTTCTGCCCCAAGGTACTTTCAAACTATTTAACAAGTATGCTCTCATTGGAAATCCTCTCCTCTGGGTAGGATGGATCCTGTAAATACAAGACTTGACAATCCAGTCCAGAAATTCATCAGAATTCTAAGAATCACATTCAGGTAACAATTCAAGTTAAATTGACATTCTATTATTCCAGTCTTTTAGAACAAAATCAAATCCCTGGTCCTGGGAAAAAAGAATTTTGATTGTAAAAGATATTGAAATTAGTTAGTTGTTGCTGTACCCCATAAACTCCCAAATATATAATGGTTTAGTCACCATAGAAGTGTATCTCTACCAGTATATTTGGAGCTCTGCTCCAAATGGTGAGATAGGGGCCCAGGCTTCTTTCATTCTATGGCTCTGCCATCTTCACCACTTGGCTTCCAAAGCATGTTGTGGGCTACGTTACGCTGGTAGAAGGGGAAAGAGTGAGTAGGAGAAGGCACACCTGCTTCTTAATCACTGAAAGTCAAACACATTATTTCCACTAATTTATCACTGATGAGCATTAATTATGTGGCCAACCTAGCTGCAAGGGAGTCTGGGAATGCAGTCTGACTGGGTAGCCTTTCTCAGGGGCAACTCTTTACTGTTGAAGGGGGATATATGGTTTTCCACAGACAGTCACTGGTATATTATAATATATTTCCTTGACTCTCTCCATCCCTCCCTTCCTTCATTTCAATAAATATTGAGTACCTGCTATGTGCCACCCACTATCCTTGGTGCTTGGGATATAAAACAGACAAATATCCCATCCCTCATGGAGCCTATGTTCTAACAGGCATCCTCTATTCCCTCATTTCTGAACTTATCCCTTAGAGACTGATCAGAGGCTGACTCACCCTAATACCCCTCTGGTTCAGCTTTATCTTACACTTGCCTACCCTGGAAGGCCAGCCCTTGTCACCCCACATTTTGTCACTTCAAACACCCATTCTCAATTTTCAATAATTTTACTGCTTTGGGGAGGTGATATGAAATATGAAAAGATGAGTTAATACTGTATATTTTGGCTCACTCCTGCCTGTTCATGTTGTAAAAAGTGATTGCTTTATATAAATATAATTGATATATAAGTTGATGTTCAATTGGCAGGCAATTTGGGTCGCCTGTCTTTTTACAGTAGTCTGAGCCAGGGCCTCAGTTGCAGAAGAGCCAAAGCTCAGATCAGAAACACTTTCAATACCAGTTAAAAAAAATCTTAAAATCTCCCATCATCTATGTGATGTCCAGTGGAGGCACCCTGCCTCTATGGCCCAGTTCTGTGATGAGCCATATTCCCTTAAGGCCTGTTGTCCTACCGAAAGTACACATGCTCGTTGTTGTTGGCCATCTGGACAATCTTGGGCAACACAAGCAAATTCAGATGGAGTTATTGGTTGTAAGCCCATGTGTGTACTTGTGGCTCATGGTGTCATCTCGTGAACTTTAGTGACTACATTCAAAGCCATGCTCCCGTCCTCTTTTTAAGACTAAAGACCATCCATATGAACAGCTAGTATTTGAGATTTGACTATAAAGTTTGTCCCCCAAAAGGTGTAATTTCAAGAGTGCCTTCTGTTTTCCACTTGCCACATCAAATAGTCCATTGGCTACAGCTCAAGGGTATATATAATTATATAGGAGATGATTTAGGTATGCACAGTCATCACATGACACGTAACTTGGTCCGCTGACCTGCCTTAGACTTGCCTTACTATTTGCAACTGAGTCCTGCTGTTGACTGGGCAGATTGTTACACCCTTCCAGTGCCAACCTTTCTCAGTTAATAGGGCAGCACCTTCAATAAGGCACCAACCAGGGTTCATACAGTAGAGCCCCAGTCTCTGTTGCTAGAGTTTATTCCCTAGGGGGTAGTGTCCATCCTAGGGCATGTGGAAGACTGTCACTTATGTGTAGAGTCTATGAAATCCTCCTGATAGTTACCTTTTCTTTTCATATTACCTGAATGTGAACACTTCCCTTCAACCAGCAAACTTTGTTGATTTGTCTCTTCCTTATTTGAATGTCTTTCTGAAATCACTCAAGAATTGATTGGTATCTCTGATCTTAGAGTTATTTGGTGTCAGTCAGCAGGTGTATAATACCAAGTGGTGCCCTGCAGCAGACTAGTTAGTAGTTATCTGTGATAGGAAGAGTCATGAGTAGCTGTCCCAGGCCATGTCCACACTGAAAGCCCTGTGGCAGTGCTGAAGCCTCCTTCTGCCTTCTGCCAAGTCAATCTCCATTCAGCACAGTCTCTATCACGGACTTTTTCAGCATCTCAGAGGCACTGTGCTTATAAGGAAAGCTGGTAGACCAGGCTGAGCTGTAACTTTTTGAACGAGCCAGAACCTTCTGCCGTTCTTCCCTTTCATAAACAGCCTTTTTGCATGTGCCTGTGCCCTGGTATATAGTTCAAAAGTGCACCCAGATGGGTGTACTCAAAAATCTCATCAAGTGCCTGTGCTTTCTTTTTTTTTTTTTATCTCGGGTGGACCCAGAATTAACAGGACTTTTTAATTTTAAAGGACTGTTCCATTAACTCCAGCCTAAGATATGCGCAAGAATTGTCACGCTGATGAGCCCTGGAGTTTTGCCAGGTTGATTGGCCATCTCAGAGAGTCATTGTTGCCCCACGTCTTCTAAATCAGAATGTACTTCCTCAGTGATGGCCCACTCATATTATATCATCAGTAGAATGAATCACAACACTTGTGTATGTTTTTTCTTTTCCTATCTTCCAGGGAGCTTTGTTAAATCCAAATTAAAATCAAACAAGAAACAAGAAGTGGGTTTTCCTTATCTGCTCTGCTAGATACCAGGGGCAAGATTTTTCTTTCATGGAGCCCTACTGGGAAACTATACTTCCTTATGCAAGAAACTTTTGCCTTCATAATGCCTGTATTAGTCAGCAAAAGGGGTACTGATGCAAAGTACCAGCAATCTGTTTGCTTTTATAAAGGGTATTTATTTGGGGTAAAAACTTACAGTTCCAAGGCCCTAAAGAGTCTTACTCAGAGTACTATAAAAGGTTATCTCCTCACCCAAAGTCAGTTGCTACTTGTTGAAAGCAAGATGGTGGGCAACGTCTGTGAGGGTTCAGCCTTCCTCTTTCCTCTTAAGGCTCCGTGGGTCCAGTTTCTTCTGATCTCAGCTGTAGGCTGGCATAGGGTTCATCTCTCTTCTGGGGGTCTCATTTCTTTCCAGGCTCAACTTCTCTGCTCTCTTCACAAGGTCAGCTGTAAATTATCGGGCGAATGGCTCATCTCTCTCCCTGGGGCCTCTGCCATCTATACGGAGCTGTCTCTCTTCCTCTGTGTCTCTTCTCTGTGTATCTACTTCTGTGTGTCTCCTTGATTGAGTGTCCGTTTATGTAGCCCACAAAGAGGGTGGGGACTAAAACTGAGTTGCCCTAATGATGTGGTTGAATCAAAGTCCTAATCTTAACATAATTTAATCAAAGGCATCTCAGCTGAATCTAATACAATCAAAGAGTATCACACCCAGAGGAAAAGACCAGTTTACAAACATAATCAAATATCTCTTTTTGAAATTCATAAATAATATCAAACTGCTCTACTACCTAAGGGGAAGAATCTGATGAATTAATTTGTCTTTTCACCTACCTAACTGCTCTGCTGTATAAATCCTTCCTGTGCTCTGATGCAGTGTCTGCTTCTAACATTGGTAATGGCATGACTCACAAGTCTTCACTGCATTCAGAAGCAGTTACCTTGTGTTTCCAGGGCATTGGGTAAGATTTATGGAAGAGAATTTCCCTGCAGCCTGAACAGTACTAAGAGTGAGAGTGGATATGTAGAGTTAATGGGTCATGCTGTGCCAGCACTAAGCACTGGATCCCAGTGACAGAAACACCTATATTTTACTTAATACATTTACTTTTTATTTTGGTGTTTGTGATATATGGAGCCTGGTAAAGCAGCAGAATCAGCAAACTATGGCTCATGGGCAAATCCAACCCATGGCCTATTGTTTTATTTCATGGGCCACAAACTAAGAATGGTTTTTCCATTTTCAAAAGGTTGTTTGAACAAAGATGAATTTGCCACAGGAACCACATTTGTTCTGCCAAGTCTGAAATATTTACTATCTGGCCTTTTACAGAAAAAGTTTGCTGAGCCTTGCTCTAAAGCCTGGGACCCAGAGCAGGGGCTCCTCTTGCCCAGGTCTAAGACAGTCGTCTCTGCAGTACTTTTCCCACGTGGCCCCCAAGTATCCAGCATAGTGAACCCCAAACCCAGAGAAGTCTTATCTGTGGTGTTTTAGCTCCCTCTGCTGGCCCAATGTTTTTCTCCTGAGCTGTAAAACAAAAGCCAAGTTCTTGCAAGTTTCAACCTCATTTTACTAATTAATTCATTGACTGTCTTTGACTTAATCCACTGGACTAGCCTATTGGGATGTAAGGCTAGATTCTATATGTTTCCCTGAGTTATATTTATCCACACACATCTCAAGACTTCAAACCACTGATGGTCAGCAGACCCACTGTATATGTACATGATGATATTAGCCACAAATTGAATGTGACCCATATTTAGGCCCAACATGAATTGTTATTACTTTCTGGGATATAAGAAGTAATGGAGAAGGAAAAGTAAATAAAGATTCTGATTTGAGAAAATGGTGATAACAGAAAAAGTGGAAATACTGTGGGAGAGGATAAGTCCTGTTTTAAATATATTAGACTAATTTACACTTCAACTTCCAGTATCATGGTGATTTGAGCTAACATACGAACACGTGAAAATTTTGGATAAAATAACTTTTAATGCATACTTGAGGTCAAAACCAATGGAAAACCCCAGCAAATTACAGCCAAAATGATGGTGTTTCTAATAGGGATGGTGAGGAATCATACCCAGGTATAGTACCAAAAGCTAAGAATATGGATTTTTTTTAAAAAAGTTATTTTATTTATTTATTTCTCCCCCCCTTGTTGTTTGTGCTTGCTGTCTGCTTTCTGTGTCTGTTCATTGTGTGCTCTCTGTGTCTGCTCATCTTCTTTTTATTTTTTATTTTTAAAAATTTTTTATTGTTTTTTTTTGAAAATACATAGATCACAAAAAATGTTACATTAAAATTTATAAGAGGTTCCCACATACCAGCCCCCTCACCCCACTCCTCCCACATCAACAACGTCTTTCATCATTGTTGCACATTCATTGTATTTGGTGAATATATTTTGGAGCACTGCAGCACCACATGGATTATAGTTTATGTTGTAGTTTACACTCTCCCCCAGTTCTTTCAGTGGGTTATAGCAGGATATATAATGTCCAGCATTTGTCCCTGCAATATCATTTAGGACAACTCCAAGTCCCAAAAATGCCCCCACATCACATTTCTTCTTCCCTCTCCCTGCCCTCAGCAACTACTGTGGCCACTTTCTCCACATCAATGCTACAGTTTCTTTCATTACTAGTCACAACAGTTCTATAGTAGAATACCAGTAAGTCCACTCTAATCCATATTTTATTCCTCCATCCTGTGGACCCTGGGATGGTGATGTCCACTCGACCTCTGTATCGAGAGGTGGCTTAGATCCCACATGGTTGATCGATGTGATTCTCCTGCTTAGAGTTGAAGGTACTCTCAGTTCCCTGGTATGGTGGTTGACCATCTTCACCTTCTTGTTAGCTGACCTGGGTATGTCCAACAAATTTTCTTCTTTTTAGGAGGCACCAGGAACCAATTCTAGGACCTCCAATGTGGGAGGGAGGTGCCCAGTCACTTGAGCCACCTTCCCTCCCTGCTGTTGTGCTCTCATTTTGTTCCTTCATTGTGTCTCCTTGTTGTGTTATCTTGTTGTGTCAGCTCGCCATTCCATTGCATCAGCTCACTGTCTTGCTCATCTTTAGAAAGTACCGGGAACAGAACCTGGGACTTCCCATCTGTTAGGCAGACATCCAACTGCTTGAGCCACATCCCCTTCCTGGAACACAGATTTTAATGACTACATGGCATTCTGCAAAGGACATCCCTATTCAGTGAAGAGGGTCCACAACAACTCTAGCCACCAGTCCGGGGAATCAACAGGGAAGTTTTTCATTCTCTCCAGGAGTCTGGGAAAGTGCTGGAACATAGATTTGTCTGAGAAAGAAGAATTTCAACACTGCAACACATATTGAAAAGTAGAACAATTCTCAACTTCAGAAATTAAAGTAAAAATTGGTCCTGCCAACGAAACACTTGTGGTTCTCAGAAGCTTCCCAAAGGAAAAAACAATATTCCTCAATTGAGCTCACAAACAGACACAACAAGAAATAAAACAAAATAATACAAAATAAAATAAAATGAAATAACAAGGAAATTTGAATATAGGACCAAATAGAACTTACAGAAATGGAAAATATATAGTCATTGAAATTTTAAAATGCACTTAAAGAGTTAAACAGCATTTAGAAAAGCTAGAGAGATCAATGAACTGAGAAATGTTAAATAGAAGATAAGAAATGTGAAGATAGAATGAGAAGTCCAATTTGTATCTAATAGGAATTCCTGAAGATGATAATAGAGAAAATGGGAAAGAGGAAACATTAAAAGGAATGATGGCTGATAGTTTTCTAGAGCAGATGAAAGATAAGAATGTTCAGTTGAGAAAAAGCACAAGTCTCAAGTAGAATAAAGAAAAATAAATTTACAACTAGACACATCATAATAAAACTGTAACACAAAATGCAAAGAGAAAATCTTAAAAGCAACAAGAAGGAAAACAAAAATTACCTACAAAGGAATAACAATTGGACATTCAGTAGCTGTCCCCCCAACAACAAGAGAGTTCAGGAGAAATGGAATAATATTTTCAAAGGGTGGAGAAAAAATACTGTCATTCTAGAATTCTATATCTAGTTATAAAATTCCATGTCATACAGAATTAATGACAAAATAAAGACATTTTCAGGTCAAAACTAGAAGCATTTATTACTCAAAGACCCTTACTGAAAAATAACTACTATAAGATATACTCAAAAGAAGAGGAAATTAAATTTCAAATGAGATATGGTAGAAAAGAAGCAACAATGAGCAAAGAAACATATAAATATAGGTAAATCTAAATAAATATTTAGAAATAAGAAATTACAATATCAATAATAATGATCAATGGGAGTGGAACTATTATAGCTAGCTAGATGATAGAAGATAGATATAGAATAGATATATAGAGATAGATAGAGAGATAATAGATAGATAGATAGATAGATAGATAGATAGATAGATAGATAGATAGATAGATAGAGCTTTGACAATAATAGCCTGGAAGAGAAGAATATTGGTAGAACTTAAAGTCTTCAAAGGTCTGTTTGAGAAGAGGCTAGAAATTTTAACTACAGGCTTTTTAAAGTGAAGTAATCACATTAAAAATTTAAGAATAACTTCTGACATCCAAATTAGTAGAGTAAAAAAGGAAATAAAAGTAAGCTGTTGGCAAACTACAGCCTAAGAGCCAAGAGCAAAGAATGGTTTTACATTTTAAATAGTCGAAATAAATCGATACAAGAATCATATTTCATGACATGTCAAAATGATATGAAATTCAAATTGACTGCCTCTAAATAAATTGTTATTGGAGTATAACCATGGTCATTCATTCACATATTGTCTGGAAAAGTTGTGACAAAGCCCACGAAGTCTAAAGTATTTACTATTATGTCCTTTACCAGAATGTTTGCTGATTGTCGATCCCTGCAATCAAAAGTAGGAAAATAGAAAAATAGGGCAGCAAAATGTTCAATACACTACCGAGTAATGTTGCAAGTCATCATCATCATCATCATCACTAAAAATCAATAAATAATTTCAAGGTCAACTTTCTGAAAGGTTCATATTAAGTGAAAATGTTCAAGACGTTGTTAGAAATAGAAAACTGGCGAGAGGAAGAGATCAGAACCCCCTTTCCTCAGTTCCTTTGGGATTCAGCTCCTCCCCTGCACGGCCTCTGAGTGCACACCTAGGGGAGAGCAGATCTGAAGTGGGCTGAGGCAGCTGGGCCGAGTGCGGTGGTCTGGCCCGGGCTGAGGCCCGCGGTGCTGCCGCAGGCTTCGAGGTGCCGGAGCTCCCTCTTCCTCCTCAGTTGCAGGGTGCCATCATGGTAGCCTCCTGCGTCCAGATGTTCGTGGGTTTCTCAGGCCTCATTGGCTTGCTCATGCGCTTTATTGGCCCCTTGACCATCGCGCCAACCATCTCCCTGGTGGCCCTGCCTCTCTTCGACTCTGCGGGGAATGACGCCGGAGTCCACTGGGGGATCGCGGTCATGTAAGTAGCCTCTGCAGGGCGAGCGGCGCCCGAGTGCTCGCTGGTGGAAGGTCGCCTGGCAAGAATAACAGGAGTCCCGGATATTGGCAAATTCTTGTCATTTGCAAATGTTTTCATGAACAATTATACCTTCAAAAGCAGAGCAGAACATTTATTCACTGTTAATTATTACTCACAGACAGTGAATTAATCATGGACAGTGTAGCAAAATAATTAGTACAGTATTCACAAAAAGTTCATCTTACCAGCCCTCTGCCAGCTGAGCTTTCACTGAGCAAATATTTACAAGCCCATGGTCCTTGGGAAGGGTGCAAAGACATGCCCTTGTTCTAAACCATCTTATAGTCTAGGAAAGAGATAAGACATCGGTACAAGTAACTGTGATAGCAGGAGACAGTGCTGAGGGTCATGAAGTGCTGTGCATGTTCAGAGGAGCCAGCTGGGAAGATCAGGAAGGCTTCCTGGAGAAAGGCATTAAGCATTTAAACTGAGCTTTGAAGGGACTTGGGGGTGACACTAGGCTCTCTCATTCACTCTGCATCTGTGGTCTGAGGTGAGAGGTGAGGAACAGCAGACCTGCAGAATGATCCGGGAGGAAATGAAACCCCTGATTCTGGCCTCACTGGCTCAAACAGGATCTCTCCAGCTACCAGTCACTTATTTCTCTTAGACTCCAAGAAATAATAGTCTCCTTTCTCCCTATTCCTCTTCAGCCACCAGCAGCCTCCAAAAGGAAACAGCTCACCTTCTCAGAGATGGCAGGGCTCTACCTCTGCTAGAGAGGGGCCCAGAACCTAAAGACACAAGGTGGCTCAGTTTCCCGGGCCACCACGAAAGCCACGTGTGACACTCACGCAGGACAATCCCCAGTTCGCCAGGTTGGGTGTGGTTTACTTTTGTTTCAGGACTGTCTTCCTCATCGTGCTGTTTTCTCAGTACCTGAAAAACATCGCGTTGCCTGTACCTGTTTATGGACAAGCGAAGAAGTGTCACACCTCCAAGCTCTACCTGTTTCAGATCTTCCCTGTAAGCAGCAGCCCCTGCCCTGCCCTCTTCCACTCTTAGCTGACTCACCTGGAGCATGGGGGGCAGTCTCTGTCACTCCCAGGTGGCCCCCACATCGAACACTCCCCTCTACCACGGCCTCTAGTCCTCCAGCTCTCCTTAATCCACCAGAGGGAGCCAGAGGTCTGGCGGGAGCACGCCTTGACCTTTGGCGTCCAGTCCCTCCGGGGTCTTTCTTCAGTACTTCTCTCTGAGGAACAAAGAACCCTGCCTTAGGTCACAGCTCTGGGAACCAGTATAGGACAACCTTCTCATGTTCCCAGGACCACCTGCACAACAAGGTACTGGGGTGAGAGCCAATTTCACCTCTAATTCGATAAAATTAAGAGCCTAAGAGAGAATGGGCTTGGTTAAATTTCTTAGATTAGGTTCTTAATCAATGGCTCATGGGAAGTCTAAATGTCCTAGCAATGACAGTGTATCTCCATTTCCAGAGTCTTCTCTGTTTAATTCATGCCATGGTAAGTATTTATAGCTGTCACCCATTAAAATGTTTGCAAGTTCAGTTTAACTGTGGAGCAAATGATATTTCTCATTGTAATAGCATTGCTTCCACATAATCTCCCTGATCGTTCAACAACTCTATAGGCCAGTGGTCCTACAAGTGAAGAATCACTTGGAGATGGAGACTTAGCTTACAGATTTTGGGGATTCCACTGCCAGAGATTACTTTCTGAAATATGACTGCAGGCTCTGCAGAGCAGTGGTTGTAATTCCATTGTACAGATAAGGAAACTGACCCTGTGAGCTTTGTCCAAGGTCATGTGGCCCAAAATCAGTGGAAAGGGAGCACCCCAGGCTGTGCCCATTCTACTGTACGTTTCCGCCCCTCCTTCACACAAGGTCTCCCCATAGTTTATTTTCAGTTTCTATGTCCAGCCTCTCCCTTTAGTGCGCTAGTTTATTCACTGACACACCAGATTCCTGTTGTCATCGCAAGGGTCGGTAACCCAGTGCTGCCTCATTCAGAGATTTTCTGAACTTCCTCCTTTGCCTAACATCTCTGGGAGGAGACCTTGCAGGGGCTGGGAGGGCGAGGCTGAAAGTGCTCAAGGACCTCCCTCTGGCAGGTGCTGCTGGCGCTCTGCCTCTCCTGGCTCCTCTGCTTCGTGCTCACCGTCACCAACGCCCTCCCCTCGGCCCCCACGGCCTATGGGTACCTGGCCCGTACCGACGTCAAAGGCAGCGTCCTGAGCCAGGCGCCGTGGTTTCGCCTCCCTTATCCAGGTACTGATGGGATGAGTGCCCCTTCTTGCCTGGGACACGTGTCCTTGGAGTTGTCCACGGTGCAGCGGAACAGGATGCTGGATGGATAGGGCTGGGGAGGGATTTTCTCCAAGGGCTCTGACATGGAGGGTCAAACTCAAGTGAGTTCATATATGACCCCTAAGAGAAGAAGGGGCTGCAAAGACTCCCACTCCCAGACTTACCTCAGAGCCGGCTGTACCCCTCACTCCACACCTCTACACCTGCTCAGGACCCATAAACTTTGGGGTGAGGGGGAGGCAGAGAAACCCCGACCTCCCAGCTAGGTCTTTAGATCTCCTCGAGGATTAGGTGGGTCCCATTCAGTGGAGGTGGGGGACTGAATTAGAATATTTCAGAGCAACAAGTTCAAGTGTATCACTCGGGGCCCCACTGGTCCCCCTTCCCCACAGTTCTTGGTTTAGGCTGTATAAATCAAGGCTCCGAGTTCCAGGGAGGGCTGGCTTGGCCTTAAGGACTGACGCTCGGGGCTCCAGGAGGAGGAGGCTCAGCTTCCAAATGCTCCAAGGCCTTCCTCGGAAGCAGGCCCACGGTTGGCTCTTTTCATGAACAGGGACCTCACTGTCCGGGAGGACTGGTTGGGCTGGAGCTCAGAGCTAAGGCCTCTGCTCGTTGTGAGGTTGGACAACATGACATGCTGGCCCAGTTTCCAAAGCCTTCCGGAGATGTCTCTGGCAAAGAAATGACTTGGGGTTCAGCAGCCTCTGATCTTTTGAATTAATGTTTCCTCTGTTTTGCATTTGCAGGGCAGTGGGGTCTCCCTACCATCAGCTTGGCTGGGGTCTTTGGGATCATCGCAGGGGTGATCTCCTCCATGGTGGAATCCGTGGGCGATTATTACGCCTGTGCCCGGCTGGTGGGGGCCCCGCCCCCCCCGAAGCACGCCATCAACCGCGGTATTGGCATTGAGGGTCTCGGCTGCCTGCTGGCTGGAGCCTGGGGGACAGGGAACGGCACCACCTCCTACAGCGAGAATGTCGGGGCACTGGGCATCACCCGGGTAAGGCTGCTGGCGGTGGCGGTGGCAGTGGGTCCCCTGAATCTGTCACTTGATGTCTTGGTTAACAGGTTATTACAAACTAAGTGGCTTTAAAAAACTTGAATCTACTGTCTGACAGTCCTGGAGCTCAGAATCCAACTTGGGTCTCACTGGGCTAACATCAAGGTGTGGGCAGAGCTATGAGAAAACTGGTTTCCTCACCTTTTCCAGTCTAGAGGCTGCCAGCATTCCTTGATTGTGGCCTCCTTCCTCTGTCTTCAAAGTTGGCAGCATTGCCTCTCTTGGACCACTCTTCCGCAGTCACATCTCCCTCTGGCCACAGCCGGGAAGGCTTCTCTGCTTTTAAGGCACGGGTTCTTAACCAGGGATCTTTGAGCTTGAATTGAAATTCAAAAAGTGTTATTCTTTTGGGAACATGTTGGTGCAGGGGTGATAATTTATTAAGTAACACATAGTATAGTGTGAACTTAGTAAGGGATCCGTGGTTTTCACCTGACTGGCAGAGGGATCCGTGGAACAAAAAATGTTAAGAACCCCTGTTTATAAGGAGTCATTTGATGACATTGGACCCACCTGGATAATCCTGGATAATCTTCCCATCTCAAAGTCCTTAACCCAATCACAGCTGCAAAGTCTGTTTTGCCCTGTAAAACAGCCTTTCACAGCTTTGGAGATTAGGAAGTGGCACACATTTTGGGGACTGTTATTCTGCCTACCACCCTTGACTTACGGTTGTGGCGATTCCACTGGCAGAAAGTCTTTCCTAGTACTGGCAGAAGATCAGGGGCTTTGCAAGCACTGAAGAAATTCCTTACTTTCTGAAGCTTACTGGCCCAGCCCTGTGTACAAGCTCCAAACCCGAATATTCAGCTACCTCTTGGTCCTCCCCACCAGAATGTCCCAAGGCCACCTTGCACTCAGCATGTGCCCTTCCCATCCTTTCTTCTCCTCTAATTTCTGTCTTGTGAGTTCACCTAGTCACCCAAGTCATCCTTAACCACCTCACCCATCCTAACTGTCCTCAAACACCTGAGGATTCTATTTTCTCAACACCCCTGGCACATTTTGTGCCCTTCACCATCCCCATTGCCACGGCTTCATCTCTTGCACGGACACTGCAGTAGCCCCTAATGTTCTTTTCCATCTCTAATTTACCTCCCATGTGGTTGCCCAAGGATCTTTCCAGAACCCAATTCTGATTAGATTGGCCCCTGCTTAAAACTTATCTGTGGCTCCCCATTTCCCTCAGTAAAGCCCCATAAAGTAAATTCACAAGATTTCTGCAGAAGGTGTTCTGCAAAGTGACTTTGAAAAAATCTTAGTATGTTGCTTCCCACTTGCTTCAGTATATCTTTGCACTGATTACCAACACAAGTCCTCTGATCTTTGGAAAAATACTAATTCCCCCCACTCCCCACCCTGCTTTTTCTTATTGCTCTCTCAGTGATTGTAATATATGGCCTGGGTGGCATCTCATCTTTCTAGCAGCAAATCTGGCCACCTCTCTACCCTGCATGGCCTCTGGCATACAGTGGGGCTAAAAATCTGTGAGCAAGTAAGTGAAGCCAGCAGCCAACCTTACAGTAAGTCCTGTGTGCTGTGTCACCATGGACTCTTTGATAATTGCCCAAGGTTTCAAAATCTTGAGGGCAAGGGAGGGGAACATTTTTCTGCATAAAGGCCACTGACCCACACAGAAATAGAGCAGAAGAGGGGTACACAGCAAATCATTTTCACACGAGAGAGAGAAAAAATTTAAAACAGAACAGAAAATTATATTCCATAAACAGAATGAACATTCTTTGAATGTCATTTCTAAACTAAGGCCCTTTAGAAGAGAGGGAAGGAGCAGGAAAGAAAGATATCTAGGCATACAACAGGGTACAAATCGAGTACAAAATAGATTAATTCTGAAATGGCACGCTAGGCAAAGGCTACTTGCTTTTGTGGACCCACAGCTCCGCCTGGTGGTCTTTTAAAGTATCACTTCTAATAATGTGAACCCTTTTGCATCTTTACTATGATGGCCTCAGACCATTTTTTGGTTCTCACCACTTACCAGTGGAATCAGGCTGAAGGCTGAAGATCTCCCATCACTTCTTTAATTTGTCTTGGCTCTTTGCCCAGATGTCAGTCCTGAAGCCAAAAAAGGTCAAGGGCTGCATAATATGTACATGTGAGGTAGAAGCATGGGGGAGAGGGGAGGGTAAAACTTCTATCTTTATTTGAGACCATCAGCATATCCAAAGGGCATTTGTTGAGCCTGACAAATTGATCTATTGTGCTTGTATTAATGCCTTTGTTCCCACCGTTAATTGTTAGTGTTGTAAACAAAACAAATGCTCTTTTGTTGAGTAAGAATCTCTAATGAAGACAGTTAAATAAATAAGCTCTTAGAATGGGAAGGCAAGAAAAAGGAAAGGCAGCATCTGTTACGTCAGAGTCCCATCAATGGATTTTAACTAGTTAACGTCGGAGGACCTTTTCTGAGCTGGGGGTAAACACAAATGATTAAGAAACAGATTCAGTCAAGAACTGCCCAAATATTTTCATTGACAATAGACTCGTGATGCTTTAAGACAAGGGAATTTGCTGTACAGCCCCTCCTCCCCCCCTTTTTTTTGCAAGTTGGAAAATAGTTTAATGATCACTCACCAAAATCCACAGGAGGTTCTTAAATGTTTACAAGGAAAAAGTGTTCCATTACTGCTGCCATCATTGTACCCTTTATGGTAGAGTATCATTCATAAGTCAAAAGTCCTTTAATCAGGGAAGCAGCTAGGACTCAATCAGTTGGGCTCCCGTCTACCATATGGGAGGCCCTGGGTTTGAGTCCCGGGGCCTCCCTGTGAAGGTACGCTCATCTGCACGTCATGGAGAGCCACTTGCCTGCAAGTGCCGTGGAGTCCCGCTGACCCACAAGCGCTGTGGAGAGCCGAATCAGCAAGGTAACGCAACAAAAAGGGAGACAAGTTAAAAAAAAAAACACAGAAGAGCACACAGCAAATGGACACAGAGAGCAGAGAGCAAGCAAGCCTCAAGGGGGGGGGGGAAGGGATTAAAAAAAAGTAATTTAATCTACTTAAAACTAGACATAAAAAGCATTGTATGTCCTCCCATGGCCCACTGGGTGGACTGTGGGAGAGTGTGGGCTATGATGTGGACCATTGACCATGAGGTGCAGCTGTACTCAGAGATGTATTCACCAAGTGCAATGAACGTCTCATGATGATGGAGGAAGTTGTTGTTATGGGGGGAGGAGTGGGGTGAGGGGGGTGGGGGGTATATGGGGACCTCATTTTTTTTTATGTAACATTAAAAAAATAAATAAAGACAAAAAAAAAGCAACCTAAGTTATAGCAACTTCAGGCTTCAGTGTGAAGCCATCAAAGCTCTCTTAGCAGGCTTTATTCTCTTTGAAAGCAGCTCCCTATCCAGAGGATGCTTAAGGCCCATGCACCTTTCTTCTTCCCACCGGCCATGAAACAGTTAAATGTCTCACTGTGGCCTAAGAGGCCCCTGATGTTTAGTCAAGGCAAGTATGAAACGGGCACAAACCTTCCTCTAGGTGTGAGGAATATCAGAGTTGTGAGGAAGATGTTAAAAGCTTTAAATCCTTGGTGGACTGAGAAACTAAAGCAACAGTGCAGAATGTCTCATGAGATAGGAAGTCTGGAACCAGTACTTCTTCCTTCAGTAATAGTCCTTTCGAGTCTTTGGCCAAGACGAAAATTATTTTTGTGTGCTTTTAGTTAGGGATCTGCCCCTTTGAGTTTAACCTCTGCACAGACTCCCTCATATATTTGGGTCGTAGTGGTGGCATTTCTCCCCACTTCTCAGGCACATCCAGTGTTTCTTCTATCACCTCCTGACAAAGACCTTGGAAATACCAGGCATAGCAATAATGGCATTCTGAGATAGAGGTGCCAGTGATGGAATGGACCAAACTTTTTCTTTTTTATTAGTGGTTTGATATTTAATACTTAGATTGAAGTTGGACATGCAAAAAATGAATTAATGAATGAATAAGTGAATAAAATAAAAGAGTGCACGTTATGAAAGTAAGGTGTAGGACACACATTTGACTTAATGAGTTTAATTGGGGTGTAGGGCAGCACACTTCAATGTTTCCTGTGGCAACAAAATCCCAACTTCTGACCTTGGCCAACAGAGCCCTAGGCAGTCAGGATCCAGCTCTTCTCCTGCCTTTCCCCTTCTCCTTTGCACTGCCACCAGCCTAACCATCTTCAAGTTACTTAAAACCAATATTCTTGGGAGCAGATGTAGCTCAGGTAGTTGAGCACCTCCTTCTCATGTATGAGGCCCCAGGTTTGATCCCTGGTACCTCCTAAAAAAACAAACAAACAACAACAACAACAAAAAACTCTCATTGGGGAGCAGATACAGCTCAGTGGTTGGCAACTGCTTCCCATGTACAAGGACCTGGGTTCAATCCCTGGTACCTCCTGAAAATAAACAAACAAACAAAAAAATCAATATTCTTTTCTTGCCTTAGGGATTCTGCAAATGCCTCTGTCCATTATACAACCCATATTCACAAAATCTACTTTCACCTCCCATCCCCATTTTACTTTGCTAGTCCTTTCTATCCAACAGCTTTCTCACTGAATACCAATTATCACAGAGCCTTCCCTGACCACCTAATCTAAAGCAGATCCATTTTATTATAGTCTTTTTTTAAATGCTTAATTTGTACAGAATTTCTATTTAGATTTATTGTATAGGTTTAGAAATGGAAAATAAAAAGTAAAAAATCAGGGGGAGTAGATGGGGTATACAGGAATTCTCTATACTATTTTTTTAAGGAGTATGGTTATTTACTTAATTTTTTAATTATCTTTTTTTTTAAAAATATACATAGATCACACAAAATGTTGTACTAAAAAATATAAGAAGTTCCCACATAACCCCACTCTCCACTCCCCACTCCTCCCACAGCAGCAACCTCTTTCATTAGTGTGGCACATTCATTGCATTTGATGAATACATTTTGGAACACTGCTACACAGCATAGATTATAGCTTACATTGTAGTTTACACTCTCTCTCAGTCCATTCAGTGGGTTATGGCAGGATATATAATGTCCAGCATCTGTCCCAGCAATATCATTCAGGACAACTCCAAGTCCCGAAAATGCCCCCATATTACACCTCTTCTTCCCTCTCCCTGCCCTCAGCAACTCCCATGGCTACTGTCTCCACATCCGTGATATACTTTCTTCCACTGCTAGAACATTAATCCTATAGGAGAATACCAGTAAGTCCACATTAATCCATATTTTATTCCTCCATCCTGTGGACCCTGGGATAGTGATATCCATTCTATCTCTAAATCAAGAGGGGGCTTAGATCGTACATGTCTGACGGATGGGATTCTCCTGCTTGCAGTTGTAGATTGTGTTGGTTCCCTGGTGTGGTGGTTGACCATTCTCACCTCCCTGTTAGCTGACCTGGGTAAGTCCAACGAACTGTGAAGTAGGTGTTGCAACTCTGCTGAGGCTCAGGGCCCAGCTGGCACATGGCCAGTCCAGAGATTCAAGTCTCCTGAGCATACACCAACCCCAGCGCTAAACACAGGTTCAGTAAAGGTGACAGAAGAGGCATGTGTAGGGAAGTCACATCGAGTCCAACTCCATCACACTCAGGAGCACAAATTCCAAAGTAGGGCCCACTGGCAAGGCACTGGACTCCAGAGCCATCTGCCATGACCGTAGGACCTGGGTGTCTCCGTAGCCCTCAGGAGCACCACTACCTGGGGTTGTATCCACTTTGGCTGTCTCTGGGATCCTGCTGAGACATGCATAACTGTGACCCCTCTGATGACCTTCCGACTCATTTTGAAGTCTCTTGGCCATATAAATTCTCTTGTCTTCACCATTTCCCCTCTTTTATTCAATGTCTTTTTCTAGTTGCGTCACCAGCAGGTGCTTGGTAATAATCCCTCTGTGCCAGGAGGTCTCATCCCTGGGAGTCATGTTCTACCCTGGGGGGAAGGTAATGCATTTACATGCTGAGTTTGGCTTAGAGAGTGACCACATTGGAGCAACAAGGGAGCTCTCAGGTGGTAACTCTTAGGCATCCTGCAGCCCTAGGCCAAGCTGAAATTTCAAGCACACAGGTTCATAAGCATAGTCATCAGTATCAAGGGCCCATCATTGGACCGTCCTTCTTCAGTGGTCTTTGCCCTTGCAAAGCTTTTGAGATCCAAAGCTTAAAAATTGAAGTCTAATACATTGCCAAACCCCAGTCTGGGGAGGCCTGATGTTCTCAGAGGGGAGGGTGTTTTTCAAGAGCATGGGTGGCTCCCAACGGGGGAGGACAGTCTAGTGTGTCGAGTTCAGCATTCTTGCAAGTATCTATGAATCTTGTCCTTCAAGTAGTGAAGGTTTGTTGTCACTGTGGGCCCTGAGGGGCAGAGGAGAGACGAATAGAATAGATGAAAAAGGGGGTAACTGGGGCAATGGAAGTGTTCTGCATGATCCTTCAATGATGGATACAGGCCATATGACATTTCACCATAAATTTATAGAAGTGTATAGCCTAAAATGTAAACCATAATATAACCAAAAATGTATAAAAGCATACAGTCTAAAATGTAAACTATAATGGAACCATGGTTAGTAGCTATGTTTCAATATCTATACATCAGTTGCAGCAAATGTAACATCCACATGTAAAAAGATCATTGCTGGAGAAGGGGGAAAAGGGTTTGATGTTGGGTATATGGGAGTCCCCTATATTCTATATGTGATTTTACTGTGACCTAAAACTTTTTTAAAGACATAACAATAATAATAAATAAAAGGATATAGACACTGAGGAAAAAATGGAAAATATTGCCTTGCCACTGTGAATACAGGACATCATCTATTACAGTGATGAAAGGCAAAACATCAAAAAAAATTTATGATATTTTTCATTTTTTAATAGCCCAATTTATTTTTTACTTTATTTTTGTTTTTCCAAATTATGATGTATTCTATTTTTAATCTTTAAGCCTATCATTACTTTTTCATTGTCCTAATTGAATTTGGATTGACCTTTTAATGGCTGCTTAGGGAAAGCTGATCAGCAATACAAGTCATAATGGTTCAGCTGCTCCTCAGAAAAAGAAGAAACCAAGGTTTGCATCTTCTGAATCACATCTTCATCAACTTTCTGCTTCTTCTCTTTCTTTTCTTTGGTATCTATTTTCAGATTTTTGGCTGCAGGAGTAAGTAATGACAAGTCTTCCCTTTCAACTGCTATTAAATCTGAGGTGTCCTAACTCTTGATCTCGCCCTGCCCTGTCCTGGCTTCTTTCAAGTCCCCATCTCCATCCCCACCAGTTTCCTCCTGGATTATGTCTGCTTCTGTGGACCTGGAGCCCCAGGGAACTGTAGGCATCTCATCTGACTTCCCTGTCTCTCCACCTTTGTGTGCAGACAACACACAGGTGTTTTCTATTACTCAGCCGCAACTTTTGAAAATGATACAGAGTGCATCAAGGGCAGAGATTCATTTTTGCTTCAGTGGATGTCGTTGTCACCCAGATGTCAGGGTTATCCCTTGTACCCTAGACCGAAACAACAATCAGTAATGTCCAGCATTGGGCGCCTGGCGCGGGGGTGGGTTCCATGATGTAATGGAATGCGGCCATAGTCCACCCTCCTCACAGCAGCATGGTTTTTTGTTTGTTTTAAAACCTTTGTAGAAACTTCATTTTATTTCAAGATCAAATAGCCACTAGAAGGAGGTGAAACTTACATTCTTAGCATACCAGTACTTCCAGCTACTTGTAGTGACTCAACCAGATGACATTTCTTAGTCAATTCTGGTACTTCAGAATACAGAGCAAAAACTAATCCTCTCCCCATAGAAATGCCCTAGGGAAATACTCACTTTTAAGATTCTGGGTGCTACATAAGAAGATTCAACTCAGTTTTGTATCCTAAAAGAACCTCTCTGTATATGAAGGAGAAATCATAGTATATATATATCTCCATAATGATTTCTTGTTGAGAAAATCCATCACTGTCCAAATTGAGATGTATTGACTAATAATAATGACATGTAATAATTTCCATAAGGGAACTTTTTGAAATGTAAATCTAAAACCTGTGACCACCCTGTTTAAAAGCCCTCTATGAAGATTTCTCTTGTCTTTGGATTTTATTCTAACTTCTTTGCATAGCTGCCAGGGTCCTGCATGTCCAGCCCTCGCCTTCCTCTTCAATCTCATCTCCTACCTCTCTCCTGCTTCACTGAGCTCCAGGCACGGGATTTTCCTTCTGTTCTCAAACCACCCAGGCACCTACCTCCACAGGGTCTGCATTTGCTCTTTCCTTTCTGGAATGCTCTCCCACCAAGTCTTCTGTGCAACTACTTTTTACCCCTAGGCAGACCTTTCTTGCCCACCCTCTCTAAAGCCTCCCATGCCAGCCACGCTCCACCCCATTACCTTGTGTTTTTGTCTTCACGGCCCATCTTGCTACTGGAAATCCTTTCTTTGTCCTTCCCTGTTTGGTATCTTGCTTTACCTACAAAGCAACAGACAATGTGGAAATGTAAGTGGTGGGGTCTGAATCAGACAGGTGCAGTGTGTGAACTCCCAATGCTGTCTACAACCCTCTGGGGACTGACTACCAGGCTGGAGACAGGAGAGCTGAGCGCCCAGGCCCAGCCACCATGGGGCTCTGGGCTCCTCATTCCCCCTCCTTGGGCTTCAGTTTTCTCTTCTATAAAATAGGAGGTTCGAATAAGAGATCCTCTAGGTTTCCTCTCTGCCCTGGCCTTCTGTGATTCCTTAAATGTGCACTTATTAGATACAACCTGCTTACACCAGCCCTGGGGGAAAGGGGTGGCTGTAGAAGGTAAAAGACATGAAAGTCCTGTCCCCGGGGAGCCTGTGATCTGATAGGAAATTATAGATTACCATGTGAGGGACATCACCACAAGCCATGTGCCGAGATGGAGCCTTATGCAGAAATTTATACATAACTCTGTGCTTCGGAGACCAGAGGACCCCAAGTACCAAGAATGAGACAGGCTGCAAAAATCATCACCATTTATTGAGTGTGTCCTATGTCCAGTGCTTACTGTCATTCTAGGCACTTCCCCTACATTACCTAATTTAATCTTTTGGAGTCGGTATTCTTAATCCCACTTGGTAAATGTGGAGGCCGACATTCAGGGAGGTCAGGTAATATGCCTAAAGTCACACAGCTATTTAGAGGCAGAGCTGGGATTCGGCACTGAAATTCCCATTCTTAAGCCTTGGGCCACACTGCTTCCCAAGGGAGACGTCTTGCTTCCCTATAAAGGCTTCTTAGAGGAGGAACATTTGAGTCACTGGAAGACAGCCCCGGGAACAGCAGCGTGGACAGGTTGGGGCAGGGGCTGCCCAAGGCCCTAAGATCACGCCCCCATCCTTTCCCAAAGCCCATTTGGGAGCAGAGGGGGCTGATTGGGGGTTGGAAATTGCTGCTCCTGTGGGTCCCCTGGAAGGTGTTAGGGGAACCCGGGGGCCGGGCAGAGGCGGGCCATGTCCAGCTCCTCCCCCCACAGCCTCTAGGGTGTCTGGCCTGCTGACTCCTCTTTCCCACCTCCCTGGGTCCTGCAGGTGGGGAGCAGGATGGTGATTGTAGCCGCGGGCTGCGTGCTGCTCCTAATGGGCGTCTTTGGGAAGATCGGGGCTGCGTTTGCCACCATCCCAGCCCCTGTGATCGGAGGCCTGTTCCTGGTGATGTTTGGGGTCATCACTGCCGTGGGGATTTCCAATCTACAGGTGAGGCGAGGCGCCCTGCCAAGCAAAGTGGCATCTCTTGAAAGAAGTCCATGAAGAATGAGATGAATGGGCCCAGGCTAGGGGAGGAGAGAGAAGGGAATCTTTGGTCCTAGAAACCACACTGGCCCTCAAATGGAATAACAGCCAGAAGAAGCATCCAAACCTCATCAGCCAGAGTGAATTATCTAAACAGCTCTGCTCCCAGGGTGGGGTGGGCACGGGGGCTCGGGCTTGTCCCTGAGAGCATGGGACCACTCCAAGGCCAGCCTTGCCCACCCTCTCTGGAGAGGCCACAGGTGTAGGGGAAGGGGCCCCTGAAGGGGTGCTGGTGTTGCCTGAGCTGGGCCTGCTCTGGGACGTTTCTCCTGCAGTACGTGGACATGAACTCATCCAGGAACCTCTTCGTCTTTGGCTTCTCCATCTACTGTGGGCTCGCCGTTCCCAACTGGGTGAACAAGAACCCTGAGAAGCTCCAGACAGGTGATTCTCTGTGCCCCCAACTGCTACCGCCCCAGGGTTAGAGCCAGTGAGGCTCTGCCCTTGAGGGAAGAAAGCCCTTGGTCCTTGTGAATTCCTGTCACTTTTGTCTCCATTCTAGGGATTCTCCAACTGGACCAGGTCATCCAGGTGCTGCTGACCACGGGCATGTTTGTGGGTGGATCTCTGGGCTTTCTACTGGACAACACCATCCCTGGTAGGGCTCACCTTCGCTCTGGGAACAAGCGGGTCAGCATTTGGGCCACCCAGGGACTGTCTCCTAGCCCTGACGACCATGTCAACCAGGTCACTGCGTGGGGTGTAAGGTCCCTATGGTGGGAAATACATGAGAGTAGAAAGAAAAAGGCACAGTGCCTGCTCTCTTAGAGTCTACAACTAGCTGGTGAAGGAGACCACACATGTATTTATATATTCATTCACATTTTCAAGAAAAATCCATCAAGGACCAGAAGTACTCCCTGTTTCCAGAAATCCTACAAACTAAAAGGGGAGAAAGAAGAAAACAGAAAATTCCAATCCAGTGTAATAAGTGCTGTGATGAATAAACTGAGTATACAAGTACTGAGGAAGTAGGTAGGCAAGGAGTCAAGAGGCTTCCAAAAGAGGCTGTCTAAGCCCATTATCCCTTCCTCTGCTGGCAGAGGTAAATGCTCCTTTCTTTGACCCTCCCACAGCCTCTTGTAAGGACCTCCATGAGCGCACCTGCTTCATTGTATCCCATCTCCCACATTTCTTCTCTCCGTCAAATGTAAAATGCATCCCCATTCCAGAAACCTTAAAATGTGAAGTGCCTGCCTCCTGCAGTTGAGGAAAGGACTGTGTTTCACACATGGCTGAACCCCGGTGAGCCCCACGATCAGCCACGCAGTAGTTGCTCAGGGAAAGCTTGGTGAACTGAGTGAGCTGAGCCGTGATTCTTGAGCTGGGATTGGAGGAGGAGGAGGAGGCCCTGTAGGCAGGTGGGGGCCCAGTGTGCAAAAGCACCCAGAGGCGATCTCGCGAGTGCCGGCAGGGGGCGCAGAGGCTCCCTCCGCCCCACTTCCTCACCCCCTCCCACTCCATCGCATCTCCGCCCAGCCTTGACCTCTTCTGTCTCCTATTAGGAAGCCAGGAGGAGAGAGGCCTCCTGGCCTGGAAACGAATCCAGGAGGAATCCGAGGAGAGTTTGAGGGCCTCGGAGGTCTACCACCTCCCCTTTGGGATTGGCACCAAGTTCTGCACTTCCTCCTGCCTCCGGTACCTCCCCTTCTGGCCTGGTCACACAGTGGAACAGGCGAGGTGGAGTAAGCCAGCTCACCCTCTGCTCCCGGGATGCCACGGGAGAGCGCCGGAAGGATGCCTCGGAAACCAGGATGTAGGGATTGTCCTCAGGCATGCCCGGAGCCCCTCCCCGGGAGCATCTGCTGCTCTCCCTGTCTGCAGACTGGGGTCCCCGCCGGCCTGAGCAGCTCCCAGCCTGGTGACTGTGGCAGCCAAATATGTATTAGATTAAGATCATGATACATTTTGTGTGATCTATGTATCTTTAAAAAAAAAAAAGACAATTAAAAAACAACAACATCATGATAAGAAAGCTTTTACCCAGTCACTTAGTCACTACAGACTGGCCTCAAGCCTCCTTTTCCTACTGTTCTCCAGCTCTCCTATCCGCACCTAAACAAGTGTAACCCGATGTCCTCAAGTCTGGTGAGTCCTTTTGCTATTGGCAGTATTTGCAGCATTGGGAAGAGACCTGACGTGGGACAGGGGACAAAGATGGGGCTCCCTGCTGAAAGGTGACCAGGAACAGTTTTTGCTTCTTCTCCAAAGGGGCAGGAGGCTCTGCTGGCCTCTCCCTGTCCTCCACCTCTGTCTCCTGCCCCTCCAGGTGGGCTGTTCAGGAGTTGGGAGGACCATGTCTTGTTTCTCCTGCTCCTTCTCCGAGGTCCTGGTGCACCAGCCCTGGTGCAGCTCAGGGAGTTAATCTCCCTGAGTCGATAGCGAGACTGAACACCATGTCTGGCAGTCCCATGTGCTTTCATCACACCCTACTGTCCGCTGCTTTGCCCACAAGCACCCCATGGGCTCCCACTGCTCCTTAGCCTCTCCTCCACTAGTGACTGCCCTGCCTGGAGAGGGATTCATGGGTTGGAGGAGGTCATACTCCTCCCAGGTGGGGGAAGGTGCTCAAGAGGCAAAGTCTGGGTGTGGCAGGACAGGACTTGAGCCTTGCTCAGACCCCAGCCTTTTTGTGCGCTACAGTGGACTGTAGGCTGCTGGGAAGCTCAGCTCAATTCTGCTGCTTTGGACTTCTCTGGGAATTTCCATTGTTTCCCTAGAGGACTCAGGTTTCTGCCTTCTATTTTTGATGGGCCCTAGTAAGAAAAATAAATTCCGTCTTTCCTTCAACACCTCCTCCACCAAGAATTGCACCCTTGCTTGGCCAAACCCAGTCCCTCTGCTCCCACGAAAAAGAAGGGGAGATGTTTTGCTGTGGGTGTCAGAGAAGAGGAACATCTAGTGACCATTCTAGAGACCATTTTTAGTAGGGATTCCATCACCCTTCACCTCCACCATGTGGGAGCATTTGCACCTCTAATGAACTTTCCAGAGTTTGGCGATTCCCAGTCTCTCATCAAAGTGGACATGACGTAGAGAGGGGAAGCAAGTGAGTGTATCATGGCCATCATACATGCGTGTAACAAAGTGGGGGTGATGAGAGGGTGGGTCTACCAAGTACCACCAAGTACCTGTAACTAATGTAATTACACATTCCTGGTCCATCCTTTGAGTGCAAACACCTTGGAACAGAGTTGTATCTGGGGAGACTGCTGGGAAGAGTGTGGGTGGATGGTCTGACTATGACCTTGGGCTTGTTTCCTTCCCTCCCAGAGCTCTTCCAATAAACCTCCCAAGTGCCTTCCATGTTCAGGGTAATTCTAGTAACTGAGTGACCTTGGGAATGGATGGGATAGTAGGGTTGGGAGGAGGGGCCAGAGACCTGGCTCTGAGATGCAAAAGAGAGGACACAAGTGGAAGAAATAAAAACGGAGAATTCTTAAGGGATGAGTCCCAAGGCCGTGAACCAAGGAGGCATACACAGTAAAACCCCCAAGACCTCAGATTTTCTTTAGTTCTTCTGTGTGGTATCTCAATCCAATGGGGAAAAATTGTCAGGGAAGAGGGTGGTGACCTTCAGTGTGGGCAATTAGAAGCTCATATATTTAGGGTTATATAATCCAAGCTATCTTTATTGGGTGACGGGCTCAGAGTGGTCAGTCTGGAAAACTCTTCCCTGCTGCCACCCAAACTACCAGTGAGGGTACCCTCAGGGAGAACATCAGACTCCACCCTGCCTAGGACCAGTCTGGTTACAGTCCCTTAAAACATCATGGAAAAAGGAGGAAGGAGGGAAGTAGACTTGGCCCAGTGGTTAGGGCATCCGCCTACCACATGGGAGGTCCGCGGTTCAAACCCTGGGCCTACTTGACCCATGTGCAGCTGGCCCATGCGCAGTGCTGATGCACGCAAGGAGTGCTGTGCCATGCAGGGGTGTCCCCCGCGTAGGAGAGCCCGATGTGCAAGGAGTGCGCCCCATTAGGAGAGCCGCCCAGCACGAAAGAAAGTTCAGCCTGCCAAAGAATGGCGCCACACACATGGAGGGCTGACACAACAAGATAATGCAACAAAAAGAAACACAGATTCCTGGTGCTGCTGATAAGGATAGAAGCAGCCACAGAAGAACACACAACGAATGGACAGAGAACAGACAACTGGGGAGGGAAAGGGGAGAGAAATAAAAAAATAAATCTTAACAAAAAAAAGGAGGAAGGAGGATTCCCATGGAAACAAAGGAGTTTTGGCCTAAAAGGGGGTGAGGATGGAAAACAGACTTGGCCCAGTGGCTAGGGCGTCCACCTACCACATGGGAGGTCCATAGTTCAAACCCCGGTCCTCCCTGACCTGTGTGGAGTTGGCCCATGCGCAGTGCTAATGCCTCCAAGGAGTGCCGCGACACGCAGGGGTGTCCCCGTGTAGAGGAGCTCCACGCACAAGGAGTGCGCCCTGTAAGGAGAGCGGCCCAGTGCAAAAGAAAGTTCAGCCTGCCCAAGAGTGGCGCTGCACACACGGAGAACTGACAGCAAGATGACCCAACAAAAAGAGACACAGATTTCCGTGCCACTGACAACAGAAGTGGACAAAGAAGAACACATAGCAAATAGACACAGAGAACAGACAACTGGGGTGGGGGGGAAGGGTAGAGAAATTAAATAAATAAATAAATTTTAAAAGGGGTGAGGAGGTGAAGGGGGTGGAGTGTAATACAACTGAAGTCTGTAATGTAATGGATGATGGTGATAAGACTCCTAAGGGCAACCCAGTGAGTGTGCAGTGAGGTGGTGCCTGCGATGCCGGGGAGGTGAATTTTAAGGAAAGAGGAAACCTAACACATCATCACCCAGAAGATGATCCAGGCTGAAAACACATTAAAACCTTTCCGACTCCCTGAAGAACCCTAAAGGGAAGGGAAGATTCTGCAGGTGGCCCCCCACCTTAAAGCCTGAGCATTGCTGTGGGCCGCAGACTCTTGGGTGCAGCCATCCGGAGCGGGACATGGCCTCAATTCCTGCCACAGACACACATAAGATCCCCATGTAATCAGTCAGCCCTTTGGGCCTCAAATGGAAAAGGCTTAAGTAGATTAAAAATGTGTGTGGCAGGGAGGCGATTTTGGGTTCATATGGCTGGAAAGCACACTAGGAGAGATGACAGAATCCGAGGGAGATTCGTAAGAACTAGGCCTTGAGGATGAGAACTGAGGCTCCATACTCCCTTCCTCCCTTCCCTCCCCTTCTTTATTGTCCCTAACTTAAAATCCTATAGTGGTTACTTTATAGTATGGCAGCTGTTCCTTGAGAGAATCTGAAGATCTTGCTACAGTGTGGGAAATTAAGGGGCACAGAGATAAAACCTTTAAAAATCCATTTTATTGACTCTAAATGTTCTCCCTGTGAAGCTGAGTCAGCTCCCACTGGCAACAGGGTCTTTTGGTTATACTGTCATTTCCGCACACCGAGAAACGCTGACAAGAGTCTGCAATATTCCTGCTTTTACAGAAGATGTCCTCCTTGCATGTACCCTTAGTCGGTGAAAATCATCTGTTTTTTCTCCCCCACCACTTGCCAATGAAGTTTCTGATCCAATCCTGCTCTTTCGAAAACGTTTTTTTCATTCCTAACCCAAGAATTTTGTATTGACTTTATAATGTATCCAGTCTGTTTTGTTCTTAGAGCACATTTTGCAAATCTTGGCCCTTGAAAAACTGATAGTTTATTTATATAATCTGCAATAAGACATTTCTCTAAATATGTTCCTTTTTGCTATATGGTTAGATAATACCTGTATAAAAATGTAACCTGTGTGAAAATCTACTTGGAAGCTGATGAACAAACAGAAATTCATACTTCATTTCAGGGTAATGAAGAATGGGGAAGAACTTTAATTCCATTTCTTATTGGGCATCTCCACTCTACTTCTGCTTTGAACTTCATGTCATCAGATTTTACACCTATATCCCTTTTCGTTGTTGGCATCTATAGATCCTGGGTTACTAGCCCTCATGGGTCACTGCCTCTCTCTAACAACCCTCCTGTCTTAAAGATTGGTGACCTCATATCCACTTTGCTCATCCTTGCCTCCCTGTTCCTTCAACTCCACCCCTCCAATAATCTGGACCTCCATGCGGTCTCAGCTGCTCTTTCCCATGGCTTTATTCCAGGCTGAACCTCAGGATCACCCATGGCTACGCCTTCTCCACAATCTCATTTTCAAGCAATTCTTTGACCACTACCTGCCAGAATCTTAATCTGCTCATCCTCTTGCCTCACTCATGTCTTCACTTCCCTCCTTACCCAGCTCCAATTCCATGGTCCATCATCATAAGTGCCATTGTGCACTCCTAATGTCTTTGGACCACTCTCTCATCACACTCACCTGGCAAAATCTGAACACTGATAAGAAATAGCTCTTCACCTACTCTGTGCCTGCACCCACATGTCCCTGGAGAAAAACACACAATGTACTGACTGGCCGTAACTTGGATTCATGCCCGTGAACTCTATGTGGGCTCTCATTGCTGCCTGGCAGTCATGCCCCATTTCCCAGGTCTTCTTACTCTTTCTCCTCTCTTCTGGAACCCCTTGTACCCCCATCCCATCCTGATTCTCAGCTTGCAATTTTACTGTGACATCTGTAGAGAAGCAATCAGAAGAGAACTTCTGCAAGCATCCATGACATCTCTGCACCCACCAACTCTGTCCTCAACTTCCCCTCTTGTTATTGTAAATGAACTGTCTGCATCCCTCAAAAGCTAGCCCCTTCCCTCTCCAGACCTCTCCCCTCATTCCTACTGAAGAATTTCACTCCAGCAACCCTCCCCTTTCTCTTGAATCAATTTTCCTGCCTTCTAATAGAATGTGTCAGCATATAAACCTGCTTTTATTTCTACCATATATATATATATATTTTAAAGGCTGGTTTTCATGAGTGTATTACCTGGTGGGCATAAAGAAAAAAGCTCATGCTGAAATCCCCTCATTAGTAATAAATGTGTTGCTAATCCAGGGTGTGGGGCTTGGCCTCTCCAGGGGAGCTGGGGAGGTGCCTCTCAAACCCGTGAGGAGCAGGCTCAGTCTTCCTCCTGCCTCTTCCCTCCCTGCCCCTGCAGATGTTCAAATCCTTTCCATCTCTGCTATTTCTTTCTTTTCCTTTGGTTGAAACCTCTAGGACTTCAGAAGCTCCCTAGGTTCTCACTGATGCAGATGCTAGCCAGACAATCTCACTTTTCTGAGTCTGTTTTCCAGTAGTTTAGTCTCCTAGTGTGCAGTCCTCAGGGAAGGAGAGCAGGAAAAACAGCAGGAGAGGAGGAGGGAGCTGAGCTCACCCCAGTGACCAGGAGGGCTGGGCAGGGCCTGCCTTGGGGTGAGGGCCCACAGGGGCATTCTGTCAGGGCCAGGCCGGATGCCTCTTTGGGAAAAGCGCTTTCCTCAGCTGCTCTTTTTCTGTCAGAATATAAGGTTTCAGAGCTCCAGGGATGAGACAGTTAGTTGACTGAGAAGCATGTGCCATGAGGACAATTTTATGACATTTCCATCAAAGCTCAAAGACTTGGTTTTGTTCAGTATTAGTGTTTGAGAGGTACCTTTTTTTTTGAGTAACAGTGCAATGAGAGTGAATTAATGGACCTGACTTGGGACAGTGAACTTGATTAAACCAGGACCATATAGGAAAGAGTTACCCATGCCAGATATCAGGTGTGTTGAGCTCAGTCTGACTCACAGACTCATCACTGCTCTACTCACACAACCTGCACTCAATAAATGTTTGATCTGTTGGAGCACAGGGTTTTAGTACACTCAGAGGTAGCTGTCAGTATCTGTGAACCCCCTCAGGTCTTGTGGTGCCTAGAGTTATAGACCTCTCCATCTCCCTATTTCATCTGAGTCTTCTTCCTGCCTCCCACCTTGACCTCTCTTACTGTCCCTTTGCTAACCACAGCCAAGAATTGATGTTGGTGGCTGATGCTTGAACTCCATAGAATGGCTTCACATCTGTACTTCCTATACTTTAGTGGTGGGTTGGAGTTCTTTACACTTCCTTTCTACTTAAAACAACAACAAAAATGTTCCCCTTCAGTAATTTACTGAAGGAAAAAATACTGAGCTGAAGGACAGGACATCTGAGGTTCTATTCTGTTAATTGTTTTTGCTTCAGAAAAATCTGTTGTTTCAGCTCTTTTCTTTTCAACCTTCAAACTTACAGAATGGTTGCAAAAACACTGCAAAACCCAACCAGAGAACTCCAATATACCCTCCACCCAGATACTCAGATCCACCAACTTTTAATATTTTGCCACATTTGCCATATCATTCTATCAATCTATCCATCTATCTGTCATTTATTTATTTTCTAAACATTTGAGAGTAGGTTATATAAATCATGCTCTTTGAACACTTAATACTTTCCTGTACATTTCCTAAGGGCAAAGATATTCATGTAACCACCTTCAGTCAGCTATCAAGTTCAAGAACTCTAACATTGGTATAAAGCTTACATCTTATGTTCCAATTTTTCATTATGTCCCAGTAATGTCCTTTTGGGCCTTTTCTCCTCCATTATTAGATCCAATCCAGGATCATGTACTGCATTTCATTGCCTTTGTCTCCAGTTGCTTTAAAAAAAAAAATTGTGGAAATACATATAGGACAAACTTTCCTTTCTCATTCACTCCCCAACACACCATTCAGTGGAATTAATCACATTCACAATGTTGCACTAACTACCCTCATCACCATTCATGACCAGAACCTGCCCATCACTCCAAACAGAAACCCTTTGCCCATTATGCCTTAGCTCCCCAGTCTTTCCTCCACCCCTGCTAACATGTACTCTACTTTCTGTCTCTATGAATGTGCCCATTCCAGCTATTTCATATAGGTGGAATCACGCAATATCTGTCCCTCTGTGTCTGACCTTTTACTCAACATGATGTCTTCATATCAGAACTTTGTTCCATTTTCAGGCTAATATTCCATTGTATGTATGGATAATGTAAGTCTAGAGCATTTATGCACTGCTTACCCAGGAGCCTTCCCAGAAAGCACTCAGGACACTGTGCGGTGTGCCTTACATCCCATTCACGTATTTTTATTACCAGAAGAAGCAAATATATTTGGTTCTACCCTGACATCCTGTAGCACAGAGTGTTCCTGGGTTCCCCAAACATGCTAGAGGAGCAGGTGGGACACAAGAGCTCTCTGGAAACTGCCAGAGCAAGACCTGAACCCAGGAAGGGCAGAAAGTACCTAGTGTCATGGCATCACCAGGGACAGATCCTGCCTGTCCTCTTCTTGAGAGACCTGCAGTCTGGGTCTCAGTTTACCTGGTAGCCCCCTGAACAAGTACATGGTGAGACCCAGTGTGCACCCTACAGCAGCCGAGCCCCTTCTGCCAAGCAACCCTGAAAAACTGACACATGGAGCCACAGTTTTCTTAAATACTTTATAATAACCAGAAACAAAAACCATCAACCTGCTTCTGGGACAGCCCATCCAAAAAGTCCCAGAAGGCTGAGACCGGTGTGACCTTATCTGTCAGCATTTAAACTTGGAAACTGCTCTGCCACCTCCACGTTAATTTCTTTCCCAGTCCTTCTGCATTACAAATCTTCATCATCAAAGGTCTCCATGCACCTCAACATTATCATCTCATCATCAGTGGGAAGGGCTGGTTCCTGCAAAACACAGAGCAGAAGAGGTTTAACTAAGGGATCCAGGCCCCAGACAGATGAGAAAGCCCAGCTCTTCAGTCCCTACCCAACATCTTTTCAGCTGCACCTTCAGTTCCAGCTTCTAGCCAGGAAGAGCTAAAACAGGGAAGGTCTAACTTCCATTTCTTTTTATTATTTATTTATTTATTTATTCCCCCCACCCACCCTTTGCAGCTTGCTCCTTTTTTTTTTCTTTTGCTCTCTCTTCTCTGTGTCCATTTGCTGTGAGTTTGGTTTTTTTTCCCTATATCTGCTTGTCTCCCTGTTTTTTGTTGTATCACCTTGCTGCACCAGCTCTTCGCGGCACACGGGCCAGCTTTGCCTTCACAAGGAGGCCCTGGGACACAAACCCAGAGCCCCCCATATAGTAGACAGGAGCCCAACTAATTGAGCCACAGCCACTTCCCTCACTTCCATTTCATTCAACTCTCTATGATCCCCAGGAAGACCTTCCTGGATACAGCAGAACTTGCTTCTTTCATATCCAGGGGATTTCCACCATCTCATCAGAAAGATGGGAAATCTCAAAGCTTGACCCAAATGCCCATCAACAGCTTATGGGGGACTACACCAAGGTTCACCCTCATGATGGAATATTTGCATCTGGTTTTTTGAGATAGCGCTGTGTCTGTGATAAACTATTTTTTTTTTTTTTTTTTTTTTAAAGGGAGGAAGTGGATTTGGATCAATGGATAGAGCATCTGCCTATCACACAGGAGGTCCAGGGTTCAAACCCAGGGCCTCCTGACCTGTGTGGTGAGCTGATGCACACAAGGAGTACTGTGCCACACAGGGGTGTCCCCCGTGTAGGGGAGCCCCACGTGCAAGGAGTGTGCCCCATAAGGAGAGCCACCCTGCATGGAAAAAAAAAGTCAGCCTGCCCAGCAGTGGCACTGCACACATGGAGAGCTGACGCAGCAAGAAGGCGCAACAAAAAGAGACACAGATTCCTGGTGCCGCTGACAAGAATACAAGCAGAAATAGAAGAACACAGTGAATGGACACAGAGAGCAGACAACTGGGGGCGGGGGGGGAGAGAAATAGAAATTTTAAAATTAAATAAATAAATCTTAAAAAATAAAAAAAAATATAAAAGGGTAAGGTACAAAGCTATGTGTATAGGGGGATACCATTTGTGTTTGAAAGAAAATATAAGTATCTGTGAAATATCTTTGGATGGATGTGCAAGAAACTGGTAACATCAGTTGCCTCTGGGCTCCCAGGGGAAGGGGGAAGCAGTCACCAGACACTGGGAGGATAGAGACTAACTTTTCTTTGTATATCTTTTGGTAACTTGAATTTTATGCCATTATTATACTATTAAGGGAGATGTTTTTAGGAAGCAGCACTGTGTTTATCTGAGCGATGGATTCTATTTCCTTTGCAATGATCCCAGCCAACCTCTCAGGACTCCCTATTAGCTCTTCCCTTAAAATTATGAGTTTTTGCTCTTCCTGTCTCCACCCCACCAGAAAACGACCCCTGTAAGTTGTTAGTCCTGCAGCTCAGGTGTTGGTCCCCGAGGCTCCCCACAGCATGCCTAACTCCAGTTACCCATCTCATCAATTTAGGACCTGATTCCAGGGTGACAGATGGGGGGACGACCTCAGCAAAGCCTTTCCTGCTCTAGAGAAACACTTCTTATTTGCCATGCTCTAATGCTAGCAGGTGGATGTACCAGACGGGGGCTCATCCAATCTCTGGTAAACTTACATGGGCCCCTTGTTCAGGGAGAAGGGAACATAAAAGCAGAGAAAGGAGAATGCTGGAGCCTAGTGGGTGTCAGGAGCCCAAGCATCCAGGGAGGGAACCAAACACTCAAGTCTCTTTTATGCAAAGTGCTTGGCTATGGTTCAAAACGTTCTAGTTTCTTAAGCCCCTGAAAATGGTGTCAGAGGCATTTTATAAGCTGCCAATTTGCTGAATGGAACAGGCTATGAGACATGTTTGGACAGCTTATTAAATATACAGATTCTGGGTCCTGATTCCCATGCACTGAATGAGATTCTTGGGGGTTGGGACATCAAGAATCTGGGATTCTAAATGATTCCTGGCAACACTCAAGTTTTAGCCCCTCTGCTTTACAGATACGCTAATCCATTTGTTGTTTTTTCCTTCCATATGTGGAGGAAGGTAGTCGGGAAAGCAACGATTGTGCCTTTAATCCATCTTCAAAGCCTTGGTAAAGTGGACCAACTTAATTGTGTCCGAGAGAAAGAGGATTGGTGGGAGGTAGAGAGCAGATAGCTGGGAAGGGCCCTGGACTTCAAGTGGAGACTCAACGTGGTCTTGACAGAGGGGAATGAAGTTTTAATGGGAAAGGGGCCAAATTACACAGTGGCCTATTGAAAAGACATCCTAATTATTTTTAGACAAACATTTGCCAATATTATAGCTTATCTGTTTTGATAAACAGTTCTGTTTTTGCTAAATTAAAATCCATGGCTACAAATCTGAAAGGGCTGTCTCTTTATTGTTGAAGCATAAACCTCTCTCTCTCCTGAGAAAGCCATGAGGAACGGACCTCGTGACCAAGACTCCCTGCTACTCATCATCAACTGTAAGCCAGCTTTTTGGAAGCAGAAATGAATAGACTTGAAGAGCTGACCACAAATATTACCCCGGGGTCCCTGAAGATGATGGAACAGCTCAGGCTTCTGGAAAGGTATCAAGGATTCATCCCACATTTACGAAGCCTTGCCAAGAGCCAGCCCCGGGGTCTGGGTCCTGCTTCCAGGGACTCCCAGTCCCAGGGCGGGCATCCCCCTCTCACTCTCCCAGGTTTCCCTGGATAAATCCATTCCATCCAGCACAGTAGGCTGAAGTCAACCCCCCAAGGAGCAGGCTGGAGGGAAGGCAACAGCGTGCCCTACCCGGTGGCCCTTTGGGGAGGAGCTCCATCTAGGGACCCCTGGAGAGCCTGTTTTTGCCCTCCTCAGAAAGGGGAGGAGGGCTCCACCGCACTCTGCACTGTTTTACCTGCTTTAACTGAGTGTTAACACAGCAGAGGCCTTTAAAAAAATCAATAATCTGCACATAGAGCTGAAACTTTTCCTCTGGATTTTCTGGGTTGCAGCTGGCAAACACTGAGCTGAACAGAAAGAAAGAAGAAACCGTTAATATTTAAAATCCTAATTTTTTTTTTTTACCTCTGCTTACATCTCAAAAAACATTTTGGTCACAGTGTAAACCAAACACTTCTACATTGCCCAGTCCAAGTCTTGAATATCCAAGAATCCTCAAAAAGTCTGTGTTACCTCAGTTCAAAGGTCACCTCCGGAGCTCAAAGGGAAAGGGAGGCTTTGGCCCGCCTGGCCCTTGTGTCCTAATTTTGTGTTCTGAGCCATAGCCTCTGGAGCATGACATAGGGAGCAAGATTTCTCCTACCCCTCAGAGTCAGCTTCATACAGCAACGCCCATGGGATCTGGTTCCACCTGTGGCTGCGGTCTGAAAAGCTCAGGAACATGCCCTACGTTTTGCATTCAGACCAATGACTTCCTGACCCCATTCAGTAAGTCTAGCATAGATCACAAGCCCTGACGAAGAGAAAGACTCTTTCACACTGACTTCCTGGGAACGGGGCAGAAGCCCAGTATGACTGGAGACTTAGAGCAAAACAGCTGCGGCGTGCTAGGAAAGCTGATGCATTTGACCTTGCTTCCTCCTGAGAGAGGTCCCACAGTAAGCTAGGAACCTTCTGACTGAAACCCCTGCTTTTTCTAGGGAAAGTGGAAAAAATGTTAATCGATTGTTTTATTCGGTCAGCAGGATAAAAACATCAAAATATTGCTTTGCAAGTCCCCTCTGGCAACTTCTCCAAAGAATTGTCTTTAAAGGCCCAGCCCAGCTCAGAAATAGGAATGTCTGCCCTGAGCCAGTTTTGGCAAAATTAAATTCCTCACACAGCTGAGAAGCACTTGCGAAGTCACACAAAATCGCTTTGCCGAAGACAAAACCCTGGTCTGTAAATCCTGCTGCTCCCCAGGGCTACCCCAGGGGAGTTGGCTGAGTGGAGGAGAGGGTGCTAACACCTTGTTAGGCTGAAGTGCTGCCTGCAGACGGCCAGGTCACCAGGGATGCCTGTGGATGGGTGGCTTCACGGGGCCGGCTCCCAGGAGAGGACGACGGGAAATATTTGTTGGGACTCATGGGGATGTGAATGTCACTCTCACTCCCAAAGCTAAAGAGCTAAAATTTTAAGCTTCTTTTTGTCCATGACACAAGCACAGGTATCAGATGGGCCTGTCTCTCAGGTCATAAGACTGCCAGCTTTTCAAGCAAAGTTGCAAGAAAACTTCGTTCCTAAACTCTCTCTCTCTGAGAAACTGCCCCTTCGGTACAGATTTAGTCAAGCTGCTTCTTGTTTTAAAATCTTCCCAGGTCCTGTTTTGTGTCTTCTCACTTCAAAAGATCAACCAACCCCTCCTCGCTTCTTTCCACATCACTTCCCATCACTGCCATGAGAACAGCTTCCCACCCCGTCTGCACAGTCCATAGACCCTCTTCAGCTCAGGGCACAGGCCTGTTTCAATGTTGGCCCAGAGCCCCCTGCCTGCCTCTTGGACCAGGCCGACAGCTCTAACCTGCCAACAGGCTGCGCTGACCCCAGGGCCCTTTGCAAAAGGAACAGATGCTTCCTCAACTTTGATTTGTTACCTGCCAACAACTTGTGTCCCAGCCCTGGGCCAGGATAAAAATGTTTTCTACTCTGATGAAGCCCCAGACAAAGTCATCCCCAGGGCAATGGCACCATCCTAAGGACAAGCCCACTTCAAATCACAGGGAAAAAGAGTATCCCTGAGAAATTCCACTGAATCACACTCCCCTCTGGGGGCTGCAGGGGAGAGGCTTCTAGACATCCCAGGACGGGTCATGCACACTTACACGTGCACACACACACACACACACCTACACACCCTCTCATACACTTGCACATCCACAATTCATACACATGCTCACACAGACTCACAGACTCGCCTACACTCCCTCACATTCACTCCCACACACACCCGCACATACACACATGCTCACATGCCAACTCACACCCCCTTCCAAGGAATCTTAGTCACCTCACCTGGAGCTAGATGTACTTGGAGCCTCACTTTTGTCCAGGAAACTTGCCACATCAAAGGCATCTTCAAAAAGGATCTGAAAGAAAGCAGAGAACTTTACGTCTCAGAAATAACTTTATGGTTGATGCTTTCTCTAAGCTGCTAGGGGAAAGATGAGTAGAGCGGCTTTCTCGCCTTTATGCCTCATCCCAAAAGGGCATGCAGATTCTGAGGCCCTGCCCTCAGGGATTCTGAGTCAGTCGCTCTGGGGTAGGAGCCAGGCACCTGTGTTTTTGCTAAGCTCCACAGGCGATTCAGTTGAGAAGCATCAGGGGAGATGATGGAGGGCTGATGTAACAGGTGACCAAGGGGTCAGAGAGATTTGAAAATATGTGCAATGAAAGAGATACAATCCCTGAACAGGAACTAGGCATCATGGCAAGTCCCAGTACTCATGGGGCCTCGTCTGTAGACTGGAGGGGCAGGACTGGGTGACATCTCTGTTCCTCTCCACCTCGGCCCTGATGGCTGGGAAACCTCCCTCAAGCTGGGGGTGTCCCAGGTCTAAACCCCCAGAGTCAAAGGCATATGGAAGCTCTCTGGACTAGCATGGCCTCTCCTCCAAAGTGAAATCCCACTAAGAGGCACCTAAAAGTCAGGGCAAGTAGATGGCATTGACCAGGTAGAGGCTAAGTGTCCTAAGGAGCAGAGGACAGGCACAGAAACCAAGAACCACTGTGCCCCTGGGCTAGAGGATCGGGGACAGAAGTGGGCCTGTGTGGTAGCAGGCGTGGCACCTGAAGCTCTGCCTTGCAGTCTGTGGCTGTCCAACCTTTTAAAAACTGAGAAGTGCATCGAGAGTGGAGGAGGTGAATGCGTCCACACTGAGGGGCAGCAGTGCTCTTTGGAACAGAAACTGACCTACTCTTGAAGACTAGACCTGGTGGTCCAAAATCAATCCTACCTCCATTGCCAGTGGGTCAGTCAGCGGCTTGGTAATCTGGCAATCTGCCCAATTCTTGCCAATGAGAGTGGGAGAGGTATGCTGGAATTTTCTGGGAAAGTTTTTCTTTCACTCTTAAAGGTTATGAGAAAATCTTTCTCTATTACCTGAGGTAAAACAGGAAGAAGTACCAGTGGCCAATCCAAGGCCACTGGGGATGGCCAGGAGTGGGGTGAGGTGTGAAGGATGAGAAACCAGCCTTGAGAGAAAGCAGAGCAGAGAGAAGGGAAGAACCCGAGGGCCCACTGGCCTTCCTTGATTTGAGACGCAAATTGCTTCATGTCTTAATAGTTTAGTAACTTGCAGCCCAAAAATCCCAACTGATACAACCTTCTAAGGTACTCATGGAAGGTCAGGAGACAGAAGAAAAGGAAATGCTGTTCTATGGTCATGGAGATTATGACGGAAAAACCAGAAACCTATGGTGTGAGCCAGAACCCAAACAGCACCTCACACTTGCTAAATGACCCTGAGCAAACCACAGGTGTCTTTGGGCCGAGGATGACAGAATCACTCCTGCCTATCCCTCCCCTCCACCCTGACAGGGTCTGCTTACCTCCTCCGGGGTGGAGACGAGTGAGCAGCTGGCCCCTTGGCTGTCGACTCCACTGTCCTTCATGCTGCCCTCAGTACAGGCTGGCTCCTGGTGGGGTCCTTCGAGGCCTGGGAGGTCACTGTACCGCTGGGCCCAGGTCAGCTGGAGACTGCTTTTCTTCTCCTCAGAGAGGTTCTGCCACAGGTGGGAGATGGCGGCAGAGACGATGGGGAGCATCGCCTCCTGTGAGGAGACAATCCCATTCCTGGTCAGCAGGTCCATTGTCTGCTTGTAAAACTCAAGATATCTGGAACAGAAATAGCACTCTCTCAATCCTGAAGCTAGTGGCCAAACGTCCCTCCCCAAAGCCACCTCCCAAGATTTCATTCGTGGCATAGTCCATCACACCGATAGGCCTGAAGTCAGGCCAGCTCTGAGGTTTACCAGGGGTTTGGCACGTTCCAGATCTTGGAGAGCAGAAGCCATCTTGGGGCCATGAATGAACTAGCTTTGAGCTTTAGAGTCCCTCCCCAAGTCCTCCCAGTGTCCCCACGAAGCTCCCTGCCCCATAGAAGAAAAGATGAGAGATGTGGATGGCTCAGCTCTCACAGCTTTGGAAAATATCTTAAAATTCTGAGCCCACGAATGTTCAAGCATGATATGACGCCTGCTTTAATTTGGGAACTGTAAATCAGACTCAGCTGTAGAATGAGCCTCCTCCTATTGGGCCAATGCCTCTGGAAGCCAGCGTGGCTGCTGTGGGATCTTGAGTCAGTAGGGGAGGCAATCAGTGTAACTCACCACATCTGAAGGAAAACCATATGATCACCTTGTATGTGTCAGCCAATTAGTCTTTCTTAAGACAAGGTCAGTAATGCTGTCAAAAGCAGCTATGCGGGGTGTAGGGTTGTGGGGTTCTTTAGCCCTCATAATCCCCATCAACCCCCTTCTGCAACGGCACCTAAATAAAGACTTAAGCTACGTGAAGAACAGGGTCCTTGCGATGCAAATAGAGCTTCAAGACTATTTCTCTTTCACCTCACATCAAGCCCCTCCTATATGGACATTCTGGAGCTTCCACGATTCACAGCCTGGCCCACGAGTGAACCAAGGTTTCAGGGTGTCCACGCTGGAGCCCTAGTTCCCCTTCCCATGAGACTCTGTGTGATGCACCGAGCCACCCCACCCAGCTGTTCACACCGTTCAAATTCCAAGAGGTCTGGTGACAAGGTGACTGGGGAGTATAAGAGCTCCACTTTTTTTTCCTCCTCTTCTTCTCCCTCCTCCTCCTCCTCCTCCTCCTCCTCTTCCTCTTCTTCCTCCTGGTCTTCTTCATCCTCTTCCTCTTCTTCCTCCTCCTTAGCATCTTTCTGGACAGCATCAGCCAAGCACCAGGTGGAGGAGCCTTTCAAACAAGCACTATTTGAGTCCATGCTGGGGAAGCAAACAGAAACAAGACACCTACAGACCAATATCCCTCATGAACACTGACATGATTTTAGCAAGCCTAATTTAATTGCATATATATATATGTATAAAATGACTTACATATGTATATATATATGTGTATATGTCTGATATAAATACGAGGATAATACATCATGGCCAAGTGGGGTTTATCCTGGCATTGCAAGGTGCCTGGTTCAGCACTTGAAAATCAAAGTTATTCCCCACATCCACAGACTGAAGGAAAACCATATGTTCATCTCAAAAGATGCTGGAAGGCACTTGAAAAAAATTCAGCTCCCGTTTCAGATTAAAAGTCTCAGCAAACTAGGAATAGAAAGGAACTTCCTCAACTTGATAAAGAGCACCTAACATAATTAATGGTGAAAGACTGAATGTTTCACTCCCTAAGATCAGGAACAAGTCAAGGATGTCCACTCTTACCACTTCTGTTCATATTGTACTGGAGATTCTAGCCAGTCCAAGAAGGCAAGCAAAAGAAACAAAAGGTATAAGCTGGAAAGGAAGAAGTAAAACTATCTTGATTTGCAGACAATATCATTATCTATGAAGAAAATTCCAAATAATTTCTAAAAATGGGACTAGAACTAATACATGAATTTATCAAGGTTGCGTAATATAAGAATACAAAAACCAAGAGCATTTCTATATAATAGCAATGAACAATCAGAAGTTGACATTATAAAAAGTATTATTTCCAATACTACCACAACCATGAAATGCTTAGGTTTAAACCAAAGCATAATCCATAAAAGAACAATTTGGTAAATTGGACATCATCAAAATGCAAAACTTCTGCTCTTCGAAAGACACTCTTAAAAGAATGAAATAACATGACACAATTTGGGAAATATTTGCAAATCATGTATCTGATACAGGGCTTTTCTCCAGAATCTTTTCATATTGATTTGGAATAATCCCCAAGAGACAATGTTTGAAAAAGCAAGGTTCATCAAAAGAAAACACGGGAGAATTTTTTTATAATCTCAGAGTGGGGAAAATTTAGAAGCCATAACACATTAATAGATTAGACTTTATTTCTGCATGCCAAACAAACGAACAACCCAACAAGACCCAAGTCAAAACTAAGTGACCAAGGAAACATTTTCCGAAGTCATATAATAGAAGAAGAGCTAGTTTTTCTGTAGGTACCAAGAACCTCTACAATTAAACAAGAAAAAGACCACAAACCCAACATAAAAATGGGCAAAGAATGGCAACAGTTTCCAAGAAGGGAAATACAAAGGACCTTGAATAAAAGCCAATTAAGCTCACTCACAATTTAATTAATTAGGTGCAAGATAACACAATAATTATAAAATATAATTAATTGGAACATAGGTTCCATTTTTTCATCTGTCTGATTAGCAGTGATAGAAAGTTTAAAAACTTGTGCTCACAAGGGTGTGGGGAACAGACACTCATATGTTGCTTATAGGAGAGGAAATTGGAACAACTCTATGGAAGACAAATAGTACATGACAAAAGTAAAATGACAGACCTTTTGCTCTAGTAGCTCCATTTCTAGGAATTAATTCTATAAATAGGCTTGCACATGTATGAAATCTACAGACAAGGACATTCTTTGCAGCAATGATTGTAATAGCTGAACCCTAGAAATAACCTAAATGCCTATTAAGTCTTGTTTAAACAAATTGCCATATAGCTATACAGCTGCATCTATATAGCCATTAGAAAGAATGAGGCAATGCACAGAAAACGTATTATGTAGAAACATCTCCAAGAAATATTCTTAGCTTTAAAAAGAGCAAGATATATTAGCCAGTGTCCTTATGGATTGAATCACATCCCCCCAACAAAGACATGCTCAAGTTCTAACCCCTCGTCCTGTGGATGTGAGCTCATTTGTAAACAGGAGCTTCAATGATCCTATTAAGATCAGGCCAAACTGAATCAGAGTGGACCTTAATCCAATATGACTGCAGTCCTTACAAGCAGTAAGATGAGGAGGAGACAGGAGAAAGATGGCCATGTGATGGAGGCAGAGACTGAGAAAGGATTCTCAGCAAGCCACCACTGGAATGCTACAGACGTCTGAGAAGGCACGGTGTGCTGCTGACTTGATTTTGGACTTCTAGCCTTCAAGGCTGTGAGGCAATATATTGCTTTTGTTTAAGCCAACCAGTCTGTGGTATTTGTTATACCAGCCCTGGCAAACTAAGACAGATGTATATGGTACCATTTGCACAAAAAATAAATAAGGGGGGATATACATAATGACATATACCTCACTGCCAACAGACTAGCAATTATGTTTACCTCAGAGGAGGAAACTTTCCCTTTTACCCGATACTCTGTTACATGGTTTTAATTTGTCATGTGTATGATTACATAGGAAGCACTATTAAAATTTATTACCATGTTGATTTCCATACAGATGCTCACAAAAATAAAAAATACATGAGAGTATTCATGGAAGCATAGTATGGTAGTATGTAATGGGTGAAATTTTGGAAACAACCTACATGCCCATAAGCAGGGAACATATTAAGTAAATTAGCACATTTGTCCACATTCTGGAACACTATATAGCCACTAAAATTATTTATTACTTTCACCAAATTATTTATTAAGGAAACTTTTAATTGAAATATGATCGTATCTACTTTTAATTTAATGGAAAGATATCTAAAATAAACTTATGTGTGGGAAAATCAAGAGACAAAACAGCATGCTTATTATGGCATCATTTATGAAATTGTACACATGCACGTATACATACAGAGATGACAAGGAAAGTATTCACTAAAATGTTAACTCAATATTAGCAGGTGCTTATAGCTTGATAGGATTTCAGGTGCTTTTTATTTATTGAATTTGACTTTTTAATACTTTCTAATTTTTTAAAAATAATAAGCATGAATCAATTTGACAAATAATAAAAAAAAACAACCGCCAGCTTCTTTTCTGACCTCTCCTCCCAAAATACACTAATTTGAGACATTTGAAAAACCAAGATGGTCAGACCACATAGTCAAAATCAGAGGAATTGCCACAAACTGCAGGTTAGATGGAGCAGGACTGAAATTTAACCAATAAAAAAACCTGCCCTGTCCTCCTACACTAAAAAATTTCCACTTCCCAGAAGTTTTTTTCTTTTTTTAGAAAATTGTATTAAGTATATCATTCATACATGAACATACATAAACAATAAATGTATAGTAAAAGTTGTGAACTTACAAAACAAATAAGTAACAACTTCTTCCATTCCATCCACCACATTTTCTGCCCAAAATAAACAGTCAGTATGAACCAGAAACTGGCTAAGTAAGTGGACTATTGCTACTGTTTGTACTGTTTGACTTGGGAACATGTAAGTTTCCAAATTTTACTCAAGGAGTAAAAATACCTGAATAGACCAAAAGCATTAAGAAAAAAATGAAAAGGTTGACAAAAACTAATTTTTAAAAAGGATTTAAGCCAAAAAGTTTTAACCTTGGAGAATTAGATATTTCCAAATTTAAACCATTCAAAAAATAAAATAAAATAAAAAGGAAACTGTCCCAATTCACTTTTCAAGGTGGGTAAAATCCCAATACAAAAATTGCCTAGCATGATACGTACACACAAAAATAACTACTGCTGACTAATCTCATTTATGAATATTTGTATATAAATCCTAAATATGATGATAATGTAGTTGTACTCAAACCTAGCCATAATTAATTATCACTATACCTTTAAAAAATACAGATGCTAGATTCTATCCCAGGATAGTTCTTCTGTTTTTAGAAGTCTGATATCAAACCTGAATATCTGATTTTTAAAAAAGAATCCCTGATGTCACTAATGAGTAGCCAAAGTTAAGAAGCAAATTAAATCCAGCAATATTTTAACAGACTATACACAGATATACAAGTTGACCAACAGCATCGTTTTTAATGGTGAGAAACCAGAAGGTTCCTATTGAATTCAGAAATATAACAAAGGTGGCATCTTTTAATATTGTTTATGATGTTCCAGCCAATGCAATAAGAAAAGAAAAAGTACCCAAGAGATACAAATATTTGAAAGGAAGTAGAATAATGAATCCTTGCAATTAGCCAGTCTACTTGGAAAATTCAAGAATGTTATTGGAAAACATCAGAAATAATGAAGTTCAATTAGAGTTAGTGACAACTATATAAAATCAGTAAATTTCTTATTTATAAAAAAACCACTTAGAAAGTAAAATTAAGAAAAATAATTTAGCATAGCAATTAAGGATTTCTCAAAAACATTTAGAATAGATATGGTAAAATCTGTATAGAAAAAAATGAAGTAACATGAACACATTATTGCATAAAAACATTAAAAATGTAAAGCATACCCAATTTCTCTAAAATAAAGAATTTAATGAACATGGCAAAACAATTCCAAAGTTCATCTGGAAGAATGCCCACATGAGAGTGGCTAAATTTCTTTTAAAATAATAACGAGGGAGAATTTTCCACTAGGATTACTACGAATCTATAATATTTGAAACAGTGTAGTACCAGGACAACCAGCAAGATGGAGGCAGAGTAAGGAGCTCCTACAGTCAGCTCGTACTACCAGCTTGTTAGTAATCACCCAGAGCTCTCTGTTTGGGGGCCCCAGGAGACCAGAAAAGCAATATCCTTGAAAGAATGGAAGGAGGAGACTGCCCATCTGCAGAGGAGATTCGTAAGTAGATCACACCACTCCCTGGAAGCCCGTGCCCATCCTCCACGGGAGGCAAAAGCCACCTTCGGAGCTACTCCGCAGCTGGAATTCAAGCTCCACTTCCCAAAAATGTGGGAGGAAGAGACAGTTGGGCACTAACTTCAGCTACTGATTAGTAAATTCAGTGGGTTAAAGTTTAATCCTAAGAACAGCTAAAATTTGAGCCTGTCCAAGTCAGAAAGAGGCCAGTAGCCACCATCTTAACTCCATGCCTGGCACAAGGGGAAGCGGAGCAGATTGAATTCACAGTACTGGTAGGGGCCGGCTTCTTTCCATCCAGATCACACTGCAGCTCTAGCATAAGCACCACGCCCACCTCCAAGCAGGAAGGAAGCTGGGGGGACCTGCACAACCTCTCCGGGAAAATACAGGCCACGCCAAGGAGGCCAGTGATCATCTCACACTGGCAGCGCAAGCTGCCTCAGAAGCTATTCTGAGGCTGGATTTGGAAACTCCATTTCCCAAAAACAGGGGAGGAAGGGACAGTTTGCCATCGACTTCAGCTACTGATTAGTAAACTCGGCTGGCTAAAGTAGAACCCTAAGACCAGCTAAAGTTTGAACTTGTCCAAGTCAGAAAGAGGCCAGTAGCTGCCATTTTTACTCCGCCCCCAGCATGAGGGGAAGCCTTGCTGACTGAAAATCACAGTGGTGGTAGAGACCAGTTTCTTTCTCCCAGATTGGCCTGCAGCCCTAGCCGAGGTTTCAGCGCCACCTCTAGGAGGGAGGAAGCTGGCAGGCCCTGCACCAGCTGTCCAGGTAACTGCAGGTACATTTGGCTGGCACAGACTGAATAATCAGAAGTCTACTGGGCCAACTGTGGTCATCTTGGACCAGCACTGCATAGATTGCTGCCCACACCTGCAGCTCCATCCCTGCCCCAGGCAGGGGAGAAAGGGGTGTGAAGCTTCATCAGTCTCTCTGGGCAATTACAGTCTAGGCCTGCACAAATTGGATTATTGCTGGAAATTCTAAAGGGTGTTCTACGCCTGAAAAGGAAAGACAGGAGAGAGAAGCCTGGAAAAGAGTCTAGAAATGAAGATTATATCAATAAAAGTGAACTAAAAGTGTCAAGAGTGGTGAAAAGAAATTATGACAGATAAAACCCAAATATTGAGGAATAAACTTAACCAAAGATATAAAGCACTTGAATTCAGAAAACTACAATTCATTGTTAAAAGAAATTTTTAAAAGGTCTAAATAGTTGGAAGAACATTCCATGCTCACAAATTAGAAGACTAAATATTATTAAGACATCAATTCTACTCAAATTGATACACAGATTCTATGCAATCCTGATAAAAATTCTACCAGCAGTTTCTAAATAAATGGAAAACACGATTATCAAATTTATTTGGAAAGGTATAGGGTCCTGAATGCCTGAAACATCTTAAAAAGGGAAAGCAAAGTTGAAGGACTCTCATTTCCAGACTTTAAATCATATTACCTAGCTACAGTGGTAAAAACAGCATGGTACTGGCATAAAGACAGACATATAGACCAATGGAACCAAATTAATGGTTCAGAAAGAGATCTTCAGATGTACGGTCAAGTGATTTTTGCCTAGCCTGTCAAACCCACACAGCTCAGGCAGAACTGTCCATTCAACAAATAGTGCTGAGAGAACTGGATATCCATAGCCAAAAGAAGGAAAGAGGACCCCTATCTCACACCTTATACAAAAGTTAACTCAAAATGAATCAAAAAGCTAAATATAAAAGCAAGAACCATAAAACTTCTAGAAAAAAATGTAGGAAAATACCTTCAAGCCCTGGTGGTAGGTGGTGGATTCTTAAAGGAGATCAGAAGAGGACTGAGATAGACTATTGATGTTTAACATATGTAGAAGTTTTAATTAGCTTTACTGTAAAAGTGCATAAATGTACAGAGTTGATGATGATGACGAATTATAGTGAGTAACAGCTGGTTTATAAATGGGGATATGGCTGAAGATGGTCATATAGGGACGAAAATGCCAACTGACAAAAAGCTAGAGAATAATCTAGGGACTGAAAAGCACAATAAACTCAGAGGTGGATGAGAATTGTGGTTGATGGTACAGATGCAAGAGTGTCCTTTGTTAGCTAGAGCAAATGTATGTCACTATTTCAGGGTGGTGAGAATATGGAGAAACACGGGAAAAATACAACTGGAGTAACCTATGGCCTGTGGTTAACAGTAATAATGTAATATTCTTGCATCTATTCCAAAGATGTACTGTGTTGATAATGGGTGAGTACGGAAAATGTGTGCCAAATGCATGCTATGGACCTGGTAATAATCAGATGACAGTATCTCATAATCTGTACCAAATGTTCCACCATGGTGTGGTGTGTTGATAGAGGGGTGTTGTCTGGGAATTCTGCAAGTGTGCATGATTGTTTGGTTAAGTTTACAACTTCTGTCATAAAAATATATTTAAAAAATAACAATAGGGTGGGTTGGGGAAAAATACACCTAATGTAAGATAAGGACTATAATTAGTAAGATTTTGACAATATTCTTTCATAATTTGTAACAAGTGTCTCATGACATGGCCAGGTGTTGGTGGAAGGTTGATGTATGGGACCCCTGTGTGACATTATGCATGTTTGCTTTGTAAGTTCGCAACTTTTATTATACACTTATTGCTTATGTATGTTCATGTACAAATGATATAAAAATAATAATAGGGTGGGTTGGGGAAAATACTTTGGTTAGTAGTAATATTTTGAGGAAGCTCTTTAATTATTAGTTAAAAATGTTTAACAATGCAAGGTATTGTGGCAGTGAGTTATGAGAGCCCTTTATGATGTTATGTATGTTTTGTAAGTTCACAGCTATTATTATACACTTATTGTTCATGCATGTTCATGTATGAGTGATATACTTCAATAAATTAACAAACAGACAAACACACACAAAAAATCAGTGTAGTATCAGTGTAGGAAGAGACAGAATATCAGTGAAACAGAGGGGAAGACATGAAAGGTGACACAAGTATCGATAAGATTTTAGGATATGATAAAGTTTTTATTTTAAACCTGTAAGGAAAAGGTGGCTTCTATAATAAATTGGGTTGGGATAGCTGGCTAACCATTTGGAAAGAGTAAATGTAGACCCCTACTTGACTGAGACCACCTCCAAAGCTGATTGTGTGGCAGAGTTTCAGTTCATTTTTTAAAATGTAATTACAAACACACTGCTGTGAACACTCTCTAGATCATACCTGCTTCTGGTCCTCTACAACCAAAATAGTGATCAAAGATGTATGCACAGAGTAAGAGTGTAGCTGATTATTTTCTCCTTTATGCTTTCCTGTATTTTCACATTGTCGACAATGGGAATTTTACTTAATTTTTAATAATTTATCGTTTTCTCCCAATTATTACCCTTAGGAGTTTTATACATGTTCACTGTAGAAAAAACAAATCAAAACAAACAAAAAAACCTGGAAAATACAGAAAAGCACAGAGAAGGAAAAAAATCATCAGAAATCCCACCAAAAACATTATGAAACTATATTACTTCTTCTAGGTAAGCTCTGAATAGCAAGTGGTTTGCCATCCCATTCTTGGAGAGGATAGCTTGTCCTCTGTGTGTCATATTGGAGGCCAAGCTAGATGGCCACGGCTGTGTTTCTGCAGGCAGAAAACACTCTACTTGTTGGAACTGGACATGTTCAGGGGCCACCAGAGATGCTGAGGGCCAGGCCACTGGCCCTAAAGGCCAGGTTGCTGTGGAAGCATGTCTACTGGATGAAAACGAGATGCAGGTGGTTACATCATTGTTTGAGAGCAGAGAAATAAGAAATCTGAACACTATACATAAAAAGCCCAAATGTAATAAGAATTAAATATAAAAAACAGAAGTATGAAAAAATATGTCTCAAATCAGAGTCTCTCTTTAACAATTTGAATTTGACATTAAAAATGATGTTCCTAGGAAGCAGATGTGGCTTAAGCAATTGGGCACCCGCCTACCACATGAGAGGTCCCTGGTTCACTTCCCAGTGCCTCCTAAAGAAGACAGTGAGCCAGCGTGATGGGAACAGCAAGATGATGCAATAAGAGACACAAGAAGGGAAAAAAAACATAATAAGGGACACAACAAAGCAGGGAGTACAGATTCCCGGTGCCTCCTGAAGAAGATGAGCAAGACAGTGAGCTGATGTGAGGGCAGGCATGGCAACTGATGCAACAAGATGACACAACAAGAGACTCAAGAAGGAAAACAATGAGAGATACAACAAAGCAGGGAACAGAGGTGGCTCAAGTAATTAGGTGCCTCCATCCCACATCGGAAGTCCCAGGTTCAGTCCTGGTGCCTCCTAAAGAAACAAGGAAGACGAACAGACCCAGCAAGTGCAAACAATGAGGGGGTGGGGAGAAAGAAATAAAATAAATCTTAAAAAAAAAGGGATGTCCCTCTTTCAGCACCTGTGATGCCAGAGTGTACTATGGTTCCTTTTCCTCTGAGTTCTAATTTGGCTTTTCTTAGGTTCCTATGAGGCCTAGAAAGTAGGCTGAGATTTGGATTTTCCTTACCTCCACGTGTCTCCTTCAGTAAAGCCATTAGCTGAGGATTTTTGTTTGTTTGTTCTAGGAAAAGCTATATTACAATACAAACACTATGCCCCCATTTCTATAAAAAATAATGTGCAAAATTTAAAAAGTAGAAGGATATTCTTCAAAATAAGCACTGACTTTTTTGAGAGGTGAGACAATATGTATTCTTATTTTCTTTTTCAGGCTTTTTTTGTATTTCCTATAACTGTATTTTTTTTAATAATTAAAAAATCCAATATTATTAGAATAACAAAAGAATTAGGTAAGCAGCAACTCTGACTGTGTTCTGTGCATTCTGGAGGGGAAACCTAAATTGTGATGCTATCATCCAGGTCTGTGGGTCAAAGCAAAGCAACAGGTTCCAATTCTGGCGCCTGCTGGGTCTTACCTGTAATTTCTGGAATACATAATGGCATATTCTTCCTTGACCTCTTCTAAGCTGTTTGCATTCCCATCCTCCAAGTTGAAGGATTCTATTGGGGGAGGGAGGGTGAAGGCAAGAGTCACCAAGGGGGTAGTCAGGCCTTTGTTGAATCTCTCATCCCTTTCTTTCATGGTCTAAGTAGACCGCTGGTAGCTCCCAAAACCTCTCAGGTTTAGCATTTGGGAGTCAAGAGCTCAGTTTCCACCTTTCCTTCTAGGAAGGAGGGAAGAACACTTGAACTGGCAACAATTCCGAAATCAAGACATCGAAAATATTCCTTTCAGAGTTGCTCTTCTGCTAACTTTCTCACCCCGAATTCCCACTGAGACTTTTCTCCCAGACTGAGTGCCAAGGAACGATGCCAAGCTTCTGCCCTTTTCTTTTAAGTCTGACAATCACCAGCCCGCCTCACCCAAGAATGCTTCCGTGACCTTTCAGGTGTCCTTCAATAGCACCCCAATAAGGAACTCATCACACCAAAGCAGCCTTGTGACCTCTGTCTGTCCTACCAGACTGCGGCAACCTGAGGACAGTGTGCGTAACTATCACCATATCCCTGGCCCTAGGCAAGCTGCCTGGCACCCAGGGGGTACTCAATTAATATTTGTTGTCCCAGTTGACGCTGATCTCTGTTTTCAATAGAAAAATGGAACCAGCACTCCCCATTAGAGGGAGATGGGGTGACTGGTAAGGATTTATTTATTACCTTTCAGCTTTAGCAAATTGTCCAAGGTTTGCTCCAGTTCCTGAATATGATTCTTCGCCTTATTCAAAACTTGCCACTGAGGAGAGAGACAGACAATGCTGAAGCCAGCCTTTCACTGCAGAGACTGCTTATGTGGACCCAGGGCCCTTTCCCCATTCGGAGGCCACATCTCTGTGATACAAAGTCACATCCCCTCACGTGGTCAGTAAAAAGCTCAGGAAGCTTATTTTGATGCCTGGAATGCTTATAGTTGATTTTGTATTCTAGAAATGGATTGTCTTCGAAATACCAAAGATTTGGAAACAATTAAGCTTCCTTCAGCAAACTACTAGTGCAAAAAAAAAAAAAAAAGAAGGTAAACAAAGATGTATGCTCCTTGAAGGTGGAACAAACAGTGACTAAAGAGGCACTGTGCAATGAATATAAAGCCCAATCCTGTACAAAGGTACAGAACTAAACTTCTGTTCAGTTGTAACAATGTGCTACTGGCTGGTTATATTAAATACACTATTCCAATAATATTTTTCATTTGCTAAATGTACACACTCCAAATTATCTGAACACTTATCAAATGCTCTGCCAACATGAACTCTGAATTTCCTGTCCTGCAAGATTAGAATTACAAGCATTTCCTTTCCTTCTCCTCCCCTCCACTCCCCTCCCCTCCTCGCCTTCTCTTCCCTTTCCATGTGTAACATTATTAAAGTCACAATGGTAACTGCAAGATTATTTTTAAAAAGAGAGAAATGTGAAACATTGTTTGTTATGCTGACCAGCTGTATCTGTCAGGAATTACATCCATTTACCACCTGGGCGGGCAAAGCTGTGTGCTCTGGGTACAGAATAAATAAGGCAGTCCCTGCTTTCTAGGTGCTGATGTTCTAACAGGGAAGGCAAGCATAGAAACAACTACACAACACAGACAGAATTAAGTGAGTGCTGCAAAGTGGTAGAAGCAAAATACTATTGGAACGCAGAGGAACGAATGATTTATTGGATTCATTCTGACTAGAGCAGAGATTCTTAACCAGAGGTCCACAGGCCCCCGGAGGGTCCGTGGAAAGATTTCAAGGGGTCCGTGAGCTTGAATCGAAAAAAAATCAACTTATTATCTTTATGTTTTCTGACCTCTAACTGAAATCTAGTATTTCCTTCACTTATGAATGTAGGCAATAAATTACAGTAGCATTCATTTCATATCATGTAAGTCGTTGACTATCTTGAAAAATCGCTTAAGTTCATCCATACTTCGAGATATGGTAGTTGTTGTTAGACCTGACACTAGTTACATGTCATAAAACTATCTGCTACTACATTCTGAGAAGGGTCTGTGGTTTTCTTCTGACTGACAAAGGGGTCCGTGGAACAAAAAAGGTTAAGAACCCCTGTTCTAGAAGGATTGCGAAGACTCTGAGCAGAGCTAGCCAAGCTGAAATGTGCATAGAATCTCAGGGCAGCGCTAACTGCTCCAGCAAAGATAAAGGGGTGGGAAATGCAGAACTCGCCCAAGGGTGGGGGTGAGCAGGGAGGAGAGGGCGCCAAAGTAGTTAAGGGTGCCAGCTTCTCCCACTTGTTCTCAGTCAGGGGAGATAAGACACCCCAGCAGCTCTGGCCCAGAGTCCGTCTCCTGCGCTGACTCAGCCAACAGGACACACTTGCTTTGCAGTCTTTCTCCATTAGACTTGACCAGAACATGCAAAACCAGGTGCAAGTCATTGAAATTCTGTTTCTAGAATGTTCTTGGCAGGCTACTTTTCTTTTTTTTTTTTTTTTTTTGGGCAGGCTACTTTTCTTAGGCCCTAGTTACACGATTACTATATAGAACAAATCCTTTCTTCAAGGATTTCAAATGCCAAATTCAGGATTGTCCCTCAAGCATGATAGAGCAAGAAAGGAGAATAAAGAACCAGAAACTTGGTTCCAGACAATTTCCTGTGCCATTCTGTTCTGAGTTTCTGTTTCCTCATCTGTAAGTCAAGGATGATATTGACAGAATTGTGGGGAATAAATGATGCAATACATTGGGAAACAGTGATACTAACATTTTTAACCACTTAGGAGAATGCTATGTCTTTTCATGCAATTATCCTGTTAAAAACTCACACCAGGACTTTGAGGAAGTAGCTACTTTATCCCTGTTTAATAGACACATTAACTGATAATGCAGATAATGTTACTTTATCCCTGTTAATATACGCTTAGCAAGTAACTTGCCTCCCATCAACCAAGGCTGGTTAAGAGTCATGCTTTCCAGTTTTTTAAGGGTGCAAATGGTTTTCCTCTGGACTTACTGCCACTGCTTACTGGAAGGCCCCTGAACACCTGCTATTTCCTTGGCTGTGCTGCCAGTCTGTGTACACTGGGTCTTATGCACCCCTGGAAGGATGCAGCATATATATCTTCATCCAGTGGACGCTGAGTGTAGCTACGCTGGAGAGGGTCTTTGTCTCGAGGCTCAGGTGTCGGTTCTCCTCCTGGGTCCTGAACCTCTGAGCTTGGCTCAGTCCTTCTCTCCCTCCCTTCTCTAAATTAGTGGGTGAGACTCCATCAGCTAAAAATAACAGGAGGCCCTAGTTGGAGCTCTGCACAAAGGCACTTAGGGAACACCTTTCTTTAATTTCCACAAAAGCCCTAGCCCGGTGCCTGCTGGTCAGCTCTTCTGCATGTCTGCCCTCCAACGAGAATCCTGGGCAAGCTCCCTCAGCAGAAAGCATGACGCGCACGCTTCATGGTCCCTCTCCATAAAGGGGTGCTCTGCTGCAAGGCCTGGCCCAGGAAGGAAAACCCACAGGCTGGGAACACAGAGCAGTGGGACAGTCCTGAGATGGTGGAAAGGATAGGTCTGGAGCAGGGAACGGGGGCCTCTTCTGGGCAAATTCCTTTTCGACTCTGGTTCTCTCCTCTGTTCAAGGAAGGTGGGGGAACTAGAGGTTCTCAGGGGCCTTCTCCACTCTGCCAAACCAACCAAACCTTCCTCGATGCTATGCCAGAGGCACCAACGAGCAATAAAAAAGCCGACTGGAGAGACAGGCAGAATTAAGACCAGGAGTGGGTAAATGCTGACCAGGAGAGCCCCACTGCCAAGCAAAATCCAAGGCGTGTGTGTGTGTGTGGTGTGTATGTGCATGTGGTATGTATAGTGTATGTGATGTGTGTAGTATGTGTGTCTTCGGTGTGTGCATGTGGTGTGCGTGGTGTCTGTAGAGTGTGTGGTGTGTGTGTGTTGGGGGTGGAGTATGGGGTCGAGGAGCAGCTGCCGCAGGCTATCCGCTGCCTGTGAGATGCAGAATTCGCTGCCCGGCCTCTGCTCAGGCCCTTACTACCCTCCTGAGGCCAGGCCTGTCTGTGGCGGGTAGATCAGGCCCTGCTCTCACACCTTACACACGTGCAGCCGCAGACAGAGCACCGGGAGGCCTCCGCAGCTGACCGCTGGTCACACCCAGGCCCTGGTCCCCAGGGGTGGGGGTGGCATCTCCTGGCCCGTCCCCCACCTGGCTCTGCAGTCCCTCCACGTGTGGAAACCTCGCCTCTCTCTCACTCGAGTCCCCATACCTTTGAGGCTGTGAGATCAGACTGGGAGTAAACGGTTTTCCGGAGGTCTCTAAAGAGCCCCGCCAGGGTGGCGCGATGGCGGGCCTGCGACAGGCGTCTGCGCACCACCCGGGGCTCCAGCTCCGGCAGCTGCGCCGTGGCCCGGGGCGTCGCTCTGCCACTGGGGTTGCTGCCTTCTCCAGATGTCGCCATTATAAGCTGCAATGTAATATTATGCTTATATTTTTTTGGTCCTAAACAATACAGACACAATATTAAAGAAAATGGAAGGCTGACTAAAGCAGACAGAAAGGGGATGCCTCCCCACTAATAAAAGGCCCCTAACCAATGAACATAATCAATAACAATTACAAAGTAAATAACAGATGACACAAAATCTGTTATTTGAGCCCCACTCCTAAAAGCACTAGCCACCCACCGTGGACTTATAGTCGGGGAGCGCTGCTGCTTACACCAAGAGGTTCTGGCACATCACAGGTACTCACCAGACACTTGTTGACTGCTGTGGCCAAGGAGAGCCAACCCGTACCCTGAGAGCTGGTAAAAGCTGAACAGGAAGGTTTCCCACCCTTCTGAGGTCTTTCCTACCTTAAGAATGCACCCCTCTTTGATCTGGCTAGTGGTTACACAGGTGTATACTTATGAAAAGCTCCGTCAAGCTGTATACTTTACATTAGTGCACTTTTCTGTATATCAACTATACTTCAAAAAGAAAGAAACGAGAGAATGCATCCCACTATCTGTGAAAGCAAAAAGATACACAACAGAAAATCAGAAGAGTATTTGCCGTGTCTCGCTTCCAGACATTTCTGAAGACGTTCATTATGTCGTCCTTCAGTGATCACATCTGAGTTCACTAAGCAGGAGCTCTTGCTCAGGCGAGGCGATCTGGGACTCTGAATGTAATGGTCTTAATAAGAGACAGGGACCAGGGTCTCTTACCTGTGCCGTGGACTTCTCCTTCAGGTGCTTGCCCATCCTCGCAGGAGACAGCTGGCTCCCCACGGCCCTGCCAGCTCTTTGAACAAAGGGGCTGCAGCTTCATACCTGTGCACCCCAGTGCCTGGCACTTGATGATGGGGTTTTGAGTAAATTAAAGGAGGCAGTTTCCTCTGGGTCCACTCTCCCCTGAGCACAGCTTGCTGTTACAAGGAGTATGCATGGTGTCAGCGAGGGGATTCCCCGTTTTAGTGTATGCCGGGGTCATCTAGAGAGACTTTTAAAGATACACTACCTCAAAAACACAGCGTCTAGATCTACTGGGGCAGTGGGCCCAGGCATTTGTATGGGGATCAGGTTCCCCGGGCAACACCGATGCTGGCACAGCTCAGAGCTACCACTCCAGGGTATGTGTAGCAGCAGCTCTCTGAAGGCACCACAGCTGGCAGCATCTGGGAGCAGAATCTCCTCCTTCAAGGGAATATCAGGGGAGGCAGATGGAAGAAACCTTTCCCACTAAGTCTTAGGGGGAGAATTTGGCCAAAGAGGGAGTAAACCCCAACAGGCAGTATGGGATTTTCAGACTCATAGTTCTGAATGCAAATCTCTCATCAACAAGGTGGTTGTCAGTTGCATATCTACATTTCCTTGGTTTGCTTCTAGAACAGTATCAGAAAGATGGTAAGTCGGTGATGCTTTAATTGCCTATGTTGATCTCTGGAAGCTCTGTAACATTTATTAGCATGATCAGTGGGTGAGGACAGCTGCAGAATCTATCGGCTCTATCAGACTAGAGGGCACCTTTATAGTCTCCAATTTTCAGACGCCAACAAATCTTTAATAGGAAGCAAAGTGTAACACTCAAGGTTTTTAACTACCCAGGGAAAAATGCAAACCTTTCAAACCTAGGAACATAGATTTTCTGTACCTGTTTAATGAGAAACAGTTGTGCCTGGACACCAGGGAATTTAAGGCAACATACAGCAAAAAAGAAATAAAAAGGCATCCTGATGAAAACATGCCCTCCCAACACCTTGAATTCATCAATACACTAAGAATACTAACACCGAAGCCCTCTGGGTTCTTGGGGGAAGCTGGAGCTCGCCTAATGACAATGATGATGATCTGGGTTTCCCCCAGACCTGGACCCAAACACACTCAGTCCAAAATATCTGGATGGCTGTATGGACAGATTCGGTCACTGGGTGAAGGTGCAGCCCTCTGCTTCCTCCACAGGGGGCAGACTCTCCATTACTTGCTTCCTCTGGGGGCAGCCCGGGCTGTCAGCCTTCAGTGCCTGCCTCTAGGGCTGAGGACAGCGCCAGAGCATCCTGCCAGCTGCCGGGGATCTGAGGTATCCATCTCGCCCAGCCCGACACAGGCTTCCCTGGGCGAGGGCCATCCATCGGGGATCTGGGAGATTTTTTTTCCCCCCTTGAATGGGTGGGAAGGAGGTGAAGGGTGGATGTTGGCTGGGAAGATGGGAGAAGATCCTCCCACTCTGCTTTACGGGGAGAATCAAGCCAAGCAGATATTAAACTTAATTAGTGCGACTTTAAATAGCCTACCCCTGAAGGTTATCTCCTGGTCCCCTCTAGGAATGATTTTGCTATGACCCCCGAGGGACATTCTTCCCCAGATATCTTTCTTGGCTCGGAATTTTATTTTCTGTGGACCTAACCGGGGCCAAGCCTGATATTTTTCAGACAGAGCTTTTTGTGACAGTAATACAGATTGGCCTGTTCAGGTGGCACCTGTGACTTGGCTGGCTCTCCCAGGGCAAGTGTGGATGGAGCAAGGCAAATGAAGAATGCGGGGCTCCAGCCACAGTCACAATCTTGAGTGGGGGGGAGGAGGACAGGCCCATCCTCTGCCTTATTCCAAGACTAGCTCTTTTATTAGGACAAGAGGAACATCTCATAGAAGGGAGAATTGCATTGTGAAAATGAGCTCAAAAAGCAATCTTTTAATTAAAAAAAAAAAAAACAAACACACCTAAAGCTCTTCTGAAAGTCCAGTGCAGGTTCAAGTTGTCTTCTTAAGGCATCTGCACTGTGGAGGGTATAGTCTGGGGCACCATCTGTGGGGCCTAGAAATCTACATTTGAAAGGCTCTAAAAAACCAAAATCTCCCATTCTTCTCTTTCTCTCATTACTAACAGAAGGGGCTTTGCTCTCATACCCCCCAGGATCATTCCAACCTCATGGCCTGTTGCCTTTCCTTTCACCTCTAATGCTACCCCCTTTTTGCCCCCAATCCCAGTTTCTACTTATCTGGAGCTAAAATGACCTTCAATTCCCAGTATGAGTCTCAGTTCCTCTAAGCTGACCAGTCTTTATACTGATTTTAAACATAATCTTGCTTTGCCAAGATCCTTGGTCAGGATTCATATATCAGGCACCTAAGGTGTCCCTTCCAGGGTGCAATACCACGTGCTGCATACATGATGGACCCACATCCCTTCCTTCCTGGCTGTTTCTCCCAGACTGAAATCACTAAGGGTGCTATTGCTTGGGCCCCAAAGACAAAATTGCACAGGTATGGGGATGAGCAGGGAGGCTGGATTGAATGAGTCAAAGGAAATTGAAAATTAAGAGGAACACTCTTAAAAAACAAGAAGGATAACAGCTTAACCCATCTTAACCCAAAAGACTTCTCTGGAACCCAAGCATCCGCTAACTCATGAATTCAGTTCTTGGCAAGATTCACAGAGTGGGGGTAAGATGTTTGAAAAGCCTTTAAAAGCTCTCTGTGAGTGATACTGGAAATTGCCACCTAAGAGAAATGGGAAGGTATTATACAAGTTCCAGAGGCAAGAATCTGGATATCCTGTTCTAAGTGAGAAAACTGGGCATGATTGTAGGGGCGAGTGTGAACGACTGGGCAGCTGAACAGCGTGAGAATCAAGGGGACTCGGTATAGAGACAGTGGGTGGAAGGTAGCCAGTCCTAAGAATCCAGGGCAGGTGGGATGATGCAGGGACACAGTCAGAGGTAGCACACAGCTAACGAGATGAACTCATGTAGGGATAGGCAGGCTGGATTTTGGATGGGCTCAACAGACCTGTCATTACCCTAGCTCTACGTTAACGAGCCGTGTGATTTTGGAGAAGCCAAGAAACCTCTCTAGTTCTTAATTTCTTTATCTGTATAGAAGGGGTGAAAGTTGAGCTACATTATAGTTTAAGCATAACCTCTGAAAGGTCAGGATTCTATGACTATATGGAGCAAGCAGCACAAGGTGCTCATGTTACAACACAGGTCGAGTATGGAGCAGACACCGGGGTGAGGACCTGCACCGGAGGGAATCCTGGGAAACACAGGTCAATGCACAAATGTTTACTGAGCACTTTCTATGTGCAAAACCCATTCTGCAGTGAACCGGAGCCAAAAATAATATTTTGTATTTTGGAATAATCATAGCTTTAATATTTCCCTCAATTATTATTACTATTATTATTATTTGCTGTGTTCAATCTTGTTCATCAGATCAACTGGCCAAGCATAATCTTTCAGCATAACTAAGCTTAGAAGACACCTTCATAGATACATTGTTCTAAATAGGTATTTTTTTGGAAGATTCTTTCTGTTACAGGCCATATTTTTATCACTTCTCATCTATAAAGTACGGCACACCTCTATTACCAAATACTTTCTTATTGAAATACCACTTAATGCCTGCTTAGAGCTAACATTTAAAAAAATTTCTAGACTAAAAAAATATGACCTAGCTTTCTCCAAGTGTCAGAGAAACTTTCAATCACATTTTTGCATCACTGCACAAAACTCCTGTGATCCATTCTCATCAGCAACCCCTAAGCAACCTATAGACGGCACTGAATGATTTATTACAACCCCCAGTCACCTTCCTTTGACTCTACATATCCGATCACGTAAACCAAAACAAAACAAAACAAAACAAAACAAAACAAAACACCCAAAGCCCTTCTTAGAAATATACATGTCGTCCCAATGACATATACAAACATTCGTCTTAGAGTCCCCCGTTCCCAGATGTATATGTTCCCCTAATTGGATACACCCGATTGAATCACTTCGCGTGTACATAATACCACATGCATAAGGACACCTTTCTGGAGAGAAGCGGCCACGCATAATTACAGCATTTAGTCGATACTCACACTCCGTGGGAGATGGGCACCCGTGCACACGATGTCCCCACGCCCCGCACACGCAGCAGGCCCTCGCCGCCCTGACAGCGCAGTCCCCGACGCCCCGGCCGGGTCACTCGGCCTCGCACGCCGTCCGGAGGGCCCCGCCCGCCAGAGTGGGACCCGCGGCTCCTGCCGGGGGCAGAAAACCTACCTAGTGCCCCTGGCAGGGACCAATTGCAGCCCTGTCCCCGGGGCCCCCCAGCCAATGGGGATGCGTGGTGGCGGGCCAATCAGAGTGCAGGCAGTGTCCAAAACCGTGTAACAAGTTATCCAAAGGCGACACAAAAAGGCGGGGAGAGAGGAGGAGGGGTGCGGTTGACCTTCTCACCTTGCCGGGTGGCTCCTTTTCAAGCACAAGCCGAGAGGGCCAGTGTGGGATACCCGCTTAAGCCATCACTTCCCCACAGAGGACCACCTGGGTGTGCAACGGCTGGTTACACTCACTCGACGCTGAGCCCGTTTTCTCGTCCCTAAAATGGGGCAAGGACACCTACCTTACAGGATTACTGTGAGGATTAAAGAAACACCCTAAATAAAGGGTTCACAGTACCAGGCTCCCGGTCTCAAGGGAAAGGATGAAAAGTGTCGAAGTTTGGGAACTAGAAACACAAAATTGGGGAGAAAGGAAGTTTTAAATATGGGAAGAAGACTTCCAGGGCCCAGAGTCAGAGGCGCTGAGGAGAAGATATCTTTAAAAGCTCAGAATGAACCGCTAAGAAGAGAAAGCGTGCTCACTCTTGGGAATATACACTAGGCCCAGCCGCTAGGCCTTGCACGGTGGCTGAATGAACACATGAAGTCCCTGTACATGGGTGCAGAGCCTGCGTGGAGAGGAGGAAGCATGGCTTGCCCCTGGCGCCCCCTTGCTGCTATTTGACCTTAGTCAACTTATTTCACTCCTGGGGCAGGGGTTAAAGAGAGGTCATGGGGTTTAGTGGAAGCTGCACAGCTTTGGTGGCACGCGGCTGCTTTGGAGTCTAATCCAAGATGCACCTCACGGTGAGGATTAAACGAAACCCCACCTAGTTTGTGTACTAGGGTGCCTGATGGGTAGTAGGTGCTCCTCAGATTTAGCTTCTGTAAGTGGAGGTCCACACCCTCAAAAGGTTAAACGATGGTAATGCACAAAGAAACCGTCATGTAGATAGAACCCAGTAAAAGTCAGTTCTGCCAAATTTTAGTTTTGCTGCCAAATTCTGTCTAGATTGGGGCCTGTCCCTTCTGGCTCTCAGGCAGAATTTGGGGAGGGGGTGGCTCTGATGGCCCCTGAGGAACTTCTTTTTCTACCCTCTCTCCTACTCCCTGGTTTCTTCCCCTGCACCTGCCCCCGCCTCACCACCCAAAGGACTGCTCAGACTGGAGGGTGTAGGGGAGTCTGTGAAGCGCGGTCTTGGAGAGGACACAGAGAGGTTCGGGCACTGACCTGCCCCCAGCCTTTCATGTGGTCACCCTCCGCCCTCCCCCGTCCAGGCTCCCCACCCTCTACACCAGCCACTCTGGTGGGCTCTCACTCTGGGGTGGGATGTTATTAAGAAACTTACTAGCCCGCAGCAGGCTGATCTCTATTGCAAACAAGGACCTTTGTCTCCACTGCAACCCTTCCCCAGAAGCCAAGGAGAAGTGTCTGACTCGTGAACTCTGGGGGACCTGGGTGGCCTCTCTCCAGCTCTGGACGCCATCAAGGTTCTCTCCAGTAACACACACATACAGTCATCCTCTGACCCTGATTCCTCCCTCGTAGTCCCATCGATCCTGTTGAGAAACACCCTTCTCTCTCTAGCAGTGAGGACATTCTCTCCCCCCAGATCCATTAACCCAGCACCACGAATGGCAAGTCCAGTTCGTGCTCCCCTCGGCCCCGGCTTTCTGGTAAGGGAACAGCCTTTTGCGCTTGTTCCCTGTGGGTGGCTTCTACCAATTCCATATGGTAAAGGTCAGGAACCTCTGACTCTATCATCTTTTCATCCTCCAAACAAAATGAGAGCACTCAGTCACTTCTTGAGTATCTATTACGTTCCGAATCCTCACAATAACCCCATGTAAAGGTCTTTTTTTTTCCTTAAGATTTATTTATTTATTTAATACCCCCCCCCCCCTCCCCTGGTTGTCTGTTCTCTGTGTCTATTTGCTGTGTATTGTTTCTTTGTCCGCTTCTGTTGTCATCAGCGGCACGGAAAGTGTGGGCGGCGCCATTCCTGGGCAGGCTGCACTTTGTTTCTCCTTACGGGTGCACTCCTTGCGCGTGGGGCTCCCCTACGCGGGGGACATTCCTGCATGGCGCGGCACTCCTTGCGCGCATCAGCACTGCGCATGGGCCAGCTCCACACGGGTCAAGGAGGCCCGGGGTTTGAACCTCCCATGTGGTAGACAGACGCCCTAACCACTGGGCCAAGTCCGTTTCCCCCTTGTAAAGGTCTTATGCCCATTTTATAGATGAGGAAACTGAGACTCTGAGAGGGGCAGTGACTTGCCTAAGGTCTCCGAAGGTTCTCTCTGACCCTCTGCTCTCTACCTCTCTCCTTAGGTGACAGCTAGTTCAAATAAACATCATTTAACCTTAGGCCAGAGAGAAATCTGCACGCTTTTGTGAATTTCAGAACAACAACAAAAAGAAACTTGTTTTTGATCTGAAGTTTGTGGAAAGCAGCTCCTAGGAAGGGGTGAGAAGGGCAGAGGTCAATGGAGGGTCAAGTTCTCTGACTCCTGCTGGGGGCTCGCAGCACTTCTGCCAAGATGAGCCTTAGAGGCAATTCCGGATGCACATTTGCCTACAAGCTCCTTCTTGAAGGGCCAGCTTTGGCTTCCAGGAGAGCGTGTGAATACAGGAGGGGAGCAGGCCTTTCCAGATCAGCAATGCTGGGCACTTGGAGCACACATGCTTGACACCAAAGACATGGTCTCAGGACAAGAATTCTGTCCCTCCCCTGACCTCCATAGTAAAATTCTCAAGGTCTCAGGACCTGACTTAGCACCCACTTCCAAGAGGCCTGCAGCTGGATCTTAGTGTTTTAGGGGCTTAATATATGTGAAAATCCTTTAAAAGCAGAAAGAGCTAAACAAATACTGGTGAAGTTGAGGCTCAGTAATTTACTCAAAATTTACAAACGAATCAATGATCTCTTAATATGAGAATTTCTCATTATTAGAGTGTCACCCCTGAAACCTTGAGATTGAATATATTCATGACTCATGCAAGAAATATTTATTGGGTGCCCACTGCATGCCAAACATTTTTGGTGCTGGTGGTGAACGCAATAGACATATATGCTGATCTTCTCGAGCTTTAATTCTATTGTGGGATGGGAATTAATAAACATGATAGATGCTAAGAAAAAAATAAAGCAGGAAAAGGGGATAAAAAATACAGGGGAAGGAGCTCCATTTTAAAGAGGGTGGTCAGAAGACCTCACAGAGAGAAGATGAGATTTGAACCACCACTTGAAGGAGGTGAGGGAACAAGTACTGTAGACATCTGGGGGAAAGAGTGTTCTGGACTGATGCAAAAGCCCTTGGCCAGGAGTGTGCTCCGTCGGTTGGAGAAGAGCAAGGGAGTGAGTGAAGAAGAGAATAGTGGGTGAAGAGGTTAGAGGAGCAAAGGACAGGGATGACTTTAATGGGACTACTCTGGCTGATGTGTTGAAATTAGACAGCGAGGCGGCAAGGGTGGAAACCATGAGGCCAGTTAAGCCACTACAATAATATAAGTAAGAAATTATGGGAAAGAGTTGGTAGAGGAGGTAAGAACTCATTGGATATTGAAGGTAAAGTCAAAGGGGTGGGTACGAGAGAAAGCGGGAGTCAAAGTGACTCCCAGGTTTTTCACCTGGAGAACCAGAAGGATGAAATACTGCTAGCTAAGATAGGGAAGGTCATGGATTAGGCAGGTTCAGTTCTTGTAAATCAAATGCAACTCGTTTATTGATTTTCTTTATAAAATTCCTTTTAATTACACAAATAATGCACATTCCACTTGTGAAAAATGAAAAATATTTTGACCCTACCTTGGTCTCCTCGCCACCTTTACAGAATTAACAACTCCTGTAAAATTTGGTATGAATGCTTCCAAACTATTTGGCAAGCATTTATATAGCTGTAATGTTCCCTTGGAACATATGGTATTGTCTTGTGGGTGTTTGGAGGAAAGAGATGCACATAAATGTATCATTCTGTGCGACGGCTTGCTCGGTCGGTAGAGGTGGGGTCTGGCTGCGGACGAGGGGTCGGTCCAGCTCAGGACGAGGGGTCGGTCCCGCTTGGGACGAGGGGTCGGTCCGGCAGCAGACGAGGGGTCGGTCTCACAGGGGTTGCGCGGTTTGGCTGACGGGGTCGCCCGGCGAAGCCGGCGACGAAGGGGTTGCCCGGAGAAGCAGGCGATGAACTGGGGACAAGGGAGGCCAGGCCCTTGTCGGGGGCTCTCAGGACTGGAGGGCGCACGGCAGAAGAACTACCATGGAGACAAGGTAAACACGCAAGTCCACTTTATTGAGGGAGAGGCAACAGTTTTATAGGGGCTGGGGAAGGCTGATTGGTCGAAGCCACGCCCTGTTCTGATTGGTTGCTGGTGAAAGGTCAGTGGGAGGTACTGGATGGGGGAGGGGTGGTGATTAGGGATTGGCTGTTGCTGTTGCTGGGGGAAGTGGCAGGGCTTAGTGATTGGTGGCTGCTGTTGCTGGGGTAGAGGGCAGACTTGAGTTTCCCGCCCACGCCTGGCTGTTGCTGCTGTCAGGGGGAGGGAAAAGGGCAGACTGGATTTTTCCGCCCTGCGCCTGCGCAGGGAGAAAGAAGAAGAAGGGTGCCGCCCCACAAGGCATCGTGTGGCGCCATCCGGGAGGAGGGGCGGCCGCGGAAGCATGGCTACCGAGAAGGGGAGACCCAAGGGCACTCTGCGCCCATGCCGAGCTCCCTACAGGGGTGGCGGTGAGACCGACCAGCCACCCTATTATGGGGGCAGCGGCTTGGCCTGCCGCGGCTGCTCCCCCGCCAGGCCAGCAAACCACACTTCAGCCCGAGGGGTGACCGCAATTCTGCAACCAGCTGTTTCTCACTCGACAATATGAATTTGAAATCTGTCCATATTAGCACATAAAGTTTACCCCATTCATTTTCACTATTGTATAATGTTCCATGTTTTGGCCAAGTATAAAGGAACAGTGTATTTATTTGAAAGTGAAGAATCATTTTGCAAGACAAGTGATTTTCCCTAATTAATTTTCTTTGTAAATGCTTTATTCCATATGCATATTTTTCTAAATTTCTTCATCTATTAACTTATTCAATAAAGATTTATTGTGCTCTTGCTATGTCACTCTACTAGGGACTGGAGATACAAAGATGAATAAGAGAATCAGCCTCCCAGGGGTCAGAGTCTAATGGGGCGGGTAATCCTGTGAATGAATAATCCCAACACTTGAATATTTGATAAAAAGTGCTGACAGAACAAAGGGCTAGGGAACACTGAAGATGGAGAGGACAACAGATTTTGCCTGGAAGTCCCAAAGAAGGCTACTTCGAGGAGGTGATATTTCCAGGCAAAGAAACAGGGAAAAATTATCCCAAACCAAAGGAACTACATATACAAAGGCACATAGGTGTGAATAAAATGAATTAGAAAATGTTAGATGTTGGGGTGAGACAATTGGGTTGAGGAGACCAGCGATTGCAGGAAAGAATTTATTGGGAAGCTCTCCCAACGGTGGGGGTCTGAGGAATAAACTTCAACCCTCCCACCAGCATGGTAGGGGTCGGAAGAGAAACTTCAGCCGGCTCCTGGCATGAATTTATACAGAACATCTATAGGCGGGAACATGCTTGGTTAGTGGGAGTGGGTTTGGGCTTAGTAAGACCTGAGGGCCTAAAGGGATGGCTAGGGACTAGTGGGCTAGGGGCAGTGAATTCTAGGGGTGCGGGAGGGGTTGGTGGTGTGGTGTGGCTTGTCTATTCTTGTGAGGAAAAGAACAGTATCTGGACATGTAGGCCCAGGACGTGGTTTCTTCTGAGTAAACAGTTGGTCGCTCATTCACAATGGGGTGGGTTTAATAATAAACTTGCAGCTTCTGCAAGTTGTGGCTGTTATGGGGGCTAGGGATGGGACCTAGTCCTGTCTTTCCTGGGTTTTGATTATAATAATAAAAAATAAAGTAGGTCTAAAGTGAACAGCCAGGCTCGCACATGAAGGGTGGAGGAAAGGGGGCGTCGACTCATTCTGGCTGCTTCCTGCTCTTAGGGGGAAATGGGGGTTTCTTTCTCATGTGGCCCAGCTGGTGGGATTTTACTCTCTGAGGTGGTTATTGATTGTCGTTCTCATAACAGGAAGGCGCCATTTACATATTCTTGGGTGGTGGTTTGAACAACTCCGTGGATGAATCAGGAGAGGAGCTGTAGGAGACAAGGGCCACATATGAGAAGGAGAAAAATAATTATTAGTGGGGTTATTAGGGGTATTAGTATAACTTTTAAAGGTGAGGAAAAATACAAAAGAAGAGAGCCAGGATTGGCTTCCATAATTTTCATTTCTTGCTCTCTGAATAATTTTAGGACTTTTTTGAACATTTTTATTTATTTCTCTCCCCTTCCCTGCCCCCCCCACCCCAGTTGTCTGTTCTCTGTGTCCATTTGCTGCATGTTCTTCTTTGTCTGCTTCTGTTGTTGTCAGCGGCAGGGGAATCTGTATTTCTTTTTGTTGCATCATCCTGTTGTGTCCGCTCTCCATGTGTGCGGCACCATTCCTGGGCAGGCTGCACTTTCTTTCGCGCTGGGCGGCTCTCCTTATGGGTTGCACTCCTTGTGTGTGTGGCTCCCCTATGCAGGGGACACCCCTGCGTGGCATGACACTCCTTGCCCATATCAGCACTGCACATGGGCCAGCTCCACATAGATCAAGGAGGCCGGGGGTTTGAACTGCAGACCTCCCATGTGGTACACGGACGCCCTAACCACTGGGCCAAGTCTGCCGCCAACCAATGACTTTCATGGTAGATACTGGAGCCGAATATTCAGTAGTTGCCCCCTTTAGTGGAAAGACAGCTAACATCTTAGGGGCAACTGGAAATCAGTCCAGCCAGTGACCTTTCTGCCAGTCCAGAACCTGCCAGTTGGGTGGCCATAAAGTAACCCACGAATTTCTGTATCTACCTGAGTGCCCAGTTCCCCTGCTGGGCAAGGACCTTCTAACTAAACTGGGAGCCCAGATCACCTTTAGACCTGAGGGATCAACAAGTTTAAAACTCAGGACCAGCCTCACTCTCCATGTCACCATTCCCCAGAGCAAGGAATGGAGACTACACAAAGAAGAAACTTCAAGTCAAACTCCAGAGAGGCAATTAGAACCATACCCTGAGTTCTGGACTGAAAGGAAATCACCAGGAATGGCTTGGAACCATGCTCCTCTCATCATAGACCTAAAACCTGGGGCCATCCCGGTCTAACAAAGGCAACACGCAATCTCCTGTGAGGCACAATTAGGCATGGTCAAACACATAAACCACCTAAGAAAAGAAGAGATCTTGATAGAATGCCAGTCACCCTGGAACACTCCACTGCTGCCAGCAAAAACCTGACAGGATGGGATATTGACCCATCCAAGATTTATAGGCTGCTAACAATGCTACAATCACCCTGCACCCAGTAGTTCCTAACCCATACACCTTAACGGGGTACTGCCTGGGGCTGCCTGGTTTACTTGTTTGGATTTAAAGGATGCTTTTTTCTGCCTGCAGGTAGCTCCCCAGAGCCTGTCTCTATTTGCTTTTGAATGGGAGAATCTCAGGACTCAACAAAAGATTCAATTAACTTGGACTTGACTCCAGCAGGGCTTAAAGAACTCTCCCACCCTATTTGGAGAAGCCTTGGTGACAGATCTGGCTACCTACCCATGGGAAAACTCAAACTGTACTCTTCTTCAGTAGTAGATGACCTCTTCCTGGCTAGTGAGACAGAAAAAAATTGCTGGGAAGGAACTTGGACTCTTCTACAACTTCTAACGCAAAATGGCTATAAAGTGTCTTGGAAAAAGGCTCAGATTTGCCAGCAATAGGTTAGGTATCTAGGATTCATCATCTCAAAAGGGCACCAGACACTAGGACTGGAACAAAAGAAGGTAATCTGCACTATCCCAACACCTACCACTAAAAGAAAGGTCTGTGAATTTCTGGGGTGGTAGGATTCTGTCTCATTCTTGATCCCCAGTTTAGCTATGGCTAAACTCCTTTATGAAGTCCTCACAGGCCTGGAAAAATAACCTCTCATCTGGAGTATAATCCAACAGAAAGCCTTTGAAGAAATTAAAAAACCGCTCAGCCAGGTCCCTGCCCTAGGACTTCAGATGTATCTCAGGACTTTAACCTGTTCATGTGCAAGAAAAACAAGGTGGCCCTAGGAATCCTCACTCAAACAGTTGGCCCTTGGCAGAGACCTATTGCCTATCTATCAAAACAGATCCTGTAGCTGTTGGGTGGCTTCCCTGCCTGAGTCCTTTAGCAGCAACAGTAGCCCTTGTCAAAGAAGCCAACAAGCTCACTCTTGGTACCGCACATCATCACCACTTTTATGAACTCATATGGTCACCATTGGCTACCCAACCCCAGGCTTACCCATTACCAAGGTCTGCTTTGTAAAAACCCCAGGATAACAGTAGAAATTGTGAACACCCTGAATCCTGCCACAAAAGAGGAATTCCTGAACATGACTGTGCAGAAGTAACAGAGGTTATGGCAGTCGCCCCAACCTCCAGGCAGGCCACTTCCTTGCCCAGATCAAACGCTATTCACAGACAGCAGCAGTTTTATCAGAGATGGAGAGAGGCTTGTTGGATATGCAGTCACCACAGCTGAATAAGTAGTAGAAGCAGCTCTCCTACCTAAAGGATGGTCTGCACAGTGAGCAGAACTCTGGGCGCTAACTCGGGCCCTACAACTGAACGCTGGGCAAACGGTAAACATTTACACTGACTCTAAGTATGCATTCACTACTGTACATATCCATGGAGCAATTTATAAAGAGAGGTGACTCCTAACTGCAGGGGGAGGAGAAATCAAAAATAAAGAAGAAATCCTTCAACTGTTGGAGATAGTCTAGAGGCCAAGTCGTGCCACCGTCATCCATTGTCAGAAACATCAGAAGGGAACAGATGCAGTTACTAAAGGAAATACACTAGCCAATGAAACAGTTGATGGGCAGCCAAGGAAGCCCTCAAACTGCAAGCCCTGCCATGGATGCCTAACCTGTCACTTTTAGGGCAACACATTTAAAATCTAAACTATACCCAGGAGGATCAGGAGTAGGCAAAGAGAGAAGGAGGGCACCAGACCCCAGAGGGGAACTGGTTACTCCCAGATGGCCGAGTCTTCATCCCAAAGGGGGCCACCTACACCCTTGATCAACAATACCACCAGCTCACCCACCTGGGAAAGACTGTTTTAGGAGCCCTGCTCGGGAAATATTACTACATTGCCTAGATAACCTTGCTCTGCACCACCGTAGCTGATGCTGATGCCAAAGTTGTGCTAAAAACAACCTCTCCCAAGGTCGCCAGGCCCAGACTGGCATCCAACACACAGGAACTGCCCCTGTTGAAGACTTAGCAATGAACTTCACAGAAATAAAACCAAGTCGAGGGTATAGATACATACTAATAATGTGCATCGTCTCAATCTGGGTCAAAGCTTTCCCCACCTGCACTGAAAAAGCAAGAGAAGTAACTAAAGCTTTGCTCTGAGAAATAGTTCCCTGGCACAGGGTACCCTTATCCATAGGCAGTGACAATGGTCCAGCTTTGTAGCAGCCATCATCCAAGAGCTAGCAAAAATGTTAGGAATTAAATGGAAGCTTCACACAGCATATAGGCCCCAGAGTTCAGGGAAAGTGGAATGCGTGAATCAAACCCTCAAAACCACTTTAGCCAAGTTCTGTCAGGACACTGGCCTCCTGTGAGTAGATCTGCTACCATTAGCCTTCATTAGAGTCAGATGCACCCCCGGGCCCTCAGGCTATTCATCTTTTGAAATTCTGTTTGGACAACCACCCCCAATTATTCACACCTTCAAGGGAAATCTCAGACTCCTAGGAGAGACTGGTCAGGATTCTACCCTCCAGCAGTTGGGAAAAACCCTGGCCCAAATACACAAAACTGTCCTGTCTCAGGATCCCATTCCATTAGGCCACCCGTATACCCATACTTACTCAGAGACCTAGTTTGGGTAAAAGACTGTAAAAAGGAGCCTCTCCAGTCTACCTGGACAGGCCCACATACTGTTATCCTTGTAACCCCCACTGCTCTCAGAGTTTCAGGTATTACCCCATGGATTAATCACACTAGAGTTAAAAGGGCACACTCCAATGAAAAACAAGATGACTGGACAACTCACTCCGTACCTGACTGTCCCATGAAAATTTGAATTGCCCAGAGCCACTGAGAATTGCCATCACCTGACTATATGGATTCCTGTTCCCTGTGGTTCCTGCTCCTTTTGGACTGCTTGGCTTACTGTTTGGGACTGGATTAGCAGCTACTACTCCCAGAGACTGGAGTGTAGCTGAAAGAATACTCATCTTAATAACGTACTTGTCTTGTAGGATACTTTGCTACTTTAAGTTGTTTTTCTACACTTGACTTGGGGCCACCGCAAACCCCCTACCCCTGCTGTACTGGGTGCTACAAAACCATCATATCCACTACTATACAGAGGTTAAAGCAGCACAAGGGGCAATGGTCTCCTGTCCCTGCTTTAATTATTATACCTATGTGCCAGCAAGATGTTAAGATATCCGAGCTGTTACCCCATGTTCAGAAAATGGGCAAAAGTTCTGGATTGGTGCAATGAAACACTGGGGTGATTGCAAAACCTGGGGTAACCCAAGGGAGACTGTATGCTGGACCTATCTCCCATGAGTAAGCATGAGTAAGATGGGGGAGGGGTACAGGACCAAGACGAGGAAAAATTCTTAGAATAGGCCCACATCAAACTCATCTGACTAGCTGAAGTCCCCAAGTATCAGCAGGTAAATATCACAAGACTCCACCAACTTACTCAGCTCATAGCCCTCAATCGGCAGGTGGAACGGCTAGTCAACACCACTTATACCCTCCTCCTTAATGCTCGCCCAGATGCTAACATCTGTTGGTTGTGCCTGCCCCTCTTGAGGAAAACCTTCATAGGCACCCTATGTCTTCCAGGGTGGACCCCCAACCAAACCTTAACTAAAACCAAAAATGAAATTGCCCCTATTGACCCCATGGCCCTCAATGTCTGCTAGTTCTCTCAGCAGGCAATAAAAACAATATAACCTGCTATATGGGTAAAAACACCCGTCTAACATTAGAATCAGTTTGGACCATCCCTGCAAGCCTATGTACTGTCAGCAAAACCCTAGCAACCTGACCTGGTGTAGCCTCTCGGGATTGTTCTTCTGATGCAGAAGCACTGCGTATAGATGCTTAGAAACTGATTGGACAGGAAGTTGCATCATGGTGTTCTTAACACTAGAAGTATCTGTATACACTGAAAATGAGTTAGAACAAGCCCTAAACCTAGACCAAGAGTGGACCAAATGAGCTCTGCTTGCCACTACCCATGAGAGTAGGAACTGGACTGGGAGGATTGAGTTCTTCCTTCAACTTTTATTACAAACTCCCAAGAATTAATGAGGACATGGAATGAGTTGCTGACTCCCTAGTCTCTTTCCAGAGCCAAGTCAACTCACTAGCCTCAGTGGCCCTGCAAAACAGGAGGACCCTAGAAAAAGGAGGAACATGCCTCTTCCTTGGGGAAGAATGCTGTTACTATGTCAACCAATCAGGAATAGTTTATACCAAAGTAAAAGAGCCAAGAGACAGGATTCAGAAAACACAAAGGGAACTAGAGGAATGATGGGGCTGGAATCTGGGACAATGGTCTCCTTGGCTCCTGCCCCTAGCATGTCCCCTGATCACTTTACTCATGTTAGTCACATTTGGCCCCTGCATAGTCAATGCCCTTATCAGATTCATTGAAACAATGGTAACCCAGAGAGAAACAGCCAGAGTTCTGGCCCTAAGAGAATATAAGCCACTCAGCATGACTGACATCCTATAAAAAAACTTTTAAGGGTGTTAAAGGGGGAATTGTTGAGAAATAAAAAGTATAACCTTGCAAAAATATCTAACAAGCCACTTCTGCCCCTGATTCTGTAAATCAGCCTGTGAAAACATGGCCTTGCAGGAGAATATCAAATGAATGACTCCTGCCCCCCCCCCCACACTTCTTTAAATCAGCCTGTGAAAGCACGGCCTTGCATTTGCATTCTGTTTCTGTAATCCTGCTTATAAAAATTTCCCTGGCAACATTGGCCAATGAGCAAAAGTCATGCTGATCCCACATGAAATCCTATCTAAACCTATGGAAACTGAAAAGTGGGGCTCAGAATTTGGAGATTTACTCTCCTCTGGGCCTGTGCATAATAAATCTCTTCCTCCTCCTCTCCGAGTGCTGTGTTGAGTTTCTTCTGTGGTTCAGAACTCCTGGCTTTGCTGCAATAATTTCAACCTGGAAAAGTACACCCAGGATGGAAGGTTTAAAAGTTTTACTGCTGTTGGTGTTGCTAAGAGGACAAGGAACGGGCCTGTCCACACTGGAGTCAGAGGTTTGGAATGTAGTGTTTGATGTATACCCAGTCACCAGGACTGATAGATAAAGTGGGCACTGGGTTTTCTGGTATTGGGAGAGTAGAATCTGTTAGTTGCTGCAGGAAGGAGCATGTTTGTGTGAGTTCTGTGATAGCTTGGTCAAAATCAGACTGTTGAGGGGGAACATTTGAAAGTAGAAAAGGCTGTCCATACATTATTTTGAAAGGGCTCAGAAAATGCAGTTGTCAGGGCACTGTGAGGATTTTTAATGGGGCTAAGGGTAGTAACTTGTTCCAAGGGAGTTGTACTTGAATGATTAATTTAGTTAAATGTTGTTTGATTAGCCCATTCATTTTCTCTACTTTTCCTGATTACTGTCATCTGTAAGGAATACGCAGTTTCCAATGTACTCCTAAATGTGTGGTGATCCCTTGTGTGACTGGTGAAACAAAAAACGGTCCATTATCTGACTGTAATGAAGTGGGGAGTCTAAATCTTGGGATGATTTCATTTAATAATATTTGAACAACAGCATTAGCAAGTTCTGATGTTGCAGGAAAATCTTCAACCCATCCTGAGGAGGTGTCCCCCAACACTAGGAGATATTTAATCTTTTTTACTGGAGGCATGTGACTGAAGTCTATTTGCCCATCTTGTCCTGGGGCCAATCCTCTGTATTGGTGTGTTTTAAAGGGTAAAAGGTGGTGGATTCCTTGTATGTTCATTTATTGACAAATAGTACAATTTTTGGCAATTTCTCTCAGTGGTTTTGAGAGATGAGTGTAAGTTAAGGAGTTGAATAAGAGACGGGAGAGTGGTTTACTTCCAACATGATATTGGTCATGCAGACTAGTGAGGATGTTATGTGCTTCAGATTCAGGTAATAAGATTTTGCCATCTTTAACAAACCAACCTTCTGTCTGAACTGCCCCTTTTTGAGAATATTCAGAGGCTTCATCAGGAGAATAGAGAGGAGTTGGACAAGGAAAGGCTAAAAGAATAGGAGTAGTGACTGGGTGTGATGATGGGTAAATGTTCATTGCTTGAGCTTTTGCTTCAGTGTCAGCTTTGTGGTTTCCTCTGGCTATTGGGGTTTGTGATTTTTGATGCTCTTTGCAGTGAAGAATGGCTACATGTGTGGGAAGTGAAGAAGCTTGGAGGAGTTGTAAAGTAAGGTTTTTATTTACAATAGAGGAACTGTTAGAAGTTAGGAAGCCCCTTTCATTCCAAATAGGGGTGTGTGAATGTATAATGTGGTAGGAATATTTGGAATCTGTGTAAATGTTGAGAGTTTGACCTTTGCCTCTAATCAGGGCTTTAGTGAGGGCTATAAGCTCAGCTTGTTGAGAGGTACTTCCTGGGGGAAGTGGGCCAGACTCCATCATGTCAGTCAGGGTGACTATAGCATCTCCTGCCAGAGTGGTGTCATTAGTTTTTGTGGAACTACCATCTATGAACCAAGTGTGGTCTGAATTGGGAAGTGGGTTGTCAGAGATCTTAGGAAGTGGTTGCAGGAAAACATCCAGAACCTTGAGGCAGTTATGGAGGTCTGAAGGTGAGTAGGGTGGCAGGGTTAAGAGACGATCATTGGTAGGAAGATGCTGGGATTTTGTAATGAAGTAGCATGGAGAGTTTGTAATTGAGTAGATGAAATGGAGGCTATAGCCCAGTGTGGTAGAAGGGGACAAAAGGAGATGGAAATGAGCTTGGGGAGAGGGTGGTGAAAAGGAGATAGAGGAGTGCAGTTTGCATAGAATGTCTCATCCTAAGAGTGGGGAGGGGCATGATGGTATAACTAGGAACTGGTGTGAGAATGTGAGATTTTCTATAGTGCAAGGAAGGGGGTGTGTAATTAAGGGAGAGGAAGGAATACTGTCAACCTCCACAACAGAGATTGAGGAAGATGTTCAAGGTTCTGAATGTTCTGAAAGGACTGGATACATGGGCTCTGTGTCAATTAAAAAGAAGATCAGCTTGATGATAACCCTTGGTTCGGACTTACTGATGGAGATGTGGGGCCTCTCTGAATCTGGGACCCATCAGTCTTCTCCTGTTACTCTGACTAGGTCAGGAAGGGAAGACAATTTAGGTTCTAGGCTGGTAAGTTGTGTTGGAAGGATTTTCCTGGAAATTGGGTTTTTGGGACAATTGTCTTCCAATGGCCTTTACGTCAGGACACACCACTGGGCATGTGTGTGCCCAGTGTCCTTCCTTCCCACAGGTAAAGCAGGGTTTGAGTGGTGGCCCCAGGAAAGAAGAGGGATGGGATTTTTGGAAATTGACTCTGAGGGCAGCAGCAAGAGGGAGGCTTTCGCTTGATCTCATTTGTGTTTTTCTAATTTGGCTTCCTCCTCTGTATTGTTAAAGACCTTGAAGGCTGCTTTAATTAGGTCTTTCTGAGGGATTCAAGGGCCCTCCTCTAATTTCTACAGTGTTTTTCTGATATCTGGGTATGCCTGAGTGATAAATTGGGTGTGTAAGTATTGTTGTCTGAATTCAGAATCTGGGTCTAAATTAGTACAATTGAGGAGTGATTCAGTTGCTCTATTCATAAAGGCAGGGGGGTTTTCATCTGATTTTTGGGAAATTTCTTTGCTTTTATCATAATTTACTGCTTTGAGGGATGCCTTTTTCATGCCTTCTATTATGTAGGTTAGAAAATGTGCCACATGATCTAACTCTCTAGAGTCTGCCTTATATTCCCATGGAGAGAAGGCTGTGGGAAATGCATCAGTGCCAGGGGTGTGTTGGCGAGGGTCCTGTGTGTGTAGGGGATCAGCAAAGGCAGTGGCTGCAGCCCAAACATGGCTTTTTTCCTTGGGGGTGGTAGAAGAAGTTATTATGACATAGACGTCCTGATACGTGAGATCATAGGAGTGAGGGAGGTGTTGGAATTCTTTAATGTATGTAGCAGGGTTTTCTGAGAAGGAGCCTAATCATTCTTCTATCTGATTAAGATCTGAGATTGAGAAAGGAACATGTTTTTGTATGATTCCTTCAGCTCCTACCACTTCCCTAAGGGGAAGTAGAGGGGGCAAAGTGGCTCGGTTTGTGGGGTGGAGGGAGGCGTTCTGCAAGAACGAGTATGAGGGGGAGAAAAGGAGGTAGAAGCAGGTGGAGGGGATGGAGGTGGAGTGCCTGAGTCAGGTGAGGTTGGAGGCACAGAAAGGGACACTGATGGATGATATGGAGGAGGGAGAGCATGCTCAGATGGATCAAAATCAGCAGAGTCTTTAGATGGGGGTGTCTTATAAGAAGATTTCTGATTGAGCAATAGGATTTGGTAAGAGGAACACAACTGACAGAGGGAAGGATGATTTCTGAGAAATAGGAAAGCCTGAATGTAAGGGACCGCTAGCCACTTGCCATTGCGTTGGATGTTTTCCAGATCTCTAAGGATCTGTATGTCAAATGTACTGGTCCGGCCATTGATTTTCATGTTGCAATTTGTATTGAGGCCAAATTGTAGTGAAGTAATAGATACGTTTCTTGGGTCTGGTATCTCCTTCAGGATATAAGGTTTTAAGGTTCTGAAGGAGGCAGCCCAGTGGTGTAGTTTTTGGAGGAGCCGAAGGAGTGTTTCCCATTTTTGGAAGCTGGGATGTGGTCAGGGCTCTCAAAGGTTAACTGAGTAAGTCAGGCATCCCTGAGTTAGTCAGAGAACCTTATCAGCAGGAAGTCCATACCCAGGATCAGATGTCTCTGATTCCTGAGGGGCTTCTGGGGATGCAGGTTGGACACCTGCTGTGGTCCCCCAAAACAGAGAGGATCACTGACCTAGCTAGGATTTGCAGAGTTGTCTGAAACAACAGAGAAAGAACAGGATCCTCCAGAGGAAAATTCCCTTAACTCCCCCAGCTAGTAATTGGGGTCCAGTGTTGGATGGAGTTACAGCAGTGGCAAGGGTAGGTCTCACCAATCTGCTGGTCTCAATGCACTCCCAACCATCTCTGGGGTTTGCTCTGGGGAGTTCTGGGAGAGGGTGAAAAGGACCCAGGGTTGCATGTTCAAGATTGAGGAGTAAGCCCAGGTGAGCTGCTACTGCCTATTGCTTCCTTTTTCCAAGATCAGGCAACAAGCTCACCAACCAGGATCTGGGAGTAAGCCCTAGCGAACTGCTGCTGCTCACTGCTTCCCAGGTTGCAAGGTATGGTGGCAGGTGTCTCCTCTTCTGGGATCCCAGGTTTCTGGCACTTTATGTTAGATGTCAGGATGAGACAATTGGGACATAGAGACCAGTGATTGCAGGCAAGGATTTATTGGGAAGCTCTCCCAACAGAGGGGGTCTGAGGAATAAACTTCAGCCCCCCTGCCCAGAATGGCAGAGATATGGAGAGGAACTTCAGCCCACTCCTGGCAGAGGTAGTTATGAATTTATACAGTACATCTATGGGCAGAACATGCTTAGTTAGAGTGGGTTTGGGCTTAGGTAAGACCTGAGTGCCTACAGCTAGGGGATGGTGGGCTAGGGGAAGGGAATTCTAGGGGTACAGGAGGAGTTGGTGAGGTGGTGTGGCTTCTTTGTCTATTAGTGTGAGGAAATGAGCTGTATCTGGACATGTAGGCCCAGCATGGGGGCTGTTCTATGTCACAGGATGCGGTTTCTTCTGAGTAAACAGTTGGTCACCCTTTCACAATGGGGTAGGTTTAATAATAAATCTTGCAGCTTCTGCAAGTTGTGGCTGTTTTGGGGGCTAGGGATGGGGCCTAGTCCTGTCAGAAGTAACTTGAAATAAATTGAGAAATCATTCACATACACGCATAGAATCTTTTTGTGGTTGATACATGTGTTATGTGGTAGGGTTTCTTTCAGAATTTAGAAAGTGTCATCCCATGACCTTGAAACAGGTAAGAGCAATACTGAATAGATGGGATTAGAAATAGAAACTGACACTTAGGTGGCAGTATTGTTCTAAGGATTTAAAAGTATTAACTCATTTAATCTACATAGGCCCATAAGATGCATAACCATTATGATATCCATTATATGGGGGATGAAATTGAAGCATAGAGATATTGAGAAAATTGCCCATGGTCACACAGATAGTAAGTAGCATCACCCAGACAGTTTGGTTCCAGAGTCCATGATCTTGGACACTCTGTAGTTCTTCCTTTGTAGATTCTTCTAATAGAACAACGAAGTAGCTTTTAAATACATACTTAAGTTAATCATGGTAACCAGGGTTTTAGCTAGAGGGACATTGATATAAATAGTACTGCAATCTCATTCTTTGTTTTATATCTGAATTGTCTCAAGACAAATGTGATGACAGTAGAGAGATTGGTCTGGATGGAGTTTAAACAAACAGATTATGCTTTTAGGGCAGTCTGAAAACTGTCCATTGGGCTGCCAGGCCCTAGATATACCACCTATTTAGAATACCTTCCTGGCTTTGAGTCTATGCTCATCAAGCAAACTTCCGGTCACAATGTGGTTTCCCATAAACACTCCTCAGGGGACAGAATGTCCACTTGGCCCAAAGAGGTCCAGGACTCCTGATATTTTTACCCAGTGCATTCATCATCGTCATTCTGGATGGTATACATAAGTTCCCTCAGTGAACTAGGTTATGGCAACACCTCAACACTTCTAGCAGGAAGCCAGTTTTCTTCTCAGACATGGAATGTGCAGGGCATGTTCATTTAATCTGAACTTTAACATATTTCATGGTTGAAAGCTTTGCTATGAATAAAAGCATATTCTTTGGATTGGCAGCTCAGTGGTTTGAGAGGGGACTTGAGCTACTGAGAGTCAAACCTTATTTCACTATAAATGTTAAAACCTTTTTCATTCAATAAAATTGGCCTAACCTATTGTGCTTGAGGCTTACTGGGAAGATGCATGGGTCTCCTGATGTTTTACCATCAAAACAGGCCAACTATTACTTTGAAAATCACATTTTTTCCTTTTAAGGATACAGTATGATTGCAGATCCTTGAATATGCTCAATTTAGGCTCTATTTTAAACTAGGGAAATTAAGTCGATAAATGTTTCAGTGTGCTATGCTCATTTATTTCATTAAATTTGCCTCTAATCTTTGTTGGGTTCCTTTTGTTTCCTTTTAATATCTTTTAATCATAAATGATCTGACTAGTATTGAATTTTTTAAAATGACTTTCACAGTTTTTATAAAAGTTCAGTCTGGCCTGCCTAGTACATGGGCATTCAAACAGTTGGTAAGAAATGAGGTTTATTTCATCTCCAAGGGGCTGACCCATCAGGATTCTAATTCCCCTCGATGTAAACCAATAGCTTTATATCCGGACCTACACTATAGCAGTTTTTAAATAACTGCCACAGCTGAGAGACATATGAAGAAATTCCCTTCCCAGATAAAAATAGAGTGGCTTAGTGTTGCTGTGTGTGTCCAGGGCATGGAGGCCTTAGTTGGGTGAAAGAAAGGGCACTAAAGATCTCCATGAGAGAGTAGGGGTTATGCTGTCCTCTGCCCACTTTGCTGATCATACCCAAGGAGGGACAAGTCTTATCTCATTCCTCTCTGAGCTATACATTGGGCCCAGATGACCCTACTTCATTACAAATTGAGGAGTTAGGGGGATTCCCCTTTTGTGCACATATTTTCCTTTCTCCCTTCTACCATCAGTACTGATTTGGGGTTCTCTCAGTGAGTTCTGGTCCAGGAGATGGCAGCTCTTTTCCTTCACCCCAACATTCTGGGGAATGGATATGAGAAATCAACAGGCCAACTTCACAGAGACTGACTCAGGGCTTGGGGCAAGGTCAAGGGGGCCATTAAGCTGGTTATGAGGATAAGGACAGCTTTTTAGACTCTGGCTACTCTCAAGGGAGAGGGATTACAAAACTGGAAACTGCTAAGGAGATGCAAACTGGAACTGTGTCCTTTGGAATAAACACTGGGGCAGTCATGGCAAATATAGCCTTTAAAGCAAAGAGAGAATATGCTACACTGGTGTGATGGGTAGAGAGCTGACCTTCCTAGGGGAGGAAATAATGACCTCCATGAGTAGAAGGCACTAACACTTTCTTTTTTCTTTTTGAAACATTAACTTAGCTTCTTTTATTTTCTTTTTTAAGGTTTATTTATTTATTTACTCCCCCCACCCCACCCCCCAGTTGTCTGTTCTCTGTGTCTATTTGCTGCGTGTTCTTTTTCCGCTTCTGTTGTTGTCAGCAGCATGGGAACCTTTGTTTCTTTTTGTTGCGCCATCTTGTTGTATCAGCTCTCTGTGTTTGCAGCACTATTCCTGGGCAGGTTGAACTTTCTTTCCCGCTGGGTGGCTCTACTTATGGGGTGCACTCCTTGCATGTGGGGTTCCCCTACACGAGGATACCCCTGTGTGGCATGGCACTCCTTGCGTGCATCAGCACTGAGCATGGGCCAGCTGTACATGGGTCAAGGAGGCCCGGGGTTTGAACCACGGATCTCCCATGTGGTAGATGGACACCCTAACCACTGGGCCAAGTCCACTTCCCAACTTTGCTTCTTTTAATGGAAAAGCAATACATGAACATGGTATAAAAAAATTAAGCTCAGTAATATAGTGCATAGTAAAAAGTAAATGCCCCTTTATTCCAGTCTTGCTGCAACCCCAAAGACAACCAGTCTTAACTTCTGATATATCCTTTCAAAAACAGTCTATGCCTATACAAGTGGATATATGCTTATAATTCTCATTACTTTTACTCAAATGGGATCACAGTATGCACACTGTTCTTCACCTCCCTTTTTTTCATACAATGTATCTTAATTTTTAGCTTTATTAATTTCTATTTATTTATTTATATAAAAAAGTTGTGCGCTTACAAAGCAATTGTGCATAATGTGCAGAATTCCCATAACATCACCCCTCCACTAACATCTTACATTGTTGTGTAACATTTGTTACAGATTATGAAGGAACGTAATCAGAATATTGCAACAACTTATGATCCATAGTGTACCCTTTCTATATTTTTTCCACACACTCCCTATTACTAGTGTACATGATATGGGCTGTATGTGTATTCAAGAATGATATGGGCTATGTGTGTATTCAAGCTTTCCTAGTTCCTGGAAGGCCCCCAAGCCCCAAGAAACTGTCTTAAACTTTTCATGCCAAATATTTCTTAACCCCAGTCCTCCCATGTTCTCTGTATAAAAGCAACCAAAAAGCCTGGCTCAGAGCTCAGTTTTTGGACTCAAGTCCACCGGGCCTGGCTGACTGTAATAAACTTCTTTCCCACAAAGTTCTTGAGTCCTGGCTTTCAATACCGCTATCATAGAATCCTCCTCAATGCTGCAACATTTCTGGCGGCTCATCCAGAATCGCTGACAAAGTCAGAGATGCTAACATTTAGTTGCCCCTTGGGATCCCATGTGCAGACAGGGAGGGTCCTGGCAAACCCCTTGCCTGAGGTGCCCCTGGACTCTCTTAGTCCAGTATAAGGTAGCAGGCTCCACTGAGGCCCTCCTGGGGAACTGGGGGCACTGAAAGGTCTGGAGGAGACCCTGGGAATGAAGTAGAGGAACACTGCATGTCAGACAGGTAAGTCCCCTGGGGACATAGGAAAAGCCTGACACTGAAAGTCAGAAGGGGGCCTGATAACCTCCCAGGAAGACCTGAGTACTCCCAAGAGGGGAGGAAAACTGTCTTCTCCACATCTGAGAAAGAAAGGGTAAAATGATGGTTGTATGTGTGTGACTGAGAGGTGAGAATATGTAAGATGCAAAGAACACTTGCAGGGCGAGTGAGGAGTCCCAGTCCGCAGTTCCATGGTGATCTCTTATGGTAAAAGGCAGTGGAGGAGCTCTGTTAAGGGCCCTTCATCCAAGATGGGGGTTTATACTGTCCTGCCATACCAAGAGGTGCTCTAAGTCCCCTTGAGGGGAGCAGTCAGAGACGGACAAAGCAAGAGGCTGAGCATGCGTTGCACAGTACCAACACAGGGTGGGAACATGGGAAACCCACAAAGTAGGACCCTGCTAGGTTGCATGCTGAAAACCTTTACCCACGTTTTCACCTTCCTACTTCCTGCCACTGAATTTCTTTTTACAGGTTTGTGTTAGAATGCTTTGGAATTTTTAAAAACATCTCATAAAAATAGTAACACTATGAGTTAGCATTTGGTTTACTTTTGCTAAGATGGTGAAAGTTTGGCAGTAGTGGGAGAGGTTTTGTGGATTAGAGTCCCACTCCCTCACTCCCTTTAAGGGGAAGCTGACTGCCTTTTTAAAAAAATAGGTTTATTTATTTATTTCTCTCTCCTTCCTTCCCCCCCTCCAGTTGTCTGCTCTTTGTGTCCATTCATTGTGTGTGCTGTGTCCACTTGCATTCTTGTCTGTGACACCCAGAATCTGTGTCTCTTTTTGTTGTGTCATCTTGCTATGTCAGCTCTCCATGTGCATGGTGCCACACCTAGGCAGGCTGCACTTTTTTCACGCTGAGCAGCTCTCTTTATGGGGTGCACTCCTTGTGCATGGGGCTCCCCTATGTGGGGGACACCCCTGCACGGCATGGCACTCCTTGTGCACATCAGCACTGTGCCTGGGCCAGCTCATCACACAGCTCAGGAGGCCCTGGGTTTGAATCTTGGACCTCCCATGTGGTAGGCAGATGCCCTATCTGTTGGGCCAAATCTGCTTCCCCCTACTGCCTTTTTATGCCTTTATTTTGACTGTTCTCTCTCTCTCTCTTTGCTGCCACAGGGAATGAGGTGATGATACCCCAGTGCTCCCCTCTAGGATGCATCCTGAAAAATTGGTCTAAATTTGGGAGATCTTGGTTACAGAAAAATAAATTAATTTTTGTAATGAAGCTTGGCCTAGATACAGATTCAATGACAGAAAAATTTGACCAGAAATAGGTCTTTGAATTTTAATACTATATTGCAATTAAACTTTTTTTGTAAACAGAAAAAAAAAAAAGTAGGCAAAAGGTCCCATATGTTCAAATCTTCTTTGAGTTGTAGAAAAATAAAGAAACCAGAAAGTTGTGAGTGGATGCTGTGTGAGTCCCCTTTAGCCCCAGTCAAAGATCTTAAAAGAAATAAAAATAAAAAATGTGGAATGATGGAAAGCTTGGAAACAACCATACCAAAAAAGGTAAAAATTATGAATCAAATTAGCAAACTATGTTTCTGTTGTTATATTTTAACTTTTTTGTGTTTGTCTGTTTTTTAAGTGTATATTTTCATATCTCTGGATGGTAATATTAAATTATGTGAAGTGCTGAACTTTAGTCAGACAAGGACTCTGGGATGTCAGATCAGTTGACTAAAAAAGTGCTTCTTCATTCTTCCTAAAGTAATGGGTGTGGCCTCTAGCATACCAGCAAACTCCCCATAGGAGTCTCTTTTTAGGAATCAGGAAATTCTGCCTACTGCTGGTCCACATGGCCATAGTATAGCCAAAAACAGCCTCTGTGTAAAATACTGAATTCCAGTTAAACTAATGTAAGAAAAGAGGACAGATAAATCTGAGGCCCAGCAACTTCAAGTTGTGTCTCCTTAAAAAAATAAGGAAATGTACCTCAAACTTCTCAGTTTAAACTCAGTTGCACCTATAAAAAGTGTGCATAGTGATCAAGATAAAGAGAGCTCATATGCCATCAATTGAAATAAAAGAGTTCCTAAAAATGCTAAAGGTATAAAATTCTCTCCTCTGTTTTAATCTGTGCTTAACTCTGTGTTCAATTTAGAAATTTGCATTTAACTTTGTCAGTTTGCCTATGCCTAGGAAATCAAATTTGGGATTCACCGTTAGAAATTGGATAACAGTGAAAGGTAACCTAAAAATAATCTTTAAATTTCAATACTGTATTGCTAGTGGATTTAATGCACAAATCACAAGTAGAATTTATTTAATTGCTGAAAAAGCAGAGAAATGTCACAAAATTGTTACAGATAAAGATCTTGGAGCTTAGTTAATAAAAATACCCAATTCACCTTATGGTAAAAACTTACTAGAGACTGTAATAAATTCTAAACTGACCTTGCATTTGTTTATGGTCACTTCAAACCTGGCCCCACCCCTTGCCTTTGCTTATGGCTATTTCAGAGTTAAGATTAATTTATAGATGCCTATATATTATGTAACAGCAGAAAAATAATAACTAAAATTATATTTGGGTAAATTTAGCCTAACAGCCTCTGTCTTTATGGCTCAGGAGAAAACAAACTTAAGATATCCCTGTCTCCTCTCCTACTGGTCCCTGAGGCTTTAATAGCCTCAGTGAGTATACATATAACTAGTCTTGCCCATCCGAAGTCTGCTAAAGTCAAAGTAAAATATAAGGTTCTAAAGCAAAAGAAAATTGTATGAAAGCATTGGGGACATTTTGATTATAAGCCATTAATTAAGGAACAAAATTTTTTGTGCAAAACTGCATGGTCATAGTGCAAATTAAAGAAAAGCCTTAATACTCTCAAGTGAGCCCTCCTGGAAGTACCAAGCCTTGGGCTCCCAGACCTCAGCAAACCAGTCTGCCTCCCTTTATATGAAGCCACAAAGGGAGGAAACTGCAAACTCCTAGTCTGTCAAGCCCGCAAAGGAAAGCCTTCAAGGAGATCTTTCAAATATTGTTTACGGTTAAACTTCTTTTGTAAAAAATAAAAGTTTTAAGTAACTTTAAGTTGTATTTCCGTGTCAAACTATTCATGTCTTCTTATTTGCTCAGTGTATATCTTCATACATCAGAATGATAATATCAAATTAACAAATAATTTGTAAAAAAGCACTATTCAAATTGTTCATATAAAAATCTAAATACAATAACTACTGAAAAAAGGAAAAGGATTTTCCTGAGCTCTTTAACCTACCCAGCCCCCAGGGCCCTCTCTTTGCAAGAGCTCTGAGGGAGAGATCATGTGTAACAGATTAAAACTCTTCTAAGCAGAAATAATTAAAAATCAGTTTGTCCTTGTAAGTTCATGTTTAAGAAAATTAAACTAAAAATGAAAATGTAAATCTGCCCTCTCTTAAATGCATACAGTAAATTCCATCAGTTGCTAATTGTAATCTAAAGTAAATTAGCCAGTCTGTGGTTGTGGTCAATTATAAAGAATTTGTAAAAGCATCTTCTAAACTGAAGCATTTAAGTGGCTAGTCCCAAGAAGACATTATTAACTAGAAACCTAAATTAATGTTAATGGCAAAAAGTAACTTCATAGCAATGGTGTCTGAAAGTCACCTCAGTATGCATATTCAAGGGGTAGTAATGAAAAATTACCTTGATTCCATTGAAGACCTCATTTTCATAAAAAAAGTTTCCCTCTACTGCTAAAATAAGAAGCAAAATACTAAAAAAATTCATTTGATATGTTACACATTGCTTTGGAAGTGTTTAAAAGTTATATATAAAAATCAAGAAACAAACTTCAGCATTGTCAAACTCTCTTGTGCATTCAAACCAGGCCTTCAATACACTACAGGTTGCCTCTCCATTTAAGTTATTGACTAGGTTGGTCACTGACCCCTAAAATAATACATCTCTGGTTGTGCTCCTGAAGTTAATGGAGACTACTTTGCAGTTTTAAACTCCTGCAGCAGCTAGGGATGGCTCAATACAGCCAAATGAATATTAACTCCAGACTGGCACTGTTTCATAGTACCAACGGGTGCTGTGCACCAGGCCAGTGGAATACTGAAAACTACTTTCCTAGCTTCTCTCTAGGGTCATCGGTGCTGCAGCTTTTGTGAAGAACATACCAAATGGAACAATGAATACCAGAGTACTGAGAGTAGAACTTAAACACAATTGACACTACAGCCTGCTTCCATGGAGAGATAACATTTAAGGTATTGCAAACCTGAAACTTAAATCTATTAATTGTAGCTAAAAAAAAAAAAAAAAAAAACTTATGCATTGAGAAGTACATTAATTAGCATTAAGTTCTGTACTTATATCCTATTCCCTCAATCTTCTGGTAATTATGGTGATATTCCTATCAGATCATATGCAGAAGGACATTGAACATGTTAAAAGCCCTGGTAAACTTCATCTTCTGAGTAGTTAATGAACATGTCTATAAGATAAAGAAATGGCTACCTTGCCTGAAAGCAGTGGGGCCAACAGCTTTTTTAATTGAAAAAGTCACCAAACTAATTTGGGAGTAACCTCTCACAGTCTTCAGCCCACATCAGGTGAAGAACATGCTTGAGGCCAGGGGCCACCAGTGGCTTACAGGTAGCCAGTTAATTAAATACCAGGCTCACTTACTAGAGACCCCAGTGATGCAAATAAGGATGTGTCAAACTCTCATCCAAGCCACCCTACTGCCAGTAGATGGCCCAAAGTCAAATCCTGAGGGGCCCCTTCTCCATTCCTGCCTTGAAACTTTTAGCCAGCTTAGCCAAATAGGTTTCCAAAAGACAAAGCCCGGTAAAAACAGTCAAAAAAATTAGCAGGATTTACTCAACTAAAGCCAAAAATATAAAGAACTTTACTCTGTAGTTCTGATCACTTCCACAGCTATTAAAGGAATGTCCAGCTTGGTGCTCTAATCCTGAATGAAGCCAGCTGCCCAAGAAAGTACCAGTTCACCAAAAGCACCTGACAGGATGCATAAATACCAGTCATTGGACAGCTTGAAATATCTCTTCAAGAGACAAAGCTAAGTAGTTTCTATGTCAAAGTCAACTGTTCCCTCCAACTCTAGCCCAAATGCCTATTGCTAGGGGAATTACAAACCAAACATCCCATTAAAAAAACCCTAATCTGTTCTCATCTATAGCTTAATTGAAAAGGCAAATGTTTGGCAATTTATACCTAACTCCTTTGTCTATTACAATTTCTAGAGTTAACCAACAGCATAAAATAACTCAAGGAAAAATACTATTTCCCATCAACTTTGGAAAATGCAGCCTTTGCAAGCACCTAGCCTTTTCTACTTCTGTGGTCCAGTGTCCTCTTAGTGAAACAATTTATTGTCAAAATTCTAATTAAGTTTATTTCTTCCAGAATAAACATCTTGTTAACCATATGGGAACTGTATCCAGCTTTGCTCAGAATGCCAGATCCACCTTCCTCCAACCAAGATAGAATAGCAAAAAGTTTTACACCTTGTCAGGTAGGGCCTACTGCCCCTAACTAGCAGAAAGTAGCTACAGAAAAAAAACATTGTCTCCCTTCAGCACCCCTTTAAGATTAAAAGTGTAAACTCTCTGAGGGGGAAATGAAAAAAGCTAGTATGATAGGAAATCAATAGATGGATCTAGAATCTGGCAAGAAGTCCATCTTGCAGACATCAATAACCCCCAAGATGGCTGCTGGAAGACTCTCCTCAAAATTCTGCCACTTGGAAAAAGACTTCCTTCAGAAGCCAGGAGAAGCCCTGGATATTCCCCAACGACTTTATCATTGGGCCCTCCTGGGAAACTGATGAAAAAATAAACAGTCAAGGCAGTGAGCAGCTAGAACACCTCCCATGCTCTCATCATACTTCCCTGCTTCCTCCACTTAGTAATAGCTAGAGTACATGCTTTGATAAATAATTCAGTAAAAACAGACAGCCACCCACCTCATGACTCCAACAATAGTGATACCAAAGGTTAACAAATTTAAGTAGGCATCAATGGGGGGGAATGATATGGGCTGTGTGTGTATTCAAACTTATTTAGTTCCTGGAAAGCCCCCAAGCCCCAAGAAACCAAAACTTAAACTTTTCATGCCAAATGTTTCTTAATCCCACTCCTCCCATGCTCTCTGTATAAAAGCAACCTAAAGACTGGCTTGGGGCCCAGTTTTTGGACTCAAGTCCACTGGGCCCAGCTGGCTGTGATAAACTTCCTTCCCACAAAGGTCTCGAGTCCTGGCTTTCAATACTGTGATAATAGAATCCTCCTTGATGCTGCAACATGCATTTGTTATAGTTCATGAGAAAACACTCTCATATTTGTACCCTAGTCCATCTTCCACCACCTGGTTCACTGTGTTAAACAGTCCAATGCCTTACACATTTTATCCAAAGTGTACACTCAGTGGCTCTCACTTTCATCACAGAGTTGTGCAATCATCACCCCAGTAAACCTATGAGCATGTCCAAAAGAAAAATTCCCATACCCCCTATTATTGACCCTTAGTGTTGATATAGTACCTTCTTTGACACTGATGCAAGAATATTACAATATTGCTATTAAGTATAGTCCACATGTCACATTAATTATACTTTTCCCATGTGTCACTATATTCTTACCACCTTATGATAGTGATGTACATTTGTTCTAGTTCATAGAAGAACTAACTTTATAATTTTTTGATAATTTTAGACTTGCAAAAAATTACAAAAACACTAGAGAGTTCCCATTTACTCTTTGCCCAGTTTCCTCCGATATAAACAGCTTATCTTACTGTCATATAATTAACATCAGGAAGTTAACATTGGTACAATATGATGAACTAAACTACAGCTCTTATTTAAATTTTGCCAGTCCAACAAATTATCTTACAGGTCATTCTATATTTGCACACCTATATCTACCAAATGTTTGGTGTATGTGTATGAACATTACAGGAGGATGTATTCCTAGAGTTGCAATGCCAAGGAAAATGCATAGTAAATATTGGTGGAAACAGAAAGATTGCCCCTGAAAGAGGTTGTACCAATTTGTACTATCACCTTCAGCATACGAAGTACCTACTTACCCATACTCCATCAACACTGTGTGTTAACACTGTGAACATTGCCAATCTGACAAGTGAAAAATGCAATCACAGTTTAAAAGTTGTTTTATTGAAATATAATTTGCCTATAAAAAATTCACCATTTTAAACTGTTAAATCCAGTGGTTTTTAGAATATTCACAGAGTTATGCAACCAATACATCTCTCTAATTTTAGGAAATTTCCATCATCCCAGACAGAAACCGCATGCCAATTAGCAATTAGTCTCAATTGTTCCCTCACCTCTTCCCCCATGCGTGGCAACCACTATTCTACTTTCTGTCTCTGTGGATTAGCCTATGCTGGACATTTCATATAAATAGAATCATACTAAATGTGGCCCTTTGTGTCTGGCTTCTTTTGCTTACCATAATGTTTTCAAAATTTATCCATATTGTAGCATTTATCAGTCTTTCCTTCCTTATTATGGTTGAATAATTTCCTGTTGTGTGCATATAACACATATTGTTCATCCATTCATCAATGATGGACATTTGTATTGTTTCATTTTTGGCTATTATGAAAAATGTTGCTATGAACACTCACAAGTTTTTGTGTGAACATATGCTCTCAATTCTCTTGGGTATATACCTAAAAGTAGGATTGATGGGTTATGGAGAAATGACTGAAGGTTAAAATGTTACCATTATGGAAATGAGGGTATGGACCTTAGAACATCAGGTCCTTTCAGAACAAAACACTGTCCTGAACATCCCGTAATTGTTTGCAGAAAGAAACATTTAAACCTTGCACAGCATACATGGGAAAAATATGAACGTGATTGCTCTGGCATAATGTCATCTAAAGAATAAAAAAGTAACTACACTCCTATTCCTGAGATATTCAATAAACACAATGTGGAAGCTTGGGTCGAGGCTCTTAATCCTCAAGGCTTTGAGTCCCTTGCTCCCATCTTTCCCTACTTCTTGTGTCTCTTTCTTAAGTTCTGCGATGCCTCCCATTTGAGCAATTCCTATGTCAAGCTGGTCTCAACAATGGGTCATATGGCAAGTCTATATTTAATTCTTTTAGGAACTAACAAACTGTTTTCTACAGTAGCTGCATCATTTTATGTTCTCACCAGCATGTTGTGAGAATTTAAATTACTCCACATCCCTTCTGAGAGTTGTTATTGTCCTTTTATTTTTAATTATAGCCATCCTAGTGGGTATGAAGTGATTTCATCATGGTTTTTATTGGCATTTCTCTAATGACCACTGATTTAAATATTTACACTAAAGCCAGTTTTATACTATTTTGATTACTATAGGGTTGTTGTAAATTGTAGAATCATCAAAGTGAGTTCTCCAAACTTGTTCTTCTTTTACACAATTGTTTTGATTCTTCCATATAATTTTAGGATAAACTTGTTGTAATAATCAGCTAAAGGGGTACTGATGCAAAGTACCAGAATTCTGTTGGCTCTTATCAAGGGTTTTTATTTAGGATTGAAGCTTATATTCACAAGGTCTTAAAGTGTCTAACTCAAGGTACTTTCTTACCCAAAGTCTGTTGCCATGTGTTGATGCAAGATGGTAGATGATATCTGCAAGGGTTCAGCCTTCCTTCTTCCTCTTAAGTCTCTGTGGCCCCAACTTCTTCTTATCTCAGCTGTAGGTTGGCATAAGGCTCATCTCTCTCTCTGGGGCTTGTTCCTTTCCAGGTTCTGCTGCTTTGTTCTCTTCATAAAGTCAGCTGTAGACTCAGGTTCTTCTCTCTTCCATAGGCTGCAGGATCCTCTGCCATGTCCTATGAACTGTCTCTCTTCCTCTGTGTTGTTCTTCTCTGTGTGTAAGTCTGTTCTATCAGCCCAAGAAAGCTGGGATTCAACACTGAGTCATACTTTCATGACATGGTTGAATCAAAGCCCTAATCTTAACACAATTTAATCAGACATCTCAACTGAATCTGATACAATCAAAGGGTTATCATACCCAGAGGAACTGACCAGTCTACAAACATAATTGATAACTCTTTTTAGAATTCACAAATATTATCAAACTACCATACTTGTCAATTTCTGGGGGGAAAAGCTGTGACTTTGATAGGGATTGCCTTGAGCCTGTAGATCAGTTTGGGGAGTATTGCCATCTTAATAATATTAAGCCTTTCAATCTAAGAACATGGGGGTATCTTTCCATTTAGGTCTTTAATTTCCCTTAGCAATGTTTTGCAGATTTCAGAGTATAAGTTTTACACTTCTTTTGTTAAATGTATTGCTAAGTATTTTGTTCTTTTTCATGTTATTGTAAATAGAATTATAGTCTAACTTTCATTTCCAGATTGTTCATTGCTAATGTATAGAAATACAACTGATATTTAAAATACTGATAGACAAACTACATTGTATATTGATTTTGTATTCTGCCTTGCTGAACTCATTATTCCTTAGGATTTTCTATCTACAAGGGCTTATCATCTGTGATAGACATAGTTTTACTTCTTTGTTTCTAATATATAGGCCTTTTATTTCTTTTTCTTGTTTAATTACCATGGCTAGAACTTCTAGTTCAATGTTCAATAGAAGTGAACATTGTTTCTAGTCTTGGTCTTAGAGGGAAGGTATTAAGTCATTCATTTTAAAAATAATGATAGCTCTAGTTTTTCAAGATGGACTTCATAAAATGAGGAAGTTCCCTCCATTTCTTAGTTTCTTGGGTGATTTCTAACATGAAAGGGTATTAGATTTTGTCTTAGTTAGCTAGAGACACTATCATAAACTATACACAATAGGTTGGCTTAAACAATGGGAATTTATTGCCTCACAGTTTTGAGGCTAGGAAAAGTCCAAAATCATGATAAAAGTAAGGCTTGATTTCTCCCTGAAGACTGTAGCATTATGGTACTGGCTTCCAACAATTCTCGGGGTTCCTTAACTTGTATTTCTGCCCCCTATCACATGGCAATGACTTCTTCTTTATTGGCTTCTGTGACTTCCAGGTTCTTTTTATAAGGCCTCCAGTTATTCCTGCTTAGTGGGCCGCACCTTAAGTAAAAATATCTTCAAAAGGTCCTATTTATAATGGGTTCATTCCCACAGAGAGAGAGATTAAGATTTAGAACATGTATTTGTTCAGGTACATAATTCAATTTACCACAGATTTTGTCAAAGGTTTTTTTCTGCGCATATTGATTATGTGGTTTTTGTCCTTAATTCTCTTACTACAGTGTATTACATGAGTTTTGTATGCTAATTCGATGTTGCATTCCTGGGATAAATTCCACTTGATTATTGAGTACAATCCTTTTTATATATTGTGGGATTCAGTTTGCTAGTACTTTCTTGAGGATTTTTGCATTTATATTCATTAACAATATTTATCCTTTTCTTATGATATCTTTGCTTGGTTTTCATATCAGGGAAATGCCAATTTCATAGAATGGTTGGTAAGTGTTTCCTCCTCTTCTATTTATTGGAAGAGTTTGTGAAGGATTAGTGTCATTGAAACATTTGGAAGAATTTATCAGTGAATCCATCTGAGCCTAGACTTTTCTGTGTGGAAGGTTTTTTTTCCCCCCCTTTATTTTTAAAGAAGCTTTAGATTACATAAATGTTACATAAAAAATATAGAGGATTCCCGTATACCCAGCTCCTCCCCCTCCCACACTTTACCCTATTAACAACATCTTTCATTAGTGTGGTACCTTAGTTACAATTCATGAACACATGTTGAAGCAGTGCTACTAAGAATGGTCTATACTTTTATCTTATGGTTTACACTTTGCATTGCACAATTTTATAGGTTTTAACAAAATGTATTATGGCTTGTATCCATCATTGCAATATCATGCAGAACAATTCCAATGTCTCAATGTGTGGGAAGTTTTAAAAATTATTATTACTAATTCCATCTCTTTACTTGTTTTAGTGCTATGCAGAATTTCCATTTCTTTTTTAATAAGTTTTGGTAATTTATGACTTTCAAGACTATCTAATTCATTGACCTAAAATTGTGCATAGTATTCTTATATATCCATTTTTATTTGTAATGTAAATAGTTACATCCCTTTCATTTAAAAAAAATGTTGATATTCTTATTTTAGTGATCTTTTAAAGTAATTAGAGCTTTTTGTGTAAGATTAATTCAGTGGTAGAGGGGGGAATAAAATCCTTTATATTGCTTATTGAATTTGGTAGCTATGCACTGAGTTGATAGTCACAATAGAAGCAATTATATTCAATTTATAATGAAGGTAAATACCAAATAACTGTTATTACTTAACCTTGAGGCTGGTAGAGATGTTATTTTCCTAAAAAGAACCTTTTAGGCTATTATCATATAGGTAGAGAAATTCTAATTTTAAATAAAACCCAGTCTTCTATGCTAGAGTCTAGGCTAGAAAACAGAAAGATCACATGTAATAAAAGTAACTGAAGAGGTAGAGAAAAGATCAGTGATTTATTTTTTTAAAAACATGAATTTTATTGCCTATTTAAAATATTAAATAGGTTTGGAATCTTGTTGTTTCCTCCACTGTACAACTCTTAGATCTTACTTATCAGCCTGCTGAATTGTTCCTTTTAGAGAGACACAGATTCCATTCAAAAATTTTCTGATATCCTTGTTGTGGTTTGCTGAATCAAAGCAGTTGAATTTGATAACAGTTCAATGTCATTTCCTTCAAGAATTAATTAATCCTTTTGGGCTTGTGATACTGAACAAGCAACACCTAGCCTCATCCGATCCCTACAAATGTATTTTTCAACCAAGAAATTTTGGATTTCAACCAGAGACCTACTCTCCTGAATAACAATGTTCATGGGGAAGTGTGCATGGAAAGACCTCATCTTGTAACAGAAGTCCATTGTAACACCCTTGATCACTTTCTCTACATGACTGCAGATAGTGCCAACTGTGGCCAGTTTCTTTCTAATTTGCCACTGTGGCAGTTTGATATTATTGATGAATTCCAAAAGGATATACTGATTATGTTTGTAAGCTGGTCTCTTCTTCTGGGCTAGTGATACCCTTAGATTATATTGATTTCAGAGGCTTCACTTTTACTTGATTAAATTATGACTAGGTCTTTGAATGGGCCATGTCAGTAGGATATTGACAGGGCCACCAAGGGGGTGGAGACTCACAAGAGAAAATGACAAGGCAGAAGAGAAAGTTAGAGTTTTGATGTTGGAGTCTTGGATGCTGGAGCCCTGGGAATTAAACACTTAGGAGACGAACACAGAGGAATAGAGACAGCTCCACAGACAAAGCAGAGGCCTTGGGAAGAGAGAGAGCTTGATGATCTATAGCTGACCTTGTGAGGAGAGCAGAGCAGTTGAGTCCAGAGAGAAATGAGCCCTGGGAGACAGACAAGACTTATCCCAGCCTACAGCTGATATTGGAAGAAGCTGAGAACATGGAACCTTAAGAGAAAGATGTTGCAAATGTTGGGAGACATCTTGCCCCAACACATGGCAACAGACTTTGGTGAGGGAAGTAACTTATGCTTTATGGCCTGGTAACTGTAAGCTTCTACCCCAAATAAACATCCTTTATAAATACCAGCAGATTTCTGGTACGTTGCATCAGCACCCCTTTGGCTGACTGATACACTGACCATTTGTCACCTGAAGCCTCTTTTTCTTTCCAAGTAGACTGAGTTCTGCACTGATGTGAATGAGGTCCCTCCTCAGTGTTCCTCTGGGGCCCTTCACCATAACTGTGCATCCCTTTAACATGGTGTCGACATTTTCTGGAATGTTGACAGTCTGGTTACTGAGAATGGCCTTCATTCTTGAAGTTGATTATGGCAAAGAGAGAACATGTCTAGTGATTCATTTTTGATATTTAGAGGAGACTTATTCATGAGTTCAGTCATTAAAGAGACAAAGGAGAATAGGGAAACGAGCAAACATAGGGAGGTATCTATGTAGAGGGCTTTTTTTTAAAGATTTATTTTATTTATTTCTCTCCCCATCCCCCCCCACCCCGCCTCAGTTGCCTGTTCTCTGTGTCCATTTGCTGCGTGTTCTTCTTTTTGTCTGCTTCTGTTGTTGTCAGCGGCACGGGAATCTGTGTTTCTTTTTTTGTTGTTGTTGCGTCATCTTGCTGCATCAGCTCTCCATGTGTGCAGCACCATTCCTGGGAAGGCTGCACTTTCTTTCATGCTGGGCAGCTCTCCTTATGGGGTGCACTCCTTGCACATGGGGCTCCCCTATGCTAGGGGCAACCCTGCATGGCATGGCACTCCTTGCGCGAATCAGCACTGCACATGGGCCAGCTCCACATGGGTCAAGGAGGCCTGGGGTTGAACTGTGGACCTCCCATGTGGTAGATGGATGCCCTATCCACTGGGCAAGTCTGTTTCCCTATATAGAGTTAACCATGAAAATCATCTATTAAATAGATAACTGGATACCAAAAAATGATAGGAGAAATTTAGCAATTAAAAAGCCATTTAACAAAAGACAAGTTTATGCATTCTTTTCAATCATGTCCATAAGAAAAATTTTTTTCCTAGTAGTGGGATTGCCAGATCATATGGCAGTTCTATATTTAACTTGGTGGTTCACTTTTTTAAAAAATTTTTTATTGAAGTGTATCATTGATACATGAACACACATAAACAATAAATGTATAATAAAGTTTGTGAACTTACAAAATAAACATACATCACATCACATAGGGGTCTCATACACCACCCCTCCACCAACTCTTTGCATTGATGTGAAATATTCATCACAAACTATGCTAGAGCATTGTCAAAATATTACTACCAACTCTATTCCTTATCTTACATTTGGTGTATTTTTCCCCCAACCCATACTATTCTTTTAAAATGCATTTTTGTTACGATATTGTGAACTTGCAAAACAATCATACAGATGTGTAGATTTCCCATACAATTCCAAACCCTGGTGGAACATTTATTACAGATTATAACATAATATCATCAGACTATTAACAACAATCATGGTCCATAGCATACATTTGGCACACTTTTTCCATACACCTTCATTATCAACACAGTATAGCTTGGCATTAATGCAAGAATATTATAGTATTTCTGTTAACCACAGTGTATAGGTCACACCAGTTGTATTTTTCCCATGCTTCTCCATATTCCCATCATCCTGCAATAGTGATGTACATCTGCTTTAGCTAACAGAAGGACTCTCTTGCATTTGTACCCTTAACCACAATTCTCAACCACCTCTGGGTTCACTGTGTTAATCAGTTCCTAGACTATTCTTTAGCTTTCTTTCTATTGACACTTACTTCCCCCGACTACCTTTTTCAGTCACAATCCCATTTATAAACCAGTTGTTACTCACTATAATGAGTTACTATTAACTCCACCCATCTCCACACTTTTGCAGTCAAATTAATTAAAACTTCTACATACATTAAGCATCCATAGTTCTTCTCAACCCTCCTATTATCTCCTTATAACCTATACTCTGTTTTAATTCCATGTGTTTACTATTTGTATTTAGTTCATATTAATGAGACCATGCAATATTTGTCCTTTTGTGTCTGGCTTACTTTGCTTAGTATAATGTCTTCAAGACTCATCCATGTTATCACATATGTCCCAATTTCATTTCTTCTTATTGTAGCATAGTATTCCATCATATGCATATATCACATTTTGTTTATCCATTCACTGGTGGATGGACACTTGGGTTGTTTTCATCTTTTGGCAATTGTGAACAACACCGCTATGAACATTGGTGTACAGATGTCTGTTCATGTCATAGTTTTTAGTTCTTCTGGATATATTCCTAGTAGAGGAATTGCTGGATCATATGGCAGTTCTATATTTAGCTTCCTGAGGAACCACCAA